>NC_042995.1:6352791-7093674 GCF_901001165.1 Salmo trutta | reverse complement strand
ACGATGAATAGAGACGAGGAAGACGTTTTTGACTATTGAGATACACCCTTAAAACGTCAGCATCTAACCCTCCCTCCACTCTGTGTGTGTTAACAGGAGCAGGTAGAGAAGGTGTTCCAAAAGCAGGTGTCCATGCAGGAGATGTTTGAGAAGAGGAGGATCAGTCTGAAGAAGCTGGCAGCCAAACAGACACGGCCCGTCCAGCCAGTGGCTCCCAGGCCTGAAGCCATCATCAAGTTCCCCATGTCCCTCCTAGTGAGTACTGCACTCTGCTCCACATATCACACTTTTCCTTCCCAGTCTCTCTGGTTCTTTCTCTGCCTTTCCCTCCCTGTCTCTCTGGTTCTAACTCTGCCTTTCCCTCCCTGTCTCTCTGGTTCTAACTCTACCTTTCCCTCCCTGTCGCTCTGGTTCTTTCTCTGTCTTTCCCTCCCTGTCTCTCTGGTTCTTTCTCTGCCTTTCCCTCCCTGTCTCTCTGGTTCTAACTCTGCCTTTCCCTCCCTGTCTCTCTGGTTCTAACTCTGCCTTCCCTCCCTGTCTCTCTGGTTCTAACTCTGCCTTTCCCTCCCTGTCTCTCTGGTTCTTTCTCTACCTTTCCCTCCCTGTCTCTCTGGTTCTAACTCTGCCTTTCCCTCCCTGTCTCTCTGGTTCTAACTCTGCCTTTCCCTCCCTGTCTCTCTGGTTCTTTCTCTGCCTTTCCCTCCCTGTCTCTCTGGTTCTAACTCTGCCTTTCCCTCCCTGTCTCTCTGGTTCTTTCTCTACCTTTCCCCTCCCTGTCTCTCTGGTTCTTTCTCTGCCTTTCCCTCCCTGTCTCTCTGGTTCTTTCTCTACCTTTCCCTCCCTGTCTCTCTGGTTCTATCTCTGTCTTTCCCTCCCAGTCTCTCTGGTTCTAACTCTGTCTTTCCCTCCCTGTCTCTCTGGTTCTTTCTCTGCCTTTCCCTCCCTGTCTCTCTGGTTCTAACTCTGCCTTTCCCTCCCTGTCTCTCTGGTTCTTTCTCTGCCTTTCCCTCCCTGTCTCTCTGGTTCTAACTCTGCCCTTTCCCTTCCTGTCTCTGTCGTTCTTTCTCTTCCTTTCCCTCCCTGTCTCTCTGGTTCTAACTCTGCCTTTCCCTCCCTGTCTCTCTGGTTCTAACTCTGCCTTTCCCCTCCCTGTCTCTCTGGTCTTTTCTCGCCTTTCCCTCCCTGTCTTCTCTGGTTCTAACTCTGCTTTCCCTCCATGTCGTCTGGTTCTTTCTCTGTCTTTTCCCTCCCTGTCTCCTGGTTCTTCTCGCCTTTCCCTCCCTGTCTCTCTGGTTCTAACTCTGCCTTTCCCTCCCTGTCTCTCTGGTTCTTTCTCTACCTTTCCCTCCCTGTCTCTCTGTTCTAACTTTGCCTTTCCTCCCTGTCTCTGGTTCTAACTCTACTACCTTTCCCTCCCTGTCCTCTTCTGGTTCTAACTCTGCCTTTCCCTCCCTGTCTCTCTGGTTCTAACTCTACCTTTCCCTCCCTGTCTCTCTGGTTCTAACTCTGCCTTTCCCCTCCCTGTCTCTCTGGTTCTAACTCTGCCTTTCCCTCCCTGTCTCTCTGGTTCTTTCTCTGTCTTTCCCTCCCTGTCTCTCTGGTTCTTTCTCTGTCTTTCCCTCCCTGTCTCTCTGGTTCTTTCTCTACCTTTCCCTCCCTGTCTCTCTGGTTCTTTCTCTGCCTTTCCCTCCCTGTCTCTCTGGTTCTTTCTCTGCCTTTCCCTCCCTGTCTCTCTGGTTCTTTCTCTACCTTTCCCTCCCTGTCTCTCTGGTTCTTTCTCTGTCTTTCCCTCCCTGTCTCTCTGGTTCTTTCTCTGTCTTTCCCTCCCTGTCTCTCTGGTTCTAACTCTGCCTTTCCCTCCCTGTCTCTCTGGTTCTAACTCTACCTTTCCCCTCCCTGTCTCTCTGGTTCTTTCTCTGCCTTTCCCTCCCTGTCTCTCTGGTTCTTTCTCTACCTTTCCCTCCCTGTCTCTCTGGTTCTTTCTCTGCCTTTCCCTCCCTGTCTCTCTGGTTCTAACTCTGCCTTTCCCTCCCTGTCTCTCTGGTTCTAACTCTACCTTTCCCTCCCTGTCTCTCTGGTTCTTTCTCTGCCTTTCCCTCCCTGTCTCTCTGGTTCTTTCTCTACCTTTCCCTCCCTGTCTCTCTGGTTCTTTCTCTGCCTTTCCCTCCCTGTCTCTCTGGTTCTTTCTCTGCCTTTCCCTCCCTGTCTCTCTGGTTCTAACTCTGCCTTTCCCTCCCTGTCTCTCTGGGTTCTTTCTCTCTGCCTTTCCCTCCCTGTCTCTCTGGGTTCTTTCTCTGTCTTTCCCTCCCTGTCTCTCTGGTCTTTCTCTGCCTTTCCCTCCTGTCTCTCTGGTTCTAACTCTGCCTTTCCCTCCCCTGTCTCTCTGGTTCTTACTCTGCCTTTCACTCCCTGTCTCTCTGGTTCTTACTCGTCTTTCCCTCCCTGTCTCTCTGGTTCTAACTTGTCCTTATCCCTCCCTGTCTCTCTGGTTCTAATCTCTGCCTTTCCCTCCCTGTCTCTATGTTCTTTCTCTGCCTTTCCCTCCCTGTTCTCTCTGCGTTCTTTCTTCTGTCCTTTTCCCTCCCTGTCTCTCTGGTTCTTTCTCTGCCTTTCCCTCCCCTGTCTCTCTGGTTCTTTCTCTGTCCTTTCCCTCCCTGTCTCTCTGGTTCTTTCTCTGCCTTTCCCTCCCTGTCTCTCTGGTTCTTTCTCTGCCTTTCCCTCCCTGTCTCTCTGGTTCTAACTCTGCCTTTCCCTCCCTGTCTCTCTGGTTCTTTCTCTGCCTTTCCCTCCCTGTCTCTCTGGTTCTAACTCTACCTTTCCCTCCCTGTCTCTCTGGTTCTTTCTCTACCTTTCCCTCCCTGTCTCTCTGGTTCTTTCTCTACCTTTCCCTCCCTGTCTCTCTGGTTCTTTCTCTACCTTTCCCTCCCTGTCTCTCTGGTTCTAACTCTGCCTTTCCCTCCCTGTCTCTCTGGTTCTTTCTCTGCCTTTCCCTCCCTGTCTCTCTGGTTCTAACTCTGTCTTTCCCTCCCTGTCTCTCTGGTTCTAACTCTGTCTTTCCCTCCCTGTCTCTCTGGTTCTAACTCTGTCTTTCCCTCCCTGTCTCTCTGGTTCTAACTCTGTCTTTCCCTCCCTGTCTCTCTGGTTCTAACTCTGCCTTTCCCTCCCTGTCTCTCTGGTTCTAACTCTACCTTTCCCTCCCTGTCTCTCTGGTTCTTTCTCTGCCTTTCCCTCCCTGTCTCTCTGGTTCTTTCTCTACCTTTCCCTCCCTGTCTCTCTGGTTCTAACTCTGCCTTTCCCTCCCTGTCTCTCTGGTTCTAACTCTGCCTTTCCCTCCCTGTCTCTATGGTTCTAACTCTACCTTTTCCCTCCCTGTCTCTCTGGTTCTTTCTCTGCCTTTCCCTCCCTGTCTCTCTGGTTCTTTCTCTACCTTTCCCTCCCTGTCTCTCTGGTTCTTTCTCTGCCTTTCCCTCCCTGTCTCTCTGGTTCTTTCTCTGCCTTTCCCTCCCTGTCTCTCTGGTTCTAACTCTGCCTTTCCCTCCCTGTCTCTCTGGTTCTTTCTCTGCCTTTCCCTCCCTGTCTCTCTGGTTCTTTCTCTGTCTTTCCCTCCCTGTCTCTCTGGTTCTTTCTCTGCCTTTCCCTCCCTGTCTCTCTGGTTCTAACTCTGCCTTTCCCTCCCTGTCTCTCTGGTTCTAACTCTGCCTTTCCCTCCCTGTCTCTCTGGTTCTTTCTCTGCCTTTCCCTCCCTGTCTCTCTGGTTCTTTCTCTGCCTTTCCCTCCCTGTCTCTCTGGTTCTTTCTCTGCCTTTCCCTCCCTGTCTCTCTGGTTCTAACTCTGCCTTTCCCTCCCTGTCTCTCTGGTTCTTCTCTGCCTTTCCCTCCCTGTCTCTCTGGTTCTTTCTCTACCTTCCCTCCCCTGTCTCTCTGGTTCTAACTCTGCCTTTCCCTCCCTGTCTCTCTGGTTCTAACTCTGTCTTTCCCTCCCTGTCTCTCTGGTTCTTTCTCTACCTTTCCCTCCCTGTCTCTCTGGTTCTAACTCTGCCTTTCCCTCCCTGTCTCTCTGGTTCTTTCTCTGCCTTTCCCTCCCTGTCTCTCTGGTTCTAACTTTGTCTTCCCTCCCTGTCTCTCTGGTTCTAACTCTGTCTTTCCCTCCCTGTCTCTCTGGTTCTAACTCTGCCTTTCCCTCCCTGTCCTCTGGTTACCCTGTCTCTCTGGTTCTTTCTCTGCCTTTCCCTCCCTGTCTCTCTGGTTCTTTCTCTGTCTTTCCCTCCCTGTCTCTCTGGTTCTTTCTCTGCCTTTCCCTCCCTGTCTCTCTGGTTCTTTCTCTGTCTTTCCCTCCGTCTCTCTGGTTCTGATGGAAAAAGCTATACGGATACTCCTAATATTTTATTTCAGAATAGGTTCAAATTGGGTTAGGGTAAGGGTTAAGGGTTTGGTTGAGGTAAGGGTCAGTTTTACATTTTGCTGAGTTGTTTTGCAGGTCAGCAGTAGCCTGTCCTGTTTCTGATCCATTCATTGCCATCTAGTGGCATGTAAGAACTGCAATTGTGCCTTAAACAATATCTCATTCCCCGACAATATATCATTGATTGATTGAAATGACGTTTTTATTGGTTGTTTGAAGTTCAGATGAGTAGTTCTCATCTCGTCTTTCTGTTTCTTGTAGCTCACAGGAGTCAAGAGACAAGGAATGCAGAGGACAACATCTTGAACGTAGAAAACTGCAGAATAGTGGAGGTCCAGGTGCAGAACGGCGGCAGCAGACACAGCTCTCTGTCTGAGGAGGA
This sequence comes from Salmo trutta, assembly GCF_901001165.1. NCBI lineage: Eukaryota > Metazoa > Chordata > Actinopteri > Salmoniformes > Salmonidae > Salmo > Salmo trutta. The sequence continues at coordinate 7,088,891 of NC_042995.1, read as the reverse complement.
GGAGAACCTGGCTGTGCTCCGACGGTAGGGTCAGGGGTCAAAGGTCAATGATGTCATACTATAGCCTGAAATGCCTTAAAATAAATCAATGAACGGCCTCCCGAGTGGCGCAGCGGTCTAATGCACTGTGTCGCAGTGCTTGAAGCGTCACTACAGACCCGGGATCGATCCCAGGCTGTGTCACAACCGGCCGTGACCAGGAGTCCCATAGGGTGGCGCACAATTTGCCCAGTGTCGTCTGGGTTAGGGGAGGGTTTGGCCGGGGCTTTACTTGGCTCATCGCGCTCTAGTGACTCCTTGTGGTGGGCCTGGCACCTGCAGGCTGACTTCGGTAGTCAGTTGGACGGTGTTTCCTCCAACACATTGGTGCAGCTGGCTTCCATGTTAAGAGGGCAGGTTTGGCGGGTCATGTTTCGGGAAGACGCATGACTCGACCTTCGCCTCTCCTGAGCCCGTTGGGGAGTTGCATCAATGGGACAAGATCTAAATTGGGGAGAAAAAAGGGGTAAAAAAATATATTTAAAAAGATCAATATGAATTAATCCTCTTGTGAAGCACAGTTGAAAAGAGATGGTTAGAAAGATAGTTAGATATTTCATACTTGGTATAGTTTATCAAAATAATAATACAATATGTTGATGTTAAATAGAATGTTGTTTTGTTCCTACAGACATGTAATGAACGAGCTGTTGGAGACTGAGAGGGCGTATGTAGAGGAGCTACTCTGTGTACTGCAGGTGTGTCACTTCTGACCACTAGAGGTCGCCACTACTTCACTGTGTGTGTGTGTGTGTGTGTGTGTGTGTGTGTGTGTGTGTGTGTGTGTGTGTGTGTGTGTGTGTGTGTGTGTGTGTGTGTGTGTGTGTGTGTTATTGTTGAAAATTGACTTGTCATAGATGTGCATTTTCAGATTGTCCTGTGTTAACATTTTAGTATGTGTTGTTATTCCAGGGTTATGCTGCAGAGATGGACAACCCAGCCATGGCCCAGCTCCTCCCCAGTGCTCTGCTCAACAGGAAGGATGTCCTGTTTGGCAACATGCCGGAGATCTACCAGTTCCACAAGAGGTGACTTTTACTCCACTGCAACACCCATGTTACATAATGTTTACTGAGCAATGTCCTGTCATTGTGAACAGCTGTTACAGAAGAGGCACATTCATTCAACCATACCGACCCACTGCTTCCCAACCTCGGTAGTACTGACCTGCGTCCTGTTGTCTGTCTGTGTCTCTCATCAGGACATTCCTCAGGGAGCTGGAGACCTACACAGACGTCCCTGAGCTGGTGGGACGCTGTTTCCTGGAGAGGATGGGCGACCTGCAGATCTATGAGAAGTACTGTCAGAACAAACCTCGCTCCGAGAGCTTGTGGAGACAGTGCTCCGACTGCGCCTTCTTCCAGGTAACCTTTCACCTTTCTTTCAGGGCCCTCAGTGTATCTTGGAGAGGATCCTCAAGATCAGTATACTGTAAGCTTGTAAAAACAAAAAATGTATTGATGTGTGATTGTTTTTACGAAGGAGTGCCAGAGAAAGTTGGAACACAAACTGGGGTTGGACTCGTACCTCCTCAAGCCAGTCCAGAGGATAACCAAATACCAGCTGATACTGAAGGAGTTACTGAAGTACAGTAAGGGCTGTGAGGGTTCAGAGGACCTGCAGGAGGCGCTGTCCTCCATCCTGGGGATCCTGAAGGCTGTCAACGACTCCATGCACCTCATCGCCATCACAGGATATGAGGTCAGCTAACCACGACCCCCCTATTCTCCTCGTGCTTTAGGGTGGAGAGGAAGAAGTTACCCAACAGTGTAACATCTTCTGTACCACAGACAACGCTCAGTTATCTTTCCTACTTGTGATTGATTGATTGTGTTAATTTATTGATCCCCAGGGGAGCCTGACGGAGCTGGGCAGGCTGCTGATGCAGGGGTCGTTCAGCGTGTGGACGGAACACAAGAAAGGTCACGCTAAGGTCAAGGACCTGGCCCGCTTCAAGCCCATGCAGAGACACCTGTTCCTGCATGAAAAAGCCTTGCTCTTCTGTAAGAGACGGGAGGAGAACGGGGAGGGTTACGAGAAAGCCCCGTCCTACAGCTTCAAACACTCCCTCAACGTGAGTCTGTTGATGTCCGGCTGGCTGGCTCACTGTCTGGGGGAGGGTTACGAGAAAGCCCCCTCGTACAGCTTCAAACACTTCCTCAATGTCCTGACTGACTTTCTGCCAGTCTGTCTGGCTGGCTGTCTGGCTGGCTCTCCATGGATTTTTACTTGGATCTATAGTATGTTATGAGTTCAACAGTGATTTAGAAGTGTAATATTCTTCGGTTCTCTCAAACAGATGAGTGCGGTGGGCATCACAGAGAGCGCCAAGGGTGACAACAAGAAGTTTGAGATCTGGTGTAATTCCAGAGAGGAGGTGTTTATCGTCCAGGCTGCGACACCTGAGATCAAAACATCTTGGTTGAACGAGATCAGGAAGGTTCTGACTGGCCAGCTGAAGGCCTGCAGGGGTAAGATAGGGGATCTGCGGCATTACAGACACACACACACACATTCCAGAGTTGATACACATCTGGATGCTAAATTCTCTGTTGTTGTGTTAGTAACTGTGATGATTTGTTCCAGAATCGAGTCAAAAGAAGGCGTCAGACACAATGTCTCCCAGTCCAACCAGCAACAGCCCACCTATCTGTCTCAGGTCAGACTTTACAGAGAGAACCATGGCTAGAGCCAGTTAGAGAGAAGGAATCAACATGGTTGGTTCTTCTCTTTTTCACCTGTTTGTTTCTCCCTCTTAGTCCATTTAGGAACTGTCAGAAGAGCGTGAAGAAGGGAGAAGAGAAGAAGACAGATGCTGTCAACTCTGACCCCAACTCCCCCTCCTCCCACAAAGGTGAGTTGCCCTATTTTGTTGATTAAAGAAACATTTTTTACTTCTATCAAATGCTCATGACAAGAAAGCAAACTTCTGTTGCAGTTTTAGTGACCCCCCTCGTCTGGTTAGGTACCCAAGCCGTCCTTGAATCTTTTCCTACTTCCTCCTTCCTTGTTCCTCTTTTAATCTGAGCTTTCTTTCTCTTCTTTTCCTCTTCAAACCACTTTACTCTGTCTCTCCTTCCTGTCCCTCTTTCGCTACCATGTTTGTAGAGGAGACAGTCACCAGTCCCACCACTGACAGGGCATCAGTGGCTAAAAAGCGTTTTACCCTTCAAGGCTTCAGCAACCTGAAGAGTCAGAAAGGTAACACTAGTGTCCTGGAGGCATCCCCCATGTTATCGTCATCACATATGGCAAAGATATGTTCTCCATTTTGAAGTCAACCCCAAGCTCTCTTAACCTACCCCCAACATGATTTTAGACAGGGTACATCCTTTCCAGTAGTCGACTGCATCAGGGCTTTTGAAGACTGATATTTTGGCATGCTTTCCTTTGCAGAATTTCTTCACCCTGCTGGTAAAAGTCTAACATTACCAATGGTATTCTCTCAACCAGGTATACTACAGTATAGTTTGCGGTTAATACATCAAATATTAGAATTAGTGTCTGTTTTAGTAGGCCTGTCCCCCAGCCTCATTATTTAGATGTCTCCAATAGTATTAGCAAGTAGCTAATTATTCTAGTCAGTTTCAGGAAGTTCTTCCCTCTCTCACAGCTGTTTTTCTATTGCTCTCTTTATCATTTCTCTCTGTTTCCTTCTCTTCTGTCTCTCTTCTGCGGCGACAGGATCCCCCCTTAGCCCTGACCATAAAGCCAAACGCCACGAGATTAAGAGTGACCCAACTCCCTTTGGGTGTAAAGGTATTCTATCTAGTCCATGTCATACCTGTGTTTGACTCTGTAGTGTAGTCATCCATCCATCCTGACCCTCCCTCACTGTAGTCATCCATCCATCCTGACCCTCCCTCACTGTAGTCATCCATCCATCCTGACCCTCCCTCACAGTAGTCATCCAGCCATCCTGACCCTCCCTCACAGTAGTCATCCAGCCATCCTGACCCTCCCTCACAGTAGTCACCAGTCCTGATCCTGCCTCACTGTAGTCATCCACCTATCCTGACCCTCCCTCACTGTAGTCATCCAGCCATCCTGACCCTCCCTCACTGTAGTCATCCAGCCATCCTGACCTTCCCTCACTGTAGTCATCCAGCCATCCTGCCCTCCCTCACTGTAGTCATCCAGCCATCCTGACCTTCCCTCACTGTAGTCATCCATCCATCCTGACCCTCCCTCACTGTAGTCATCATCCATCCATCCTGACCCTCCCTCACTGTAGTCATCATCCATCCATCCTGACCCTCCCTCACTGTAGTGATCCATCCATCCTGACCCTCCATCACTGTAGTCATCCACCTATCCTGACTCTCCGTCACTGTAGTCATCCACCTATCCTGACTCTCCGTCACTGTAGTCATCCACCTATCCTGACCCTCCGTCACTGTAGTCATCCACCTATCCTGTCCCTCCGTCACTGTAGTCATCCACCTATCCTGTCCCTCCCTCACTGTAGTCATCCATCCTGACCCTCCCTCACTGTAGTCATCCACCTATCCTGACCCTCCGTCACTGTAGTCATCCACCTATCCTGTCCCTCCGTCACTGTAGTCATTCATCCATCCTGACCCTCCGTCACTGTAGTCCTCCATCCATCCATCCATCCTGACCCTCCGTCACTGTAGTCCTCCATCCATCCATCCTGACCCTCCGTCACTGTAGTCATCCATCCTGACCCTCCCTCACTGTAGTCATCCATCCTGACCCTCCCTCACTGTAGTCATCCACCTATCCTGACCCTCCGTCACTGTAGTCATCCACCTATCCTGACCCTCCGTCACTGTAGTCATTCATCCATCCTGACCCTCCGTCACTGTAGTCCTCCATCCATCCATCCATCCTGACCCTCCGTCACTGTAGTCCTCCATCCATCCATCCTGATCCTCCGTCACTGTAGTCATCCATCCTGACCCTCCCTCACTGTAGTCATCCATCCATCCTTACCCTCCCTCACTGTAGGCATCCATCCTGACCCTCCCTCACTGTAGTCATCCATCCATCCTGACCCTCCCTCACTGTAGTCATCCATCCATCCCTACCCTCCCTCACTGTAGTCATCCATCTTGACCCTTCCTCACTGTAGGCATCCATCCTGACCCTCCCTCACTGTAGTCATCCATCCATCCTGACCCTCCCTCACTGTAGTCATCCAGCCATCCTGACCTTCCCTCACTGTAGGCATCCATCCTGACCCTCCCTCACTGTAGGCATCCATCCTGACCCTCCCTCACTGTAGTCATCCAGCCATCCTGACCCTCCCTCACTGTAGTCATCCACCTATCCTGACCCTCCCTCACTGTAGTCATCCATCCATCCTGACCCTCCCTCACTGTAGTCATCCATCCATCCTGACCCTCCCTCACTGTAGTCATCCATCCATCCTGACCCTCCCTCACTGTAGTCATCCACCTATCCTGACCCTCGGTCACTGTAGTCATCCATCCATCCTGACCCTCCCTCACTGTAGTCATCCATCCTGACCCTCCCTCACTGTAGGCATCCATCCTGACCCTCCCTCACTGTAGGCATCCATCCTGACCTTCCCTCACTGTAGGCATCCATCCTGACCTTCCCTCACTGTAGTCATCCATCCATCCTGACCCTCCCTCACTGTAGTCATCCAGCCATCCTGACCCTCCCTCACTGTAGTCATCCACCTATCCTGTCCCTCCGTCACTGTAGTCATCCATCCATCCTGTCCCTCCGTCACTGTAGTCATCCATCCATCCTGACCCTCCCTCACTGTAGTCATCCAGCCATCCTGACCCTCCCTCACTGTAGTCGTCTCAGCACCATGTCAACTCCCCATCATCCCAAAATATATCTCTGTGTGACCATCATGCAAGTATTATTTGAGTAAACTGGAGAGGGAATGAATTGTGGTAGATCAATGATCGACATTCAGCCACCAGGCCCGCTGAGTGCCTTGGTACTGTCTAGGTAAAGACACTGAACTGACGAGGGACGGCAACATGGAGATGAACCAGATAAGAGAATTCAAAATTGACGATCGTTGACTACAGAAGATGCATACAACAATGTCTTGTTTTAAACAAGGGAAAAATCAATGACATGCCTTGTTGGCCTCAAAGGCCTTAGTCAGACAGTTTGATGGATGAGTCGACCTACACCTGTGTACTTCAAAGCCACCTGAGTGGCAGACACAGCGTTCATCTGGACGACGTTGCTGACTGCTACTGCTTCTTCTCCTCAGAGCCTGGTCAGACTCCTCACATCACTCTGAGCAGGGCCAAGTGGCTCAGCACCTCTAGTCTCTTACAGGCCAAAAGGAGAGGTAGTGTTACAACATGCCTGGGAGGAACACGCTGCTGCACTGTGTGGTTGGCCTGGACCCTGCTCTGCTTCTTCCACACACAGAATACCCCCCACCAACACATACTCACAAATCACTAGCTTGTTCCACAATCACAGACAAATCTTCTCTGAGATTTGCTGTTGAATATCTGTGTGATATTCACAGCCGGAAAATACTGATTTGGGTTGTTTGTTTACTGTAAGGCAAACTGTGTCTCTCTCTGTAGCATGTGTTGCTGTGTTGGTTGCTGTGTGTCTGTGTTTCTGACTGATCACAATGCATTGATCTAGGTCTCACTGGATGCTAGGACTCCACCTCTGTTCTTCTTGGTTATTCAATCATGTTCTTTGGGTTCTAATCTGGTTCTTGTGGTTCTGTTTGAGGATTTGCAGTGTACTCTGTCAATGGATGTGTTTGCATCAAGTTCTCACCACACACGTCACCTATCACTGTACATATCACCTTGTCTTGTGTATGATTGTGTTAGTGTCCGCTCCTCCTTTCCTCTTGAGTGTCACTCCCTTTCTCTAGTTTGACAAACTATCCTTCATGTTGGGATCAAACATTCCATGACAATAACATTCTCTAAATTGCAATCTATCTTGGATGTGCCTTGGAATTTTTGGTGCCACTGCTAAATCTTAATCTAGATATCAATCGAGTTTGCTGAATTCTATTACTCTCCTTCTCTCTTTCCTACTCTCCTCTCGTTCCTACTCTCCTTCTATCTTTCCTACTCTCCTCTCGTTCCTACTCTCCTTCTATCTTTCCTACTCTCCTTCTATCTTTCCTACTCTCCTTCTCTCTTTCCTACTCTCCTTCTATCTTTCCTACTCTCCTCTCTTTCCTACTCTCCTTCTCTCTTTCCTACTCTCCTCTCGTTCCTACTCTCCTTCTATCTTTCCTACTCTCCTCTCGTTCCTACTCTCCTTCTATCTTTCCTACTCTCCTCTCGTTCCTACTCTCCTTCTATCTTTCCTACTCTCCTTCTATCTTTCCTACTCTCCTCGTTCCTACTCTCCTTCTATCTTTCCTACTCTCCTTCTATCTTTCCTACTCTCCTTCTATCTTTCCTACTCTCCTTCTATCTTTCCTACTCTCCTTCTATCTTTCCTACTCTCCTTCTATCTTTCCTACTCTCCTATCTTTCCTACTCTCCTTCTATCTTTCCTACTCTCCTTCTATCTTTCCTACTCTCCTTCTATCTTTCCTACTCTCCTTCTATCTTTCCTACTCTCCTTCTATCTTTCCTACTCTCCTTCTCTCTTTCCTACTCTCCTTCTCTCTTTCCCTCCTCCCCCTAGGTTGGAACAAGGCTTCTTTCTCCATGGACGTGCCAGAAGTGCATGATGGGTACTCCAGCACCGAGGACCCCATGAACTCTGACCCTGAGGATGAGGGAGGCAGGAAGCTGGTGAGTCATGGTCGCCAACATGTCTACAACATGTTATGAAAGTTACTTGTTATTCCCTAGCAACATACATGGTAACATGACACACTGGACGCAAACATATGAACTTTGCCCTTTACCCTGTGAACCCAGGCTGTCGGTGACAGGTTCACAGTGGTGGCGGACTATGAGAAGGAGAAAGGAGGGCCTCAGGACTTGTCAGTGAAGAGTGGAGACATGGTGCAGCTCATTAAAGAGGGAGATGACGGACAGTGGTTTGTTAGAAACTTGGGGAGCAACCAAGATGGCTGGGTAGCAGCAGCCAACCTTCTCACCCTCATCACAGAGTCCAAGTCCTCGCAGTCTCTCTGCAGCTCAGGTACACTGGCTCCGTCTGTCTGCCTCTTTCTCTTCAGTCTCTCTGCAGCTCAGGTACACTGGCTCCGTCTGTCTGCCTCTTTCTCTTCAGTCTCTCTGCAGCTCAGGTACACTGGCTCCGTCTGTCTGCCTCTTTCTCTTCAGTCTCTCTCTCTCAGTTTGTGCAAGAGGGGACTGTATCTTGCAACCCAAACAGCTATTTTGAAAAGTAACAGGAGTGTGTCTGTATTTTAGTTTGTTTTAGAAGTATCTGTGGACTCTAATGGAAACTAACGTGTGTGTTTTGTTGTGTTGTGTTACAGAGGGCAGTGTAACTGGCAACCTCAGCACCTCCTCCAGCTGCAGTGAAACCTACACAAGTTTCTCTGACATCAAGCCCTAAAGTCCTGCCCCCTCTAAGCCCTGAGACACAGCTACGGCGCCACCCAGTGGTTGGCTGTTCAAATGACACGTGCGCTTTTCCCCTCTACTACTGTTCAAATTGTATTTATCACATGCGCCGAATCCTACTGGTGTAGCCTTTACAGTGAAATGCTGGCAGGCGTTAGTTTTCATTACAGTCCATAGATACTTCATTCTCACACTGAAGTGGAGGCTGCCTGGACTGTAGCAGAAAGCAGTCTAATAGCTGCTTATCTGTCAATGTGAAGGGAAGGTAATGAAGGACTGCTTTCCTCTGGACATACTCCACTCTCAGGGATAAGAGGTAGTGTCCTAGCCTTTTACTGTGATTGAGGGCTAGCACACATTGAGAACAGGAAGTTCAGGCCTCCCCTACCTGTTTGACAGAGATGAACAAGGAAGGACACACCCGCTCCATTCACACACACAGGCAGGCTTTGTTAGCCTAGCGTGGTACCGCTCCTCCCACTCCAACAAGGTGACAGTGATATGCAGCCAGGAGCTCCTCTACAGAACTCAACACTTCAACAGACAAACAGATGCCTCAGTCTCTCTCCTGTGGACTCTGGTAACTGGTTGTGTCATAATGTTTCTCTGTGTCAGGCAGTCAACCTCCTCAGTATGTCCTCAGTCTCTCTCCTGTGGACTCTGGTAACCGGTTGTGTCATAATGTTTCTCTGTGTCAGGCAGTCAACCTCCTCAGTATGTCCTCAGTCTCTCTCCTGTGGACTCTGGTAACCGGTTGTGTCATAATGTTTCTCTGTGTCAGGCAGTCAACCTCCTCAGTATGTCCTCAGTCTCTCTCCTGTGGACTCTGGTAACCGGTTGTGTCATAATGTTTCTCTGTGTCAGGCAGTCAACCTCCTCAGTATGTCCTCAGTCTCTCTCCTGAGTGACTTTAAAAATAGATGATGGATTTATATTTCATATGTTTCTACTGGATCCATCAAGACAAACTAAACTGTAAAAGTGTCGAGACTATCACATTCTAGCAAGAATGCAAATTAGAATGGAATTGTCATGAAATACTTTTTGAGTTTGGTCAACTGTGTATATCTATGGCTTTGTCCAGAGGCCCTCCAGTACATTTCCAGTCCCTCTCCCTCCCTGTTTCTCCTTCCTCCACCTGTACTGTCTGGGCTATTAGTGAACTCTTGGCTTTGTTCCCAGTGATCTGAGAGAGCTGGGCTTTAAACTACCAGGTGTTCCTTTAGGCAAGGGCAATATTACAGGACGGTCAGATATCATAGAAACTTCAACAATAACAGTGCTCAGGGTGTTCTTCTGAATCATTTTCTCTTGGCTCAAAGTGAAATCCTATACACTACACAGAAATCCCCTGAAGATTGAGATTCCCATAAAAAGATTCATGTCAGGTCGATTGATGTTGAAATAGCTGTGTACTGTACCAGAGAGTATAAACTTAAAAGGAATTATTTGTATGCGTTAATCAATGTGTACAAGTTCATTTATTTGAGAAAGATGTGTACAGATATTATTAGCCTATACCTCGTATTTTTCATTGAATATGTGTATGTTGTGTATGAAGACCATGGATATGTTTTCGTGGGTCTAAATATATCAAAGATATTTTATTAATTGGTTGGCAGGGCATGTTTCCATGGTAATTTCTTAAAACTCCTGAGAGGACATATATTAATAGAAATATCATCCTTTTGCTCATTTGAGAATGCAGTCTGTACACTGAAAACCGAAGATGGAATATAACTGTACGTCCTGTGCTGAAAGTTCAACTCAGAATGATGGTTGTCTCAAATTTCAGCACGCACAATAAAAGGTTTTAAACTGTTTTGGTTATAACCGTTTTAGTTATAACTGTTTTTATAACTTATTGTTCTACTGTATATCTTTTTCGATTTGCATCCAGTGAGATTACAATGTCGTTACTGTGTGTCACATTGTTATGCAGCACATTGCAGCATTATTTTGTTCTTTATTTTCCTACGGTAACAAGTATTGATACAGATGTTATATAATTAATGATATGCATTCATATCTGTGTATATGTGTAAATATGTATCTGAGGTGTTGAATAAAGACAAACATTCTTTGCTTTAATCAAATGACTCTGTTTTTCTCATTATAAAACCATCAGATATCATTAAATGATGTAGTCTATCATTGCTCACTGTGTGGACGTTTAGTTTGTTTTAAATCATTTAACGTTGCAGCTACTGTCTTATTTTAATGTCGATTTTCACACTCACAGCCTAGACATGTTTTAAAATCGATACATTTGAAATGGTTTAATATTTTCAATCTTTTTGTGATTTTGACAATAATACAACATAAAAACAGTACAGTATATGAATAGAAAACAGCACGCACAACTGAAGTTAGGCTTCTACCAAAAATATTTGATGAAATATTTTATTGAGTGTATTTTGCTAGATAAGATTATGATTCACCCCAGTTGCTAAGCTCTAGACGCGTGATTTCCAGCGTTCACGGAGGTTTGGTGAATACCTGTTTTGTGAGCTGTAACTGATAGACCTACAGTAGGGCCATCTTGTTTCACCGGTTTAAGGGTGAAATAGACTTTTTCACATTTATAAATAATTTGTACACAAAAAAACCCAGCCATAATCAAAACATTGTTCGAGCATGTTTTTCTAGAGCATAGCTGCTATTATCCATGAAATCTAAAAAACAATTGTAATCCGGATATGAAAATCCCTCAACGTCACAGGGGAAAGAACCAATGGGCTGGCAGATAACTATTCAGTGTGCGCCTCCTATCCGGGGCTGTGGCTCATATCGAATCAGACCAAATGGAATTCTGCACTGCCTTCTTAAAAGATTCCCTACATTTTAATTCGCACATACACATATTCCTCTGACGTTTTGCCCAGCATACAACACACCGCTGGCGTGACCAGAAAAAGCTTCTCGGTTACATTGAGAATCGAGACAGCAGCAAAGACATCCGAGAGAAAAAATACAAAATAGACTCTTGCACCGTAAGTATTCGTAATTTATTAGATTTACATTTACATTTAAGTCATTTAGCAGACGCTCTTATCCAGAGCGACTTACAAATTGGTGCATTCACCTTATGATATCCAGTAGAACAACCACTTTACAATAGTGCATCTAAATCTTTTAAAGGGGGTGGGTTAGAAGGATTACTATATCCTATCCCAGGTATTCCTTAAAGAGGTGGGGTTTCAGGTGTCTCCGGAAGGTGGTGATTGACTCCGCTGTCCTGGCGTCGTGAGGGAGCTTGTTCCACCATTGGGGTGCCAGAGCAGCGAACAGTTTTGACTGGGCTGAGCGGGAGCTGTGCTTCCTCAGAGGTAGGGAGGCGAGCAGGCCAGAGGTGGATGAACGCAGTGCCCTTGTTTGGGTGTAGGGCCTGATCAGAGCCTGAAGGTACGGAGGTGCCGTTCCCCTCACAGCTCCGTAGGCAAGCACCATGGTCTTGTAGCGGATGCGAGCTTCAACTGGAAGCCAGTGGAGAGAGCGGAGGAGGGGGTGACGTGAGAGAACTTGGGAAGGTTGAACACCAGACGGGCTGCGGCGTTCTGGATGAGTTGTAGGGGTTTGATGGCACAGGCAGGGAGCCCAGCCAACAGCGAGTTGCAGTAATCCAGACGGGAGATGACAAGTGCCTGGATTAGGACCTGCGCCGCTTCCTGTGTGAGGCAGGGTCGTACTCTGCGAATGTTGTAGAGCATGAACCTACAGGATCGGGTCACCGCCTTGATGTTAGTGGAGAACGACAGGGTGTTGTCCAGGATCACGCCAAGGTTCTTAGCACTCTGGGAGGAGGACACAAGGGAGTTGTCAACCGTGATGGCGAGATCATGGAACGGGCAGTCCTTCCCCGGGAGGAAGAGCAGCTCCGTCTTGCTGAGGTTCAGCTTGAGGTGGTGATCCGTCATCCACACTGATATGTCTGCCAGACATGCAGAGATGCGATTCCTTAAGAGATAGCTAGCTAGGTAAAGTTAGGCAATTTTACCCTACGATTATTGTTCATATGTTTCAAATTGATGCTGCCCTTAACATTGTATTCAATCGATTCAAGTTTGAAACAATCTTTGCTACTTTAATTAAATGCTGCCATTGCCAATCTGTTTAGCTGCTTTTCTGTAAAACCTGCTAAAACGCTGCTAAAACGGTCCGATTTATGCATGTGACATCCATTCTGTTAAAGGGAGTTTAAAACCCCAAACGGGTGTATCCCATAGTTGACATATTCGCACATGTCTTATATGTTTTATTTCTGCGTGTCTACAGTAATCTGCATGTCACGTGAAACCTTCATCCGGGAACGCTCTTCCCTAAACATGTTTGATGGTCCTTTAACACACAGGACAAGTAGGGTGCGTATGCGTCATGTCACGCATCGAATGTGTCAAGTCTGGCTTTGTTTGTACAGTGTTTGTTTTGCTTTAGCACGAGCAGAGCTTCCCGTGCAGTAGGATCGGAACACCAATGAACAGTGAAGACAGAGAGAGGCCGTCGCATAGGCTGCTATTCTGTCTAGCCGGCTGTCATTCTCTATTAGGCCTACAGTAACAACTTCATCGAAATGTTCGTCTTATAAGTAATTACTTAATTTAAAGACATTGGACCTTGACCTACCATGTTACATTTTTAGTTTGGCCCCCTGTTTTGTTATTATTCATTTATTTATGCATTTATCCAGCCAGACTAGTTTTGTGTTCTCCAGTTTTAATGTATAATTATTTATTGCTCCATATTTCAAAATCAGACAGTCCATGTCATTCGACAGGATGTGTGATGTCAATTTATGTTTTGAAAGTGTCAGATTGTGAATGTTGGTAGCCAATCTTAGACCAGGCATGAACAACTGTCACCCAGACTGCACCTCACCTAGGACAGATTGTGTCTCACCATTTTTTAAAAGAGTACCCTATGACATGTCTGACAAGCTGCATAGGCTCATGTCATCAGTGATGTAGTCAGTGCAGGGACTGTCATGATGCTCAGTGACACTTTAGGTAACGAGTTTTATTTCAGCAGCAGCGCCATGTACTGTGTGTTGGCTCTAACCACAGATCTAGGACCAGATTACCCTTCCCCCAATCATAGCCTTCACCATTAGGGGTTGTAAAATATCTGACCCTCTATCTGTGGTTAGGGGTGATTAGAGGCCAGAATGATGATGGTGGTTTGATGATAAAGATAACTGGCAAAATGGCTGCAGAACATCCCCTGAAATAGAACAACCCATTGGAGTGTTCCATCAGTCTTTGTTTTGTCTGGGTTCCGTTTGCATTCAGTCTGAGAGTTCTGAGTTGTTCCGTCTGTATTCTTTCTGTGATGGGGTTGTGTGTGTTTGTTCATGGAGCTCTGGGACTGGACTCCATCTTGACTGATGGAATCATGTCAGACCCTGTGAAGGGCAGTACCTCTCCCCTCTCCTGCTTCAGTCTCTTTCTCCTACTACCGTAACCATTCTCATGATTTATAAATGACTCCCTATAGCTCCATAAATGACTCCCTATAGCTTGTTTAGCAAAAAAAAATCGATGCATTTGCAACCATGGAGAAAAACAGGCGGGGTTGGCTTAGAATCAATGGATCGTTGACATGTAAACTTACATTGTTCTTACATTTTTATTGTCACATGCTTAGTAAACAGGTGTAGACTAACAGTGAAATGCTTACGGGGCCTTCCCAACAATGCAGAATATAATAAAATAGAAAACATTGTAACACAAGGAATAAATCCACAGTGAGCAATGATTGCTTGGCTATATACACGGGGTACCAGTACCGAGCCGATGTGCAGGGGTACGAGGTAATCGAGGTAGACATGTACTTATAGGTAGGGGTAAAGTGACTAGTTAACAGGATAGATGATATGTGAGTGTGTGTGTGTGGCGACTGTGTGTGTGTGTGTAGGAGTGTCTGTGTGGGTAGATGCCAGTGTGTGTGTGTTGGAGTGTCTGTGTGGGTAGAGTCCAGTGTGTGTGTGTTGGAGTGTCTGTGTGGGTAGAGTCCAGTGTGTGTGTGTGTGTTGGAGTGTCTGTGTGGGTAGAGTCCTGTGTGTGTGTGTGTGTGTGTGTGTGTGTGTGTGTGGGTAGAGTCCAGTGTGTGTGTGTGTAGGTAGAGTCCAGTGTGTGTGTGTGTGAGTGTCTGTGTGGGTAGAGTCCAGTGTGTGTGTGTGTAGGTAGAGTCCAGTGTGTGTGTGTGTAGGAGTGTCTGTGTGGGTAGAGTCCTGTGTGTGTGTGTGTGGGAGTGTCTGTGTGGGTAGAGTCCAGTGTGTGTTGGAGTGTCTGTGTGGGTAGAGTCCTGTGTGTGTGTGTGTGTGTAGGAGTGTCTGTGTGGGTAGAGTCCAGTGTGTATGTGTAGGAGTGTCTGTGTGGGTAGAGTCCAGTGTGTGTGTGTGTGTGTGTGTGTGTGTGTGTGTAGGAGTGTCTGTGTGGGTAGAGTCCAGTGTGTGTGTGTGTGTGTGTGTGTAGGAGTGTCTGTGTGGGTAGAGTCCAGTGTGTGTGTGTGTGGGTAGAGTCCAGTGTGTGTGTGTTGGAGTGTCTGTGTGGGTAGAGTCCTGTGTGTGTGTGTGTGTGTGTGTGGGTAGAGTCCAGTGTGTGTGTGTGTGTGGGTAGAGTCCAGTGTGTGGGTAGAGTCCAGTGTGTGTGTGTGTGTGTGTGTGTGTGTGTGTGTGTGTGTGGGTAGAGTCCAGTGTGTGTGATGAGGTTAGTTTATTTAATTGTAATACCAGGGTGTCTGTTAGATGAGGTTAGTTTATTTA
The DNA here is from genome assembly GCF_901001165.1 of Salmo trutta. Lineage (NCBI taxonomy): Eukaryota > Metazoa > Chordata > Actinopteri > Salmoniformes > Salmonidae > Salmo > Salmo trutta. The sequence goes on along the minus strand of NC_042995.1, from coordinate 7,073,606 downwards.
ATTGTAATACCAGGGTGTTCGTTAGATGAGGTTAGTTTATTTAATTGTAATACCAGGGTGTCTGTTAGATGAGGTTAGTTTATTTAATTGTAATACCAGGGTGTCGGTTAGCGCTGGGCGATATGGCCAGAAATCCATACCAAGCTAAATTCATTGTATTATCACGATAACAATACATTTAACGATACGTTTATACCATTTAATGTGTACTACAGTTCTTATTATTTTTCTATTACCCTTAAAACTACTACAACTACTTTGAATGTTGTAGCTATCACTTGTCCCATAAACAATAACCCATGTTGGCAAACTTATTTAACAATTCCCATTTCTCTAGTAGGACCCTATAGGTTATTTATGTAATGACCAATATCAGCAAAATGTTCACGATAAGTGGTCGGTGTCGATCATTATCAGTTTATCGTCCCAGCTCTAGTGTCAGTATAGGATAACAACCTTGCTGTTCTAGGCCCATGACAAGAAATACAACCACTCCCTTTAGGAAAGGCTAAAAACATTCCTCCTTATTTTTAAAAATGTATTTATTTAACTTTCATTTAACTAGGCAAGTCAGTTAAGAACAAATTCTTATTTACAATGACGGCCTACCTAGAGGCCTCCTGCGGGGACGGGGGCCTGGGATTCAAAATAAATAAATCTAAGTATAGGACAAAACACACCACGACAAGGGAGACAACACAACACTACATAAAGACAGACCTAAGACAACAACATAGCATGGCAGCAACACATGACAACACAGTAGCAACACAAAACATGGTACAAGCATTATTGGGCACAGACATCAGCACAAAGGGCAAGAAGGTAGAGACAACGATACATCATGCTAAACAGCCACAACTGTCAGTAAGAGTGTCCATGATTGAGTCTTTGAATGAAGAGATTGAGATGAAACTGTCCAGTTTGAGTGTTTGTTGCAGCTCGTTCCAGTCGCTAGCTGCAGCGAACTGAAAAGAGGAGCGACCCAGGGATGTGTGTGCTTTGGGGACCTTTAACAGAATGTGACTGGCAGAACGGGTGTTGTATGTGGAGGATGAGGGCTGCAGTAGATATCTCAGATAGGGGGGAGTGAGGCCTAAGAGGGTTTTATAAATAAGCATCAACCAGTGAGTCTTGCGACGGGTATACAGAGATGACCAGTTTACAGAGGAGTATATAGTGCAGTGATGTGTCCTATAAGGAGCATTGGTGGCAAATCTGATGGCCGAATGGTAAAGAACATCTAGCTGCTCGAGAGCACCCTTACCTGCCGATCTATAAATTACTTCTCCGTAATCTAGCATGGGGGAAATCAATATAAATATATGCCATTTAACAGATGCTTTTATCCAAAGCAACTTAGTCATGCGTGCATATATTTTACGTATGGGTGGTCCCGGGAATCGAACCCAGTACCCTAGCGTCACAAGCACCACACTCTAAAAAGGATCACATATACTGTAGACTGTATACATAGGATATTTCTGTTACCTAACTCTGTCCTTCTAGGCTACATTAGACCAGGTTAAGGTTACAGATAATCCAGGGGAAATCAGTTTATTTGTAAAATATGACGTGCTGTAGGCCCCTAGTCTGTAACTAGAGGTCTGTAACTAGAGGTCTGTAACTAGAGGTCTGTAACTAGAGGTCTGTAACTAGAGGTCTGTAACTAGAGGTCTGTAACTAGAGGTCTGTAACTAGAGGTCTGTAACTAGAGGTCTGTAACTAGAGGTCTGTAACTAGAGGTCTGTAACTAGAGGTCTGTTACTAGAGGTCCGATAATGAACCCAAGTCTGTGAATTGTGTCCAACTGGGCCTTGGTTTCATGCAATCGCTCCTCATATCCGAGACTTCGTGGTATGTTTATAAAGTGGGCTAGCAGCCTTTTATTTCCTGGTTGAGCATGTTGTGGCGTGTCTGAATCAGGATTATCCCTTCCATTATGGACTCATGCAGTTGCCTGTCCAGAGACATTAGCCTCATTCTTGTTTAATTCTGATTGATGGGTTGTTATTAAAGTTGCAATAATCAAATGTTATTTATCACATGCTTCGTAAACAACAGGTGTAGGACTAACAGTGAAATGCTTAGTTACGGGTCCTTTTCCTAACAATGCAGAGACAAAGATACTACTTATACTGTGTTTACCTCACAGCTTCATGGGAAATGCAGTTTTTTTTAACAGGTCTGGGTGGGGAGAGCGGGGTTGGGTAGAGAGGGGGCTCCTTTCTTGCTTGTAGTCAGTGAGTGGGATAGGAATAGGATTTTCTTGGGTTCACTGTCCTGCGTTTTGCGCTGGGGCTTTTTCAGGGGTGACTGCAAGCATACCAAACATCAGATAGAAATGGATAGTGTAGAACAGACATTCTCTTCCATGAAGAAAATAGGAATAGGGAATCCCATCTACTCTACATGATGTGCAAGGCTGTGAGCGATGCAGTCCACTGACTAGTCTCCTGCTGTGGACTGTGATCAAAGTGACAAGCTCCTGGCATCAGTCTGTCTGTTCTGGGAGGAATGGAGGTAATACCGTCACGCTCAGCACTAAGGATTAACAGTCACAAGTTATACTCACCCCCTCCCTCACACACTCTCGCTCACTTTCTCTCTCTGAGAGTTTGTTTCAGTAGCTAGGTTATCCTTCATGTTGGCATCAAACACTCCATGACAATAATGTTGTAAGATTCTTGCTAGAATGTAAACTGTGTTAGAACTCTAGGTGCCAACATGGTGAACCATTGGAATCCTAAATCTCAACCTGAGTTGGCTTACTCATGGCCAGTGTAAAGTTAGGCCATTTCAGTATTTCGGACGCACATTGTTGAGACATCCTCTTGAGTGATGAAACGCACACGCCTATTATCTGTCGTCTGGCTGCCTTTGTTTTGTTGTCATGACAACCATGCTGAATGCAGTGAGGTGTGCAGAGTGTAGTCTGACTCAGCGTAAGCGGGTATTGCTTATGCCCTTTTATAAATCACTGCTAGGTCCCAGGGGGAAGACTGCACTCTTCTTTCTGTGGGTGTATCTCAATACACTTGCCTTCCTCTCCTTGTCTCCTCTCCATCACTACTAATGTTCTTCAGTCCTGGTCTGGGACACCCACGGGGATGCAGGCTTTTGTTTGTTTATTTCACATCAATGTAGATGAACGAGAGGAGATTAGAAGATACTTCAGACTATTGAGATGCACCCCATGTCAAGTAAGGGGAGAAATGCCTGTGGTATACTGATATATGGTATAATTAAGCAATAAGGCTCGGGGGGGTGTGGTGTATACCACGGCTAAGAGCTGTTCTTATGCAAAACGCAATGTGGAGTGCCTGGATACAACCCTTAGCCGTGGTTTATCGATCCTATACCCCAAACCCCCGAGGTGCCTTATTGCTATTATCTGGTTACCAACGTAATTAGAACATGTTTTGTCATACCCGTGATTATACCACCGTTTTCAGCATTCAGGGCTCGAACCACCCAGTTTATAATGTGTGACCGTTTTCAGCATTCAGGGCTCGAACCACCCAGTTTATAATGTGTGACCGTTTTCAGCATTCAGGGCTCGAACCACCCAGTTTATAATGTGTGACCGTTTTCAGCATTCAGGGCTCGAACCACCCAGTTTATAATGTGTGACCGTTTTCAGCATTCAGGGCTCGAACCACCCAGTTTATAATGTGTGACCGTTTTCAGCATTCAGGGCTCGAACCACCCAGTTTATAATGTGTGACCGTTTTCAGCATTCAGGGCTCGAACCACCCAGTTTATAATGTGTGACCGTTTTCAGCATTCAGGGCTCGAACCACCCAGTTTATAATGTGTGACCGTTTTCAGCATTCAGGGCTCGAACCACCCAGTTTATAATGTGTGACATACACTGAGTGTACAAAACTTTAAGAACACCTTGCTTATATTGGCTTGCGCCTCAATTCTACAGGGCATGGACTCTACAAGGTGTCGAAAGCATTCCACAGGGATGCTGGACCATGTTGACTCCAATGCTTCCCACAGTTGTGTCAAGTTGGCTGGATGTCCTTTGTGTGGTGGAATATTCTTGAAACACACAGGAAACTGTTGTGTGAAAAACCCAGCAGCGTTGCAGTTCTTGACACAAACCACTGTGCCTGGCACCTACTAACATACCCCGTTCAAAGGCACTTCAATCTTTTGTCTTGCCCATTCACCCTCTGAATGGCAAACATAGACAATCCGTCTCAATTGTCCCAAGGCTTAAAAATCATTCTTTAACCTGTCTCCTCCCCTTCATCTATATTGATTTGTAGTGGATTTAACAAGTGACATCAATAAGGGATCATAGCTTACGCACTCTTAGCATTCTCTCAACCAGCTTCATGAGGTAGTCACCTGGAATGCATTTCAATTAACACATGTGCCTTGTTAAAAGCTAATTTGTGGAATTTCTTTCCTTAATGCATTTGAGCCAATCAGTTGTGTTGTGACAAGGTAGGGGTGGTATACAGAAGATGGCCCTATTTGGTAAAAGACCAAGTTATGTCAAGAACAGCTCAAATAAGCAAAGAGAAATGACAGTCCATCGTTACTTTAAGACGTGAAGGTCAGTCAATACGGAACATTTCAAGAACTTTGAAAGTTTCTTCAAGTGCAGTCGCAAAACCAAGCACTATGATGAAACTGGCTTTCATGAGAACCACCACAAGAAAGGAAGACCCAGAGTTACCTCTGCTGCAGAGGACAAGTTCATTAGAGTTAACTGCAACTCAGATTGCAGCCCAAATAAATGCTTCAGAGTTCAAGTAGCAGACACATCTCAACATCAACTGTTCAGAGGAGACTGCGTGAATCAGGCTTTTATGGTTGAATTTCTGCAAAGAAACCATTACTAAATGAAACCAATAAGAGACTTGCTTGGGCCAAGAAACACGAGCAATGGAAATTAGACCAGTGGAAATATGTCCTTTGGTCGGAGTCCAAATTTGAGATTTTTGGTTCCAACCGCTCTCTGTGAGCCGCGGAGTAGGTGAACGGATGATCTCCGCATGTGTCCCACCATGATGCATGGAGGAGGAGGTGTGATGGTGTGGGGGTGCTTTTCTGGTGACACTTAACCAGCATGGCTACCACAGCATTCTGCAGCGATATGCCATCCCATCTGGTTTGCACTTAGTGGGACTCTCATTGGTTTTCAACAGGACAATGACCCAACACACCTCCAGACTCTGTAAGGGATATTTGACCAAGAAGGAGAGTGATGGAGTGCTGCATTAGAGGACCTGGCCTCCATAATCACCTGACCTCAACCCAATTGAGATGGTTTGGGATGAGTTGGACCGCAGTAGTATTTTGGGATTTCATTAGCATCCCCATTAGCTGTTGCAAAAGCAGCAGCTACTCTTCCTGGGGGCCATACAACTTGAAACATGACATAATACAGAACATTAATAGACAGGAACAGCTCAAGGACAGAACTACATAAAAAAAATGTTAAAGGCACAAGTAGCCTACATATCAATGCATACACAAACTATCTAGGTCAAATAGGGGAGAGGCGTTGTGCTGTGAGGTGTTGCTTTGTCTATTTTTTTGAAAGCGTGTTTGCTGTTTATTTGAGCAATATGAGATGAAATGGAGTTCCATGCAATAATGGCTCTATATAATACTGTACGTTTTCTTGAATTTGTTCTGGATTTGGGGACAGTGAAAAGACCGCTGTTGGCATGTCTGGTGGGTTAAGTGTATGTCAGAGCTTGTGTAAATTGACTATGCAAACAATTTGGGATTTAAAAAAAAGAGTAGAGGGCCTAGAGAGCTGCCCTGCGGTACACCACACTTTACATGTTTGACATTAGAGAAGCTTCCATTAAAAAATGCCATATCGTGGATTTAGAGCGGAGGTTGATAGCTGAGCTGAGGTTCAAAAACAGTTTATGATCAATAATATCAAAGGCAGCACTGAAATCTAACAGTACAGCTCCCCACAATCTTCATATTATCATTTGTCAGTGCAGAACATGTTGAGTTTCTTTCTCTATAAGCATGCTGAAAGTCTGTTAGTTTGTTTACAGAGAAATGGCAATGTATTTGGTCAAACACAATTTTTTCCAACAGTTTGCTATGAGCTGGCAGCAAGCTTATAGGCCCTCCAGGCCTGAGAACGAAGACTTTCCTCTAGGCTCAGATTAAAGATATGACAGATAGGAGTGGCTATAGAGTCCACTACCATCCTCAGTAGCTTTCCATCTAAGTTGTTAATGCCACGAGGTTTGTCATTATTGATCGAAAACATTAATTTTTTTCCCACCTCTCCCACACTAACTTTACAAAACTCAAACTTGCAATGCTTTTCTTTCATTATTTGTTTTTTTTATGCATGAATATGATGGCTCACTGTTCGTTGTTGGCATTTCCTGCCTAAGTTAATAATAATTGGCTAAATTAAATGGTTTTGTGACGAATAAGCCATCTGATTCGATGAAAGATGGAGTTGAATTTGTCTTTCTGCCCATAAATTTATTTAAATATTTTTCCATCATTCTTTATATTTTTGATCTTGACTTTATAATACAGTTTCTTCTTCTTTTTGTTGAGTTTAGTCACATTTCTCAATTTGCAGTAAGTCAGCCAATCAGATGTGCAGCCAGACTTATTAGCCACTCCTTTTGCCCCATCTCTTTCAACCATAGGGTTTTTCAATTCCTCATCAATCCATGGTGCCTTAAGTCAGTTTATTAAGAATTGTAAGAAGTAATTTCATAAATTCATCAAGTGCAGTGTCTGGATGCTTCTCATTAATCACATCAGACCAAAAAATATTTTTAACATCATTCACATAAGTCACAGCTAAATCTCTTATACACTGTTTTAGGCTCAGCTGTTGGAACTTTGGCTTTCCTGGATATAGTGATATTGTGATCACTGCATTCAATGGGTACGGATACTTGTTCCTGTAGTGTTTGTAAACATGGAATAGCCTTCGTTTTTCAGAACAAGAATAGACTGATGAGCTTCAGAAGAAAGTTATTTGATTCTAGCCATTTTGAGCCCGAACCCACAAATGCTGATGCTCCAGATACTCAACTAGCCTAAAGAAGGCTAGTTTTATTGCTTCTTTAATCAGCTCAGCAGTTTTAAGCTGTGCTAACATAATTGCAAAATGGTTTTCTAATGATCAATTACCCTATTCAAATTATAAACTTGGATTAGCAAACACAACGTGCCATTGGAACACAGGAGTGATGGTTGCTGATAATGGGCCTCTGTACGCCTATGTAGATATTCCATTAAATATCAGCCGTTTCCAGCTACAATAGTCATTTACAACATTAACAATGTCTACACTGTATTTCTGATCAATTTGATGTTATTTTAATGGACAAAAAATTTTGATTTTCTTTCAAAAACAAGGACATTTCTAAGTGACGCCAAACTTTTGAACGGTAGTGTGTGTATTTATTATCCCGAAGGATTAAAACCGTGTCCTATCCTATCCTATCTGAGGAAATGAGAAGCATCACATCTTCCAAGTCATTTTTTCTGAATTGGGACTTTTAAATAAATTATCTGCCACTGATAGTTTTTTTTTTAGCATGAAAAAACTGAGTTTCAATTGGACGGACGGTATAAATAAGCAATAAGGCCCGAGGGGGTGTGGTATATGGCCAATCCCTGAGGTGCCTTATTGCTATTATAAACTGGTTACCAACGTAAGTAGAGCAGTAAAAATAAATGTTTTGTCATACCTGTGGTATATGGTCTGATATACCATGGCTGTCAGCCAATCAACATTCAAGGCTCGAACCACCCAGTTGTGTAATTTATATGTTATTGATAGATGGGGTATAATGTGTGTGTTTTTAAGGCTGTCAGGAGAGACTCGAGGAGAGGCCCCGCCACCATGCCGCTGTTCGGTAAATCCCACAAGAATCCCGCCGACATCGTCCGGACTCTGAAGGAGAACATGGCCATCTTGGTCAAACAAGACAAGAAAACAGATAAGGTGTGACTCATCTTCATAACACGAGTCCTTACACCACGAATCCTCACTAAACAAATCCTTACAACACAAGTCCTTATAATAGTCCTCACCACACAAACCAGTACTCCCCATAGAAAAGGCCCACAAGCAGGTGTTGTGTAACATTGCTGTTGGGGCCTCGGTGTACCTCTTCTATCTGATCAGTCAGTTGGTGTGGTTATTATTACGGTGCGCCTCTAGCTGACACTGGGCTGTGAAAGTAGCATCGCTGCCTGGCCGTTCCTTCATTGACACCCAGCTGTAAAGGCCCTTTCCACCACGGGACTGTTAGAGAGGGGCTGTCCAGACAGAACTCCCAGTAACCTGGCTCTGGGCTGGAACTGCTTCAGCTCTAACCAGGCTGCTTCCACACACAGCCAGGCTATAGTGATCTCAGTACAGTCCACTCCTGTTGTATGCAATGCTGATATCCAGAGAAAGTCAATAGTAATGTGTCTTATGATTGGGCCTGAGGCTGGGACATAAGTGTCTACAGAGCTGTACCTCCATAGGTAGTCAATTGTCTCCCTCTTGTGGTCAACTCAAGTATAATACCATGGCGTTTTTAAATTTTTTATAAACAGCATAACATTATTAGCAGCAGTACTGTTAGACACACAGGCACAATATGTACTTGTAACTGGTGTCCCTGTCCCAGGCATCAGAGGAGGTGTCTAAGTGTCTTGTGGCCATGAAGGAGATACTATATGGGACCGGTGACAAGGAGCCTCACACAGAGACTGTGGCCCAGTTGGCCCAGGAGCTCTACAACAGCGGCCTGCTCATCTCGCTGGTGGAAAACCTGCAGGTCATCGACTTTGAGGTGAGACTGAGCCAAAGCCGGAACATCAGGGTCGTGTTCATTAGGCACCAAACAGAAGAAAACGGTCTGAAACAAGGAGGCTTTAGTTTTTAAACGTTTTCCATTGCACGTCCCCAGGGGAAGAAGGACGTGTGTCAGATCTTCAACAACATCCTGCGGAGGCAGATCGGCACCCGCAGCCCCACCGTTGAGTACTTCTGCTCTCACCAAGAGGTGCTGTTTGTGCTGCAAAAAGGGTGAATTTCTCTCACACACATACACACACACACACACACACACTCTCTCATGTACCACAGCCGTTGGTATGATACTCAGTGACGTCTGCGTGTCCCTCTTCCTGCAGGTATGAGACCCCTGGGTCGGCGCTGAACTGTGGCATCATGCTGAGGGAGTGTATCAGACACGAGCCACTGGCCAAGCTGGTTCTCCACTCAGAACACTTCCAGGACTTCTTCAATTACGTAGAGATGGAGACCTTCGACATCGCCTCAGACGCTTTCGCCACCTTCAAGGTCAGATTACACAAGATTTGAAAGCATCTTTGGGTCCTGGAAAAACCTTGTATTAAACCCATATTAATAAGACTAGGATGGGTCTGAGATGATATGCTAATCTTTACATTACTGTTGTATCTGTCATGCCCATTTGTTTGAGAGTTGACAAAATGAATAGATAAGAAATGACTCGATGCAGCAGATGATATGCAATATACAATGTTTGTTTTTGTGTGAATTAAAGTGAGCACGTTTCCTCCCCCATTCACAGGACCTGCTCACAAGACACAAGGTCCTGGTAGCTGAATATCTAGAGCAGAATTATGACGCAGTAAGTGACATGTTCAACATTCTGCTGCCCTGGGAGCATTTAACCTTTATCAGATGGACTTCATGGAAAGAAAATGTTTTTTTTGTTGTTACACCATCTGCCCTCTTGACAGAATTCATGAAGGAATGGGTGAATGCATTTACGACATCCCACACTCGTACTCTCATTGCCATTTACCAGATGAATACACTGAAGTGTGTGCCGATAAACAAAACACGTTGATTGATGAGCCATACTCTACAATGAATGAGTGCATTTATACCACCCTTAATAGACGAGCCACATACACTCCAGGCATCTGTGGTCACTGGCTTTCCCTGCTTGCATAAGACCACCTTGTCTGTTGGTTGTAGTGTGGGGCTCAGGGAAGACCCCAGGGGAGAGCAGACAGGCCAGGCTGGAGGCTGCTCGGGTTACTGGCCAGACACTACTATACACTGGGCCGCACTAGGTTACAGAAGGCTGCTTCATGCCAAAGGCCGCTGGAGGCTTATCTCTCTCTCTCACACACTGGCCCAAACCGCACCCCTGACTGAGTTTTAGATATATCTATCTATCTATCTATCTATCTATCTATCTATCTATCTATATATATATATATATATATATATCTATCAACTTCAATAGACATTCCATTTAACTATCTGAAACACCTATTTAATTCTATGAATTTTTATTTTACATTTTTATTGTGAATTTATTTTGAGCCACTTTTGACTGTTGATGCAGCCACCCCTCAGCCTGTTCCTTTATATCTTTGCAGATCTTTGACCAGTATGAGAAGTTATTACACTCTGATAACTATGTGACAAAGAGACAGTCATTAAAGGTGTGTTCTATTATTCACATTTTACATGGATTACTTAGACTAAAACTTTGCTTGCTATTATGGTGTTGATTATCTTGCTTCATAGTAAACATTTGCATACCCTGGTCTTTGTGTGTTTGTGTAGTTGTTGGGAGAGCTTCTGTTGGACAGGCATAACTTCACAGTGATGACCCGGTACATCAGCAAGCCTGAGAACCTGAAGCTGATGATGAACCTACTGAGGGACAAGAGCCCTAACATACAATTTGAGGCCTTCCACGTCTTCAAGGTACGACACAAAAGCCGTTCATATACAAAGTCTGGCAAATTGGCCTCCATGTTGGCCCCAAACATTCCATGGCATTACCATTGGGTTCTTACTAGAATGTAACTGCCGATATCAATGTAATGTACAGAGCTGACAGGCTGACCCCTCCACCCAGGTGTTTGTGGCGAACCCCAACAAGACGCAGCCCATCGTAGACATCCTGCTGAAGAACCAGCCCAAACTCATCGACTTCCTTAGCAACTTCCAGAAGGACCGCATGGACGACGAGCAATTCAACGACGAGAAGACCTACCTAATCAAACAGATCCGAGACCTAAAGAAACCCGCCTCTTAAAACCCCTTCCCCTTAGCTGTGACCTTTACTTTTTATTGTCGACAAAAATACATTGACAATAATGATTCAATTTCTTAATATCAAAGACATTATTGTCTTTTTCTTGGTTCCTTAAACTTTGCGGAGAATAGTTCTTAATCACATTTGTTTTCATTGTTTTTACTTTTAAATGAACCCTTATTATTAGTGTGTAGTGTTCCACAATGGGAAGGGGATTTCCTCTCTTGGGGGGAACCAATAGTTAGAGACCTCTAGGTGATTGGCTGAGTGAGCTGTGGAGACCACAGGTCATCACTTTAATTGCGCAAATATTTTTTTGCAAATGTTCTCTTTTCATTGCCACTTGCAGGCACGAGCCAGCTAGATATTTCTGACTTCTTTCTAATACTCTCCTAATCTAACCACAGTACAACCGAAGTATCCAGAATCATAGAAGGAATTGCTATTTCTCTATTAGAGGATCTAAATGGTATTCTCAAATGTTCTGTAGAACTCCTCTTCAGACTCACATTCCCTCCTAGTCTTACTCCTGCGGTTGTACTTCCACAATTTACACTTAAGTTATGCTTCAACGTTGTAGTAGGTCCTCTGACATGACAACTCTGAATTTGATCTTACAAGGAACATATTAGATGTCTGGTGATCAGCGGGGCCATTCTTTTACTGCTAAGTCATATTCTATACGAAGGTTATCAATAGTTTTGATAATTGATTCTCCACAGATGGCTGGTAGCACTTTCTGTATCATTCAACGCTAAAGGATCTATTCCTTTTATTTTAAGCTGATGAAGTAGTTTCCTGTTCAACAGGATTCTATCATGATGATAAAAAAACATGTTTTTTTTGTCGTGTGTATAAAAGCTGGTTTTGACCCATAAGTGAGTGCCATTGCAGGTGATAGAAAAATCCTCATTTTTTTTCTGTACGAAAGTGATTTCTTTAACTTTTCTTATTTGGATGGTGGAGGGGGATGGTTGGTGGAACACATTAACAGTAGGGGTACATACAGAGGTGCCTTTGTTTTCCCTTTTTTTGTATTTTAAATACTTTTCTAGGCGAAGCTTAATTCTTAGAAAAATATGGTCTAGTTGAACATATTAGTCGTGATTAAGCAATGAACCTTGAACTCACTATATTTGAGTTATGCAGTTAAGGAATATTTTACTTTGAAAAAACTTGTTGCAGTTCATTGATCGCATCATAAAACTAGGAACCAGGAGGCCAAAACTCAGGACTGTGATTGTCCAGGAAAGTTAACATACCAGTAAACTGGATAAGGTAGAAGCATCTTGCTCTGAATTTTTATTTTGTACATGTAGCTTGTTTTGGGGGAAATCTAAATGAAATAACCTCAGATAAATTGAGCCAATGCATATTGTAATCGTGGTGGTTGAGCTTGTAAGTTACGATCACATCTAAATTGAAAATGAGCTAATTAATATGGCTCTTCAATGTAATATTGAATAATAAATGTGATGGGCACCATGCCACAGACAAGTGATTGTTCTTTAAATTGCCAAATACTTTGTTTGTGAAACTCAGTCATTCTAGCCCTGTTCTATATCTGGTACTAACATTTGATCTTGACCAGTGTAGACAATTAATTGTGAACAGATCTTCCTGACCACCGAGGTAGCTGGGGACAAATTGATTGGTTGGATGAACGTTCAGTGGGCAGAGCTTAGACATGTCAGTGGGTGGAGTTTAAGTGTTTCAGGGAGGGGGAGTGCTTGTGGGAGGGTGTTAAACAGGTTGCGACAGATGGTGTTGCCAGTTTGAATCCCAATGCGGCTTTTGTTTTCCAACCTACTTAAATGTTTTAGTACATATCTGCTGACATTCTAAAACGACTAAAGGAATGAACAGCTTTATAAAATGCACAAAAACAATAATGGTGCCCTCCCTCCTGCTGGTGCTGTGGACCGGGACCACAAGGTCACAGGTTCAAGTCTTGCCATGCCAATGACCTTTCTCAAGTTATATTTTGAACCCTAGTCCCTCCCTGTATTCAAATTATGAGATTCCCAATGTTAAGACATATTGATCCCTTGAATCAATGATTTTAGAGGGACTATTTAAAAGGGTTTGACAATCCAGATCTGTTTACACTTGTAAGATATCAAGATACAATTAGTCCTCGATGACCTCTGGAGGTAGTCAGGAAGAATCACCATCAATTTTAATATTCTACACAGGTCTAGAAATGGTCACGATCAAGACACAGGACCCATGTTAACATCAGGTATAAACGGGGCTTCGAATGGCAAACTGTGACTTTGTTGGATTAAAATGATAAACAAGAAACTTAAAAGATTCAGGCTGTATCAGTAGGAACTTACACCTGAGCCAAAACAGATTTAACATACTGTACTAAAGTAATATTGACCCTTTTCAACCATGGGATTTCATAAAAATAAAATCACAATGATACTACTGTACCACAATACCGGTAAAATAAATGCATACATTGTTTTCCTGGTTTGTCTATTTTATAGTTTTTTTTGCTGTTAGATGCTTATTGTTATCAGTTAAAAGCAGTTTGGCAAAACAGGATGAAACAATTCAAGGATGTAGGAGCCACCTACGAAACAAAAGAACAGACAAAGCACAGTTGCATGGGTCTAGAGGTTAGTATCCTGTGAGGCAAAGTGCAATATAGTGGCGGTAGCCTGCACTGGCTGGGATGTGACTTGGATTCTTCACGTCTGGAAGAACTATAGTAAGCTACAATCAACAGTAGCCTTCATACAACTTTCATTGTAAACTCTTCAGACAAACAATTAGGAAACACGCATTTACAGTTCACTTATACATACAAGCCTTGCAATTACTGTTTTTTTTTAAAAATATCTACGTAGTACCATTTCCTTTGAATATACAGTCAGTCCTTTAAAAATCACCTTGAGTTTACTCCTTGAAACTGTCCATTACAGGGGAGTATGAAGAGGCCTTTGAATTTCCAACATTGTTAAAATGCATCCTTCCTTACTTGAATCACTGATCAATATGCGATTGGATAAATGAAACGTTTCCAATGCCAACAAGAGCCTGGGGACCGTAGCCTGGTGAAACCAGACTGAAAGCTACAGGTACCATTGTTCAACAAACAGGAGAAAGGTCTGGATTTGTTGCTGACCGTAACCTCTTATTGGATTGAAGGGCCTGTTCAGGCTGTCTCCCATGCTTCCCCACACAGCCATCTGTAATCATAACAAGACATGGTCAGAGGTGGGACACATCGCAGAGTCAAATCAGAGACGGTTAGAAGGGCTGATCCGTCATCAGTATTGTGGTGATTAGGTGGCGGCATGCACATTACATTTGTGCGACTGTCAACTGCGTTTATTTTCAGCAAACTTGACGTGTAAATATTTGTATGAACATAAGATTCAACAACTGAGACAGACTGAACAAGTTCCACAGACGTGACTAACAAATGGAATAATGTGTCCCTGAACAAAGGGGGGGAATCAAAATCAGAAGTAAGTCAGTATCTGGTGTGGCCACCAGCTGCATTAAGTACTGCAGTGCATCTCCTCCTCATGGACTGCACCAGATTTGCTGTGAGATGTTACCCCACTCCTCCACCAAGGCACCTGCAAGTTCCCGGACATTTCTGGCGGGAATGGCCCTAGCCCTCACCCTCCGATTCAACAGGTCCCAGACGTGCTCAATAGGATAAAGATCCGTGCTGTTCGCTGGCCCTGGCAGAACACTGACATTCCTGTTTTGTAGGAAATCACGCACAGAACGAGCAGTATGGCTGGTGGCAGTGTCATGCTGGAGGGTCATGTAAGAATGAGCCTGCAAGAAGGGTACCACATGAGGGAGGAGGATGTCTTCCCTGTAACGCACAGCGTTGAGATTGCCTGCAATGACAACAAGCTCAGTCCGATGATGCTGTGACACACCGCCCCAGACCATGACAGACCCTCCACCTCCAAATCGAACCCGCTCCAGAGTACAGGCCTCGGCGTAACGCTCATTCCTTCGACGATAGATGCGAATCCGACCATCACCCCTGGTGAGACAAAACCACGACTCATCAGTGAAGAGCACTTTTTGCCAGTCCTGTCCAGCAACGGTGGGTTTGTGCCCATAGGCGACATTGTTGCCTGTGATGTCTGGTGAGAACCTGCCTTACAACAGATCTACAAGCCCTCAGTCCAGCCTCCCTCAGCCTATTGCGGACAGTCTGAGCACCAATGGAGGGATTGTGCGTTCCTGGTGTAACTCGGGCAGTCGTTGTTGCCATCCTGTATCTGTCCCGCAGGTGTGATGTTCGGATGTACCGATCCTGTGCAGGTGTTGTTACATGTGGTCTGCCACTTCGAGGACAATCAGCTGTCCATCCTGTCACCCTGTAGCGCTGTCTTAGGCGTCTTACAGTACAGACATTGCAATTTATTGCCCTGACCGCATCTGCAGTCCCCATGCCTCCTTGCAGCATGCCTTTGGCACAGTGTTTTTCAGAGTCAGTAGAAAGGCCTCTTTAGTGTCCTAAGTTTTCATAACTGACCTTAATTGCCTACCTACCGTCTGTAAGCTGTTAGTGTCTTAATGACCGTTCCACAGGTGCATGTCCATTAATTGAACAAGAATGGGAAAGTCTTTAAACCCTTTACAATGAAGATCTGGATTTTTACGAATTATCTTTGCAAGACAGGGTCCTGAAAAAGGGACGTTACTTTTTTTGCTGAGTTTATTAGAGAAGGAGGAGATGTGACATCACTCTCTACAAAGTGACAAATGTCATGCTAACTAATGGTACAGAGAAGGACAACTCACTGGTTAGATGAAGACCAGCATGTTCAGAGGCTCTCCTGGCCAGAGGGGACTTCTGCCACTGTGACGAAAACATGTAAACACACTAAGAAAATTGCATCTATAGAAAGCACTATTATAAGTATAACTCAATAGCCTAACAAGGAAACAAGGATAGGTAAAAGCTGAATGGAAAACATCTGAGGAACCCATTCAGTTTTTTCCCCCTCATCAGTACAGATGAAGAAAATATGAGAGGAATAGACTATTGAGATGCTGCTACACCCATAGAAAAACTATTTATCCGTCAATCGATGTAGGTACTCACAATGAACTTCAGGACTCCTTGGAGGCCGTGGAATCTGAGGTAGGAGATGTCTCCCTTGTCTTTGCCGCTGTCCAGGTCAGTGGTGTAGATCTGCTTGATCCCAGCTCCTCGGATCAGAGGGACACACTCATCACACGGACACTTAGTCACAAACAGCATGGTGTTCTCCTCCTCGCGGATCTCGTCACTCCTAGAAACGACAGTCAATCACTTATTTACATCATAAATCCTCATGCCCAGCTACTAATTCCTGCCCCCTGGTCCGACTTCTCGGATGTACCTCCTTGCTTCCTCTCCTTGCATCCTCTCTGCCATCTCCGTTGACCTGTAAGGACTGGACAGGTCAAGAGCAAATATACCCATGTACACATTCCCTGTATTTCCTTCATCTACAGATGTAGGATCTTAATTTGATCACCCTGTTACAGAAACATTTTCCTGCAATGCCAGAAATGTAAAATGTGTAGTGTATTTGAGGATTAAAAAGGCTTCTGAAGTTTGCTAATTCCACTTTAAAAAATGTCAATACCTTATGTAAAATTTATCAAGACCTACAGAAATGTCCATTAATTATAATACACATAATTCACATTTCCTGTTGCTGCAATTAAGCTCCTACATCTGCATCCTGTCCTCTCATATCAATGGAGATAAAGGGTGGATATAAGGGGAGGAAGTCACTTAGGAGTATTGAGATGGAGCCCATGTCGTTTCTCTCCTCCTGACCTGAAGGTGAGTGCGTTCTGCTCAGCGTGGATGATGTAGCGGTACTTCCTCCTCTGGCGGTCCTGCTGTTTGTTGTCCATCTGGGGGTACTCTCCGTACTCTGAGCCCACTGGGTAGGCGTTGTACCCACAACCCACCAGGTACAGCCGCCCCGTGCCATCACAACCACCCTAAAACAGGTGAGCACAGAACACAGTGAATGCCAGTTTGACCTTATTCATTTTTCACATTGAAATATTTGTTACCAGCCTTTCCACTTTATTTTTGTCATTATATTACAGAGGCAAAATACATAATATTCATGTATAGTTATGAGTTTAGAAAATACAATAATGGTTTACTCACCGATTTCCCTTCTGCCCAAATGACAGCACCAACCCCAACCTTAGGGTCCTCTGGAATAGCAACAAACAAGTAACACTCAGACATGTTCCATCTGTTTAAACCTTCAATGGGTGGTTCAACCTATTTCAGCTTGTCCTGTTAGCCTTAAAACATAAACATATAAATAACCCTTTCAAAAAAAAAAAAAAAAAAGTTAATTTCTTGAGTGATCGGCTGACCAACCAATCAGAGAACTCCTTTTCATAGCAGCTGTCGCTAACCACTAATGAAACTAGAATGTATTTTGGGATACTTTCTGTTCATCGGACACCCGATACCCCCCCAAGGCAACTTATCTCTCCGTCAACCATGGGATGTTACGTCATAACAATAGTCTCATCATATCAATAGTCTCATCATATCAATAGTCTCATCATATCAATAGTCTTCTCTCTCCTGCAATTTTGATTTTGAATTGCTTGGAACTCCTTTATGCGATTCCCCACAAAATGTGGTGACATGTCACATTTACAAAATTACTTCCTAGTTTGAATGAGTAATCTGGCTAGTATATACACACTACTAAACAGATATTTCAGGTACCTGTTCTGTAGGCCAACAGTCTGGCCTGTACGATGCAGTGTCTGGCAATCTCCTGGGACACCCCCTGAGGCTGGGGCTGCTCCGAGGTTGCAGGCTGGGAGTCCGTCCTGTAGAAGCCATGCTGGAGTAGAGGCACACTAGCAGCTACTGAGGCCAGAATCCCGACCAGCTCCCTCATGTTCTGACGCAGGTTGGAGAAGTATGGCTCCATGCAGAAGTTCTCCAGACCTGTAGCAAGACAGTGTCAAATCCTCATCTATAAACAGTATGTTTACCATTCATTTAACAGGATCTACACAACAGATGGCGTGGCACATGGCCTCCTGAGCAAAGGAGATCCTCAAACCTACCCATCTTGAGTTAGCCAACATAGCCCAAATACAGCTAGCCGGTGAACACAAGCTAGCTAACAAGTACGGTTGAATGATTGTATTACGGACCTATTTTGGTGAGAATGTCACGGTGGCACTGTTCGTGCGGGATTAGGAACTCTTCGGAGAAAGTGTCCAGGTTCCGTCTCCTCTGCTTCCAGTAGAAGTCCCCAGCGTCCAATTCGGGGTCGTCCCCCGACACCCTCTCCATGAAGTCACACCCCCTGGAGGTCTCCTCCACAAACTGTTGCAGGCCGGGGTCCACGGGCTGCACCACCACACTGATGTGGGGCCGGCTGTTGGACTTCAGCTTCTCGGACGCAATGGCGTCCAGCATGGCCTCCTGGGAAATGGAGTCTGTCCCATTAGGACTGACCGCTAGCAGACTCATCTCAGGGTCACCAGGCCAGAAGGAGATGCGGCTCACCCCAGCTGGAGATGACAGACAAGAGACAAGTGATCTCTCTCTCTGTGTGTGTGTGTGTGTGTGTAATATATATATCCTCACCATTGATAAGCATCTTGAGGCAGGTAGCGCAGGGTCTCCTAGAGAAGTAGAGGTCTGAGGCAGCCAGCCTGGGCCCGTGTCTGATCACAGCTACCTGCCCCACGTGGAGCTCTGGACCGGAGCAGTGGAGACCCACCACCCTGTGGTCCCGAACCACCACCAGGCCTGTACCGCGCGTCTGACACAGAGAAACACACAGGAGATAAGGGAGAAAAGTGATGCATATCATATAATTGATGATGCTCAATATGGTAATTTATTGCATGTTATCTATAAAAAAAATATATGTTTTGACACATACACCAGATAGGTGCAGTGAAATGTGTTGTTTTACAGGGTCAGCCATAGTAGTACAGCACCCCTGGAGCAAATTAGGGTTAAGTGCCTTACTCAAGGGCACATCAACAGATTACTCACCTTGTTGGCTCGAGTATTCAAACTAGCGACCTTTCGGTTACTGGCCCAACGTTCTAACAACAATATGTAATGGCCGCTATACAGTGCATTCAGAAAGTATTAAGACCACTTGACCTTTTCCACATCACAGCCTTATTCTAAAATTGATTTTTAAATAAATGTTCTTCATCAATCTACACACAATACCCCATGATGACAAAGCAAAAGCAGGTTTTTAGAAATGTTTGCAAATTTATTAAAAATAAACTGAAATATCACATTTACATAAGTATTTAGACCTTTGTAGAAACACCTTAGACAGCAATTACAGCCTCAGGTCTTCTTGGGTATGACGCTACAAGCTTGGCACACCTGTATTCGGGGAGTTTCTCACATTCTTCTCTGCAGATCCACTCTTCACCGTAGGGATGGTGCCAGGTTTCATCCAGACGTGATGCTTTGCATTCAGGCCAAAGAATTCAGTCTTGGTTTTATCAGACCAGAAAATCTTGTTTCTCATGGTCAGAGTCCTTTAGGTGCCTTTTGGCAAACTCCAAGTGGGCTGTCATGTGCCTTTTACTGAGGAGTGGCTTCCGCCTGGCCACTCTACCATAAAGGCCTGATTGATGGAGTGCTGATGAGATGGTTGTCCTTCTGGAAGGTTCTCCCATCTCCACAGAGGAACTCTGGAGCTCTGTCAGAGTGACCATCGGGTTCTTGGTCACCTCCCTGGCCAAGGCCCTTATCCCCCAATTGCTCAGTTTGTCCGAGTGGCCAGCTCTAGGAAGAGTCTTGGTGATTCCAAACTTCTTCCATTTAAGAATGGGGCGGCAGGTTAGAGCGTTGGACTAGTAACCGAAAGGTCACAAGATCGAATCCAGCTGACAAGGTAAAAAATGTCATTCGGCCCCTGAACAAGGCAGTTAACCCACTGTTCCTAGGCCATCATTGAGAATAAGAATTTGTTCTTAACTGACTTGCCTAGTTAAATAAAGGTAAAATATATAGATATATTTTTTAAGAATGATGGAGACCACTGTGTTCTTGGGGACCTTCAATGCTGCAGAAATGTTTTGGTACCCTTCCCCAGATCTGCGCCTCGACACAATCCTGTCCATAGAGCTCAGAGACAATTCCTTCGACCTCATGGCTTGGTTTTTGCTCTGACATGCACGGTCAACTGTGGGACCTTATATTGACAGGTGTGTGCTTTCCCAAATCATGTCCAATCAATTGAATTTACCACAGGTAGATTCCAATCAAGTTGTAGAAACATCTCATGGATGATCGATGGAAACAGGATGCACCTGAGCTCAATTTCAAGTCTCATAGCAAAGGATCTGAATACTTATGTAAATAAGGTATCTGTTTTTTATTTTTAATACATTTGCAAAAATTCTTAGCCTGTTTTCACTTTGTTATTATGGGGTATTGTGTGTAGATTGATGAGGGGAAAAGGCTGTAACATACAATGTGGAAAAGGGGGAAGGGTACATTCTAAATACATTCTGAATGCACTGTAGGTCAAACTTACAAAGTCATCCTGGTTTATGTCTTCTGGTTCCTCCTTGGGGAAAAGTTCCATCCATAAACTCAGCAGGGTGAAGAGGTTAACCTTGGACAGCCTGGGTCCATGACCTAATAACACACCATAGAAAAACAGGATTACAAACAGGGAAGGCAAGTGAGTTTTTTGTCCACTAGATCTTTGCTGCTCCCAAGTGATAACACATTGAGCTCAAAAAAACTATTTGGATAAAGCAAACATTGGGCAGACATTTGCTTCCTCTTCCCACTGCAACTCTGGAGCACTGACATAGAATGTGAAACTGTTGGCCAGTACATTTCTCTTCAAAACATGTATGTGACTCTGGCATTCATAGGGGAGAACAACCAAACGGATGCTTGATCCAGCATCCCTACTATTACAGAGCAAGCCCAGCTTACCTGTCCGGTGCCAAAAAGCTCAAGACCTCTTTGCAGAACCAGTCACGTTATCCTTGGAACGTCACTACCCGAAACCATTTAAGTTTTCAATGGGGTGACGTCAGAGCTGGGACGTCCCAAGGATCCCGTTTGGACGTTTCTAGACAGTCACTAGGAAGGCTACAGACGTGTGGGTTGAAACTAATAAAAGCCTAGACGGTGACACAATGACGTCTTTATTTTTAATATGTCTCAAAGCTCATTATTCCGTGTGAGTAGCAATTTTATACCGAACAGTAAAAACCTTCGCAGCATTCTCTGTCAAGCGGTCAACTCGCCTGTAACTGACAGCGCAGTAGTCTCACCTTGTACTTTGGTGTCGGTTTGTGTACTGGCTTCCCTTACATCGCGATATCCTTTACAGTTGCATGAAGCGGCACAGGTTGGTTTCAAATATTGGTTCGACTGTACAGTATCCGTCGTTGCCATTCAATCAAACGAATGTAAAATGTAGCGATCGTCACCAGACAAGGCAAATACGTATTATGTTGTTGGTTTCTGAACAGCTAAGCTAGGCTTCTTCCTATATCTTCTGACGTGGAACAAATAGGCGGAGCTTGTCTTGCACCCAAACCCCCAGAACTGTCAACGCAGTGTGTTTGTTGTAAATGTTTTGCATTCTTGGTTGCAATTAAAAAACAATTGTCAGATTACATCTGCATTCCATTATTAGAATGTCATTTAATTCATGACGTTATAAACTTAAGCAATAAGGCCCGAGGAGGCCTTGGCTAAGTGCTGTTCTATTGCGGAGTGCATGAACACAGCCCTTAGCCGTGGTATATTGGCCATACATCAAACCCCTAAGGTGCCTTATTACTATTATAAACTTGTTACCAACGTAATTCAAACGCAGTAAAACATTTTTATTTTGTCACACCTGTGGTATGGGGCCTGATATATCACTGCTGTCAGCCAATCACTCCAACACTCTACTCAGCAAACTGGATGCAGTCCATCACAGTGCCATCCGTTTTGTCACCAAAGCCCCATATACCACCCACCACTGCGACCTGTATGCTCTCGTTGACTGGCCCTCGCTTCATATTCGTCGCCAGACCCACTGGCTCCAGGTCATCTATAAGTCTATGCTAGGTAAAGACCCACCTTATCTCAGCTCACTGGTCAAGATAACAATACCCACCCTTAGCACGAGCTCCAGCAGGCATATTTCACTGGTCATCCCCAAAGCCAACACCCCCTTTGGCCGCCTTTCCTTCCAGTTCTCTGCTGCCAATGACAGGAACGAATTGCAAACATCGCTAAAGTTGGAGACTTATCTCCTTCACTAACTTTAAACATCAGCTATCTGAGCAGCTAACAGATTGCTGCAGCTGTACACAGCCCATCTGTAAATAGCCCATCCAATCTACCTACCTCATCCCCATATTGTTCTTATTTACTTTTTTTTGTTGCTCTTTTGCACACCAGTATTTCTACTTGCACATTATATCACTCGTGTTAATTTGCTAAATTGTAATTACTTCGCTTCTATGGCCTATTTATTGCATTACCTCCTTACTCCATTTGCACACACTGCATCTAGATTTTTGTATTGTGTTATTGACTGTACTTTTGTTTATTCCATGTGTAACT
Source organism: Salmo trutta (assembly GCF_901001165.1). Classification (NCBI taxonomy): domain Eukaryota; kingdom Metazoa; phylum Chordata; class Actinopteri; order Salmoniformes; family Salmonidae; genus Salmo; species Salmo trutta. The sequence goes on along the minus strand of NC_042995.1, from coordinate 7,050,935 downwards.
GTTGTTTATTGACGCACTGCTTTGCTTTATCTTGGCCAGGTCGCAGTTGTAAATGAGAACTTGTTCTCAACTGGCTTACCTGGTTAAATAAAGGTGAAATATATATATATTTTATAATAAAAATCAGCATTCAGGGCTCGACCCACCCAGTTTATAATAATGGTATTCATTAGGCTAGTGTCTCTAGGATTAGAGAATATATGTGATGGCCTCTAGATGGCAGTATAAGGACATGTTTATAACTGTCATTGCTCATATGAATTTATGTTCAAAACAAAGACATATAAAGTCATTTCTAATGCATCATCCAGCATTGTGTACAAGAATGTAGTTGTTTATTTCAAAGTGGTTGCTTCTCATGACTTGCAAGTCAATAAACATGTTGAGAATTGTGGCACCAATAGTAACTGTGTACATCCTAAATAATTGTAAATATTTCAAAATAAATGTAATTGCAAAAATAAACATGAGCAACAAATTATTTCTGAAAAAATAATCTAAGAATACAATGCGTTGAATTTAAATTTCAGTACAAACACTCGCTTCAAAGTAAATTAGAATGTAGTAATGAACATTAAACCATTAAAACAATATTCAAAGCAGCAGAATGATTGGAAATGCTTGGGTGGGGGGGGGGGGGGAAATCTCAACCAAAGGAATGCAATAAGTAATAGTAAAAAATGTAGATATCTATTTTTGTAAGAATAAAAAAGTTCACACAGAGTAACAAGTTGTGTATGGTCCAAATGTTTTGTTTTCTGTCTGGTAAAAGAACTGAAGAGTTGAAAACCAACTTCCTGCTCATTGTTGCATTGCATCACCATGTTCATCTCAAGTCTTGAGAAATAACGTGCCTGAATAAATGACAATCTCCGCTCTACTTTGTCAGTACACAGCATATTAACAATTCATATTGAAACTGTCATTTCCTCAAAACATCCACAGGCTCTGAATCATAAACCCTGTAAAATATATTTCTGACCAGCTACATCCAACACTTCAACAGTAGAGCAAAGTACACAACGTTGATGCAACAAAAAAAAGTCTGCAAATCGGGGGGGGGGGGTTTGACTGCCATCGCCTGCCTCAGCCGTCACCAGACATTGTCTGGCATGTAACAGTGTCCCCATCTTAAGCTAGATCTATTGTCCTCCAATTAAACTGACGCTAACTGAGCAGTGTGATGCCATTTAGCAGGTTTGTAAACATGCAGTGACAGACAATGAACTCTGATGTCACTGTTTTGACTGGTAAAGGAACTTCCTCCCCACAGTGCCACCTGTCCGTGTGGAATATTAGGTGCATAGGCAGGGATTGGATTTGGCTTCTTTGGCTGTGTAACTGGAGGTGAGCCATAGTCACCAGATGACCTCACCAGATATTGTCTCAATGGATTAATAATATGGCAATTTAGAGATCCGGTTCAAGCTAGCCATTTCCATGTTCATACCATTTCTTTCTTTGTCCTTTCTACCATGGCCAAGTAGTGTCAAGCCAAACCAGTTCATGCTAGCCCTTTCCTCGTCCTTCCTTCCTTCGGGGCTGGTTAGTGGTCAGTCAGTTTTTGAAGGCCCCACAGCGGCTGGCTCTGCAGATGAACTCTTTGAGCATGTTGCCATCGATCTGCCAGAAGGCTGCAGTCTGGGTCACCTCTGTCAGGTGGTTCACACAGAACTTGAAGCAGAACTCCTCCAGGTCCTACAGGGGAGCGATCACATCCAGTCACAGTATGAACACGGGTACAGTATACAGCAGGTCAGCAACAAGCGGCCCAAAACCGGCCACCGAGTGATTTTTTTGGGGCCCCCTTAGTTTTGGGTCAGAAAAGACTGTAAAGTCACCAGGAATTCAGAAAAAAAACTGTTTAACGTAAGGTAATCAAGGTATCTTTGTTATTTTCAAATAAAATCTATTTTGGGGCTTAGTTGTATGCAATTTGTAGAGTACAACTTATTATTATTATGTTCCAGCACCCCGACCATCTGCTACGCATCAAAAATCAGCCCGCGGCTGAATCTCGTTGCCTACCCCTGGTATACAGTACCTAAATAGGTATAAGATGGTATACGAGGTCATCTGACTAATATGTCCATAATGACACGGCTAACGTCTCTCGTATAAGGCAGCCTCAAGAAGCTTGTGGTAACCAGTAAGCATCTGAGTGGTTAACCCTTAGTAGTGGCACTGTCACAGTGTGTCTCACCTCAGCGTCGTATCGCACGGCGGCAGAGAGCAGAGAGAAGGCGTTCTCCACGGTGATGCCTCTCTTGATGATGTGTTGACACAGACGTTTCAGACGGTTCTCACAGTAGGATGTGGCCAGGTCCAACAGGCCTGAAACAGAGACACAGTTCGTACACACAGCGGCTTTCCTATGGATGGACTTTAACTCAATAAAGTCATTTGTTTTGAGTCTGGGGCCCCGTATGGATCCTAAACAGGATTCCTGGTTCAGTCCAACTCACCGATGGCGTCCTCTGGGGGCAGGTCTACGTTGTCAGTGTAGAGGAACTCCAAGAAGGAGCGGTAGACGGGATAGGAGAACTGGTCGATCTCAATCACCTCCTTCATGTCCTCTGTCCAGTGGGACTGGAACATGGAGCGGAAGTGTTCACACCTGACAGAAACAATGATGGACACTTATGTTGTCGTGTTATGTCTATAGACAGGTTTTATTGTACCTGCTTGGTCCTATTGGAAAGGCTAAAACTAGAAAAGCTACATTTCTTAAAGAAAATGTGTGCTTGCTTTAGCAGTTTACAAAATTGAGAAAGGCACTCGCACATCTGAGCAATCTTGTTGCAGGTGCATGGCAACAGTTGAAACAGGATGAAGGAAAAAAGGAAACCGCACACTGTTCTTGATAGTATCACTGATATTTAATAAGCTTACGTATCGGCCTCACGGCCTTCGTCAGAGCTTTTGTGAATTTTCTAAGACAGCACCTCTATGTAGACCTAGCCCCACCCACATCCGTTCCACGTATGGAAAGGAGTTGGAGGCAAAGGAAAAATAAATAAGTGCTACCAAACATAATATGTATTTCACAAATATAACAAAAGTGTATAGACAAGACGCACCGAACACGTCCATAAAATCACAACAAGGACATAGCAAGTTTTCATTAATTATTGGGTACATCATGCGAAAAAACAAAGTAATCTTAAATAGGAACATATTTTAAATTCACAACATAACAAACATAGGCATTTCATCATTAAGTCCTTTAGGAAATAATGTCTGGAGGGTGAAAATCCAAAAACATTCTCTTTTGCTGAGAGTATTATTAATATCACCTCCCCTGTCTGATATCTTGACTTTCTCTATACCACAAAATCTAAAGGTAGAAATGTCATGCTTTAGGTCATTAAAGTGTACTGCGACTGGATAATCCCTGTCGTTTCTCCTGATTGAACTTTTGTGTTCACTAATTCTCTGTTTGAGAGAGCGGGAGGTTTTACCGACATAGCAGAGCCCACATGGACATTTAATAATGTAAATAACATGGGTGGTGGTACACGTGATGATATCGTTAATTTGAAACCGTTTCCTGTATGTGGGTGGCAGAAATATTCACACTTAATCATATTGTTGCACTGTGCGCATCCTCTGCATTTATAGCTACCATTTGGTAGAGGGCGTAAAAGAGCCTGGCTGATTTTCTTTCGTGGCTGGCAGTTGGCATGAACCAATTTATCCCGTAAATTGCGACCTCTCCTAAACACAATGAGTGGTGGATTTTTAAATTCAGCCGGCAAAGCTGGATCCGATGATAGAATATGCCAGTGTTTCTTAACCACACCTCCCACTTTACGCAAATTCAAAGTATATGTGGTTGTGAACATAACGGAGTGTTATTTTGCTTTAGCAGGTCTTTTTTGTAACAATTCATCTCATGTTTTTCCCAATGCCAAATGAAGAGCTTCATCCACACATTGTGGCGAATAGCCTCTTCTTAGAAACCTAATGCGCATCTCCGCTGCTTTTTCTAGATAATCATCATTGGAGTAGCATATACGGCGCAGTCTGAAAAACTGGCTTCTTGGAAGTCCTCTTTTTAATGGCTCAGGATGGAAGCTGTCCCCCTGTAATAGAGTATTTCTGTCTGTTTCTTTTCGATACAGAGTTGTAAACAGGGTTCCATTTGATTTCTCAATCCACATATCGAGGTAATGAACGCGTTGAGTGTCACTTTCAATAGTGAATTTGAGATTGGGGTCAATGTCATTGAGTAGTGACATAAAACCTGACAGCTCTTGTTCAGTTCCTTCCCATATGCAAAAAATGTCGTCAATATATCGATACCACTTCAGGATTTTATTCAAAAATGGATTTTCGTTTTTGTTATTGACAAAACGTTCTTCAAATAGACCCACATAAAGGTTAGCATAGCTCAGAGCGAATGTGGAACCCATCGCCGTTCCATTCGTTTGGAGGTAGTATTCATCATCAAACCTAAAATAGTTATACTTCAAAACATATTCTGCCAGCTCTAAAATGAAGTTTGTTGGTGGATATTCATTAGTATCTCTGTCTCCCAAATAGTGAGCTAGTGCTGCCAGCCCCCCCGCATGGGGAATGCTGGTATATAGACTCTCCACATCTAATGTGACCAGAATACAGTCTTCTGTTAAACCTGTTATTGGTGAGATCTTGTTTATGAAGTCTATAGAGTCTTTTACATAAGATGGCAATGTTTGCACATGAGTTTTAATAAAAGCGTCTATAAAGTTCGACAATGGCTCTAGCATTGAGCCTATTCCTGCAACCACTGGTCTGCCTGGATAATTGCCTTGTTGTGTTTTAGGTTGGTGTAATTTCGGTAAAATGTAAAGGCATGGACGTATAGCACATTTACAGCAAAGATATTCATATTCAGGTTTTGAGATAAGGTGGTTTAATAGGGCTCCAGATTAGAGCATATAACCCTTAGGAACACCTGTGTGGGATCAACACTTAGTTTTCTATAGAAACGTTCATTACTGAGTTCTCTGAATTTCTTCTTTATATTTTTCATAGTCTAAAACAACCACAGCACCCCCCTTATCTGCAGGTTTAATAACCAACGAAGAATCTTTCATTAATTCATTCAGTGCCTGTTCTTCTGTTCTAGTGAGATTTTTCTGAATGTGGTTTGTTTGTCTCGTATATACTGACATGGCTTCTTGTTCGACTAACCTACAATAGGTATTAATCGAAGAGTTGTTGACTATGGGACAGAATTTGCTTTTGGGCTTGAAATGTGTGCCAGTTCGTTGATGTGTTTCTTGGCCCGAAGCAGTGTTTTGTGAAAACACATGCTTAAGTTTAATCTTACGGAAGAATTTGAACAGATCTACTTTCGTATCGAATGGTTTATCTGTACATGTAGGTACAAAAGAGAGACCCCTAGATAAGACTGAGACTTGAGCGTCAGTAAGGTCTTTGTTGGAGAGGTTCATTACCGCGTCCTGCTGTAGCTCCGTGTCCACGGCCTGTGATCCTGGTCTCCTCTTCGACCGCTTGCCTCTCCTACGTCGTTTCTTTTCTTTCCTAGAGCCTTGTGTTGCTTCCGGGCTAGAAAAACCGGCTGTGTGCCATGGTAGCTGGAGTCACTGTCTGTAGGGAATTCGCTCTCGGTGGATGCCTCTGTGTCCCCATTTCCATGTCTTCCTGCTGCTGCGTATCTGCGTCCCTCAATCTGTGGTGCGTCCCTACGTCGGCCTCTCCGTGCTCCTGTCCTTGGGCCTTCCCATGCATACACCTGGTTAAGCTGGTAATCCTCTGTGTCACGCTGATATTTCTTGATCTTTGTTGCTCGTAGGGAGTCTCTGTATTTCCCAATGGTCTGGTTGATCGCGTCGTCTATGGCTGTAAAATTAAGGCCTAGAATCTCCTTCATAACAATCTCATGTTCGCTAATCTTAACTTCAACTTCTTTTGCTTCCTTCGACACATGCTCAACGATTAATAACATTAAATCTAGTGAACATTTATTGAGTATCTCACCCCATTGATGAACGAAAGTTAAGTCGTTTTTCCCTATTGTAGGCTCCTTCTGTATTCTCAGTCCTCTTGGAATGCGCTTGTTGCGCCAATACTCGCTAAGAGTGGTGCCATGTAGGAACAAACGAGTTTCTTTCTCTCGAAGTCTCTGGAGTTGGATTTTGAGTTCGACAGTCGAGTGCTGAACTGGGTTGTCCATGTTGGAGGTAGGAAAAAGAATCCTATCGGCGTCTTCTTGTGTGAATGAAAGGGTATTCGCACAATGCTCAGTAAGTAAGTTGATCTCTCGTAGTGAATCCATTGTATATTTGGTACGTCTTTTTCTTTTTGTGTATACTACAAGTTTTCAGAGTGCAGAGTGAAAAACAGTATTACAAAATTGAGAAAGGCACTCGCACATCTGAGCAATCTTGTTGCAGGTGCATGGCAACAGTTGAAACAGGATGAAGGAAAAAAGGAAACCGCACACTGTTCTTGATAGTATCACTGATATTTAATAAGCTTACGTATCGGCCTCACGGCCTTCGTCAGAGCTTTTGTGAATTTAGCAGTTTAAAAATATATTTTTTTTAATTAAAATTCACATACCGGATTTTGAGCACGGCCTTATGTACGTGGATGTATTTCCCGTCCACGCTGAACTTGAGGTCGGCCGTCTCAGGGCTGTCGAACTCTTTCCTCAGAGACTGGGCCACAGTCAGGAAGTCATCATACTCTACGACAGAACACAACGCCTTAGCTGGGAATCATGGTGTGTGTGTGTGTGTGTGTGTGTGTGTGTGTGTGTGTGTGTGTGCGTGCGTGCGTGAGAGAGAGGGTTATCCTAGACCATTGGTTAGGGGAACCTTCTACTTAGAGGTCAGAAAAAGAAGGAAAAAAAACATAACCAAGTTACATACTGTACCTTTAAATACCATTTAATAAATGATCACATTAACTCACCCATGGAGAGTAGCCTCCACATGACAGACGGCGTAGCGAAGCAGGCGAAGACGTCGTCAGTGCAGGAGAAGTGTGTGAGGTGTGGCAGCACGATGGACTGACCCCTACACTGGCCCCACATGTACACCTGGCCGCTCTGGGTCTTACAGGCAGACGTGTGTGTGGAGTGGCACGCCGCGATCTCCACTATCCTGCTGGGGGAAGGGGAGGAGTGTGTTACACACACACACACTACCAAGTAACAGTACTCTCCTGTGACTTTTGACCGCTATAGGAAATTCTGTGATTCTCGAGTGCATTGTTTCTTTACACGTCTCCCTACTCTGTCTCTCTGTGCCACGCCTCTTCAGTGTATTCCCTTGTTCTTTTGCTGCCTACGGCGGGCCACTCTCCCTCTCCCCTTTAAGACGAAGACAGGAAACACAAAAAGAGAAGGAAGAATGACAGGACACTGCTGAAGTCGCTGGTGTTCCATGAATTTAACTAGATAGGATATACACTACATGTACTAAAGTATGTGGACACCCCTTCGAATTAGTGGATTTGGCCATTTCAGCCACACCTGTTGCTGACAGGTGTATAAAATCGAGCACACAGCCACGCAAACTCCATAGACAAACATTGGCAGTAGAATGGCCTTACTGAAGAGCTCCATGACTTTCAACCTTGGCACTGTCATAGGACGCCACCTTTCCAAGTCAATTCGTCAAATTTCTGCACTGCTAGAGCTGCCCAAGTCAACTGTAAGTGCTGTTATTATTGTGAAGTGGAAACGTCTAGGAGCAACAACGGCTCAGCTGCAAAGTGGTAGGCCACACAAGCTCACAGAATGGGACTGCCGAGTGCTGAAGCGTGTAGTGCGTAAAAATCATCTGTCCTCGGTTGCAACACTCACTACCGAGTTCCAAACTGCCCCTGGACGCAACATCAGCACAATAACGGTTCATCAGGAGCTTCATGAAATGGGTTTCCATGGCCGAACAGCCACACACAAGCCTAAGATCACCATGCGCAATGCCAAGCGTCAGCTGGAGCGTCATTAGACTCTGGAGCAGTGGAAACGCATTCTCTATAGTGATGAATCACGCTTCACCATCTGGCAGTCAGGTGGACGGATCTGGGTTTGGCGGATGCCAGGAGAAAGCTACCTTACCCAATGGATAGTGCCAACTGTGAAGTTTATGCCAGAATTTATTTTTCGTAGCAGGTTAGGAGAATTAACGTAGCAGGTTAGGAGTATTAGGTTAGGATTAGCTAAAATGCAAAAATATTATACTTTTGATGTCAATTTAACAAACTGTATCCCGTCTAGCCATGACCGTATTCCATTGACACAGAAGGTTGCTGATTTTATTGTGGCCTCTGTCTTGTAGCTTGATCTCAAGGCCAACCTGAGGTTCATTCAAGAGTGTTATGACATGTTACACAATGTTCATAGATAGAAATGAACATGACAAATGTCCACGATCTATTCCGAATTAAATCCCAATAACTGGTTTGCATCTTTTCAGTGAAAAGTTCATGCTTGTCAAGTGTCAAAACCATTTGTACCCCAGCCCACAACATAATGGCCCCCTCTCTCCAGTTTTGCTTCATTGTGACAGGGACAATGTAAACTCAGAGAGACCGATTATTCCAGATCTGGTGTGTGAGCCAATGTTTGGACTATGCAGTGTCACCGTATGGACCCACACTGGATGGAATACAACAGAGAAGACGAAGAGAAAAGAGAACTAACCGTGGGTCTCTGAAAGATGACAGTATCAACTGGGGCTTTTAGTGGGCGGTAGCAGCCACCAGAGCTACATCTCAATCCTGTGAGTGTGTTCTCTCCCTTACCTCTCCTTCTCAGCCATGATGTGTACAGGACTGAGCTGGTTGCTCTTGTTGCCAGTACCCAGCTGTCCGTAGGTGTTAGCCCCCCAGGCATACAGCAGACCCTCGTCTGTTAGAGCCAGGGAGTGGGCGTAGCCTGACGTGATCTGGAAGACAAGTCCTTAAGGGTTTTACACAGTGGGAGTGGACAGCAACAAGGCTCTGGGCTCAATTCTGTTTCGTATTAGTTGAAGTAGACATGAGTAGACGATTCAGACAGAGACATACAGGTGGTAGTAGTGTACACTAGTGTCCAGTCTTACCTGTAGTACACAGAGACCCTGGAGGGCTGCCAGGCGACAGGGGGTCAGCTGGTTACCGTTGTTGCCCACTCCCAGCTGGCCATTCCCGTTGTAGCCCCAGCCAAACACCTGCAACACACACAGGCCACGGTAGTCAGCAATATCTTCCTTTATGTATATGGTGCTATACAACATTTTGCTTTGACTTTCACTGGACCGGAGGGAACTATCCAATATAAACCCATCCTTCCCATGGGCTTGGTCTCTCACCTCCCCGTTGTCGAGCACGGCCATAGAGGAGGTCTGTCCACAGGCGATGCCCATCACCACTTTACCCTGCAGGCAGTTGGTCACCCTGCGGGGGGTTGGCTGGTTGGCTGTGGCACCTGAACCCACCTGGCCACAGTTGTTGTAACCCCATGCAAACACCTAGCAGATACAATCATATACACACCGACTGTCAACCCTGTACACACAATCACACCTCGTGACCAGTGATCCTAGGTAACCGTGATATTAGGTCATGTTGTAAGTATCCCTTTACAGTGCTGAGTAACATATATTTCAACACATCCAAGACAGATATTTAGGGCTACTTTTGGAAATCATTAGTCATTTCTACATCAACTCTTCAATCATGTGTGAGACCAGGCCAGTGTTCCTGGGTTAGATGCAGCCCTCCTGGACACAGTGAACAGATTGTGTGTGAGACCAGGCCAGTGGGCCTGGGTTAGATGCAGCCCTCCTGGACACAGTGAACAGATCGTGTGTGAGACCATGCCAGTGGGCCTGGGTTAGATGCAGCCCGCCTGGACACAGTGAACTGAGATAATACCTTCCTAACCTGCTGCTGGGACAAACATAAACCACTTAAAGAGACAGACAGCCAAGACAAGTGACTACTGATCAGCCCTGGTTAGAAAACTTGAACCTGACAGGGTTCCATAGTCCACTCCACACACTGACAGGCTACACACGACCTCCACCAATACTCCACTCATGTTCACCAACAGTGTTTTTATTCTCTTGAACATTATGTACCTAGCAGTAGCACTGTAGCAGTAGCATTAAGATGCTAACATCTTGAAACGGGCTTATTTCAGGGTTACAAGTGCATGTAAAAGGACTTAAACAAGCATTTCCCCCCTTCTATCCCCTCACCTCTCCATCGTGTGTCAGGGCCAGAGAGTGATGGGACCCACAGGCCACTTGTGTTATTTTCTTGTTCTGCAGGTTGGTTGAAACCAGGATGGGTGACACCCCCTGATTGGTGGTCCCGTTGCCCAGCTGGCTGTATCCATTGTGCCCCCAGGCAAACAACTCTCCCCCTGAGAGACAAACACACCAAAGTAACACAGACCTATTTAAGTAAGCTGCACTATGACAATTATACTGGCTTTTGGTAAAGTTCTAGTAACGTGTCAACGTAGCCATTTGGTGGTGGTAAAAACAGGTAAGGCAAGTGGGCAGCATACCTTCTGTGGCCAGTAAGACGTGTGGTCCACTGCCATAGCTGAGACTGACCACCTTCTTGCCTCGGAGGAAGTCTAGTTTCTTAGGGACCATGGTGCTCTGACTGTCTCCTGTCCCCAGACAGTTACTGCAGTTCAGCCCAAACACAAACACCTACAGGGAGATCAGCGACAAAGATGAAGAGGAGAAGGCAGGGAGAGGATGCCATTACATGTGATTATATTTATTTAACCAAGAAACTCCACTCCGTAACCATTTCCACTGCTTTCCAGAGACTTCTGCACTACATAAAAACTATAAAGTTATTCTATACAATCGAGACACCCCCAGTCTCACCTCGTCGTCCTGGGTGATGTAGATGGCTTCGTTGGCTGAGGTTCCGAAGACACAGGCCTGCCTGATGCGGGAGACCTCCTGAGCCCCCAGCAGGGTGAAGAGGGGCCACTTCCCCACGTCCACCATGGCTGGGTACCTCACTCTGGCTCTCCGCGGTGGGGGGGTCGGGGTGAGGACGGGGGGCACAGGGGAGGGAGAAGCAGGGGCTGTGAGGCCACCACTGTCCCCGCTAACACTGTTACAAGACAACCATCAAAGACAGACACGTACAAAACACTGTGTCTTAGTCTAAACCTCAGTGGTGAGGCACCCTGGTTTCAATGACGGTATTCATAAATATGTTAATAATTGCTCAAAGTCTTGTGCAGTAAGTTAGACATGACTTCAGGACTTTATAATGCCATCTCTGGATGCTCACGATGATACCGACATGGGTTTAAATAGTATTGGGCCATTCAGACAACATGCAGATGGAGATGGAATGGCTTCTTTATTTGGCAAAACGTTCCCATCCAGATCTTTTAACTGTCCCATACAGTTGGTTCAATAATTGGATGACTAGCTAGGTAACGTTAGCTAACTACGTAAGTACTGCAGAGCCAACGCATCTCTGGCCAGGCACTCTGTTGACCATTGGGATTACAATCGTGAATCTCAGCAACAACAGATGCGGCATCCATTAGCCTCCTAGCTGGCTAACAGTAGTTAGCTTACCTTCTGCCAGGTAGCAGAACTAGCTTGCGACATGGTAACGTTCACCTAACAGTGACTGGCCAAGCTAGGGATGCACTACGTTGAAAGCTGCCCCCATGGCTGTTTACCGTTCGCTGGCTGTCTACAAAGCAAGCTAGCCCAGCACCTAGCTGGATAGATTCAGCGCTGACTAATAGCTAGCAAGCTGTAACGTTACTGTACCTAAAGCATCGCTCCATATCATCAAGAAAACTGAGGAGAGAAACAAGAAAGACACATTTAACCGCTCGACTATTAATAAACCTACCTCAAGTAAATATGTTTTGAAAGCACGATTACCAGAATAAAGCTGTCACTTCGTTGTTGTTGTCGTCGCTGATGTAAGGATGCCAAATGTACCAGGCAGCAGCTTTGAGTTAAGCGATAGGTTTGCGCTCGAGCCCCAGTCCAGATCGTTGGTCCAGATGGACACGCTGACGTCATGGGCTAAGAGAGGTGCGCTTGGTTTAGGTCATCGGCGGACACGGTGGACAGAGTCCACGGTTCAGAAGATTTTAGGACACATGCGCCTAGCCTGGGTGCCAGTCTATTGTTCTCTTGCCAACTCCTAACGCAAGAAATGGGAATTAAGAATACGTTTTCAGCTCTCTGGTGTTTAATTATTATTCTTTTTTAAACATGGGCCCAATTAAAATAATAAAAACATACTTTCCTCCCTTGCGGTAATAATCACCCCACTGCTTTCACCAATCAAACCCTAGATCTGCGCAATGAGGGAGGATGCATTTACAGTATAGAGAAACTGAGAAAGCCTGTTGGTACAGCCTTTAAAAGAAGAATGTGAAAAGACTGGTTCTCATGTGACCGCCATGGTTCTATTCTGAAACTCAAACTCAGTTTTATTCACGTTGAGTGAGTCACCGGTGGGCAGCAGCAAGTGAGCACACCTGACGCTTTCACGCCTACTCCCAGACAAAAAATACAAAAACTATTTCAATCGAGAAGAGCCACTGGTTGCACATATCACCGAATCTCCTTTTGTTGATGCAAATCAGAGACTACCGAGGAAGACCCAACAAACTAACATTGTTCAGAAGCAGAGGTGGGACTGCCGTACTTCCTCGTTACCTTCTACCTCAGACCCTGCTTTGCCTAGCCAAGTGTGGCTGTCATGGGGCTGCTTCTATCCAAGAGGTACATCAAGAGGACTCCCACGGTTATTCTGATGGGCCTGGGCTCATCTGGGAAGTCCACCCTGCTCTTCAGGCTCAAGACAGGGTTGGTGATGGATACTTCCCCCACCGTGGGCTTCAACGTGGTGACCCTGGATCTGAACAAGAAAACGGCCTTGACCGTGTGGGATGTGGGCGGACAGGGGGAGATGAGGGCCAACTGGAGGTGAGTTGTTGGTTCTGTGCTATTCTATTTCTGTTTTAGCCCAGTACTAAGAACACATCTCATTCCACTAATCATAATGCCTGCTATTAGACTGAACAAAAAATATAAACAACAATTAACAATTTTACTGAGTCACAGTAAATCAGTCAATTTAATTAAATAGGCCCTAATCTATGCATTTCACATGACTAGGCAGTGGTGTGGGCCTGCGAGGGCATAGGCCCATCCACTGTGGAGCCAGGCCCAGCCAATCAGAATAATGTTTTTCCCTGCACAAAAGGGCTTTATTACAGACAGTTTCATCTACTGTATGGGTGGCTGGTCTCAGACGATCCCGTAGGTGAAGCCGGATGTGGAGGTCCTGGGCTGGCGGGGTTATATGTGGTCTGCGGTTGTGAGGCCAGTTGGACGTAATTTCTCTAAAATGACGTTGGAGGCAGCTTATGGTAGAGAAATGAACATTCAATACTCTGTCAACAGCTCTGGTGGACATTTATGCAGTTAGCATGCCAATTTCATGCTCCCTCAACTTGACATCTGTGGAATTTTGTGACAACTGCACATTTTAGTGGCCTTATTGTCCCCAGCACAAGGTGCACCTGTGTAATGATCATGCTGTTTAATCAGCTTCTTGATATTCCACACCTGTCAGCTGGATGGATTATCTTGGCAAAGAAGAAATGCTCACTAACAGATCAGGCTTTTTGTGCATATGGAAAATGTATGGGATCTTATATTTCAGCTCATGAAACATGGGACCAAGACTACATGTTAATTTTATATTTTTGTTCAGTGTAGTTTAATCAGGTGTGACAGTTCAAGTCTAGAACAAATAAATGCACATTCTGTCTCCGGTCCCATGATCAGGTTGGTAGAGTACTGGAATAGAATAACCTTTTATCCTCAACTAATGACTTGCTAAAATTGCAATATCATTAGCTAGACACTACCCTAGTTCTATAATTGGCAGGTACTACCTGGAGGGCTGTAAGGCTATGGTGTTCGTGGTGGACAGTAGTGACCGGGCCAGTATAGGGGACGCTCAGAAGGCTCTGAAGAATGTCCTGTCCGACGACAACATGAAGGGAATACCTCTGATGGTGCTGGCTAACAAGAAGGACCTCCCCAACACCATGAACATCAGAGAGGTGTCCAACCAGCTGGAGCTGCCCAGCTACAAAGACCGAGCCTGGCAGATCCAGGCATGCAGCGGCCTGAAGGGAATGGGGCTCCAGCAAGCCTTCCTCTCTGTGGCCAAACTCATCAAGAAGAGCTGAGAGGAGACACGTCAGTAGAGATATCACTGTGTGAGAGACACTTGACAAGTCGGAGATACTGACTATATAGTGCACTACCTTAAACCAGAACAATATGAAAGTACCTCAAAAGTAGTGCACTATGAAGGGAATAGGGTGCCATTTGAAATGCAGATTATAACGGAACAATGATTGTGGAAGAGCCAGGATTCTCAATCCAATGATGAACTAAGCGCAGGATACATATTTGGGTATTTTCATATCAACATGGTTTAGATTTAACACTTATCACAGCAGTTAAATGTGCCTGCTAAGGGAGAATGGAGAGTATTGTTACACTGTGGAGATGTGGGGAAAGCTAGCTAGGGAAAATAATATTTTGTTTGCAGATACATAACTTTATTTATATTAATGATAAACTAATAAAACATGCTAAACCTAATGTAAATGGCATTATTATTTGTGTGTAGCCAGGCTTTTCTGTGTAGTGGGCATGCTAATGCCTATTATGTACATACAAAATAATGTCTATTTCTGCTTCTTCGGGGCTTGGTAGAAGGGGTGAAGTCATTTGAGTGACAGCCATGATTGCCACAGCAGCAGTCTAGGCACCACCACCCACACCCCACTGAAGAAGACCAGGTAGATCCATAAGTAGAGCCAGTGGTCTGTTGAGGTTGGGGCTGCCTGCCAGCCAGTCTGGGCAGAAGATCATCCAGCCTCCGTACAACTCACACACACACACACAACGTGATCTAGACAAAGTGCCTGAAAACAAACATGGAGAACTATTCACCCGGGGGGCCAGACTGTGCAACAACAAGACAAGCTAAAAACACAGGTTGACCGTTGATTCAAAACAAACAATGACAAGTTTACTTAGGCTGATAACCAACTTGCGCCCAGGCTATATTTTCCATGTACAGTGCATTAGGAAAGTATTCAGACGCTTGGCATTCAGGCAAAAGAGTTCAATCTTGATTTCATCAGACCAGAGAATCTTCTTTCTCATGGTCTGATCGTCTTTAGGTGCCTTTTGGCATACTCCAAGCGGGCTGCCATTTACTGAGGAGTGGCTTCTGTCTGGCCAATCTACCATAAAAGCCTGATTGGAGGAGTGCTGCAGAGATGGTTGTCCTTCTGGAAGGTTCTCCCATCTCCACAGAGGAACTCTGGAGCTCTGTCAGAGTGACCATCGGGTTCTTGGTCACCTCCACGGCCAAGGCCATTCTCCCTGATTGCTCAGTTTGGACGGGCGGGCCAGCTCTAGGAAGAGTCTTGGTGGTTCCAAACTTCTTCCATTTAAGAATGATGGAGGCCACTGTGTTCTTGGCAACCTTAAACACTGCAGAAAATGTTTGGTACCCTTCCCCAGATCTGTCCCTTGACACAATCCTGTCTCGGAGCTCTTTGGACAATTCCTTCGACCTCATGGCTTGGTTTTTGCTCTGACATGCACTGCCAGCTGTGGGACATAGACAGGTGTGTGCCTTTCCAAATCATGTCCAATCTATTGAATTTACCACAAGTGGACTCCAATCAAGTTCTAGAAACATCAAGGATGATCAATGGAAGCAGGATGCCCCCGGAGCTCAATTTCGAGTCTCATAGCAAAAAATCCATACGCAAGTAAGGTATCTTTTAATATTTATTAAATGTTTAAAAAATGTTTGTCCTGTTTTCGCTTTGTCATTATGGGTATTGTTTGTAGATTGAGGGGGAAACCGTATTTAATCCATTTTAGAATAAGGCTGTAACAAAAGGGGTCTGAATACTTTCCAAATGAACATTACACCTATGTATATGGTAATAGGTCATTCAGCACATCACATGCTGAAGACAGACACTATAAAAATGTAAATTGTGACTTGCTAAGGGAATGTAAGCACTTGTTTGTGTAATGGGACAATTCTGAATGTGTTCTCTATAAAGAAATATTGTACCAATACAGAAATGAATGGCATAAAGCATGAGAAAAGCTTGACAATGAAGCATATTTAGTACCAGTGTTCCTACCTGAGTGTTTGTCCTTGACGATGGCATAGACCAGCACCAGGATGCCGTCCAGGACCACCGTCAGCAGCTCCAGGGAGACGATGGTGGGGTCAGAGTGGAGCCAGCACTCATCTGCCTTTCCATACTCCTTCCCTACATGGACAGGATATCTGTTAGAGCAGTATCTCAATAGATTCCTGGGAGACCCCAGGGCCAGAGGGTGGGCGTTTTTGTTCTACTCCAGCACTAACAGTGATTGATATTCCATTCCTGTATATTATTCAGTTTAATGTGAGCATTTTAATACTATGTCCACTGGATGTCTCCCCACAACCAGGCTCCAAAGCACATCTCAAACACAGGCACCATTGTTAATTTAATTTATATTTTGAATTAAAAAAAGTTCAATACAGTACTATAAATTATTTTGTTTAATACATTTTTTTTTATTTTTACGTTGCACAGGTTAAAGTTCAAAAACATTGTCTGAAGTTGCCAAGGTTCCAACAAGTGACATGTAAACAAAGGGTCCTTCCTGTATGAACAAACAGTAGAAAGAGTCAAATAAGAGCTGCAAATTAACTTCCTATATTGACAACGCCTTCTCACTCACATCACACACTCACCAAGGTAATGTGAACAATTGCGTCGTAGAAAAGCCAGACGAGCACCCATCTACCAGTTCCAGAGCATTTTCTTCCCCAGATCTGCGCAAGGAGGTATCCCACTACCGGCGAATTGAGCGGCGCAGGCCAGCAGAGAATGAAACGTCACGGGAGTAAAGAGGGATTGGGCTTGTTTAAACGCCGCCTATACTATTTTCACAGAAAACTCGACTCAAACCATGCAAATTACTCTTTGAATTTGCAACTATTGTCTCGCCCATAAAGCTAGATAGGACTCATTTTTGTATCTGTGCCATTATAGCGTCTGCCTGCCCTGCCGATGCTGTCAATCTCAATTTTGAAGTAGTACATTTTCTTCATGATTGGCTGATCCGTCCTGATGATCCGGTTGGGCATGAGGCTAACAGAGTCATCAGGCGGGATCATTCAATTAAGTTGGAAGTCCCACCCAGTTGACTTCATTTCAATGGTGGAAGCCCTCAATGGCATATATATTTTGGGCCACTTAGAGGCCTCTATCATTGTCTTTGGTCTTCCCAATGCCCCACAGTGAGAAGTACATGATTGGCTGTCGGATAATTCTCTACACTTGTGGGCCCTCCTAAGAGAAAACGGGGGAGCAGAAGTTGGTGAACCAGAGGCGAAGCGAGTTTCGACTGCGCCCAAAATATGTACGTGAAAATAAGCGTTAAAGCAGACAAAGTGAGGAGTTTTGTATGGGGGGAAGCAATGAGCGTAGAATCTAGTGAAGATACAAGTGAATTGCTATTTTGATAGGTGAGGCTTATTTGATCAAATATACGTTTCATAATACTTAAGTTATTAAGAGTGTACTGATGTGTCCTGCACGTGACATTGCGACGATTATTTATTTTTATCGGTTGTGCCAGTTCACACGGGTCTCTGCACTGTCATTGGCTAGAATGTTCCCACCTGATCTCGATTGTTAGAGTGGTCAGTCGACCATTTTGCCACGCCAATTGTAGATTAAGCCAGGAGAGGGTCAGGAATCAGGACCTCGGACAGCGATTGACAATTGCTTTATTTATACTTAGTATATTTGACTAGTCAAACTTTATGTTGTTTGTATATCGTATTTTACAGTGGTGTAAAGTACTTAAGTAGTTTTGGGTATCTGTACTTCACTATTCATATTGACTACTTTTACTTCACTGCACTCCTAAAGAAAATGTACTTTTTACTCCATACATTTATCCTGACACCCAAAAGTACCCGTTACATTTTGAATGCTTAGCAGGACAGAATTGTCATTTTTCCACACTTAGAGAACAACTCTAGTCTCCCCTAATGCCTATGATCTGACCGACTTACTAAACAAATGCTTCATTTCTAAATTGTCTGAGTATTGGAGTGTGCCCCTGGCTATCTGTAATTATTTTTATTTTTTTTAAACAAAATGGTGCTGTCTGGTTTGCTTAATAAGGAATTTGAAATGATTTATACTTAAGTACATTTAAAACCCATACTTTTAGACTTTTACTCAAGTATTATTTTACTAGGTGACCTTCACTTGAGTCATTTTCTATTAAGGTATCTTTACTTTTACTAAAGTATGACAATTGGGTACTTCTTCCACCACTGGTATTTTACATTTGTGCGACTGTCCTTGTCTATCAGTTCTGTCGACCCCAGAAAGAGTAGCTGCTGCTTCTGCAAAAACGAAATGGGGATCCAAATAAACTGTGTGCATTTGCCATGGTTCTCAGTTTACCTAGTGAAATAAACATAAGTTACCAAAAATTAAAAAACAAAAGGCATAATGGATTTCAACTCATTTTCTTTAATATGCACAATAGTTGAAAGAAACATTGTGAGCCACCTTAAAGAGATATGGATTCTAAAATGTATAAAAAGTAAGACAGAGGCCAAAATGCTATCTGTTGCTTTTTCTTCTTTAGTACATGTTTCGTTAGCAAGTAAAAATCTTGCCCAAAAGCATAAGCTTGTATCAGTTTGATACAAGACAAAAATTCCATTCTTTAAAGTGGCTCTCATTCTATGTCTCTAGAATCTAGATCAATGACTGTACACCAGCTAGACTTTGTTCATCAGTTGTGAATGGCTAGTCCAAAAAGGCATGGGCCGCTCCCCTGAAAAAAATCCCCATTCCTTCTCAGTAGTTAGCAACCAAAACATAACTACATTAGTCCAAATGTAATTTGTTTTTTTCCGGTCCCTTCACAAATAAATGCTTGAGGGAAATCAAGACAAAAGTCCAGTTCACAAAATAACTTTCAATCAAGCCATCGATCACGTTACACGTTTAAAAACAAACTTCCCTGTTAATCTTTTAACAGTGAAAACATTACAGCCTCGCAAAGTGAACCAATCGATGGATGACTGGCAAAATGCAGCTGCTTTGTACAGACTTCAGACAGTTGGAAATACTCTTAAATTGTATAATTAATGTAGCATATAGAACGAGAAATATGTAACAACTGTATGGTCAATGGGCCATTGCAATGCAACCATAGCTTTGACTTATTGAAGCAAACATTGCTTTCCACACACAGTAAGCAGAGGGAGGGGTGACTCTGAAGTGTGCATAAGACTGAATAGAAACTGCAGATGTGGAATCTACACAGATGAAATCAGTGTTACATTGTCTTTCTCTGTCCCTCTACCGATATCTTTCCAAAATATTTCCTAAAATTCTCGAGTCATTTAATTCAATGTCTGACGATATGTCTCCCCTGCAAGAGGAGATGTGTCTTTTGGAAAAGCCCAGTTGAAGCCTGGTTTTTAAGGCTTATTTCTTGTTGAGGGGTTTCTCGTTCAGAGGATAGAACCTGGTAAGAGGGACTGATCCAAAACCCAGTTTAGAGGTTCTGAGGAGAGGTGCGTTTGGTTCCAGCTCAACTCCATTCCCCTTCCTCTCAACCCAAAAACCCTTCCACCAGCAAGCCATCCATAGATCAATGCTACAAAGTCTTCCTTGTTATTAATTTCAGAATTTCCCTGTTGCATAATTGTAAATATATATTTTTTGTACTTTAAATCCATTGTTTTTCATGATGATTTCACAACTAAAAGGAATAATATTATAGTGGTGGGTGGTTGTTGAATTCTGTTCAGTCCACTTGGGTATATGTCGACTGCTCACTTCTGTACCCTTTGAGAAGGGTTTTGAGAGCATTCATTCTCAGTGTTCTGTTCCAAAAAAAAACTGTAGTTCAATGAGGACTGAATAATTAACAGCCCTTTGATGAGGTCATCAATTAGAATGTTTAACAAAGGACGGCCTAGATGCTGTCCGTACTCCTCAAAAGAGTCAATTAACTCAGAGGTTGAGTGTCTTCAGTCGCTGTGTCCAACGTGCTCTGATCCCAGACCATGAGACCAGACTCCAGAGAAGAGTACGCCTTTAAATGAGACCATTCCTCCTCTTTGCTGATATGATTGGTAGAACAAGATCATTGGTCCATGCACACAGATGTCTTCAGTCTCTTCAGTGTGTGTGAACGTGTCTGAGTAAGAGAGGATAATAGCAACTTTTTGGCAACTGCAGGAATGACGGACGAGGCGTTCTCTCTTTCTGGAACATTTATAAGCATCGCTGTGAGATGCTTGAAAAGAGATGGATAACAATGATCCTTCAGTGCTTGAGCTGTTGTTGTTAGTGAGTCAGTGATTGATGTTGGGAAGGAGGTGACTGGAGGGTTCAGAGCAGCTAGAGAGTTAGACCTACTAGGTGGACGTTTGCCTTTAAAACTTGAACTCCTTTGCTTGCAGGTTGGTGGCGGGGTCAAAGTTGAAGGTTCCGCCCTGAGTGGCTTTGGGGATCAAGCTGGGATCCTCGTCAATCTAAAAAGAGAGAAGGAAAAGAAATGGATCAGGGTGGTGCCATAGATGAACAAACACACAGAGTGGAGACTAGATTTATTGTCACTACAGAAAACAGGTCAATTTTTCATTCGATTTTATATAGAATTATGTAGCAAGGCCTATAGCCGATTCCTCCATCTTACCCCATTGACAGAGGAAGTGGAGGAAAAAGGCCCTGCGTTTCTGTAGCACACATCCTACACCCAGCACAGCACTGTCAGGACAGCGCTGGGTTCTAACGGTGTGCAAACTGTAGGACTTCTGTCAGAGCAGAGGTACTCACATCGTCTCCTGAGAAGTACTGGTCGATGATCTCGAAGGCTAGTTTGTAGATGTCCTCGTTTTCATGCTGCTGAAGGTTCTCGATCTTCTCTAGACCTGATGGGCAGAGAGAAATTAGCATGAAAGTCCATCACAGTGAATCAATCTAGAATGTGTGCTTCACAGTAGCAACACTTCACTGTCATACAATGGCAACATGGTGAACTGACACACAAGCACTCCCCCCTCTAACACACACACTGACCTCCACACTCCTCTATGATCTCAGCGATGGTGCTGGCCTCATCCCCGGCCATGATGAGGACGTTCTTGAGGCCGTCTAGGACCACCTGAACCACCTGGGAGTCCTTCACAGACAGCAGGCTGCAGAACGGAGGAACCACATTCTGCTGCACCAGGTACTCCACCTATAGGGTCGGGTAGAACATAGCAGATCAGCCTACCAGGGCCTTGCTTTGCCTAACCAGCCAATCAGGACCATACAAAACGCAACGCTGTATGGTTTGGGTGTTGATGGAAACAGCCCTGGTAGAACATACCTGATCTTTTCTTCCACTTATTGTCAAGTTGCTGATGGCCCAGGCTGCCTCCTTCTGTGTGCCAAAGTCTCCCTGCAGGCAAACAGAGGTTGTCAGTGGTTAGGATAGTGTTCCTTACAGATCTCCACAAGGACATAGGGGCTACATAATGCTTCGTAGGGCTACATAAGGGCTCAGTGACTCACCTTAGCCAGCTGGTGGATGATCATGGGCAGCAGGCCAGCGTCGATGACGGCCTGCACCTGCTGCTGGTTGCCTGCTGTGATGTTGGACAGGAACCACACCGCCTCCTAGTGGGCGGGAGGGATACACACACACACACAGAAGCCATTCAGCTGAGAGAAACCCACAGACACGCACACCATGGACCACATGAGTACTACTGAGACCGTTACACAGAGGTATAGATACTGTTGGAAATAAACGGCACAGGGGTCCATCCCATTTCAACGCTACAGGACTTAGTTACAGCAAAACAGACATATGCCACCAATAGCATCTAAACGTGTGCCTGTTACCTTGTTGATCTTCTCCTTGGGGTGTGTGAGCAGGTTGGGGAAGTGCGAGAGGACGTCACAGTTGAGCACCACCTGCGTCTGCTCGTCTGTCCCCGTCACAATGTTCCCCACTGCCCTCAGAGCTGCAGTCTACAGGATATGACATCCTAGGTGGTTAATTAATGACGTCACAGGAAGTCACACATTCCGTACAGTAAGTTTCAGGTATATTACCCTTCCCACAAGCCTAACCTCAACCATTAGAGGGAAAACTGGAAACTGACCTTAGATCAGAGTAGGGGCGACTTCATTCTACTTAGGGCTGTGGCGGGTCATGAAATTTAGTCAGCTGGTGATTGTCAAGCAAATAAACTGTAATTCACTGTTACTTAACATAAACACGTTTAGCATCTCCTGTCTTCCACGCATAGCCTACAAGCCACTGATGCAGACCTTTGGAACATCTAATAAATCCATGTAATATAGCCTACACCTTCACAATAAATCCACTATTTATTTTAGACAGCTCTAAAGAAAATGTAGTCCATTTCAGAAGAACAGAATAGCATACTCTGAGTTGTCCCTATGTTAGGTCCTGACCTGGCTATGCCATATGGCTGTGGGCTACACGAGTTTAGCAGAAAAGATTTGCTTAGAATTCCATGGCATTATTTTATAGTATGAAGAATACAATTGAACATCGCTAAATTAAATAAAGGATATTTTCTCCAAACAATTTAAGAAGTTTGCAAATGCAGCTATTCTGTGTTGAGCAGTTAAACAGGTACACCTATATGTTTGAGTTATTTATGCAACTTTAGTTGATACACCAACGTTGGGAGATATGTTTTCATTTTTAATACATTCTAAGGATGCATGATGCGACTAATGATGATTTGAAAAAAGTCGCATGATTGGCATGAGCTCTGTTTCTGGTGCAGGCTGCATACCATCAGTCTCTCATTCACAATTTGACAAGTACTTGATAATATTCTCAACAGGCCTCGAATTTCCCAGCGGCATCCCCTTGTGTGGCCTTAATCCCCTAAAAAAATCTATGCCTTTTGCCGCCAAAGTGGCCGTTGTGCCCTTGGGCTGAATATAATAATTATAATTCCATTCTCTCGGCTGCCCTGCTCCAAAGCACCTCTCACATTTCAATTCTTATTAATTAGCCAATGCCTGTCATGTGATCAGGTCCTTCTCACAGGCATCTCAGCTAAGAAGAAGGCTACAAGTGAAGACAGACACATCGTGACACAACTGCGCGCGTCGCTCTTATGTTAGAACTGTCCACATTTAGCCTACTTTTCATCAGCCAACAAGATGAGTAGGCCTAACGAACAGCAAAAGCACTAGCCGCTGTCAATCTACTATCCCCCATAGTACAAAAATGTACCTATTCTGTTGGTCAGCTTGTCTTTCTGTGAAATAACTAATTATTCTAAACATACTCTGGAACCGTTGTGGAATGCGATAAAGCCCAAATTAATACAACCACTCGCATAAAAAAAAATAAAAAAAAATTTAAACGCAATGAGGCTGATGCAACAGATCAGAACGTTTAGCTTAACTTCTTTGGGATAAGGGGCCGTATTTTCACGGCCGGATAAAAAAACGTACTCGATTTAATCTGGTTACTTCTCCTGCCCAGAAACAAGAATATGCATATAATTAGTAGATTTGGATAGAAAACACTCTAAAGTTTCTAAAACTGTTTGAATGGTGTCTGAGTATAACAGAACTCATATGGCAGGCCAAAACCTGAGAAGATTCCATACAGGTAGTGCCCTGTCTGACAATTTGTTGTCCTTCTGTTGCATCTCTATCGAAAATACAGCATCTGTGCTGTAACGTGACACTTTCTAAGGCTTCCATTGGCTCTCTAAAGCCGCCAGAAAGTAGAATGGGGTGTCTGCTGTCTCTGGGCAAAGTACAGCAGCTCTGTTTGTGAGTGGTCAGCCTGGGGACAGTGAGACTGGAGATGCGCGGTCACGAGAACTCGCCATGTTTTTCTTTCTCTCTTTGAATGAATACAACATTGCCCGGTTGGAATATGCTATTTTTACGAGAAAAATAGCATAAAAATTGATTTTAAACAGCGTTTGACATGCTTCTAAGTACGGTAATGGAATATTTTGATTTTTTTTGTCACGAAATGCGCTCGCGCGTCACCCTTCGGATAGTGACCTGAACGCACGAACAAAACGGAGCTATTTGAATATAACTATGGATTATTTGGAACCAAAACAACATTTGTTGTTAAAGTAGAAGGCCTGGGAGTGCATTCTGACTAAGAACAGCAAAGGAAATCCAATTTTTCTAATAGTAATTCTGAGTTTAGTGAGCCCCAAACTTGGTGGGTGTCAAATTAGCTAGCCTGTGATGGCCGAGCTATGTACTCAGAATATTGCAAAATGTGCTTTTGCAGAAAAGCTATTTTAAAATCGGACATAGCGATTGCATAAAGGAGTTCTGTATCTATAATTCTTAAAATAATTGCTATGTATTTTGTCAACGTTTATCATGAGTAATTTAGTAAATTCACCGGAAGTTTTCGGTGGGTATGCTAGTTCTGAACGTCACATGCTAATGTAAAAAGCTGTTTTTTGAAATAAATATGAACTTGATTGAACAAAACATGCATGTATTGTATAACATAATGTCGTAGGAGTGTCATCTGATGAAGATCAAAGGTTAGTGCTGCATTAAGCTGTGGTTTGGGTTTATGTGACATATATGCTTGCTTGGAAAATGGCTGTGTGATTATTTGTGTCTATGTACTCTCCTAACATTATCTAATGTTTTGCTTTCGCTGTAAAGCCTTTTTGAAACCGGACAATGTGGTTAGATTAACGAGAGTCTTATCTTTAAAATGGTGTAAAATAGTTGATTGTTTGAGAAAATTGAATTGTGGTATTTTAGTTGGTTTTGTATTTCGCGCCGTGCGATGCCATTGGCTGTTGGCTAGGGGTTCCGCTGGCGGAACGGGGTTCCGCTAGCGGAACGTCTGTCCTCAACAGGTTAAAATGTTGATAAACTATTAGGCTATTTCATCACATAAGTGCAGCAACGCGCACACGGCAGTAGGCTATAAGCATGAATGTTCCAAAATGCAATCAATTAGCAGGAAAACTGTTGTCAAAGAGAATGTAAATGCAATTCTGCATGTAATGCTTTAATATTAAAAGGTGCATTTCGATGGTGAAAATGTAATTCCTCAAACTTGAAACTCAAGCGGCACCTATGTATGCCAGCTAGGCACTACACCGGTTATAAAGCGGATTAATGTGCTTCATTTTAAGAAGTTATTTGGCCACTTTAGTTTTGATACAAATCTTATCAAAACATATAGGCCTATGGGTTAGGCTACATGAAGTGATTGGAAAAAGTCAGGCAAAAAAAGCATGCGCTGTTTGTCTTACTGCACACACTGGGTGATAATACATCACTCACAAAATTATTTGTCAGCCATCAGACTATTCTTAATTTAATGCTGTCTCGGAACAGGTGTAGGAGGGGAAAAGATTATGCAATCTGCACTTATATAGCGAATGGAGGACGCTTTTCCCGTGGTTTATTTTCATGCCAGCCAGGTGGGCTATACTCCTGTTGTAAAGAGAAGCAATGTGCTTAATATTAGGAAAGTTGAGAAATAAATATAGGCCTAGCCAATAGAAAGCTGATGGGATCCTCCTCTTTTTAATAGAAGCCATCACTCTGTTTTCTCAAGCAATTGCATAGCCTATAGAAATGTTGTGCAACATGAGCTCTCGTGAAATGTTGATTAGATTTTCAATCACATTTGCATTGATTTCAGAGTGATTCGAGGGACAATAGAGTGTTGAGTACCAAGCAGTTAGCGAGTTTGGTAGGCTATTAATTACCATCAGCAGCATCAGAGCTTGAGAAGCCTAGTTACCCTGACTAAACGGTCATGTGGCATTTGACTGCGGACATGACTCATGACCATTGATGTGGCAGTAATACGGTCACCTAACAGCCCTAATCCTACTTCCAATCAGGGGAAAGTAAGCAGACATACCTGAACTTTGACCTCTTGGTGGCTGAGCAGGGGGACGAGGAAGGGGACGACCCCCGAGTCGATGACCATCTGGATCTGTTCGTTCCCTCCGTCTGTGAGATAGGACAAGGCCCACACTGTATCCACTAGGATCTGACCACCGAGAGAGAGGATGGTGTTAGAACCAGGGAATTTCCATAGGAAATGGCAAAGCAACTAGCTTTGCTGTTGTGATAGTAGGGTGATACTTACATTTATATCAGTGTGGTATATCAATACACAGAGAGCAGGTAGAATCTGGAAGAGGTGGAGAGGAGAGAGAGAGTGTCAGGCATAATGAGTGGGCATACAATGAGGCGACTCTATTGAGCAGATCAACAGACAGGACCCAGGGAAGCAGAATGCTAGGCAGCACCCACAAAGTCCCAGACCACTTTCCCTAATCAAACCCCCCATCGTCTGATTGTCCTCAGAGCAAAACACATGGAACACAGCCAGAGCTGTTTGACAAAGGGTTCAGCTAATATTGACAACACAAACATCTATGTGAAGACCATAATTCAGTCAGATTGGCCTCCCGAGTGGTGCAGCAGTCTAAGGCAATGCATCGCTTGAGGCGTCGCTACAGCTTGAGGCGTCACTACAGACCTGGGTTCGATTCCAGGCTGTGTCACAACCGGCCGTGACCAGGAGTCCCATAGGGCGGCGCACAATTGGCCCAGTGTCGTCTGGGTTAGGGGAGGGTTTGGCCGGGGGGGGCTTTACTTGGATCATCGCTCTAAAGCGACTCGTGGCGGGCTGGGCACCTGCAGGCTGACTTCGGTAGTCAGTTGGACGGTGTTTCCTCCAACATATTGGTGCAGCTGGCTTCCAGGTTAAGTGGGCAGGTGTTAAGAAGCGTGGTTTTGCGGGTCATGTTTTGGAGGACGCATGACTCGACCTTCGCCTCTCCCGAGCCCGTTGCAGCAATGAGACAAGATGGTAATTGGATATCAACGAAATTCAGTTAGATTGAATGACTGTGCTGGGTCTCACACACCTCTGTCTTACCTCCTGTACTGTCTCCATGGGGGGTGGTGGGTCTCACACACTGTCTGTCTTACCTCCTGTACTGTCTCCATGGGGGGTGGTGGGTCCTTGTTGCGGCAGAGGTTGACGATGACCCAGGTGACGTTGCGGAGGAAGGTGATGGGGATGGAGGGGTTAATAAACGACAACAGGGGCTTGACCACGCCCAGGGAGATTACGTAATCCCTGCACTGCGGCCCGTCGCCTGCACGGGAAGAACACAGGTGTCATTGACTGGCATTAGCCAGTGTGTATGCATGTATGTGAGCCATCACTCACCGATGATGTTGCCTAGCGCCCACACGGCCTGTTCACATACGTTCTGGTGAGGAGATTGTAGCAGCCGCAGGAATAGAGGCACAGCATCTGGACATGTAGAGAGAAAGGCAGACCCATATGTTAGACAACGTTGCAGACGTGTGTGTGTGTGTGTGAGTGAGATTAGTTAGACAGAGGTAGAGTGAGGATATGGCAGACAAGAGACAGAAAGATGGAAGACAGTTGAGAGCAGGTGTTTCTATACCAGGAACCAGATGGATAGATTGGCTCATATAGACAGGTCCATCATGTATGCCTGATGGTTCAGTTTGAAACTGGGCCACAGAAGAACTAGAAACTACTTACTAGATTTGACCACAGCTTGAGTCTGTTGTGACGTCCCTGATGCTATGTTGGTCAACGCCCAGGCAGCCTCAAACTGGAGAGAGGGACTGAGGAAGAGGAGAGAGTAAATGAGGCTAGCTATATGAAGAGACAAACAGAAGCTGTCCCCAGACAACAAAACACAACCAATAAGCCCATCAACAGCACATGGCTACTGATCAAAAATTCATTTCAACCTGCATCACCACTAACCCCCACCTCTATTTTTTGTCCATTAAAATAACATCAAATTGATCTGAAGTACAGTGTAGACATTAATGTTGTAAAGGACTTTTGTAGCTGGAAATGGCTGATGTTTAATGGAATATCTACATAGGCGTACAGAGGCCCATTATCAGCAACCATCACTCCTGTGTTCCAATGGCACGTTGTGTTAGCGCAAACTCCCTCTAACCAGAATAGAAAGGAGTGGGAGGCCCCAGTGCACAACTGAGCAAGAGGACAAGTACATTAGAGTGTCTAGTTTGAGAAACAGATGCCTCACAAGTCCTCAACTGGCAGCTTCATTAAATAGTACCCGCAAAACACCAGTCTCAACGTCAACAGTGAAGAGGCGACTCCGGGATGCTGGCCTTCTAGGCAGAGTTCCTCTGTCCAGTGTCTGTGTTCTTTTCCCCCCCATCTTAATATTTTCTTTAAGTCTGAGATATGGCTTTTTCTTTGCAACTCTGCTTAGAAGACCAGCATCCTGGAGTCGCCTCTTCACTGTTGATGTTGAGACTGGTGTTTTGTGGGTACTATTTATTCTGGTTAAAGCCAGTTTGCACTGTTCTGTGAAGGGAGTAGTACACAGCGTTATACGAGATCTTCAGTTTCTTGGCAATTTCTCGCATGAAATAGCCTTCATTTCTCAGAACAAGAACAGACTGACGAGTTTCAGAAGAAAGTAATTTGTTTCTGGTCATTTTAAGCCTGTAAATCAAACCTACAAATGCTGATGCTCCAGATACTCAACCAGTTTTATTGCTTCTTTAAATCAGAACAACAGTTTTCAGCTGTGCTAACATAATTGCAAAAGGGTTTTCTAATGATCAATTCGCCTTTTAAAATTATAAACTTGGATTAGCTAACACAACGTGCCATTGGAACACAGAAGTGATGGTTGCTGATAATGGGCCTCTGTACGCCTATGTAGATATTCTATTAAACATCAGCCATTTCCAGCTACAAAAGTCATTTACAACACTAACAATGTCTACACAGTATTTCTGATCAATTTGATGTTATTTTAAGGGACAAAAAATTTGCTTTCTTTCAAAACAAGGACATTTCTAAGTGACCCCAAACTTCTGAACGGTAGTGTGTGTCTATATCTAACTGGCGTCGCCTCACGCTCCTGCCTCCTCCACCCAACCTCCTCCACCCTTCTCTGTCTACACAACACATAAGTCTACACAACACATAAATCCCCCCACGTCTCCAGCAGCCCTGCGCCTGTCCAAGCCTGACACCCCACCCTGCACATTTAGCCCCTGCCCCCCCGTCTCCACCACCCTCATCCCGCCCCCATTCACCAGTCCCTGTCCAGGGGAGTCCCCCCCCCCCCCCCCCCCAATCGCTCCCCATCACTGAAGAGACAGAGCTGTCAGCTGTGGGGCAGCGTTAATGCAGCAGAGCAGAACACACACTTTCTATCCTATCCGCTTGTGTGTGTCTGCAGCCTGCTACAGTGTTCACATCAGCCCAGCCATGCGGAGGAGAGGGAGGGCACACCAGTAGCCCCAGAGCATGACAGAACAGAGAGAGAGCAATCTGACACATACAGGGCTAGTCTACCCACTCATTCACGCTCTGGTTTTCAGCCTTCTCTCCTTTCGCACTTCTCTGACTTTTGAACGGGGGCATCACACAGAATTACCACAGGGGCAATTTACCACCCTCATCATTCAATTACTCTTCCAGTGCAAAGGTGCCCCATGGCCCATACAGTCTCTTCCTCCCCCCATAAAGCAGACTTACTTGTCGTCCCTCTCCAGGCATTTGACCAGGATGGGTAGGATGCCGGACTTAATCAAGTCGTCGATGGGGGGGTTTCTGTCACTGGACAGGAGTTTTCTGGCTGCCTGCACAGCACTGAGCTGGATGAGTCCATTGTCACTGACAGCATTCTGACAGGAAGGAGAGCGAGAACACGAGGTTAGCTCCAACAGCTCAAGATGTATGTACGGGATGGATCTCAACCACACTGACAGAATGCAGGCTTACCTGTAAGATGGCTTCCAGTGTTACATTTTGCTGCAAAACAAAAAAACAAGAGTTGTGAGATTTGCTGTAGCTACGCATTTACATGTTGCAAGGTTAGAGCTAGGAAACATATTCCTGAACTTGAAGTTGTAGTGTGAGAGAGAATGAGGACCGGCTCACCCCTTTGAAGTCAGAGTCTATGTCTGAGTCTTCCAGGCTCTCCTCCTGTGGAACGTTCCTCTTCTTCAGAAGGTGCTCATCTCGTTTATTCTGGGGAAGAAAGAAAATATATATATTTTAAGTGTTGAATCCTAGAAGGAATACAGGAGTGAATGCTATTGGAAACATTCACCCACACAGTGAGGGAATAGAGTCCCTGCTTGACTCCAACAGGCTAAGACTGGTCCCATAACCTCCCAGTGACGTTAGTGGCAGATAGCACGAGGGAGGAATGCATCCATCTCTGCACAGACGGTTCCCTTCTGCAGCACACATACTGCTATGTGAGAGAACTGCTGTGTCACTCATCCTACATTAGTGGTTTGCTCTTCTGTAAGGGTAGGACATGGCATTTTAGCAGAAAAAAACAAGTTCTCTCACACTTGTCGTCAAATCATACAGGCCTACTGTATATAGAGGTCGACCGATTATGATTTTTCAGCGCCGATACCGATTATTGGAGGACCAAAAAAAGCAGATACGGATTAATCGGATTATTTTTTAATTTGTAATAATGACAATTACAACAATACTGAATGAACACTAACTTAATACATCAATAAAATCAATTTAGCCTCAAATAAATAATGAAACATGTTCAATTTGGTTTAAATAATGCAAAAACAAAGTGTTGGAGAAGGAAGTTAAAGTGCAATATGTGCCATGTAAAAAACGTTTAAGTTCCTTGCTCAGAACATATGAAAGCTGGTGGTTCTTTTTAACATGAGTCTTCAATATTCTCAGGTACGAAGTCTTAGGTCGTAGGAATTATAGGACTCTCTCTCTATACGATTTGTATTTCATATACCTTTGACTATTGGATGTTCTCATAGGCACTTTAGCATTGCCAGT
Organism: Salmo trutta; assembly: GCF_901001165.1. Taxonomy (NCBI): domain Eukaryota; kingdom Metazoa; phylum Chordata; class Actinopteri; order Salmoniformes; family Salmonidae; genus Salmo; species Salmo trutta. Next base: position 7,019,940 of record NC_042995.1, on the reverse strand, counting down.
GTAACAGTATAGCTTCCATCCCTCTCCTCGCTCGTACCTCGGCTCGAACCAGGAACACATTGACAACAGCCACCCTCGAAGCAGCGTTACCCATGCAGAGCAAGGGGAACAACTACTCCAAGTCTCAGAGCGAGTGACATTTGAAACGCTATTAGCGCGCACCCCGCTAACTAGCTAGCCATTTCACATCGGTTACACCAGCCTAATCTCGGGTGTTGATAGGCTTGAAGTCATAAACAGCGCAATGCTTGAAGCATTGCGAAGAGCTGCTGGCAAAACGCACGAAAGTGCTGTTTGAATGAATGCTTACGAGCCTGCTGGTGCCTACCACCGCTCAGTCAGACTGCTCTATCAAATCATAGACTTAATTATAACATAACACACAGAAATACGAGCCTTAGGTCATCAATATGGTCGAATCCGGAAACTATCATCTCGAAAACAAAACGTTTATTATTTCAGTGAAATACGGAAACGTTCCGTATTTTATCTAACGGGTGGCATCCCTAAATCTAAATATTCCTGTTACATTGCACAACCTTATGTTATGTCATAATTACGTAAAATTCTGGCAAATTAGTTCGCAACGAGCCAGGCGGCCCAAACTGTTGCCCATAACCTGACTCTGCGTGCAATGAACACAAGAGAAGTGACACAATTTCACCTGGTTAATATTGCCTGCTAACCTGGATTTCACTTAGCTAAATATGCAGGTTTAAAAATATATACTTCTGTGTATTGATTTTAAGAAAGGCATTGATGTTTATGGTTAGGTGCAGTCGTGCAACAATGGTGCTTTTTCCAAATGCGCTTTTGTTAAATCATTCCCCATTTGGCGAAGTTGGCTGTAAAATTAATTACGGTCTTTGTTAGGAATAAATGGACTTCACACGGTTCGCAACGAGCCAGGCGGCCCAAACTGCTGCATATACCCTGACTCTGTTGCAAGAGGTGACACATTTTCCCTAGTTAAAAGAAATTAATGTTAGCAGGCAATATTAACTAAATATGCAGGTTTAAAAATATATACTTGTGTATTGATTTTAAGAAAGACATTGATGTTTATGGTTAGGTACGTTGGAGCAACGACAGTCATTTTTCGCGAATGCACACCACATCGATTATATGCAATGCAGGACAGGCTAAACTAGTAATATCAACCATGTGTGGTTAACTAGTGATTATGATTGATTGATTGATTGTTTTTTATAAAATATGTTTGATGCTAGCTAGCAACTTACCTTGGCTTCTTATTGCATTCGCGTAACAGGCAGGCTCCTCGTGGAGTGCAATGTAAAGCAGGTGGTTAGAGCGTTGGACTAGTTAACCGTAAGGTTGCAAGATTGAATCCACGAGCTGACAAGGTAAAAATCTGTCGTTCTGCCCCTGAACAAGGCGGTTAACCCACCGTTCCTAGGACGTCATTGAAAATAAGAATGTGTTCTTAACTGACTTGCCTAGTTAAATAAATGTGTAAAAAAAAATGTAAATCTAAAAATCGGGGTCCAAAAATACCCGATTTCCGATTGTTATGAAAACTTGAAAATCGGCCATTCCGATGAATCGGTCGACCTCTAACTGTATATGTTTCTACAAAACTGCTGGTCAGCTCAGACTTCCTGAAACACTTCTGCAAGCCGCATTCAGAGGACACGTTGGGGCTTTCGTGCAAAAACCAAGGGCTCAGAGTAGAGCTGGGCGATATGGACAAAAATCCATACCGCGATAAATTGTCTGAATTTATGCAATAACGATAAGTTTAGAACATTTATGTGCACCACAGTTTAAAATGATCCTTTTAACTACTAGTATGATGCTTGTACATTTGCTCAAATCACCCATTTTAGCAAATGTATTTGATTTCAAACTTCTCTTATCTCTAATATAGGCTTCTTATCATAATTAACGATATCAGGTAAATGCCTGCAATAAGTGACCGGTATAGTCGGTGTCAATCATTTATTGTATCATCTCAGCTCTAGCTCAGAGTCATATTCCAGTGGAATGAATTCCCCCCCAGATGCTGATCTAAGTTCAGTTTGGCACCATCCCATCTAATAGTCATGGTTCTACCCAGAGAAGCTGCTATAGAGTCATACATCCAGAGAAATGGTCATGGTTCTACCCAGAGAAGCTGCTATAGAGTCATACATCCAGAGGAATGGTCATGGTTCTACCCAGAGAAGCTGCTATAGAGTCATACATCCAGAGGAATGGTCATGGTTCTACCCAGAGAAGCTGCTATAGAGTCATACATCCAGAGAAATGGTCATGGTTCTACCCAGAGCAGCTGCTATAGAGTCATACGTCCAAGACAAGCCTGTGTGTCTGATGAACCTACTTAATGGCCCCTGGCCAGAGCTCTGCGCTTCCGCAGGCCAGGAGAGGGAAACCCTCCCCAAGGCTGAGGGGTAAGACCAGTCTGGCCTCTCTGACAGGGTGGGAGAGCGAGAGAGGGATGACCTAAATACAGCCAAGGCATCCTGACTCTTCAACAACAACCTGAGCATAAGAGGGGGGTAGTTTCCTAACACACACACACACATTTAGAAACAAAATGACTCAGCAGACAGAGCAGCCCATAAGGGGCAGGGGGTGGACCAGGCTGCTCTGTCTCGGCCAATTTGATAAACAGAGACTGCAACATTTCCCGTCAAAATAAAGATGAATTAATTCTATAACCCTGCTTCCACCCAGAGACTTAACAGGATGGAAAAAGGGCCTGCATGTATCAATTAAAATGACAGTGTGTCTGTTGTGTCACGCATACCGAAATAAGAGGTACATGACAGACACAGCAGCGCTGGAATGGCATCTGTAGAGTGGGCCAGGACACAAACAGAGACCAGAGAGGTGTGGTAGGGTGGGAGAGGTGAAGGGTGAAACTCAAGAGGATATTGTGGAGATTTAGCCTTTCTAATTTCAGTGTGGGGAGGAGCAGAAATAGGCTAATGGGTTAGTCCATTGGATGTGACTGAACTATAAACAGTCAATTGAGATGCTCGGCTCACCTTTCTCAGCTCCACTGTCACTTCATTGCGATGTCTTCGCATAGTCTGTAAGAGAGAGGAGAACAGTCAAAGATGAGCCTAACTACTGGAGCATTTAAAAGACAGCCCATACACTCAAACAAACCACATGCAATGTTAGTCAATTGGAACTGGCTCCATTTTGTTTACAGACTGGGCTTTAGAATACAAGTGTACTGCTGCATGTTGGCAACAGAGGATCATGTTAACTTGATTGCCAGTCAGGGCATCCTGGTTCATATTACTAACGCTGTGTAACCTCCCTCATGCAAGCAATGATTCTGTTTACTTTTATCCACCAACTCAAAGGTGTGACCCGCTGCTGCTGGCAAAACCCTGCCCCTGATCTGACACCCTAACTCAAGGTCGCAGTAAAAATCTGATGTGGTTCCGTATATATTTGAAACGCTCCATCTATTGAAGACGGAACACAATGTTTTGTCAACACTGCCTTTTGTGGGAACTGTGTTAAGGGAGGATAGTGAATCAGCCATGAGAGAACACCTGAGAGTGGCTCAGCTGGGAGGAGGAAGTCAGAGACCTCTGAAACAACAACAGTCGATCAAATCTACAGAATTCCAGGCATTTCTCTGGGACACTCATTCCGTGCTGGGACAAGAGGGCGACTTCCTGTGAGAGGGAAGACTGCCTCAAGCCCCTGGACAACACACCAGAGGTCTTCAACCTTTCTTTACATTTGAATACTACAAATTCTGCATAGCCAATGTTGATTGTGGAGTATCCTGTTATATGTTGGGATTATTATTGTATTGTAACAACGTCATACACGGCAGTCACTGTGGCCCTCTGTGGTGGCGTAGGTCAGAACTTGTGAAAGGGATACATTTTCTGTAACCTACAGCTATTAACATTCCTTGAAGTCTAAACATAGCCTAAATCTCATTGAATATGCTGTGTGTCTCCTCTCTGATGCAGTAGAATTCAGCACCATAGGAGCAGGGTGAGTGTGTGTTGCCCTGGCCTGGGGCACTTCTATAGATCAGATAGGGGCTGTATCTGGACAAGGCCTCTCGTCTCTGACAACAAGTGATCCATCTCGTATTCTTGGCTTAGCTGCTGCAAGCTTGTCAGCAGGGCTGGTGGGTCGTCAGACATGTGCAAGTCACACTGGCCCCAAAACAACCATGTCGCACTTCTGTTTCCTCTCCGCTCAATATAGCACATACCAGATGGACATTAATCCATCATGCCCTCCGTCCGAGATTACTGTGTTTCTAATACATAAGAATATGGGATAGTCAACATGTTATGTAGTCCCAAAAGTGGAATATTTATGTTAAGGACGTGTGATCAATACAGATACAAGGGAAATGGCATGTCCCTTTGAATTAAATGTGGGGTCCTAATCATCGAGTATGGGGTTTTATTTTTACCTTTATTTAAGTAGGCAAGTCAGTTACAAATTCTTATTTACAAAGACTGCCTACCCCGGCCAAACCCGGACGACGCTGGGCCAGTCGTACACCGCCCTATGTAACTCCAAACACGGCAGGTTGTGATACAGCCTGGATTCGAATCAGGGTCTGTCGTGACGCCTCTAGCACTGAGATGCAGTGCCTTAGACCGCTGCGCCACTCGGGAGGTTTATTGAATCAGCATGGTGACAGTAGCATCATTAGCTTTAGATCGATGTGTTTATGGTGCAACTGCTCTAACACACTGTTTGTTAAACACCCACCCTGCGGTCACTGGGATATTGAATTGCAAGATGTTCATTCACGTATGAGTTAGTTAGCTGGGTATATTATTATTATAAACTGATTAATAACGCCGAATCTCAACTGTTGCAGCCGTGGAAGTTGATTTGTGCTAGTCGTTTTCTAACAGTTAATGTGCATCATCCGCCCATTTTGACACAGTGATATGTGTCAAATTAGCTATAATTAGCTGGTTTTGTTAGCTGGTAAGCGTATCTAGCTCAGTTAAGTTACAGTGACTGACTTGCCAACTCGAAATATCAAATGCCATACCCATGACCAACATCAAGATAGTTAGTTGTCTGGTGCCTTTTACCAATTATAACTATTACTTTCATTTAGTTGATGCCAAAATAGTTAATTTGCAAAAATATGTTTCTCACAACCTAGCTAGCTACTAGCAAGCACAGAGTTAGCAACTTTCCTGGCTAGCTAGCAGGCCTTCTTGCGAAAGCCGCGCCCGCTCCGCATGATAAACTTTAACTAGTTAGTGTATGTGGATGATATCATAATCCGCGACACATTATAGAACAAGAAAACTTCAACAAGGACGGACAATGAATACTGCAGCAACCAAACCGAATTGAGAGCTAGGTAACCGAGTGTTCGCTAGCACTCGTTGCTAACGGCTAGTTAGCCAGCCAGCTAACGTTAGCCTAGCTAGATTCTCACCTCGACATCGCGCCCCTTGTTTTTGAAGCTCTTAATTCGGTGGTTATCCAAGTCGGCGTTTTCTGCCATGGCCGTCTGTGTTCGGGGTGTTTAGCTAGTCCTGCGCTTGAAGCTCCGGTGGGAAAAGAGAACGTACTGCTGGTTTGCCGAAGGGTGGCTGGCCAGGCGTGATACACCGCGATGGGATAATCTCGTCAAGGAGGAGCCACGGAATCCTGTCAATTGGGGGAGGAGGACCTATGGCTAGTGTGTGTGCATCCCCTGGTGTAACCGACTTCCTTGCAACATTGTTGCGCAATGTAACTAGTCGATTCCCTTAAATTGCTGCAATATATCCAGTTGTTTTTTAGTCTCCAATGAAGATACTGTACATTATTACCAAACGACTTGCTAATCAACTATGCTATGGCTGGCTACTTTACACTGATTGCTTGCTGTTGTTGACCGATAGGTTGGATTTGAGCCCAAAGGGAGGACTTCATTATGAAGAATCACTGAAGATCAATGCTTCACAAATTAAACAAAAAATGAATTGACTTTACTGTTAATCCACACAAATGTAGTTACACTAATATTTGAACAAAAAAAACAATCAAATCACTACTACATTTTCTTGTTTAGCATTGCTTTAATGTATTACCTACAACTAAATAAACATTATCATATTGCATTTGGGGAAACTACAGAAACATATTCTCACATATTACCCCTCCTGTTTTTTTCAGATTAGTGCAGATTAAGTGCCACTCACTGTCATTTACTGAACTAAACAGACAGGAGGGTAGTCTGAATAAGACACAAAGCTAAAACATAAACAATGCAACCAAAAAAGGATAACGCTAATCCCATGTTGAATGAATGTAGATGTAATTTTAGACCAATGTCTACTGTCAGGAGCCAAACCAATCACTTCTACATTTGTAGCTACATTTGTATGCATTAGTAACCATGTGTTTGATGTATTTCATACTATTCCACTCCAGCCATTACCACCAGCACGTCCTCCCCAATTAAGATGCCTCCAACCTCCTGTGTTTTATTACTCAATTTACTCCATTGGGGCTCAATGATCAATCTCAATTTGTGGCTCATATTAGCCCCTGGTGGTAACATTCTGTACTGTCACTAGCCTCTCCAACTGAAGTTATGTGACTGCACTCGCCTAGCATGAGATTTGTTTTGTTTACGGTTGGTGTTGCCAGGATATGTTCACTGAATACCACTCCCCTCCTTAGACCCATTCTTGTCTGCAATGATTTAAACTGTCAGTTATCTAAACATGAGTGCCCAGGACTTAATAACATTTAATATTGGAGGTCAAAAATTCACCACTACTCTGTCAACTCTCAGAAGACACCAAGACTCAAGAATAGCTAGGATCCTGGATGGCAAAGACACAGACTTTAAAGTTATCAGTGGACAAGTTTTTGTAGATAGAGATTGGACTTTCTTTAAATACATCCTGGATTATATGAGGACAGGTCAAATCACCTTGCCAGCAGAATTCTCTGACTACAATGGCTTGGCTCAAGAAGCACAGTTCTATGGTTTGTATCCATTGGCACTTTGGGTTGAGAGGAACATCCATCGATCCAGAGTTGAGGTTCTAGAATTGCGCTTCTCTGTCCAGGAAACTCATGGATTCTTCCGAATATTCTGCTCCAATAACAAAACTCTGGAGGCTTTGGCGACAAGGATATCCATTTTCGTGGAACATCCAAATCTGAATTTCCCACACCTGCCTCAGAACTCCAGCACACCTCATCCTGTACCGGTCCAGAGACCCTCTCACCACGACATGGTGTTCCAATGTGGGACTGACCAACTAGCCAGGGACGACCTCTCTGCCAGGTGAGGGGAAGTTACACTCACCTGTAGGCTATTATACACATCTCAGTGTCTCCCATTGGCCAATTCCTCAAGGGCTCCATACTGTATGATGAGTTTATTAGTCACATGCACAGAGTTGCAGATGTAATTGCAGGGTACAGTGAAATTCTTAAGCTCCGAGCTCCAACAGTGCAGGTCAAAAGAGAAGTGAATGAATCAATACAAATAATAATTAAAATATACACATATTTACAACTGTAACACTAATACATGTCCATTGGGGGTTGGGGGCAGGGTGAATGTCCATTGGGGCAGGTAGAATGCCCCTGAGGGATTGTCCATTGGGGGAGCAGCAGGGGGGAAGTGAGAAGTCCAGGGGGCAGGAGGGGGACAGGGGGAGCAGGTTGCTTCCTAGTGTATAGACACTCGCCTGTGTAATGTTAGGGGAAACACTGGATCTGTAATAACTCTTGTATGTTTATTCAAAGCACTATATTATGCATAGTTGTTAAAGACCAAACCTGCATTGTTTTACTCTTACAGGTTTGTAACTATTGAGCCGGACGACAGAAAGCTTCTCAACAGCACCAACGTCCTGGGCCTGCTGGTAGACACCCTTCTGAAGGATGGGTTCCGCCTGATCGGCACAAGGACAGTTTCCCAAGAGGAGAAGATTGATTGCTACATGTTTGAAAGGAGCAGGAATACCCAGATTGTTGTACTGAGTGAAACCCCCAGGGCAGAACATCTCAGAAGAGAGGACACACAGAACCAGCTTGGTGAAGGAAAGAAAAAGTGAACTCAGTGTCAGGGTGCATCTCAAAAGCCTAAAGTGGTTCCCTTTCCATGTCCAGTTCTGTAATATCAGTGGACTTCAGACTATTGAGATGGACCCATTCTCTGAGAGTCAGACTGGATTGACCAGCAGATGGCGACAAAGGATAATAATGTTGAGGGCCATAATGTCAATATGCTTCACCTCACCATTAGTCTCAATTTATACAGTAGATTTTATTTGACATCAATTTCCTGTGTCCTAAAGTATATTTCCAAAAGTACAATTCTCTAAATTGAAATAGAATTGAGAATGTATTTGATCAAGAACACAAATAAAACATAAAAAATATAACTTTTTGTTTAATTCAACCAGGTAGCCCATAGACTGATGTCGAACGGCAATGCTTTGCTTCAACAGCACCGTCAATACTGGAGGCTTCAGCAGTGGTGAACTCCAATATTTACGTGCTGCTACAGCAAGGCAGCCAGTCACAGAATGGCGGTCACAAGCCTCGGATGTTCAGGCTTCGCTCACGTTGTCACAGACATGCACATAACACCACAGCCATCCTCTCTTGTACCCAGTCTGAACTCTCAAGCCCTTGCCTTAGACACTTATCATAGGTCTGAGAGGATAGGATGGGTGTAAGCACAGGTTGGGCAACTCTGGTCCTGGAGGGCCACGGTGTATGCAGGCTTTTGCTCCGGCACACCTGATTTAATTGATTGTGGTCTTAAACCACAATTAGTTGAATCAGGTGTGTTAGAGCTGGGTTGTAACAAAAGCCTGCATACACCGTGGCCCTCCAGGACTTAGCCTAGCAGGTGGAACTATTTGTGTATTGCTTTCACTCTTCCAATCCTTTTTTCCATGTTTCTCCAGGCGTTACTGCAACAGCACAGTACAGCCTGTATCCCTGTATTACCCACAAACCATTCTGTGCTGCTTCAGCACTGCAAGGCCTGACACATCTACACTAACACATTCACACATACCCATCAGCTGGGTATGAAGGATGGCTAGAGTTCGCCTCTATCTGAAACAAGACAAGAAAAGCCAATGAGGTTGGGATAGTATGGTCATGGAACAATAACAGCATGCTGCGTCCTCTGCCATGAGGTATGGGCCTTTATTGCACAAGCGGTAGTATGCACAGGGTCAGTTGTGAACAGCTACATAATTCAAATTAGAAACCACTTTGAAAGCTGTTATTCAATGTGCTAATACTTGGTTAATGTCTCTACATAGCTGAGATGTTTTAGGAGTACCAGTCAATAATTTTTTATTTTATTGACCAAAAAGTGTTATGAGGCCTAACGTGAATATTCTTGATGCCTCCATTTTTTTATGACCAGTGGAACATTCCCCATGTATCTAATCATATATAATTTATCCGTAAGAATAGATATTTTGATTAGTTGATGACAATAATTATTCTAGTATTTCTTTCAAAAGACTCAGATTAGATGAAAATTAGTAATTGGGGGTCAAATGAAACACATTTTATAATTTTGTATTTTATATGGTATTTAGACACATTCACATAATGATATAACATTTCACTTCTTTACATCAAGTTTCCCAGTACAACTAAGATAATACCTTTTTTTATAAAGTACAGTTCATACTTTTAAATGCTTATATTCATTTTGGATAATTAGATTTTGGCCAATATGACATGCCCAAAAAATTCTATCAAAATATTTTTTTCTTAACTTTGTATATTTCTATCTAAATATCAGTTTCAAATCATTACATTTTTCAATTACCACTTATTTTTTACAATTGAAGAGAGTGTTACATTTAACCCTGCTGACGGGATCAATTGTAACATTTCACTTCTGCCATTCTCGTTGAACTGTAAACGGCCGTATGTCCTAGAAACTTAGTTACAGTGTATAATGGTAGCTGGGACATGTGTGTTGTTTGTATAAAAATATGATTAATCTAATTCAAACAATCTTATCAGAAATAAGTAAAAGGCAAAAAGTGTTAATTTAGCCTCGGTCTACCCTAAGCACCACTATTGATAATACAGAAATTAACAGTTGAGATTGACAAGCCCATGCATTGTTGCATTATATAATATAATGTATATATTTTTAAATAATTGATATTCATTTCTCTCACTTATTACATCTTTTCTTAGGCTCTGGCAGTGATAAAACAGCAGTTGATGTGGAGAACTCCCGAACTTTTAAACGGAAGTCCCGCCTCTTATTAGTTACAGTTGATGATGTAACCCGTTTCTAAATTGATCAAGTTGTTGATGCCTCAAAAGTTGTTTTTCTCCAGCGGCTGAGTCTACTGTCTGTTACACGAGGTCATTGTTATTGTAAACAGTCGACCCTCCACATCAAGCATTAGTATGTATCTGTTAATCAAATACAAATAAGGAAGTGTACAGGCTATAGTATAATTGTCATTTATGAAATGTAATAATATTTTAAGGTAGGCTATTTCAAGCAATGTATTTATTGAGGAACACACACGGCGATCATAACAACAACTGCACACACCGACTTGATGAACAAAATGTTACAGACCGACTGAGTGAGAATAACGGTCACAACAGCTGTCACACCGACTTGACGAAAAAAATGTTACAGGCCGACTGAGTGAGAATAAATGAGTAGACATCGTGCTACTTACCTGCGCGTATGACACCTGGAGACGGTAGCCTATAGCCAATGATCCCGTTTAGACTCTTCCCAATGTGCACAGGAAGCTGCGGATTGAAACATAATATTCCAGTGAGTTTAACCAGCCGGTCATCACGCTTCAAGGAAGTTCTATTCTTTTGTTACTGCTGTAGTAGCCTATTTATAAGCTACCCTATAGCGCTAGTTTTGCGAGGGAGGCGGGGCGAAGGCATTTGAAGAAAAAAGGGAGATGACTTGACCTCAGCCGACACAAGAGATAATACACACGAACCAATAGATCAACGCATCCTCCATCGCCTTTATATATAGGCAGAGCGCGACCACCCCCCATCTCTATAAAACCATCATCGGCGAGCACTCTTCCAAAGACCTGCGCCTCGGGGAGAGAAGAAGTCGCCTTTCGAAGTTCGGTTAAGTGATGTCTATAGTCTTCAGAAGTGGTTTAAAGTACTTAAGTAAAAATACTTGAAAGTACTACTTAAATCGCTTTTTTCGGTATCTGTACTTTACTTTTTGTATTTATGGAAACTTTTACTTTTACATTCCTTAAGATAATAATGTACTTTTAACTCCATACATTTTCCCTGACATCCAAAAGTATTCGTTACATTTTGACAAGAATGGTCAAATTCACATAATTACCAAGAGAACATCCCTGGTCATCCCTACTGCCTCTGATCTGGCGGACTCACTAAACACAAATGCGTTGCTTGTAAATGATGTCTGAGCGTTGGAGTGTGACCCTGGCTATCCAATAAAAAAGGAAGATTGTGCCGTCTGGTTTGCTTAATATAAGGAAGTCCAAATTATTTATACTTTTACTTTTGATACTTAAGTACCTTTGAGCAATTCCATTTAATTTTGATACTTAAGTATATTTAACACCAAATACTTTTCGACTTTTACTCAAGTAGTATTTTACTGGGTGACTTTCACTTTTACTTGAGTCATTTTCCATTAAGGTATATAATTGAATACCTTTTCCACCGCTGGTCGTCAGGAGCTGTCAGGCCTTTTCTTTAACTCTGTGTTAGGAACTATTTGGCGGGTAATTTGGCGTGGTTTGATAGGCCGAGGCCCTACAGTGGGGAATTGTATCTCGCGCGTCAACGCCAACTAACACTGGCTGCACTGCATTGTAATGATGATGAAAATATTCCGTTCGTTGATAATGTCGTTTTAAAGTTGCTTCATACAATGAAATAGCAGTTGAAAGTGTTGTTGGTGGAATTGCCTTAATCTTTAACATTTTTACATTGTTGTCCACATCCTTCTCGTTCCATGTAGCACACATTTTCAATATCATCACTTTGTTTCTCGTTTTCTGTGATCAAAATTGTAAGAGCAAAATTTCGTATTTTGAAAGTGCGTGTGTTTAGTCGTAAATGATATACATTTTCACGCTTAGTTTCACGCTTAGTTCATTAATTTATTTGAAATAATGTATTTTAATGTTACATTTTGATGTCACACTACTTAGGCTACATGAAATGTAGTACATTTCTAGGTAGTTGTTAAATTAAAACATAATTTGTTTCATTACAGTTCAATTAATGTACACGCTATAGCTATAGGCTGAAAGTCTATCTGAAAGGAATATACACGAAATAGAAACAATTCGTTTTCGAAAATATTTGCAGTCAGACATAGTAAGGCTACTCAACATACGATCGTCAACTCTGCTTGGAAGAGTATTTTCGCGTGCTCACTGAAATAAATGAGCCCAGTCTGATTATCGAAAAGAAAAATGTGTTGGAAAACAAAACTCTGAATTTGTCGTCTTCATTTAAATAGCAATGAGCTAATATTTGGAATGCATTGTATAGGTTATAGTCTATGAACCCTTTAAATCCTTGAAATAATGTATGTAATGTATCGGAGGCCTATGTAATGGAACATTGGTCTTACAAAGGTGTTTTTCATTTATCCAAATCTTCATTATAGGCCTATGGATAAAATACTGTAAAATATCATGCCAATTACTAAATCCCGCATTAATCTGTGACACCTGCCGTCCGCGTGCGACCCGAAGATTGTATTCATGTTTAATACTTTATTTACTCTACATGGAACGAGTTTGAAACATAAATTCGTCCAGTTTTCTTACAATTCAGTCATTGTCTTAAACTTTACTTGCAACTACAGCTGAGTAATTGGGCTACATTCTTACCAAAGTACAGTAACAGAATGGCATAAAGCCAAACTGTTGCATCACTTTCTCTGATGTGTCTGTATCGACAAAAGGCATCAGAGATGACAGACATGTCTGCTATTGCAACAGAAGACCCACAGTATCTGCAAATGGCCAACCTCAGAAACAGTTGATGTCCCATAAGTGAAACAAAACATGACAGTTGATCCTATCAACAAACATGGCCTACATTTAATGGTGTTGAAATGTAACCAGTTTACAGGGACAACTGAAAGCCCATGTTTCAGTGGAAGTGGTAGAGGGGGGATCCCCTGTATGAATAAAGTATATACTAAACAAAAATATAAACGCAACAAGCAACAATTTCAAAGATTTTACTGAGTTACAGTTCATAGAAGGAAATCAGTAAATTGAATTAAATTCATTAGGCCCTAATCTATGGATTTCACATGACTGGGCAGGGACGCAGCCATGGGCCTTGGAGGGCAGAGGCCCACCCACTTGGGAGCCAGGTCCACCCACTGGGGAGCCAGGTCCAGCCAATCAGAATTAGTTTTTCCCCACAAACAGACAGAAATACTACTCAGCACCCCCATCCCCCTCCTCAGACAATCCCGCAAGTGAAGAAGCCGGATGTTGAGGTCCTGGGCTGGCGTGGTTACATGTGGTCAACGGTTGTGAGGCTGGTTGGATATACTGCCAAATTCTCTAAAACAACATTGGTCGAGAAATGAACATTAAATTCTCTAGCTACAGCACTGGTGGACATTCCTGCAGTCAGCATGCCAATTGCACACTCCCTTAAATCCTGAGACATCTGTGGCATTGTGTTGAGTGACAAGACCGCACATTTTAGAGTTGCCTTTTATTATCCCCAGCACAAGGTGCACCTGTGTAATGATCATGCTGTTTAATCATCTTATTGATATGCCACACCTGTCAGGTTAATGGATTATCTTTAGTAAAGGAGAAATGCTCACTAATAGGGATGTAAAAACACTTTTTTGTTCTTTTTTTTTCTCCCCAATTTCGTGGTATCCAGGGATCTTTTATTTCAGCTCGTGAAAAATGGGACCAACACTTTACATGTTTTGTTTATATTTTTGTTCAGTATAGATTAGTTCATGAAAACTAAAGAAGATAATGAAGCTCATTTCTATATAATCAACTGATGAGGTAAAAATGGCGGACTGAAGTCCATGGAGACAAGACAACACAGGAGCAAAAGGTGTCCTATATCCCCTGTGCACCTCTCAACCCCTCTCTCTGTCTATCTTTATCTCTCTCTGTCTATCTTTATCTCTCTCTGTCTATCTTTATCTTTCTTCATGTCCCATCAGGTTAAATGTTTGTCTGCATTTCTGAGCAATCATTCCACGTGTGCTTGCTTCCTGACTATTTATAAAGGACTAGTTGCTACCCTCTTCAATTACACTAGTCCCCATCCCTTTCCATACTGAGACCTATCCTCTAGTCATAGGCTCCTTCCCATTTAGTGATTTCAGATATGAATTGGCTGGATAGGGTTAAGCAATATGGTAAGGATTTTATTACAGTCTTCCAAATGGACTTAGGTAACTTCCACCATGTTGCTTACAACTATCCACTTCCCTTAGATCTACAAACACCATAGGGTGGAACTACAGATGTAGGATCTTAATTTGAGCCAGATGTGGATTATTATGTGGATTATAATTAATAGATATTTTTGTAGGGGTTGATACATTTTTTGGAAGGGAAAATCAAGACCGAAATTTAACAGTGGAAATTACAAACTTCAGAAGACCTTTTAAACCTCAAATACACCACACGTTTTAAATTCCCCCCTGCATTGCAGGAAAGTTCTCTTGCAACAGGCTGATCAATTTAAGATCCTACATCTGTAGGGAGAGAAGGTTCTAGAGATTCTTTTAGGATTGGGCCTAACAGTATCCATGCAGTAGCAGTAGCCCAACCCGTCAATGCAACACAAAACAGGACACAGAATCCAGATCCAGGGTTGTGATCACCAGACACCACAGCATAAACAAATATGGCCGACAAACGCGATGTACAGAAATAAAGCCAGAACAAGTTGTCACCAGGTCGTAACTCTTAAAGTTTGGGGAATGCCCAGCAAGTGCAGTGTGGGGCTGTGAGAGGCGATATGGGGAATAACGTGTGTCTGTGTGTTGATACTGAGAACATTGTCAGGTTTTAAAAGTAGTCTCATATCTGTAGTCCAAACCAAACCTTAGTTTTAATTATGGTTATAAACCTGTAGTTAGTCTCTCAGGTATTCTGTTATGAGTACATTTTTATGGACCAATTAGGTTCGTTTTTTTAGTACTAGTTTTCTGTTACTTCATGTGGAAATGTACGTAAATAAAAGCTCTATATAAAACACAAAGATCAGTGGCTTGGGGTCAACATCATCCTATTCCCATTCCTCCCTGTGTGGGAGTGGCTGGTTGATGCAGCAAGAGTGTTTCTCCCAAGCCGTTGGTAGGGAAAGAAACACACACACACACACACACACACACACACACACACACACACACACACACACACACACACACACACACACACACACACACACACACACACACACACACACACACACACACAGTACAGTGTCTGTAATGACAGCAGCTGCTCCCTGCCAGCATAACCAAGGTGCCGGAGCAAACGACAGCAAATGCCTGAAATTCTGACTTCTGGAATATTCCCACGTTCAGCCAACACTCCACCCAGTCGAAGTAATCTGAAGCATGGCGCAAGTTTGGGCACGCGTTAGTGGCATTAGTCGTGTGTGTGTGTGTGTGTGTGTGTGTGTGTGTGTGTATGTGTGTGTGTGTGTGTTAGTACATCAAAACCTATGCAACCATACTGTATGTCGGCAGACATCCAAGAAGGATAACATGCCAGAGAGAGAGAGAGTATGTGAGAGAGAGAGAGAGAGAGAGAGAGAGAGAGAGAAAGAAAGAGTGAGAGAGAAAGAGACAGAAAGCAAAAGAAAGACAGGGAGAGAGTGGTTGAGAATAATAAGAGAAAGAAAAAGCTTTATTGAGAGTGTAAGAGACAGAAAGAGACAGTCAGTCTAACATTCTGTTAGCGTGTTCCATTAGCGCCCAGTCCACAGTGCCCCTCTGTCCCCCTATAACCCATGCTCCCTATTAGCATGGTGGTCCTACAGAGGAGAAAGCTGGTTATTCAGAGAGCCAGGCCACGGACAACAGCAGCCGTCACACCAGAACAGGGCTCTGTATAAATAGAGGGGGGCCACTGGCCTCTGGAGGGGACCATTGCCACCATCGCGTGACTCTGAACACAGTCCAGAGAGGCCCAACAGTCACAATCTGCCATCAGGGGTGAACCCCAATTTGTATGAATTGAGGAGAAGTATGAATAGTGGCTTGCCTGGTTTCCTGAGAGTCTTTTCCGTTTCTGTTTGGGCTAACTCGTTGTTGAATGTAGAAGCAGTCAGGCAGCCTGGCTAGGTAAATGGCTACACCGAATATAGACACTTAAAAAGAAAGAAAGAGAGAGATAACGAAGAAATAGAAAGAGAGACAGAAAAGAGAGACTGATTGACAGAGGTAGTCTGTGTTGTCTTAAGAGAAATGGGCGCAGAGAGAGGAGAAAGAGAGAGAGAGAGAGAAAGAGAGAAAGAGAGAGATGAAAGCCTACCATCTCTCCTGGCTGCTGTCCAGACAATGATGTCATGTTTAATGACCTCACCAAGCATTGTCATGATCGCCCCCCTTGTGCACCACTTTAGGTGCACCACAGCCCAAAGTGTCTGTCTCTTAACCACCAACATTATTGTACTACCACATGTCTCCATTGCCCAACACCGTGTGTAAAGCCCACTAATCTAAATGGTTTCAATGGCATGGCCTATTAACTTGGTGTTAGCTAATTAGCTTGTTTACCCCAAGGCTAGGGAAAGGCAACCATGTGATCAGGGCAGCTTTGACGCTGGCCCGATGTCTTCATCTTCAGGGAAAGCTAGTAGTGCGCCGTGACAGTAGCTGTCTGAGAGGAACTATGGGAGGCCTTCCTTTTTATATTCTCCTAAAAAAAATCATATTTTTTCTCGCTCTCTCTATATGTCTGCGAGACAACAAAGGGAGTCTTTATCCTGAGAGTCGGTTAGAGAGGCTGGGAATTCAAAATATAGAAATAGAACCAATAGAAGTGTACACATTTCTAAAATCCACATGATTGTTCATTTAAGTGTTTAAAGTACTTTTTTAAATAGCAAATAAACCAAATTCATTGAAATATTATTATAGCCATATGGCCTACAGCTCAACTAGAAAACGAACCATTTCCACAATACAACAGTCTGTTGATCTGTGCACCCAGCCAGCCTGCTGCTGCTGCTGCTTTCTAGTGGATGATGGAGTAGTAGTAGAAGTTAATTAAAGGACAGGCGTCATTCCCTCCCTCCTTCCCTCACACCGCTCAGTCCCGTGGGCGCCAGGGAAATAACAGGCCTCTCTCTCTCTTCACTGCTTTCAGAGCCCAGAGCCTCGTCTCAATCCCGAAAGTCGCTCCCTTTCCTCCTATGCCCTCTATCCTCCGTCACTTCCCTTCAAGTGAGTTAGCGATAGATCCACCTAGCTGAGGCAATATTGCAATTCACCTATTTGGTTTAGCCAGATCTGTGACGAGAAGTGAGCAAGGGCAGAGAGCAGAGTGGAGGGGGAAATTCTTTGGCATTAAAAGGCAGGCAGCCCTTGGTCGGCTCCATTGGTCGGTGCCCAAAAAAGTGGCAGACAGGCCACAAACTTCACTAGACAGCCCCGCTTTCCAACCCTCCCCACCGCCCACCCCGCAACAAAAGAGCCAGCATCACCATATTCCTCTGGGAATGGGCGTGTCCAGAAAAGGGAAAAACAACAGTTGAATCTGAGTGCTGTTAAACTCCACATTCACCCTGATTATAATCTCTGGCTTTGCTGTTTGTTTGTTTTCAAACCCACCAAGGTTTACATTAGGAGCTCTGAAGTGTGGAAAATGCCTGCCAAGACCAAGACAGAGCTAAAAGAATAACCCACCAAAACATCCCTGCACGGTTGATGACCTGTCTTCTTGAGATGCATGGCGAATCTATAATACTGCAGTATACACTGTTTCATGCTTCATTCTGACTAACAGATCAATATGGTTTATTTAAGTGGAAAAGCAACTTTGAATTGATAACCATTCAAATGAATGTCAGGTGGAAAAACACAAAGATGTAGTTTACTTTACAAAGTCCTCCTCCGGATTGTAAGCTCCCCTTTGGCAGGAGAATGTCATGATGTCATCACAGGGTATTCCCTTCTTCACTCTACCAAATATAGGCAGGAAGAATGGCCTACTGTAGTTTTAGGAAAGAATGCAGGGGGATCCAGTGTGTGTGTGTGTGTGTGTGTGTGTGTGGGTGTATGTGTGTGTGTGTGTGTGTGTGTGCATTCATAACGATGGGCCCGTGTCTAACGTCTCCTCAACATTCTGCCAAGGGATGAATGGAAAGCGTGAATGGAATGTCTGGTATTCTCTAAATCATCACAGAGGTATTTTCTCTCTCATACCTAAAGACTGGCCTGTTTTTCTGACCCCCAACCTTTACAGTAAATGTTTTGTAGAACTGGCTGTCGTTTGTGGAACTATTTCCATTCTTTTTATTTTGTTTCATGATGAATCAAAGGTATGTAACCTGTGACTTGTAGTACTGAACAACATCCTTATTTTGAAAGAACAGAACACATTTCCTTTGATATTTCCTTTGGAAAAACAGGCCAGCGTCAATTTGTGACTTACAACCAAAAAACTAAATGAATGCTGACATAAGCCCTCAGCACGTTTCCAAAGGCTTGGTGAGTTACAGTACATGAAGGTTTCCATGTTTCCTTAGCATTTAAAGTAACTGTGGAGTGAAAATCAAACTTATAAAAGTTCATATTCTGTTAACTCATACCCAAATAATGTTGTTGACTTTTCCTATACTCGTATTTGTGGCCAAAGCATAAATTGGAGAAAAAACACTTCAAAAACTCCACCTCAAACTTTGTATCTCAAACAGAACATTTAAAAAATGCTTGCTATTTCCTCATAGAACATGATGTCATGTTAGCTCATTGGCTGAGCCGGCCAATCAGTGGTTTACTCACGTAAATATTTTTAATGACCGGTATACGCCCACACCATTCTGTTGTTGGGGTACGCCCACACCATTCAAACACATAACATCTTTTAACATACTTCATTACAATTGTTTGAAAGGAAAACGATTTCACTCATATTGTAGTTCATTTTAGGTCATATTGCATAGAAATCTGGAAACACTGAACAGTTACTTTAAGGAGAGAACATCATCAAAGATGGGCCATGTTAGATTAACTATCTCACGCTACATTTTACAAACTGCCTCGGTAATTATTGTTTTCAACAAACTCTTCCATGTCTCTTCTTACATAAACTGTTCTCAACCGCAATTACGACTTGCAACAAACATATCCAAAAAGCCTCTGAGGAGAGCGGCAGGGAGAAATTAGAAACCTAAAATACGACACTGTTAGCAAACAGCCACATATAAAATAAAATCAGTTAGTCTTCTGGGCTCTTGGAAGACATGTTACCGGTTAAGTCTCACGTCACCTAAGAGCAACAGGTCACAATACCCTGTCTGTATATCAGTGGTATGTGTGTTGTGTTGTGTGTGTGTGTGTGTGTGTGTGCGCATGTGTGTATAAGTGGTTATTAGGGTCTCAGTGAGTCACACTAACCTGCAATGTCTAATGATACATGACCCACACATCCTGCCGTTCATTCCGACTGTCTCCATTCATTCCTCAACCTCGGAATTCATTACTGACTGTCTTACGTTCCTGACCGCAAGAACGTAAGACAGTCAAACAGGAATACAATCACCTCAGCATTCTGATGAGGTCATTCCCAACAATTAACTGCTCCTGGTGTGATGACACAGAGCCACAAAGTATCCCAGGAATGTCCTCGCCCAAATATACTGAACAAAAATGTAAACGCAACATATAACAATTTCAAAGATTTTTACTGAGTTACAGTTCATATGAGGAAATCAGTCAATTGAGAAACATTTTGGGGGGCCTTCATCTATGGATTTCACTTGACTGGGAATACAGATCCTGTTGGTCACAGATACCTTAAATAAATGGTCCTCAGGATCTGGTGACTAGAGGCACCTGTGTAATGATCATGCTGTTTAATCAGCTTCTTGATATGCCACACCTGTCAGGTGGATGGATTCTCTTGGCAAAGTTTGAGAGAAATAAGCTTTTTGTGCATATGGAACATTTCTGGGATCTTTTATTTCAGCTCATGAAACACGGGACCAACATTTTACATGCTGCGTTTATATTTTTGTTCAGTATATATATGGTACAATTAAGAGTGGTTAGTTAGCACTGTTGTCTAAATTAGTTTAACTCACCCCTCCCTGGTGTATATACTGTGAATGTCTGAATGAGCATCCTTTGTGACAAACACACTGGGAGAGAAATTACATTCAGTCTGTGGCAGACAAAGAGAAGGGAGAATGTTTATCTGCTAATATAGGGTGGTAGTGTTGGTATGATTTCTCAAGCCGGGCTTCATACACATTGACTCAGTTTAACCTAAAAACCATGTGTGTGTGTGTGTGTGTGTGTGTGTGTGTGTGTGTGTGTGTGTGTGTGTGTGCATTGAAGGTTCTTTTGAGGTCTGAGGTTTTAATGGGAATGCCCATGTAATTCCCCCTGATCCCCAGAGTCTGAAATGATTCATGAGTCTAAAAACAGCTAATGAGATAAATACCGTGTATCAGTCTGCCTCAGTTTATCCTTCCCACTGCACTCTACAGAACAGGGTGACATCATCACGTCTCAGACTGAGAGAACTGACATTGATTATCTCCCTGGATGGCTGCTCTTTTATTCCCCAGTCATACATTTCATTGGTTCCTTTTACAACAGTTCAACATGGTTTTCAAATCAATATGGGTGTTCTGAAGCAATTCAATGCTTATCAAAACAGAAGATGAGCCATGAGTGTCATATTATAGAACTAATGGGATGAATACTGGACCTATATGGACATAGCATTTATTCTACTCATTCTATAGGATGATATCACCGCTTTGCAGACTGACTGAGTGATTAGAAAATGTATCATCTTGCTGACTTTTGTTAATCTGCTGAATGAGACAATGAGTCCCTCGGGGTGATTGGTATAGACAAGGTTATCAATCACTATGATTGGAAAATTGGATTGTGTGACAGGCATTGTAGTGCAGAGTGAGTTTTCCGACTGGTGGACTGGGTCTGGGTCTACTGGTGGACCGGGTCTGGTCTCCTGTGTCACAGATGTCTTTGGGGTCAGCATAGAAACCAATTATGTTGTAAGGTCATAAAAAAAATCATGATTGCAACAAAGGTTCATGATTGCAGCGACCTTAAGCGACCGTTGCTGGATTCTTAAACACAGAGACACACATTGAGGCTTCTTGTCACGTATTCATCCGTTGACATGGAAATCTCTTGTAAGCGTATAACGTTGTCATGACAACACAGATACTAGGCTCAGTATCGGTTGGTAAAGATAGTGTTGAGAGAGCTGAGAGGTCAGAAGTGAAGTGACGAGTGATCGTCTCATCATCTCGTCCCCATTGGTGTGTTTTGTCTGTTGTGCAGTAGTAGACTAAACAAAGACTGAGACCAGTGAGTCCCTAGAGACCTGGGCTGGGAGTTCAGTTCAAGGCAGGGATCTGATCTTGCAGTTGCTTTGGGAAAACACAGTGCTATAAGAGTTCTAAAGTTTTGCTTGGCTAGCAATGGTAGTATACTCGACTAAAAATAAGGAACTACTACTATTAATACACTACAACAAACGGAAAACCCACTCAGTGAAACTTGACTCACTGATTCCCTTGTAGTCTATTCTAAATCCTCATCTAAATGAACCGTCTCTAGCTGTTTCATGCCCATTAGATGTTTCCCCTCAACAGAGCCAAAGTCCTAAGCAATATAAGCATGAGCGGTTGCTTAGGGCCCCCGGGTCTCCACTTACTATTGAATATACTAGAATACAGCAGGTGCAATTTTGAAATGTAGTTGTGCATCAGCAGTTTTTCTCTTGCTACTGTATGTCAGTCACTCCATTAGCCATGTCAGCTAACAATGATTTGAATGGTATCTAAACTTGTAGTAAGTCATGGCCAAATACCGACCGGGGACAAAGGGCACGTGCCCATTGGCCCTGACCTCCAGGAGTCCCCATTCATTTTGTTAGTCATATCATGTTAGCATGGCTTAAGTCATTAAAAAAATTGTGGAATTGCAGGAAATTTGCTTTAAAACTGCAACCATTTCTTTCCACTCCATGGCAAATGGGTAGAATTGCATGAAATGTGTTATAAAGATGCTACATTTTCTCAACATCCCATGCAAATGGGTAGAATTGCATGAAATTTGTCATAAAAATGCTATGTTTTCTCTCCTTCCCATGGCAAATGGGTAGAATTGCATGTAATCTGTTATAAAACTGCAACATTTTCTCTACACCCATGGCAAAATGTGTACAATTGCAAGGATTTAAATCTAAAATTTACCAAATCTCGCTTAGTGCCCGCAAAAGGCTAGAGCCGGCCTTGCCCCTCAATAAGTGAAGGTGAGACTGACAGACTGATGGCGTCAGGGTGTTCTGTATCTGTATGAGGTCATCATGAAGCCTGGAGGCGGTTTGGGTTTTATGGATTTCTGCCCTGTCATGCTCCCTCCACTTCCATCTGACATGATCAAGATCTAATGAGAATGAATGTGATTCCTTCCATATGCCATGATCAAGACCTAATGAGAATGAATGTGATTCCTTCCATTTGACATAATCCAGATCTAATGAGAATGAATGTGATTCCTTCCATCTGACATGATCCAGATCTAATGAGAATGAATGTGATTCCTTCCATCTGACATAATCCAGACCTAATGAGAATGAATGTGATTCCTTCCATATGACATGATCAAGACCTAATGAGAATGAATGTGATTCCTTCCATTTGACATAATCCAGATCTAATGAGAATGAATGTGATTCCTTCCATATGACATGATCAATATCTAATGAGAATGAATGTGATTCCTTCCTTCTGACATGATCAATATCTAATGAGAATGAATGTCATTCCTTCCTTCTGACATGATCAATATCTAATGAGAATGAATGTGATTCCTTCCTAAAAGCGTACACTGACTCTGTACTAGCCTTACTACCCTCCAGCTAGAGATAGGGAGAGAGATGAGAGAGAGAGATGGAAAGAGAGAGCTAGATGAGAGAGAGAGATGGAAAGAGAGAGATGGCGAGAGAGAGATGGAGGAAGAGAGAGAGGGAGAGAGAGCGAGTGAGAGAGATGAGAAGAGAGAGAGATGGAAAGAGATGGAGGGAGAGAGAGAGAGATGAAGAGATGGAGCCCTTTGAATTGAATTGAGAGAGACAGAGAGACAGCCCAATTCTGATATTTTTTGCAATAATTGGTCTTTTGACCAATCAAACCAGATATTTTCACATTAGCTCTTTTTCAGAGCTGATCTGATTAGTCAAAAGACCAATTAGTGAGAAAAAAAATCTGAATTGGGTACCTTTGTGAACGGCGCCTTAGAGGAGTGATGGAGGAAGGGGAGAGAGGCCTGAGGGTTTGGGGTGTACGGCTGATCAAATGACCATCTCTGGGTTATAAATCAAATAATTATTAAGTCTCTCTGGAGGGTACACAAGAAGCAGGCACGTCATTTCTTGGACTGCTTCCTTGGGGTAAAGAGCAGATCCCAATCAGTCACATATTCACACATGCCAAAGTCACCCTGCAAGAATGACATCATGGACGAAAACCCACTAGTCAATTCAGTCCCCCACCCACGCATACATTTACACACACACACACACACACACACACACACACACACACACACACACACACACACACACACACACACACACACACACACACACACACACACACACACACACACACACACACACACTTGCAGCAACCATGGCAACCAACATCTAAGCCATGACATCACCCTTCCCACCCCAGGAGAGAAGAAGGTGAACTTGTCCGTCAGTCGGTGACTCTCTTCCCGGGGATTTCATTCAGCTAGACGTAGAAACTCGATAACGGTACCGAAACTGCCAGGACGTTTCAACAACCCTCTATGTGGTTTCCAGTGCTAACACTAAACTACCAAAACAGACCATGTTACAGGTCCAATCAGTTGTCAAGGCCTACCTAGACCCATATCAGACCAAGGGGGGAAATTCCCTCTGACCACCACCTACCGCCCACTGTCTAGCACCTCCACAGTCCTACAGTTTTCCCACAATGGTGAGTCACTGCATGGCTCTACCGCTATCACGCAGGTGCTGTCTGGAACCATTCAAATGGACATAGACACAGTATACACACATCACATCACTCCATACAGGGTTTAGAGAATATCATTTGAAAAGAAAGGATACTTTTTTTAATACTTCCAGAGTTGCAGTAAAGATTGGATCAGAGTTCAGAAGGCTGTCATTACCTATTAGTCAAATACATAGTGTACATAAAGACAACACATGTACACAGAACATTAACGTCATTTAGCAGACACTCTTAATAACCAGAGCGATTTACAGGAGCAATTAGGGTTAAGTGCCTTGCTCAAGGGCACATTGTTCAGGGATTCAAACCAGCAATCTTTTGGTTACTGGCACAACGCTCTTAACCACTAGGCTACCTGCCAGGCTACATTGTCTTCAATTAGCCACAACTGGTAATAAATGAAATTCAGATTACAGACAATGACTCAATGGATGAATTAAGTATTGAATGAATCGTCTTGCACTTTATCTAGAATTCCTAGGAAACAATGGAGACATGCTAGAGTGGAACGAGTGGGATGGGGGTCCATACATCCTGGGACAACCTCTAAAGCCAGACTGCAGACTGCTCCAGACACATACGCACCACATGGTGGGCCCTGACCCGAGCCCTGATTCCTGACTCAGCCGTCTAGGACCGTCTGAGACCCTGAGAACAGGATGTGTCACAAGCTTAGAGTTCTGTATGTGCCTGTGTAATGGAGTCCATCCGTGAACGGCCTACCCGGTATTAAAACTCGCGTTCACAACTATATTTGATAGGGCTGCCGACTACCTTACTTTAATGCAGTATCTATCTACAGTAGGAGTATGTAGTACTATAAAAAACCTGTCTAACTATAAAACATTTTTACAACTTGTAGCCTTTTAAGAACCACTATTTCTTAAGAGCAGTGATCTTCAATCCTGGTCCTGGGATCCACAAAGTCTAAGCAAGGGCTATAGGGCTTGATGTATAGTAAATTAGTTGAATCAGGTGCTTTAGTGCTGGGCTAGCACAAAATACTGAGATAATGGATTTGAACAACTTCCTTGATAAATAGCGCCATCTGGTGACAACAACTTGGATCCACCCTGTAGTGTGCTGGCATGCCCATGCTTCTCATCCATCCACATAGCCGTTTTAGTCACGCCTTGTATAAAAGGTCAGATCTAAACATATATCCACGAAAATGTGAAGTAAGAACTTCATACAACGATTTAATCAATGTTTATTACCCAATTAAACATAATTATACTTTGGAAAGGCCAACCCACCATTAGCAGGTCTACAGTACACAACTGTAGGGAACTGGAATTCCTGGTAGGTTTCGTCAACAAACTGACAGAAACTTCAGGCCTTTAAGGAGGATTTGTATAAAACACTTTGCATAACACACATTTTTGTCCCAGTATCATTTCTTCTGACATTCCTTTCTACAAAGTAGGCCTACATAGTTGCACCTCCAATAATTTGAAATAAAATAAATTCTTTAAAAAGTACATTCAAGTAAACAATAGGCTATCAACCCTGAGACTAGGTAAAGTGAGATATTAGCTATTCAGATTTCAGGGAAGATATATCTCTTCAAGCGTGCGTGATGTCTGAATGGCCACGGGATGGTTCATGTTGATGAGAGAAGACACCAGACTGTCCACCATGGCTTTTAAACAGTCCTGCAGATCTCGAAGGTCCCGGTCCTTCTGACAGTCAGAGTCCCTCATTGCCATGCGCACACAGATGTTCCTCAGCTCTATGCTTTCCTAGGTGGAGAGAGTAGAGGCACAGATAGAACAATGAGCCAGATATTTTACCGGATGTATAAATGTGAAGTATCAGGTTGGCGTTTCCACTCACTACCAAATATGGTGATGAGAGGAAGCCCAGTGGCCGGCAGTGGGAGAAGATGGAGCGAGATTGATTTTGGCCGACGTTCTGCAAACGTCGGCCAAGGAAGGTTGTTTGTTCTTTCTATATTTGACATTTTGAATTGCTTTACAATACAAAAAATAAAGGTTAACATAACTTACGTGTCAGGTTAGGATAATTAACGGTTAAAGTTAGGAAAAGGGTTAGTCTTAGCTACAATGCTACTGTTGTCAACAACTGTTGTCCCGACATAAAAGAAACGGCCACAGACCAATGGTTAGCATCAATTGGTGTAACTTGATATCAAGAAACACCTATATCAGAAAACGCCCCTAATTGTGGTCTGCAATTATACCCTTCACGAAAAAAATGACCAAAACGTCACAAAAACGTCGTCATAATATATCCGTGAACCGTTTCGACTGGGAAGCGTATGGTAAGCTTTTAGGTCTAGCCAACGTGAGTCAGTAATAACAAATGCACTGTTTATTTTTAACAAATACAAAATATTTTGATATCCATACCATAAAATGTTTTCTCATTCATGATAATTGTATTCTAATCTCTAGCCTATCAACCAAAAAGAAAGATATCAAACATGTTTGTCAAATTATGCAAACCAGCAGATGCACACCATTACTCACCAAGAAATTAGAATTTCATATAAGGGATAAAACACTCACTATAGGACGCAGAAATATCCTCAGATCCTGAAACGAACTATGACTGATTTCTTCCTCGACTGTGAGTATTTGGGTTAGAATATCGATTAACTGCGTAATGACACTTTCACGCGCCTTTTCTGCTATTGTGCGGGCCGCTGCTGACGAGTCTTGGATGGTTGTCACTTGTTTTTCTAGTCCAAGTTTACTGGGCCTACTAATCGCTGTTTGGTGAGAGCACACATTCTGTAGCAAGTTCAGTGCTTCTGTTTGGTGTTCCAAGGGACTGTACTGCAACGTTACTGTCTCCATTTGGGCCTCTCTCTGTGTCGCTGCCTGTAGCGCGATTGCACCTAGGTGCGCTTAAGTCACAAGAGTCTCCACCTCTCCCACTCACGCGTCAATTGTTGTGCTATCGCTGGTATTTGTGGTAATTAAATGTTAATGACAGCCACTTTCCCAACATACACACACATACATTGACACACACACCACATTACCATTTTTCTCAACTGTTTTCTGTTTACTTTAGTTAGCGAAAAGGGCCACAGGGAGTTGGAAAATGAGGAACCAGACCTAAAGTAAACACGTCTAAGAACATGTACAAGGTTTAGACTATATAAGATCACACATCAACACATCCTTGTGCAGATTACAGTTACTGTGTACTCATGATTAGCATCTGGAAAGGCTGAGAGGAGAGAAAGGAGACTTTCCTTGCTGTTGTCTAGCAGACCCCAAACTATAAAAAAATAAAAAATAAACGTAACCTTTATTTAACAAGGCAAGCCAGTTAAGAACAAATTCTTATTTACAATGACGGCCTACCCCGGCCAAACCCGAACGGCGCTGGGCCAACTGTGCACCGCCCTATGGGACTCCCCAGGTGTCCCCCAGCAGGCGGCGGTCACGACAACAACACAGAGCTCACCCAGGAGTCTCCCACAGAGTGAATCAACCTGTTTATAATATCTAAACATCATTTTGTCAATGTGGTTACAAAGTTGCATCAACGTGGAGACCATTGGATCATCAACAAAAATTTGAGATACCGATTTATCACTTTTTGTCTACCGTATTTATAAAACTTCCCACTGGGCACACAGTGGTTTAATCAACATTGTTTCCAATGACGTTGAACCAGCATTGAATAGACATTGAATTGACATCTGTGCCCAGTGGGTTAGCAAGCATATGTAGAAACATTGTTGATTCTTTGTAAACTGTCAGAACTAGCATGCCTTTGTGGAGTTCAACATTTCATTTCCTAAATGGTCTCAGATTTTCAAACGATGTGCTTCCAAATGGAGTCCAACTCCACATACTTAGAGCAGTCGGCAGAGTCGTGAGTTCACGTCGTTGAGGTGGCCCTTTTGAAAAGGTGTAGTGTCTCCCAGAAAAGGTGTGTCTTCGTTGGTGAGGTCACTGGAAGAAGAAGCAGATGCCGTGGTTTGGCCATTCGTTTCCTCCTTTCTCACACTGTCTGGTTCTTCTGTGTCTAAATGGGACAAGAAAGACTCCTTTATCTGGCTGTATCATATGAAACTGCATCTTTCATATCTTCTGATATGTAATGAAGGCTGTATAACTTGTCCAATAGTAAACACATTTTGTTGTTTAATAACCTTTTTTTTCTCCCTACTAGCTAGCAATTCAAACAAACCCAAATTGCCTCACCTCTCACGCTCTCTCCCGTCCCCTGCTGGTTGTCTCTGTACACGCAGGGCTCTCCTGTCCCTCTGGCCATGATGGTGTCCTCAGACACACACAGGTTCTGCAGCAGGAAGTAGGTGGTCATCAGGCCTTTCCCCTTCACCTGGATCTCTCCTCTTTCCAGGATGTCAAAGCCCTTATCTTCCAGCGCACTGCAAATAGGTATAGTTAGAGAGAATCAGAACCATAAGAACTAAGTTCTTTGGCCAACTTTATTGGCAAATCTGAATGGGAGCCATGTTGGCACTACCTGTATGTGAAGGGGCTGAGGTGTATGTGGTCAGGCACTCCGTGACTCTCCATGCGGGAGGCAGTGTTGACTGTATCTCCAAACAGGCAGTATCGAGGCATCTTGTCCCCTACCACACCAGCCAGCACTGGACCTGTGTGCAGACCCACCCGAATCTGGTACACGCACGCACGCACGCCACACACACACACACACACAGACAGACACACACAGACACACGCACACCGCCACTTCAAATCACAATTCCATAGCTTAATTAAAGAACAGCTCATTTTGGACTATAAAGTCACCTGGATAGGTTGCCCAGTGATAGGGTTGGTCACCTCCCGGGCAGCGATACGCATACCCAGGGCAAAGTTGGCCACCCGCTCTGCATGGCTGTCAGCTGGAATGGGAACCCCACCCACCACCATGTAGGCGTCTCCAATAGTCTCCACCTGGAAGAGCCGAGGCGTTCAGAGCACTCCTTGAAAGGTTGGCTGCATCTCAATAGTCTAAAGTATTTTCCTTCCCTTATCTCCTCTCCTTCATTCAATCTTTCATTTACCCCTTCATGTACCTCTCTCTTTCTCTCTGTATACCTTGTACACGTCATGGACGCTGGTAAGGCGGTCGAACTTGGAGTACATGGAGTTGAGCATGTTGACGATCTGGATGGGCTCGCAGGCAGCACAGATATTGGTGAAGGTGACCACATCACTGAACAGGATGGTGCACACCTGGAACTCACCTGAAATAGAGGGAGAAAGGTGAAGCAGAGATGTTTGTAACGGCCACACTTTTCATTACACAGGTCTTCTAGCTCATTTGAAGAGTAGAACAAAATAAAAAGCAGCAGATATGCTGGCCCTGTCTGGAGGACCAGGTAGATATGGAATTAGGCAGACATTGCCATCGTACCTGCTTCCACCCTCTTGCCCTCCTTCAGCTGGTTGGCTACGTGGCGAGGCAACATGGCGTAGAGCAGAGTCTCCGTCTTCTTCTTCTCCGTCTCGAGGTGGCGTGAGAGGATCCTCAGCTCCTCCTATGAAATTACAACATGATAGACAAAGAGGATGAGAAAACAGTGGGATGAGAAACGGACAAAGAAGGAGAGGTGTATGTGCCTTTTTGCGCTCCAGCTGATTGGACAGCTCCATTTCGGCCAGACGCTGTTGGTTAAGCAGGATGAGGTCTCGGGTGGTGTCGTGCTGGGCGATGTCGGAGATGTGCAGACCCCTCTCCTCCAACTCCTGCAGACTGCGCAGCTTCGGGGAGCACAGGTACACCATACAGCCCAGAGACTCCATCCACACCATCTGACCTGGGTACAGGGGAGTTATTCAGTCATACCATGGACACAATGCAGAGTCAACCTGCACAATCAGACATCGGATCAGAGAAGGGGAGTTTGACTGAACCTCTGAGTTTGAGCATGGACTGATGCTGAGAGGCCAGCGGCACCATCTCCCGTCTGGTCTTCAGGACAAATTGGCTGTTGATGAACTTCCTGATGCTCTCGATGTTGAAGGTCACCTGCGGATGGACAATGCTGAAGTACTCATCCAGACGGATGTCCATCGTCTGCAGCCCAGGGACAAACTTCTGGATGTTAACCCCAGTCTGCTTCACCTTGAGCTGGGCAAACATAGAGAAGAGTACTGGTAACAATGTACCAATAGGACTAAAAGCTGCTTAATTATCGTTTTGCATAAACCTAGAAAGATACAAGTTGCCTTACCTGTTTATCAAAGACAATGTGGAAAGGGAAGGCATTGCAGAATGCTTGTTCCTCCATCCACAGCTTATCTGGGTAGCAGGGTGTGAACGACTTCAGAAGGTTGTCTGTGGGGACAAACACACACACACACACATACACACACAGAAGAATCGTTCTCATTAGATGTTCTCATATCAACATGAAAGCGTCCAACAAACTTTGCTTTTGGAGTGAACACTTCAAGTAAAGAAAGAGCCCAACCTTTTCCAAACATGACAATGCTCCTAACCATGTCCCAGCGTGATCTTTTCCCAGCAGGGCAGTGGGGCAGACTGGCACACCTGGCTCTCATCCTCTCCAATGCCTCTGCCTGATGCTGTTACCAGACCAGAGGAATACACCAGGGATCTCACACTCAACCCCTGGAGGCCACAGTGTCTGCTGGGTGTAGTCTACTTTGCTCTTATTTTTTAACCCTCTAGACCTCATTCTACTTTCATTCCGTTATAAAACATGTAATACTTAAACACTGCTACTTGACTCTTGTTTTGAATCATGACAAATTTAAATTAAAAAATGAACTTCTCACCCTCCTATCAATCTCCTCATCCTCCTTGGTTACCTCCTTGTTCTCTCTTTGGGGCCGGAAATCCCTCTTTGACCCTCTGCTCCTCTGAGAGACCAGGAAGACCACATGCTCTTTCTTCCCTGTGCGCTCATCTTCCTCTGATTGGTTAAGGATGGTCATGCTCACTTCGCTGTCAAAGAAGTCTTTGGCCACCGCCTCAATGATGCCTGGACAGAGAGAAAAGAGATAACCTCCTTAGATTAAAGGTACATTTTAGGTATGGATGATTAACGTACCTGGCACAATGTGATATAGGCCTTTCCTGTCTGAGTAGTAATGAAGCAACATCCTCCCATCCTCATTCTTCTCCACACGGAACGAGGGAGCGTTCATCTCCTGGAAGAAGGATATTTATTGCATACATAATCTTTTTTCAAATCTGGGCTCTAATGGATTGAAATACGTAGTAGATGATCCATTGTAGAGGCCGTAAAGAGAAGGTCACCTGGTAGGAGAGAGCCAGGTAGCTGTGAAGAGCATCCAGGTTCTCAATGAATTCCACCAGGTTCCCCCCTAGCGTACGCAGCATGGTGTCGTACCCCGCCATCTTACAGAAGCTGAAGAAGTACTCCCCGAAAAGCTTCAGCACCACCTCAGAAGGCATGTCTGTGGCCACAACACCACCACATCATCATCATTGTCATCACTACATCATCACCAACTGTCAAACTAAATGGTGCCTATCTCTCCCCTTAGTTTGGGACTGTGGACTGTCCCGTAATTCTAACCCTGACACGGTGTCATGTCCACAGGCTCTAGGGTGACCCTTTGGGTACAGGACACCTGGGCCACACCTGGAGGGCCTCAGTAGGGACGTTGTTAACACCTGACCTCACCTGGAGGGCCTCAGCAGGGATGTTGTTAACACCTGGCCTTACACACCCCCTCCCCCGAGGTAGATACTCCTAACCACTGATATAAGGGTATCAAAAACACTGACCTCTGTTTCTGGTTCAAGATAAAACACCGTTATAGAATTGTAAAGAACGTAGAGACTGGTACTTACCCAGCATAGTACATGCCTCCTGCACCAGACGCAGAGTTATGACATCATCGTATATCTCGTAAGTCATGAACGTGTCCTGGACCTCTGCCAGGGTCCTGAAGAGATAGAGAGAATTGGCATACTCATGTCCTGAATCGTTTCAAATTTACATCAACAGTTGCTTAGTACACAAAACACCAGACCTCAGTTTCTCCCATGTTTCTTCACCAAATTTCTCAATGACCAGAGATTTCAGACAGGTGTTTATGAATCCGTACTGCGAACACAAACAGCGAAGAAGAAGAGAGCGATATGAGATATCATAGTTGTCAAAAGCAAAACTAGAAGGACTTGATGTTAAAATCTACAAACAGACATCTTGGTACTCACCATCTCTCTGTCCTCGTCCTACTGGTTTGTACTCTCTATGTACAGAACCCCTAACTCCTCTCTCTCTCTCTCACACACACACACACACACACACACACGATGGAATTACTCTGCCACCATATGGTGAGAATAAGACATTGCAGGGCATCCAGTCCCATCTTCTTGTTGCATGAATCCTGTCTTCAATTCTTCCAATTATTTTATTATTCTCAATGTGTATTCTTTCTCTTGGTTGATGATCAAATCAGTGGAGGCTGCTGAGGGGAGGACGGCTCATAATAATGTCTTGAACGGAGTGAATGGAATGACATCAAACACATGGAAACCACACGTTTGATGTATTTGATGCCATTCTGCCTATTCCGCTCCAGCAATTACCACGAGTCTGTCTTTCCCAATTAAGGTGCCACCAATCTCCTGTGGTTACAATATATACTGAGTGTACAAAACATTACATAAAATGATAAAGTGAATCCAGGTGAAAGCCATGTTCTTTTATTGATGTCATCTGTTAAATCCACTTCAATCAGTGTAGATGAAGGGGAGGAGACAGGTTAAAGAAGGGCTTTTAAGCCTTGAGATAATTGAGACTGATTGTGCATGTGTGCCATTCAGAGGGTGAATGGGCCAGACAAAAGATTTAAGTGCCTTTGAACGGGAAATGGTAGTAGGTGCCAGGCACACCGGTTTGTGTCAAGAACTGCAACGCTGCTGGGTTTTTCACACTCAACAGTTTACCATCTGTATCAAAAATGGTCCACTACCAGAAGAACATCCAGCCAATTTAACCCAACTGTGGAAAGTATGGAGTCAACATGAGCAAAGATCCATGTAGAACACTTTCGACACCTTGTAGAGTCCGTACCCCGACAAATTGAGGCTGTTCTGAAGGCAAAAGGGGCTACAACTCAATAGTAGGAATGTGTTCCTAATGTTTTGTAGGTCTGTATATCAGTAGTATAGAACACACAGTTGCCTGAACTTGTATTGGTTGGGATTCCTTGTGCATGGTCCTGAAATAGTGTCCAGGTCAATGTTGCAGGCTGCATGTGAGATTAAGGGTTAACAGCCTCATAGGAATTTGGTCTATTTTAAGTAAATAACGCATTTCAGTCTTTGGATGCAAAAGGAAGCTATTTTATTTTTCTAATATATAATTACTTGACATAGTCTGCAAAAACCATAAACAGTTGTAAAGTTTAAATGTCTGTCTTTTCAGAGCGTTTTCATGAAGGAACACAAACTAGGCCCTGCATTTTGTAGTGGTAATATAACCTACACTGTTGTGTTTTGAATCCCAGCGCTTTCAAATAAACAATTATGATTGCGCTGCCTATGCTTTCCCACGAGCTATAAATTCTGTTGTTCCCCCAATAAAATGTTACAAGTGTCACAACACATCACGTGTAACACAAGACAATACACTAAATTGTAAAAACTGATACTTCCTGGTATGCTTTCCAAAAAACACATGGCTCCCTAAAATAGAGTGTGAACTGACGCAAAGTTACTTTGATCATTGCTGTAAAAGGTGGATTTGCTCAGGATCAAAGTGACGTTCATGTTCAGTTTGTCGGAAATTTCCAGACCCCTCAAGGAGGGTCAAATGTCAAGACGATTTGGAATCAAACAAACATTGATTTGGCGTGAACTATCACGTGAACTACTTTTTTTTAAACGAACTTAAAATTGCCACTGACACTACGTCACAGCAATTTTTATTTTACAATAGTCATAACAGTTGGCAGTATTTTCTGTTAATCTTTAATTCAATGTACTTTTCCAAAAGAAAACCCCTCCAACAGTAAAGTGCTTATATGCGGTGTGTAACCAGACAGTAGAGAACTCATTCCCAGACCATCTCTGGTGTAACTTCAGGAGGAGGAGAATCAATAGCCTACAGCTGAATCAAGTGCAGTATTGCCAAAGGAGGAGCACGTAAGACCTTGAACGTTTATTTATTTAAATACTGAGTTTTTACGATCGGCAACCAATCACAGCCATTCTCAACGCTTTTTGTGTTATGTGGGTTTTGTAATCAGCGTGAGTCATTTCACATGGAGGCCAATGAAATGACAATGGTGTAACTGATAAGGTAGAGATACTAAAACAGCGAAAATACAGTTTAGAGCATGTAGGCTTTTCAGTTGTAATACGAGTCACACTTCAACAACAGCGGAACATACAGTTTAAACTCATACTATATTTACTGTCTTGTTCTACACAGGGATGTTGTGTGAAAGCGCACTCTGGGGCATGGGTCACCATGAAGACTTGGTGAGAGAACTCACTCTTCCTCACGCCTCTCTATCAGAGCCATCATCAGAAAACAACAGAGACCGGGGTAGTTTCTACCCGCATCTCTCCAAATGCGCCAACATCGAGGATGGCAGGGAAAATATGGAAAACCATACAAGGAAAGAGGCGGTGAAACAAAGATCGGCTCATCAAGAAAAGGGACTGGTCCCAGGAAACCAAGTAGTGAGGAATATGGCATCACCCCATTCTACAGAGCGGTTTGGACCAACAGGGAGAGGGAAGTCATCAGGAGCCGGACGGACACTGGTACCGTGTCAGACGTCATCTCCAAGCCTCTCGCAGAGTCGCGCTAAAAACTATGTGGTGTAAAGCCCGCCTGTTCATTCTCCATGGACATATTTAACAGTGGCTTATGGAACAATGTTATTTATTTTGTATGTCATTTCACTATCCTTCATAACCTGTGCTTTTTCGCTGACACGGGTGCCAGTTGTACGGTGTTTCCTCCGACACATTGGTGTTGCTGGTTTTCGGCGAGCAGTGTGTCAAGTATCAGTGTGGCCTGGCAGGGTCGTGTTTCGGAGGACGCATGACTCTCGACCTTCGCCTCTCCGTAGTCGGTACGGGAGTTACAGAGATGAGACAAGACTGTAACTACCAATTGGATATCACGAAATTGTGGAGAAAAAGGGGTAAAAAGTACAAACAAAAAATGATAATGACCTGTGCTTGATATCCTGTTCAACCCTTCCTGTGAATTAAATAGCCCTATAGGCCTATTGCTTATTGCATTTGTTTGATTGAAGGATGACTAAATGTGCAGTGTTTATACATTGTTCTTTCAACTATGTATTATTGATGGAGACGAAGCCAGACTTAACATTCACCATCACTGGAACACTGTAACAGGATCGCGTGGAATGAATCCTGTACTCTATTCTGTGTTGATGTTATTAACAAATAGGGCTAGAATAGGCTTGCACTTGTTTCTTATCATTATTCCTTTCCATTCAATCTAGGTCCATTCCAGATAGTGAATATAGATATTTAGGTCCATGAATTATCTATCTAGGTCTATGAAAATACTATAGATGTTAGTTACCATAACTGCCCTCAGATCCAGGAAGCACTTACGAGAGTAAAATTTAGTTGTACATTTATGTTCAGTCATTTTTCTTAGAAACAGAACACCATATTTTGCAAAAATGTTCTCTGTTTTATTTCATTTGAAAGTAGCTGCTGTCACTCCACCAGAACGCAAGTCTAGACTATTCAATGATTAATACCATTAATATGGGCACAGCATACAGAGCCTTCAGAAACTATTCATAGCCCTTGACTTATTCCACATTTTGTTGTATTTCTATTTATTAGGGATCCCCATTAGCTGCTGTACTTTAAAGGGCCAGCCGTGCTGCCCTGTTTTGAGCCAACTGTCATTTTCCCAAGTCCCTCTTTGTGGCACCTGGCCACACTACTGAACAGTAGTCTAGTTGCGACAAAACTAGGGCCTGTAGGACTTGCCTTGTTGATAGTGTTGTTAAGAAGGCAGAGCAGTGCTTTATTATGGACAGACTTCTCCCCATCGTAGCTACTGTTGTATCAATATGTTTTGACCATGACAGTTTACAACCCAGGGTTACTCCAAGCAGTTTAGTCACCTCAACTTGCTCAATTTCCACATTATTCTTTACAAGACGCAGTTGAGGTTTAGTGAATGATTTGTCCCAAATACAATGCTTTTAGTTTTACAAATATTTAGGACTAGCTTATTCCTTGCTACCTATTCCGAAATTAACTGCAGCTCTTTGTTAAGTGTTGCAGTCATTTCAGTCGCTGTAGTAGCTGACGTGTATAGTGTTGAGTCATCCGCATACATAGACACACTGGCCTTACTCAAAGCCAGTGGCATGTCGTTAGTAAAGATTGAAAAAAGCAAGGGGCCTGTCACGACACCGACGGATGGTGGCGCCCCTCCTCGACCGGGCGGCGCTCGGCGGTCGTCGTCGCCGGCCTACTAGCTGCCATCGATCCTTTTTGTTTCACTTTCTGTTGGTTAGGTCTAGGTAGGCACGCACCTGTTTTGGTTAGTTATTAGTAGGGGGGGTTATTTAGTCTAGCAAGGTATGTCTGTGTTTGTGCGTGATAATTTTCCTCAGGTTGTGCGTCTTGGGAACAGGTGTTTTTTCCCTTCTGCCTGTAGGTTTTGTGGCAGTGTGTTTTGGGCTGCGTCCCTACGCTGTGTTCGGGCTGTTTATGGGTATTTGTTTTACCTTGCCCTGCCCTACCTGTTTTTGGCAAGCGTGGATTATTTATTAAAAAGAAACGAGTGTTCACGGACTTGTGTCTCCTGCGGATGACTTCAACCCTCCTGCTTCCTTGAGCATTCTGACAGGGCCTAAACAGCTAGAATTCCTGATTCTACCTGGATTATGCTTGAGAGGCTTCCATTAAAGAACACCCTCTGTGTTCTGTTAGACAAGTAACTCTTTATCCACATTATAGCAGGGGGTGTAAAGCTATAACACATACACCTTTGCAGCAGCAGACTCAAAAGCTGCACTGAAGTCTAACAAGACAGCCCCCACAATCATTTTATCATCAATATTTCTCAGCCAATCATCAGTCATCTGTGTAAGTGCAGTGCTTGTTGAGTGTCCTTTCCTATAAGCGTGCTGAAAGTCTGTTGTCAATTACAGCCTCAATTCAAAATTGATTAATTTTTTTTTTAAATCCTTACTCATCTACACACAATACCCCATAATGACAAAGTGAAAGCATGTTTTTAGAAATTCTTGCAAATGTGTTGAAACTTAAGTACAGAAATATCTAATTTACGTAAGTATTCACAACCTTGAGTCACCTTTGGCAGTGATTACAGCTGTGAGTCTTTCTGGGTAAGTGTCTAATAGCTTTACACACCTGGATTGTGCAACATTTTCCTATTATTCTTTTTGAAATTCTTCAAGCTCTGTCAAGTTGGTTGTTGATCATTGTTAGACAGCCATTTTCATGTCTTGCCATAGATTTCCAAGCCGATTTTAAGTCAAAACTGTAATTAGGCCACTTAGGAACATTCAATGTCATCTTGGTAAGCAACTCCAGCGTATATTTGGCCTTGTGTTTTAGGTTATTGTCCTGCTGAAAGGTGAATTTGTCTCCCAGTGTCTGTTGGAAAGCAGACTGAACCAGGTTTTCCTCTAGGATTTTGCTTGTGCTTAGCTCTATTCCGTTTCTTTTTATCCTAAAAAACTCCCTAGTCCTTGCCGATGACAAGCATACCCATAAAACCATGCTTGAAAATATGAAGATAATAGAAAGTGATGCGTTGTGTTGGATTTGCCCAAACATAACGCTTTGTATTCAAGACATAAAGTTAATGTATTTGCCACATTTTTTGCAGTTGTACTTTTTTACCTTATTGCAAACAGGATGCATGTTTTGGAATATTTTTATTCTGTAATGGCTTCCATCTTTTCACTCTGTCATTTAGGTTAGTAGTGTAGAGTAACTACAATGTTGTTGATCCATTCTCAGATTTCTCCTATCACAGCCATTAAACTCTGTAACTATTTTAATGTCACCATTAGCCTCATGGTTAGATCCCTGAGAGATTTCTTTCCTCTCTGGCAACTGAGTTAGAAAGGAGGCCTGTATATTTGCAGTGACTGGGTGTATTGATACAGCATCTAAAGTGTAATTAATAACTTCATCATGCTCAAAGGGATATTCAATGTCTGCTTTTTTAATATTTTTACCCATCTACCAATATGTCAAATGAAATCAAATCAAGCTTTATTTATACAGCACATTTCAGACATGGAATGCAACACAAAGTGCTTTACAGGGAAAAAATAATGACACCCAACTGAACAACCCTAAGGAAAAGCAAAGTTAAAAATATATTTTTTAAATATGTCCACAGTTTTGCCCTCCTCAGGTTCTCTGGCAGGCTATTCCAGAGGCTGGGGGCATAATAACTAAAGGATGTCTCTCCATGCGTCTTAGTCCTAGGATTTGGGATAGTTGAAAGGCCAGTGCCAGAGGACCTGAGCGACCTACTGGGTAAATAACTTAAAAGTATGTCTGACATGTATTGGGGTGCACAACCGTGGATTGATTTAAAAACCAATGGAAGAATCTAAAAATGTATTCTAAAACTCACAGGCAGCCAGTGCAGAGACCTTAAAACCGGTGTAATGTGTTCTCGCCATCTGGTCTTTGTCAGTACCCATGCTGTAGCATTCTGTATGTTTTGCAGTTGACCAATGGCTTTTTTGGGTAGACCAGACAGGAGAGCATTACAGTAGTCAAGTCTGCTTGTAATAAAAGCATGGATGAATCTCTCTATATCAGAGAGAAATGGACCTAACTTGGCAATGCTCCTCAGATGGTAAAAATGAATTTTGGTCATCACATTCCAAATGTGTGATTAGAAATTTAGTTCGGAATCTAAAATAACACCTAGGTTTTTTACCTGGTGTTTTATCTTTATTGCCCATGAATTAAAATGTGCGGCTAGACTCTCTCTTTGTGTTTTGGCTCCAACAATAAGTACCTTGATCTTATGATGATTTAGCTGGAGGAAGTTGTGAGTCATCCAAGTATTTAAATCACTAATACAGTCTAATAATTTATCCTTGGAGCTAAAATCCTTTGGTGACACACAAATGCAAAGTTGTGTATCGTCTGCGTAGCAGTGGAAATCAATACTGTGCTTTCTGATAATGCTGCCAAGGGGTAAGATATATAAACTGAACATCCCCTGACCCAAAATCGAACCATGTGGAACGCACATGTGATATGTATTTTCTCTGAGTTATGTTACAAAAAACACTTGACTGGTTAAATAGGTCCTAAAACAATTTAGAACTGGACCGGAGAAGCCAACCCACCTCTCCAGTCTTTCCAGAAGGACATCATGGTCAACAGTGTCAAATGCAGCAACTTAATCTAAGAGTACAAGGACAGAGAGCTGTTTGGCACCTGTGTTGGCTCTAAGATCATTTACCACTTTAACTAAGACTGTCTCTGTGCTGTGGTGGGCATAAAAAACTGATTAGAATTTTTCAAAAATACAGTTGGCACTTCAAAAAATCAATTAGCTGTTCGAACACTAATTTCTCCAGAATTTCGCTTAAGAATGGAAAGATGGAGATTTGCCCAAAAATTGCTAAGAGCTGAATAATAGATTACTTTTCTTCAGGAGGGGTTTCACCATAGCAGTTTTTAGTGCAGTGGGGAAAGTGCCTGTGAACAGAGAGTGATTAACTATAGCTTGCACTTCTTCAGATATGCAATTGAAAACGGTTGTGAAGAAGATGGCGGGGATAGGATCGAGAAGGCAGGTAGAAGGCTTAAGTTGTGATATCACTTTCCTAAGCATGTCTGTGTCAACCAGGGAAAATAAATCCATAGTGCCTTTGCGTGGTAGGCTAGGGCACATATCATCAAACTTCTAATCAGGTCTTGCTTGACTCAGGTCTTGCTTGACCCAGCCTAATGTTATCTAATCTTATCTCTGAAATACGCTGCAAACTCATTACATTTAGATGTGGAGGAAAGTTCAAATAGGTTTGCGGGTAGGATTCATCAGGCCATCATTGGTCGAGAAGAGTGCACTCAAATTATTCTGATTAATAGTGATGAAGTTCGAAAAATGCCCCCGGTTGGCATTTCTAATTGCCTTGTAATATATACCAAGTTGTTCTCTCAGAATATCATAATGGACCTGCCACTTTGAGTTTCTCCACTTCCGCTCCACTGGAGCTATGGAGTCAATGGTTGCCCTTAATTTGCTATTAAACAAAATAATAACAAGAGGAAGGCAGAATAGGTGGTGGAGTATTGTTCATACACTGCAGCAAGGTAAGATAGCATTTCTTAATAATGCGTTCAGTATTAACCTGTGCTATGGGCAACAAGGTAGCAAGAAATAGAAAGTGGTGATCAGATAAAGCAATGCAGGATATGTCAATAGAAAGCCCCTTGGTAATAACCAGGTCCAGAGAATGGCCGTGGTTATGGGTGGGCCCAGTAACATGTTGGATAAAGTCCATAGAGCTTAAAAGATGAATAAATTGAATGGCCTTGGAGTCAGTCTCTCTGTCAACATGAATATTAAAATCGCCCAACACAATGATTTTATCATAGTTCTCAAGACCAAGAGACAATAGTTCAGATAAATCAGTAAAGAAAGTGGGGCAGTGCTTTGGTGGCCTATTGAGTCTTATGGCCAGCACTGGTGGCTGACATTTAAACAGTATAGCATGATGCTCAAAAAAAACAAAGTCGCAAAACGAAAAGTCCTTACAGCCGAGAGCATTACTGAAAATAGAGTCTGTCCCCCCTCCACTTTTCCCTTTTCTGATAGAGCATGAAAAGCTGTAGTCCGGGGGGAGACTTCAATAAGAGCAGCACTACAGTCTGATGACAGCCATGTTTCAGTGAGTAACATGCAATCAACTTTACGCTCAGTAATTAGGTCATTCACAGGAAAGGTTTTACTTGTGATTGCTCTAACAATTAAAAGCGCCATATTCAATGCCATCTGCCCCGAGGTGACCAATGAAATAAAAACCAAATTATTAACATTACAACCACGTTGTATCAGAATGGTAGGAGATAACAGTTTGTATAAATTCATTAGAAGGTGGAGTTAAAGGAACATCAATTAGGTTACTCACAATAACCATAGTGCCTTATCTGCAGGAGTTGATATGATTTCCAAGTCCTCTGTTGCTTATTCTGACAGGGAGAACTGGAGCACTACCAAAACAGTTTGCGATGTTAGTGGGAAAAAAAGAGACATTCCTGTCGTTGCAAAGTTTCTTCATGTACTCATTCAGGGCAAAGAGTAAACTGAAACGTTCCGAAACCCTTTAGTAGCACGGGAGGGGGCCAGAGATAATTAATCTCTTCCCTGTTCTAGCGAGGGTGTTTAAACATTTTGTAGCCCTCACTCAGTTCCTCAGATCGCTTAAAACAAAGGTCGTTAAAAACCTACGTGAGTGACGAAGGTGTCAACATTGGAGTAGTTGGCCAGAACCGTGGGCAGGAGGGACTTGATGTCATGGACACAGGCTCCTGGCTGACAGTGGACCTTGGTCGGTCCACAGATCTTCGCTGATAGATGAAGAGTGGCCAGGTGCCCTTCTTTGCGAGGCATAGGAAAACTTCCCTGGTCTTTGTGGTTGAATCTGTGTTTAAAATTCAATGCTTGACTGAGGGACCTAACAGATAATTGTATGTTTTATTTAACTAGGCAAGTCAGTTAAGAACAAATTCTTATTTACAATGATGGCCTACACCGGTGTCTGTAGTGACACCTCTAGCACTGAGATGCAGTGTCTTAAAAATCATGTTAAACAATATTATTACAGTCCATCCAAGTTATTATGTGACTTGTTAAGCACATTTTTACTCCTGAAATGATTTAGGCTTGCCATAACAAAGTTGTTGAATACTTATTGACTCAAGACATTTCAGCTTTTAAATTGTATTAATTTGTAGAAATTTCTAAAAACATAATTCCACGTGGACATTATTGGGTATTGTGTGTATGCCAGTGACACAACATCTCAATTTAATACATTTTAAAATCAGGCTGTAACACAACAACATTTGGGAAAAGTCAAGGGGTGTGAATACTTTCTGAAGGCACCTTTTTGACAAACTAAATGTGAAGTGAACTATCACTTTAATTGTAAAACGTTACCTTAATGGGCTTGTTCGACATTGGCGCTGACAGTGCAGGCGACTACCGACTGACTGATCTACAAGGAACATTACATCGTAAATAACTGCTCATTATAATTTGTAGATCAGTCAGCAAGTCACAATTTAACCCATGATACATGACGGTTTTGATCCTCTCGAACACGCCCTCCGTCAGCTGCGCCTTACCACGGACTGGCTGGAAAAACTGTGCTAGACTACAGTCCAGGGGGGGTTGATGGTGACGCAGGAAAAACACCCAAGTGCAGACAAAAAAAATAAGCAAGGAAGAGAGATCATATTAGCAGATCTGGATGCATGCATGAAAATATTATGTAACACACGTTAACACTTAGCGAAACCCAGAATAGAAAGATTTATAGACAGGATAAGTCAACTCAAGGAAG
Organism: Salmo trutta; assembly: GCF_901001165.1. NCBI lineage: Eukaryota > Metazoa > Chordata > Actinopteri > Salmoniformes > Salmonidae > Salmo > Salmo trutta. Next base: position 6,977,131 of record NC_042995.1, on the reverse strand, counting down.
TTGCATCAAATTTTGGGGTAAGTAACATTGGGTAGCTAGCAACAATGGTGCTAACTGGCTAGTATAGCTATATAACATTTCTGAGTAATCATTAACAATGAAACGTTATAGCTGTCTAGCTACAAGGTGTAACGTTACACATATGCTTTTCATTGGATAAAGAGGAGAGAGTAATAGCAAGCAAGGTGCCTGACATCGACAGAATGAATGCTGAAATGCCGGTTTGTTTCTGTATGTAACGTTGGCTAGTTAAGTTAGCTATTATTTTTGTCTGTGGCAAAATGGCTGACGTTTCCCATACCAACCTGTTAATTGTTTGGATTTTGAAATATAACGGTTTCCACATAACTAGTTCAAGGTCAGTCTCAACCAGACAAGATGTTGGCTAACTTCTTGGACTAGTGGTGTTGACAGATATGGGCTGGTGTTTGATCAACAACCTACCAATGCACACAGACCGTTGATAGTTGTGGCCCCGGCGGCGGTGGAGGCAGCGCCATTAGCTAACGTTAACCAGCTAGCACGTTAGCGCTACTACCGATGTTGAGTAAGGAGAAGGCCCTTACAATGCTTGTCAGTAGCTAGCTAACGTTACGGGCCTTGTCTAACGTTATGCGTTAGTTATCGTCCAGACTCCTGTTGTAATAAATAAGTTATTTTTCACATTAATTAACCGTTTCCAGGCAGTGTTTGCAGGCTGGTTATTTGCGCATTGTTTGAAATATTTGGCTAATGCTACGCAATATAGCAAGTGTAGTTAGCTACGTTAGATAGTTGTTGGCTGATGCTGGCTAGTTAGCGGTCTCACATATCTAGAATACATCATACAGTGACACTTATTGAGATTGAGTTGTTTGCTGTAACTAAATCAAGTTTTCCTTATACTCCATTACCCAAATAACTTGATTTAATTAGTTAGCTGCACAATGTTACTCAATGACGTGTCCTCACAGAAAGAGGTTCTGGTGAGGATAGCGGATCGTGACAAGAATGATTAGCAAGCCGAGGACCATGTACATTTTTATTCACACACATCATGCAAGCAACCTTGTCATTTGTCGTTGCATAATGTTTTCCTTTGTGCCAAGCTCCTTGTAAACCAACGGCTGTCACAAGAAATGTCCGAATGTCTTGACATGTCTGTCTGCATCAGACTGTCTCCCGAAACTGAAGGTGTAGCCAAGGGTAGTCTTGAAAACCCGACCCTAGTTGCCTCTGCATAGTGTCGGTTTTTGAGACTAGCCAAGGTGGGGGCTGGCATTGGATCTATTGACAAAGATTAGATTGAAGTTATTTGCAAGCAAGGCATTGTAAATATAAGTCATTGTTGCCGATTTTTAGGCCTGGTAATATGCTTACTCTGTGCATTTCCGGATACAAATGACTTCATTCCACCTGAAAGTTCTGTGTTTCCTCAGTCTTGACCTAGCTATGCTCACTTCAAGTTTTGTTCCAGTCAGCAGAACAAAGCCTTGACCATGATGACCTGAATACTTGTCGCATACTAGCTGTGTATACACACTGCCATGGCAGCTGTGCCAGCTGGAATTACTATATTTTCAGCAGTGTTTCTCAACCCCCCCCCCCAGAAGTTTTCACATTTTAGTTTTAACCCTAAACTTGCACCACTGATTAAGTTATTCAACTAATCATCAAGCCTTTGACTAATTAAATCCGGTGTGCCAGTTTATGGTTAGAACACAAATGTGGAACGTCCTGGGTGCTGAGGAGAGGGTTGGAGAAACCCTGGTTTATGGCCCGGTCAGGTGCTTTCTCAAGACTCAAGGTTTCTTTTCATCTGATTGGTTCCTCAACCATTCTTGCTCCTTGGGTCATTGATTCTGATTGGCTTGTTAACTTCCATTCACACTGTAGCTGTCAGCTGTAGGCTACTCCTGCCTGCTTGCCTGATGATGCTTGAGGTAGAAGTCGGCCCAAACCGCAGATCTAGGATCAGATTCCCCTTCCCTAATTCTAACCTCTTCCATTAGATGGAAGCAGATACATCTGAAGACGGGAAACTGAAGACCGCCAATAATAAACCTGTAAACTGAGCCCAGAGGATCGTAACGCTGGAGACTGTCTTAATGTGTCTCAAGACTTCCAGTGTCTCACAGCTAGACACACAGACCTTTCCTACCCAGAAACCCTAGCCCCTAATCTTAATGTTACCTCATAGGCACTTGAGTGGATTGAAGGAGCCTCAGGCCCTAAACCTGTTGTTAGGCTATCTCTTCCATCCTGACTCATACTGATTTAAGATGTTTTGCTTTGGCACTCTGCTGTTGTGTAAGGTCAATATTCTACACAGACTCACTTATGTTATAGTGCAGTGTTTCCCAACTCCAGTCCTCCAGTACCCCCCAACATCACACATTTATCTTGTAGCCCTGGACAAAAACCCCTGATTCAACTTATTGAGGGCTTGATGATTAGTTGACAAGTTGAATCAGATGTGCTTGTCTGGGGCTCCAACAAAAATGTGTGGTACTGGAGGATGGGAGTTGGGAAACACTGTTACAGTACTGGGACACGTTGTTGGACTACCACAACTTTATGTCAGTGGCACTGACAGCCAAGCATAGATGGCCTGATTTCAATCCAATATGCTATTATTAATCATTTTGGGCAATTATTAAGAATACATTGTTTGTCAGTAAGCGCACAATGGCTTGTTCTTGTTTAGTTATTGTATTAGGCTTGGCTAATATAGACAGGTGATATCTTGAAACCTCAATATCCCATGCATGTCTTGCTGACGTGAGTAACCTAGGAGCTGCAGTTTGTTGGGGTAGGGTTAGGGTAGGGTCATGCTCTGTGTGACCAATCAACAGTTTGTCAGTAGCTGTATACTGTCTTGCACAGTCTAGATATCTCTGAACCAGTTCGACAGAGACTATTAATAGGACAGTGTGGCGTATGGTTGATAGTCCTGTGCTGTCTGCAGCTAAACTGGAAATAGGAGAGATGATGGGGGGGGGGGGGCGTGGGGGTGGGTTCTGTCTGTCTGTCTGTCTGTCTGTCTGTCTGTCTGTCTGTCTTGGGGCTAGAGTGTGTGTGTGTCTGTATGTAATAATTCCACCCCGTTGTCAAGCATGCGTATTAGCATTTTAATGTCTAGACCCAGATAGTGGCAGAGCGAGAGTCATTTGAATTGGTCTTGCTTAGTTGAAGACTCCTGTCTTGCAAACATACTGTGGAATCATGGCCTTTGGATGCACCTGTGTTGTTTCTCAGCTATCTTTACACCTCAACAGTGGTCTGAAGTTGACCATGTGATGTTCACTAGATTGTACACAGATTAGCTGAAATGCACATGCCTCAGTACAAAATGCATGTGGAAAATGGGACATCAACCATTCTAAATCTCTCTCCCCCGTCTCTGCCCCACAGGTTCTGCGATGGTCTCTGCAACCCTCCCTGAGCCTCAGCAGCCGGAGCGTTCCCTCTCAGCCGGCCTCTGGTTCTCCTTCCCTACCCAGGCGCAGGCAGTAATTCCCCCCCAGGCCAGGGCCTCCTAAAGCGGACAAGACTGCCAAGATCTGCCCCGTGTCAATCATGACGGTCACCACCCGTGGCTCCCCCGTGGGGGGCAATGATAGCCAGGGCCAGGCACCCGCTGATTCTCAGAGCCAGCCCCCACCCACACAGGCCCAGGTGAGTGAGGGGGTGACGTGTGTCTCTGTGGATAGTTCCCCAATTATCAGTGAACAAGGTTACCCGCATATCAACTGTATGTCTGCGTGAAGTTCACTGACTAATATGGTGCGATCTGCAATGCCATATGCTATAGTACTTACTTACTTAGGCCCATCGCCCCATGAGGAGCATAGGACAGTAGTAGGAGTTCATCTTTAGTATGAAACGGCATGAGTCATGTCGAGGCCACAGCTGGCTGCTCTCCAATGAGAGAAGCTCTTTGTAATTTAAGTGTTTCTGAGCTGTGGACAGGATCACTGATGTAAGTCTAATTACTGTCACATAATTGAATAAGCTTTATTTATAATCTGATGTTTTTTTAAATGAATTTAGTCCCTCATGCTCTATGAATTGTTTGTTTGACTTTGGGCTTCCTGTGAAGTTCCAAGGCTAATTACCTACCTTCCCCACTGTGTGTGTTCCCGACTAGCGTTCATCTCTTTTAATCAGCGTCTGTAGTATGTTTGGTATTAATGTGTGTGCGCGTTGCAGATGGTTTCCCCCAACCCGTCGTCCACAGAGCCGTCTCCTGTGAGCCCACTGGCGGCGGAGGAGGAGCAGGGCCAAGGAGACTCTGCCCCTGCTCTGGAGGAGGAGGAGGAGCCTGCCTTCCCTCACACTGACCTGGCCAAGCTGGACGACATGATCAACAGGCCCCGATGGGTAGTCCCAGTCCTGCCAAAGGGGGAATTAGAAGTTTTACTTGAAGCTGCTATAGACTTATGTAAAAAAGGTGTGTCCATCATCATATACAATATACATCCATATAGGACAACATGTTTTTCATTTGTCTTATATTGATCTCTCTTTGTTTTCTGCCTTTAATCGTTGCCTCTTTCTGCAGGGCTTGATGTGAAGTGTGAGGCGTGCCAGAGGTTTTTCAGGGACGGCCTGACCATCTCCTTCACTAAGATCCTCACAGACGAGGCTGTCAGCGGGTGGAAGTTTGAGATCCATGTAAGGGCCTCGTGTGTGTGTGTGTGTGTGTGTGTGTGTGTGTGTGTGTGTGTGTGTGCGCACACTAACACTTCCTGTTTGAACTACAGCTGATTGTCCTTCCCTCCACAGAGGTGTATCATCACCAACACACACCGGCTGGTGGAGCTGTGTGTGACCAAGCTCCCTCAGGACTGGTTCCCCTTACTGGAGCTACTGGCCACAGCCACCAACCCCCACTGCAAGTTCCACATCTACAACGGCACGCGGCCCTCTGAGACCATCCCCGCCGGGGCCACGCTGGCCGATGACGAGCTCTTCGCCCGCTCACCCGACCCTCGCTCACCCAAGGTAGGCCCCAACTCACCCTCGCTCACTCAGGATTCCTCGCTTGATACAGTACATCCAAGTTTTCAACATGAATAAAGCTGTCGTCAGTGATTGGTCATTCATTGTTCTCTATCTCTCTCTCTCAGGGCTGGTTGGTGGACCTGATTAATAAGTTTGGCACGCTGAACGGGTTTCAGACTCTACACGACCGCTTCATGAGCGGACAGGCACTCAACGTACAGATCATCGCTGCCCTCATCAAGTATGTTAATGCAGATGGACCAATGTAAGGGACGTGTGCGTGTCCTAACCCGTGTATGTCTTCCCTCCAGGCCGTTCGGCCAGTGCTACGAGTTCCTGACCTTGCACACAGTGAAGAAGTACTTCCTGCCAGTGATCGAGATGGTTCCTCAGTTCCTGGAGAACCTGACGGACGAGGAGCTGAAGAAGGAGGCCAAGAACGAGGCCAAGAACGATGCCCTGTCCATGATCATCAAGTCCCTGAAGAACCTGTCCTCCAGGGTGCCCGGTCAGGAGGAGACCGTCAAGAACTTGGAGATATTTAGGTTGAAAATGATCCTAAGGTGAGATTCCTTCAGTTCTTTTCTTTTTAGGTTGTTATTGTATAGAATTAACATTTTCACATTGGGGTTTGAGCACCACGTATGATGAGTGTTTTGGCCAGTCAACTGCTGTTTTATTATTAAGGGAAAACTCCACCCAAAAACTACGCTTTGGTATTTCTTTCATTAGTCCCTTGTTGACACAGTCCCAAACTTGATTGCTGACATGCAAAACATTTTTCAAGATGTATAACTTTCAAAGTACAGCTGGTATATTTCTGACATGCAAAACATTTTGGGACTATGTCAACAATGGACTAATGAAATAAATACCAAAAGATAGGTTTTGGGTGGAATTTTCCTTTTCGATAAGATGGTTATGCTTTTAATTTGTTGATTGGTCCCCAGGTTATTGCAGATTTCCTCGTTCAACGGCAAGATGAACGCTCTGAATGAGGTCAACAAGGTCATCTCCAGCGTGTCCTACTACACGCATCGGCATGGCAACCCCGAGGAGGAGGAGTGGCTGACGGCAGAACGCATGGCGGTGAGTCACCACAGTTACTCCTTATGAATGATAATGGACTGGATTTGCATAAAGCTTTTAAATTGCTCATCAGAGTTTAATAGTCAATTCCAGTTCAATTCCTGTCAGTGGAATTGGACATGGAATTTCTCCACAGGAATGCAAATGTCTTTTTATTTATTTCACCTTTATTTAACCAGGTAGGCAAGTTGAGAACAAGTTCTCATTTACAACTGCTGCTATGCCTGACGTTTGACTTTCTCTCCCTTTCTCTCAGGAGTGGATCCAGCAGAACCACATCCTGTCCATCGTGCTGAGGGACAGCCTCCACCAGCCTCAGTACGTAGAGAAACTAGAGAAGATACTCCGCTTCGTCATCAAGGAGAAAGCCCTCACCATGCAGGACCTGGACAACATCTGGGCAGCGCAGGTACTGAATTAAACGTGTCATGGGAAAATGGGTCTCAGCAATATGGGGATGGCTCCATCTTGAATTTTAATGTACTTCCTGTTCATTGAACCTATACAGGTTATTCTCATTTGTGAAAAATATATATTTTACAAGAGAGACCATTTCCTTTATAAAAAGGAATGAGTAGGGGAAGGGGTTGTTTTTAGAACAATGCCGAAGTGTCTTCTGTGTCTGTTTCTATGTCAGGCTGGTAAGCACGAAGCTATAGTGAAGAACGTCCATGACCTTCTGGCCAAACTGGCCTGGGACTTCTCTCCAGAGCAGCTCGACCATCTCTTTGATTGCTTCAAGGAGAGTTGGACGAATGCGAGTAAGAAGCAGCGTGAGAAGCTGCTGGAGCTGATCCGTCGTCTGGCGGAGGACGATAAGGATGGAGTGATGGCCCACAAGGTGCTCAACCTGCTGTGGAACCTGGCTCACAGTGACGACGTCCCCGTGGACATCATGGACCAGGCCCTCAGTGCACACATCAAGATACTGGACTACAGCTGCTCTCAGGTAAAACTACAGTTACTGCTACTGGGTTCTATTCATTAGGTACCAAACGGAAGAAAACAAACTGAAACTGGGATGTTCTACCTGAACTTGTCAAATGAGAATCTCTTGTTTTCTGTTGCAAAATGTTTTGCTACAATGGTCCCTAATGACTAGGAACCTGCTCTGTGCTTCTGTGTGTTCCAACAGGACAGAGACACCCAGAAGATCCAGTGGATAGACCGCTTCATCGAGGAGCTGCGCACCAACGACAAGTGGGTCATACCAGCCCTGAAGCAGATCAGAGAGATCTGCAGCCTGTTTGGGGAAGCTCCTCAGAACCTCAGGTAACGAAAGACTCTCCACCTCCCTATCTCTCTCCCTTTCTCTCTCGCTCTCGTCTCATCTCTTTTTCCCGTTGAGTCAAAGCTTGTGATGAAATATTACATTTCTCTCCTTCCCTTTCCTCTCCCTCTCTCCTCCCCATACAGTCAGACCCAGAGGAGTCCTCATGTGTTCTATCGTCATGACCTGATCAACCAGCTGCAGCACAACCATGCCCTGGTCACTCTCGTGGCTGAGAACCTGTCTGCCTACATGGAGACCATGAGACCGTTCTCCAAAGCTGAACATGCAGACTTTGACCCTCAGACGGTCAGAGTGGGAAGTCGCTATAGTCATGTTCAGGAGGTCCAGGAGAGGCTCAACTTCCTGAGGTAAGGCAGGCGGCTGCCTCCAGGCATCTCGGGATGAAATCAATGAACCTTGACTGCTTTTCTGGGCAGCAAGACATTTCTCAGTCTGTGGGAATGAAAGTGGCATTCTGAGTCCTCTGTTAGTGTCTAACTGCTTTGAACCATCTTGTTCTCCAGGTTCCTGTTGAAGGACGGACAGTTGTGGCTATGTGCTCCTCAGGCCAAGCAGATCTGGAGGTGTCTGGCTGAGAGCGCTGTCTTCCTGTGTGACCGGGAGGCGTGCTTCAAATGGTACGTTCACATTTGTTTCGACCAGTCTTTGATGTATATTAAATATGATTTCCCTTTTTAATTATTCCAGGTTAGTTCAACTCAAATGTTATTGGTAGCACTTCACTTAAAGCCTGCTGGGATCATACTTTATAATTTGTTACAAGCAAGTATGAGCCTTTATAATGTCTTCATACTGTCTTTTCCAACTCTAGGTACTCTAAGCTAATGGGAGATGAGCCAGACCTGGACCCGGACATCAACAAGGACTTCTTTGAGAACAATGTTCTGCAGCTGGACCCGTCCCTGCTCACGGAGAACGGCATGAAGTGCTTCGAGAGGTTCTTCAAGGCCGTCAACTGCCGCGAGGGCAAACTGGTGGCCAAACGCAGGGCCTACATGATGGATGACCTGGAACTCATAGGACTGGACTACCTCTGGAGGGTGAGTGTTAAAAAGCTTATCAATGTTATAAAGCTTTCTGAACATACTGTAAAACCTGGAGTTCAAAGGACTGGACTACCTTGGGAGGCATTTGAGTTAAAACTCCTCTTATCGCTGTTATAAGCTTTTATAGACAACAATCTGGTTCCTGGATTAATCCTAGAGGGGGAGAGTGCACAAAACAGCTTTGCGTTGTTCTACCAGGTGGTGATCCAGGGTACTGATGACATCGCCAGCCGAGCCATCGACCTGCTGAAGGAGATCTACACCAACCTGGGGCCCAAGCTGCAGGTCAACCAGGTGGAGATCCACGAGGACTTCATCCAGTTGTGTTTTGACCGTCTGAAGGCGTCGTACGACACGCTGTGTGTCCTGGACGGGGACAAGGACAGCATCAACTGTGCCCGGCAGGAGGCCATTCGCATGGTTCGCGTGCTCACTGTGCTCAAGGAGTACATCAACGAGTGTGACAGCGACTACCACGAGGAGAGGTCCATACTGCCCATGTCCAGGTAGGAGAGAGGCGCACGCTCACACACGGACTCACACCAACACACACTTGTGAAAGCGAGGTCCAACTTAGTTTGTCAGAGTCTCAGCGCCAACATTTTGACTGACCAATCCCTCTCTTCCTTTCTCTCTCTCAGGGCGTTCCGGGGGAAGCACATCACGTTGATTGTGCGTTTCCCTAACCAGGGTCGTCAGGTGGATGACCTGGACATCTGGTCTCACACCAATGACACCATCGGCTCGGTGCGCCGCGGCATCCTCACACGCATCAAGGCCAACGCCACGCACACCAAGATAGAGCTCTTCATTGGCGGGGAGGTCGTCGACCCGGCGGATGACAGGAAGTTGATTGGACAGCTCAACCTCAAGGATAAAGCAGTGAGCTAGTCATTTCGTAATCAATGGCCCATACACTGGTTTTGAATTGGGCCTTAGTTCCGATGTGTTTAAATACAATTTTACTCCCTCCTGGAATCACTAATCTACTAGGATTAGATGATGAAAGCACAGTGTATCTGTTAGCGTTTGGTTCAAATCGGTATATTTTGTGTGTGTGTGTGTAGTTGATCACAGCCAAGCTGACCCAGGTGAGTGCCACCGTGCCCTCCAGTCCTGACAGCTCCTCGGACTCCTCCACCGGCTCGCCCAGTAACCACGGCAACCACTTCAGCGAAGGGCCCAACCCAGAGGTGGAGGGCTGCCTGCCTGGAGTGGTAAGTCACACACACACACACACCTTTCCTCACGTGAGAAATGTAAAATGTGTCGTCTTCTCCTGAGTAACGTCTTCCTCTCTGTAGATCATGTCTCTCCACCTGCGCTACATCTCGTTCCTGTGGCAGGTCGCAGACCTGGGCTGTACCCTCAACATGCCTCTGCTGCGAGACGGAGCCAGGCTCCTCATGAAGCTTATGCCTCCAGGTACACTGTCTTTCTCTCTCACGCTCTCTTTCTCATTATAGCTTGCTGTCCTTCTGTGGCTCCGAAACAGCATCTCTCATCCTTCCTCTGCGTCTCTCTCTCTCTTACTGTGGTTTGAAATGATTTGTCCTGACTAATGTTCTGGTTGAGCTATGTGTAGACAACAGTACCGTGGAGAACCTGCGTGCTATCTGTCTGGATCATGCCAAGCTGGGAGAGAACAGCCTGAGCCCCACACTGGACTCCCGCTTCTTTGGCCCCTCGCCCTCACAAGTCCTCTACCTCACTGAGGTTGGTAACACACACCACTGTGTGTTGGTTTACGTGATCGATTCATTACCCCTTACGCTCTTCACATCCTCCTGCCACGATTGATTGGATTGATTCCCCAGGTGGTGTATGCGTTGCTGATGCCGGCCAGCGGCACCCTCGGCGAGGACGCCAGCGACTTCCAGTACAACTTCCTGAAGAGCGGCGGCCTCCCGCTCGTACTGAGCATGCTCACCAGGAACAACTTCCTGCCGTCGGCCGACATGGAGACGCGACGGGGGGCGTACCTCAATGCCCTGAAGATCGCCAAGCTGCTGCTGACCGCCGTGGGGTTCGGACACGTCAAAGCTGTGGCCGAGGCCTGCCAGCCCGTAGTGGAGGGGACCAGCCCCGCATCACCGGTAAATAACGCTATTGTATTGCCGTTATATTACCTCTGTAAATACGGGGAAAACCTTGTATTACTACAGCTTAGATGAGTGCAGAACAATGAGAGTAGCAGGACCCTTGTTAACCAGACCCCGAATGGACAGACCATGATCACCCCAAACATACCTTCACTGTGCATTTGAATGAGCTTGAATATGACTGGTGTTCTTAATCCACAGTCTTCTGTTTTTGTTCCTCTCCAGATCAACCAGGCGACCCACGACCAGGCCCTGGTCCTCCAGAGTGCTCTACAGAATATCCCCAACCCCGCCTCTGAGTGCATGCTCCGCAACGTGGCCATACGACTGGCCCAACAGATCTCTGACGAGGTGAGACGGCTGCTTACACATGCGTTCAACCAGGTAACAACGGCTAGTCAAAAAGAGTAAGACCGTAAACGTCTGCTCAATGTTTTGGCAGTCTCTGCCCCCGAACTCCCAGAACTTCTTCCAAGCATCCAAGTACATCCCAGACCTCTGTGTGATCCGGGCGGTGCAGAAGATTGTGTGGGCTTCAGGCTGTGGCACGGTACAGCTGGTCTTCAGCTCTAATGAAGAGATCAGTCAGATCTATGAGAAGGTAAAACCCTTTTTAAACTAAGATGGTGTGTGCTTGGTTTTTTAGGTGTGTATTGCAGAGTTCTCGGGGTTTGTATGGAGAGTTTCTGTGTCTTCTAAAAACTCACAGCGGTGTGTGTTCACCTCTACAGACGAACGCGGGTAAGGAGCCGGACGGGGAGGATGAGATGGTGTGCTGTGAGGCGCTGGAGATCATGACCCTGTGTTTTGCCCTGCTGCCCACCGCTCTGGACACGCTCAGTAAGGAGAAGGCCTGGCAGACTTACATCATAGACCTGCTACTGCACTGCCACAGCAAGTATGTCTGCATCTGGCTGTTAATCTATGTCTGTGTTGTGGATCCGTTCATTCAGGGCATTTCCCGGACACAGACTAATCCTGGACTGAAAAGCATTTTCAATGGATTCTCCATTGAGTTTAGTATAGGACTAGGCTTAATCTGTGTCTGGGAAACCGCCTCTTGGTGTTCGAACTTAATCTCACAAAAACAAGCCAATATAAAACTGTCATCAGACGACGTCAAAAGCACCTTTTGACAGCGAAATGAACCTGTTGTCATCTTCCTGTCTGTCCCCAGGTCAGTTCGTCAGATGGCTCAGGAGCAGTTCTTCCTCATGGCCACTAGGTGCTGTATGGGACACAGACCCCTCCTCTTCTTCATCACTCTCCTCTTCACCGTCTTAGGGGTGAGTATCCTTCCATCTCCCATCTCTTCGCTCTCCCTTACTGACACAATAGTCATTCTTCAGCTCTGGGTAGAAGTTGCCCTGAAGGACAGACCTAGGATCAGTTTACCATCTTTCAATCCCAGCATTCATCATTAGAGGAGGAAATGTAACACACTGAAACTCTTCACCCCACTCCATTGGGACCCTTTGTTGTTGTAACACGTATCCTTCCTCTCTCCTCCAGAGCACGGCAAAGGAGAGGGCGAAGCACGCAGGGGACTACTTTACGCTGCTGAGGCACCTGCTGAACTACGCCTACAACAGCAACATCAACCTGCCCAACGCTGAGGCGCTGCTCAACAACGAGATCGACTGGCTCAAGAAGATCAGGGTATTGGACTAGAGAAGTCTTTTCATTGTTATAAAATGAAATGCACTTTAATATGGTGTAGTTGTAGAGAAGACCTAATATGGGCTTTCATATCTCTCATAAATATTACCGCTAAATGGCAGTTTGGTGTTTTTACCATTAGGATGAGGTGAAGCGGACAGGAGAGACGGGGGTGGAGGAGACCATTCTAGAAGGTCACCTGGGGGTCACCAAGGAGCTGCTGGCCTTCCAGACACCAGAGAAGAAGTACTACATTGGCTGTGAGAAGGGCGGGGCCAACCTCATAAAGGTGGGTCATTATGATGTTTATGAAATCCAGTATGTTTGCCAAATAGTCCCCTCAATATAGTCACAGGACAAACCACCATAGGATGATGATTTGAATGGGAATGTCCATTCTGCTAATTCACCCCACTCTTTCTCCAGGAGTTGATAGATGACTTCATCTTCCCGGCGTCTAACGTGTACCTGCAGTACATGAAGAGTGGGGAGTTCCCTACGGAGCAGGCCATCCCTGTCTGTAGCAGCCCCGCCTCCATCAATGCCGGCTTCGAGTTGCTGGTGGCTCTGCCGGTCGGCTGTGTCCGGAACCTCAAGCAGATCGTTGATACACTCACTGATATGTACTACCTAGGTACACCAACTATACACTCATAGATATGTACTACCTAGGTACACCAACTATACACTCACTGACATGTACTACCTAGGTACACCAACTATACACTCACTGACATGTACTACCTAGGTACACCAACTATACACTCACTGACATGTACTACCTAGGTACACCAACTATACACTCACTGACATGTACTACCTAGGTACACCAACTATACACTCACTGACATGTACTACCTAGGTACACCAACTATACACTCACTGACATGTACTACCTAGTTACACCAACTATACACTCACTGATATGTACTACCTAGGTACACCAACTATACACTCACTGATATGTACTACCTAGGTACACCAACTATACACTCATAGATATGTACTACCTAGGTACACCAACTATATAGTCACTTAATCTGAAATTCCTAATTATTATTTTTCTCACATATTCCTCTATCTATACTGGTAAATTGTACCTCTCCTCAATGAATTATAAATGTTTTTCTGATATTTATTGTTGTGTTGGTCATATATGTGGAATGGATAAACGTTGAACACCTCCCTGTCTCTCAGGTTGTGAGGCTCTGACAGAGTGGGAATACCTCCCCCCAGTGGGGCCGCGGCCCACCAAAGGCTTTGTGGGGCTGAAGAACGCGGGGGCCACCTGCTACATGAACTCTGTCATCCAGCAGCTCTACATGATCCCGCCCATCCGTAACGGCGTCCTGGCCGTGGAGGGCACCGGCACCGACGTGGACGACGAACTGTCCGGGGACGAGAAGCAGGAGAACGAGGTGACTGGACTGACTGGGAATCAATCGAAACTGTATTCACTCTTCAAATTGAATAATTGCAAAATGACTTGCTTAAAGCTACAATCTGAGATGCTTTTTATGGCAGCCCCATCCCTTGGTATAGAGCTAAGGGACTAGGGAAATGAAATCCCTCATATTACCGAGTGTTTACGGATGTTGTGTAGAGGAACCAAGATGTACATTTTGAACTTAAATAATCCGTCCGGGGGATTGTTACTTTCCCTCCTCAGACTAATGCCGACGGAACGGCGCGGGACGAGGTGTTCGCCTACCAACACCAGTTTGACGACAAGCCCTCGCTGAGTAAGTCGGAGGACAGGAAGGAGTACAACATCGGGGTGCTACGCCACCTACAGGTCATCTTTGGTCACCTGGCCTCCTCCCGACTGCAGTACTACGTACCCCGAGGCTTCTGGAAACAGTTCAGGTGAGCTAGCGATAGCAGGCTGAGGTAAAACAATGAAATGTCAAGGAATGTAGTTAAATACAAATTACAAGCTGTTTATTTTTAAACTAATTTTAACACAAACAGTCTTGGGAGACTAAGAGCTATCTCTATCGATCTCTCTCCTGTAGGTTATGGGGTGAGCCGGTGAATCTGCGAGAGCAGCATGATGCCCTGGAGTTCTTCAACTCTTTAGTGGACAGTCTGGACGAGGCTCTGAAGGCCATGGGCCACCCCTCCATGCTCAGCAAGGTGCTTGGAGGCTCCTTTGCCGACCAGAAAATCTGCCGTGACTGCCCACACAGGTGAGTGATTTTCATCCATTTACTAACACTGGAGGAACCAAATGAACGACCACTCATCCTCCAGATTTTTTTAATGCGAATATTCTAAAACCCGCATAAAGAAAATATGTGCATTTTCCCACCAGTGGTGTATTTCTACCAAATGGACTTGTTTTGGATAAAATCAGTGTGTGATGACGTAGTGCGCACACAATGTACTTTTTCGCATAACTTGTCATGTATCGAATACAAATCTAAAGTTCAATATGTTTCCATCGCTTTTTAAACTACTGATAGTTTTGTCACAAATACTGTTGTGTTAAGTAGACAATGTGCCTACTCTGGTCTTGACATGTGCGCTCTAGCTGAGAGCTCTGAGTCAGTGTGGGTAGGCTAGTCTACATGATGACATTATTCTGGATAAGAGAGAGAACGTTTTATTTATTTGTCAAACAGCGGTCATGTATTGATCATCATGTCACCAGAATAAGACCCATGTTATTTATTGGAAAGGAGCGTCCAGCTCATCACCTTTAATCTCTAGCCTAATAAACTGCATGGTTTCCTGAACCGTAGTGGGAGGACCCACACCGTGTCATCGCATGACTCCAAGTTTACTTCCGTATGATGGATTATTATAGAAATCTTTGCGCATAAAAGCATTTCCACCGCCATTTCTCGCATAATCCATTTTTAACAAAGATCCCACCACGTTGAGCGAACAAATCATCTGTCGCCATTTATAAAATTGTACTGAAACTAGCTGTCGTGATAATTTTTTACATTTTTATGTGTGTGTGTATATATATATATACGGTATGACTAATCTCAGAAATGTGGATAGAAACGTGGTTAGTGACACAAAATGGCACCACATAGGGTAACTGAACTATCACAGGCATGAAATATAATAAGGGAAACTGTTCCACCATCTTGCTCCCAGGTATGAGTGTGAGGAGTCATTCACCACGTTGAACGTGGACATCAGGAACCACCAGAACCTGCTGGACTCTATGGAGCAGTATGTCAAAGGAGACCTGCTGGAGGGAGCCAACGCATACCACTGTGAGAAGTGCAACAAGAAGGTCTCTTCTCCTGTCCTTCATCATTCCTGTTGACTACTCAGTCCTTTGTTTTCATTCCATTGCAAAATAGCAGTGTCGGTATGGATAGATACTTTAGGATGACATTTCTTACTGTTTGTTTTATCCACTACAGGTGGACACGGTGAAGCGTCTGCTGATAAAGAAGCTTCCTCCAGTGCTGGCCATCCAGCTGAAGAGGTTTGACTACGACTGGGAGAGGGAGTGTGCCATCAAGTTCAACGACTACTTTGAGTTCCCCAGGGAGCTGGACATGGAGCCCTACACTGTGGCCGGGGTGGCCAAGCTGGAGGGAGACGACGGAAACCCGGAGAGCCAGGTAGATGACTTCTATATCAAATTTGATTTGTGTATTAGAGCTCTATAAATGTTTCACAAAGTTCTAAACAGAAACCATGGCCTGAAGCCCGAAAGAGTAAACAGAAGCAGCATTGGCAAGGAAACTCATCATTAGTCGATTCATCATTAGTCCAAACATTGTCTCTACTCCCTCCTCCTTTCCCTCTCAGATGATCATGCAGAATGAACCATCGGAACCCGACCCACCAGGCTGCAGTTCTAAGTACCGCCTGGTGGGGGTGCTGGTGCATTCGGGCCAGGCCAGCGGCGGCCACTACTACTCCTATATCAGCCAGCGAGACGGCGGTGCCGGCGGTAGCGCCAACAGCGGGCAGAAGGAGCGCTGGTACAAGTTTGACGACGGTGACGTGACGGAGTGCAAGATGGACGACGACGAGGAGATGAAGAGCCAGTGCTTCGGGGGGGAGTACATGGGAGAGGTGTTTGACCACATGATGAAGAAGATGTCCTACAGGAGGCAGAAGAGATGGTGGAATGCCTACATCCTGTTCTATGAGAGGATGGATGCGGCAGGGGGAGGGGCCGCAGTGGAGGCAGACGGAGAGTTGGCCAGGTGCATCTCAGAGCTGACTGTGTCTCCCACTACACCACGACAGGTGGGGATCAGGACTCTGTGTGTGATAAAGTGCAGAGGCGAGAACCTGTGGGTGTGAATGAGTCTGTGTATAATGATGTAATGCTCATAACCGTACTAATGAATTCCCCCTCCTCTCCCAGGTGACGATGCCGGGGGCCATTGAATGCAGTGTGAGGAAGCAGAACGTCCAGTTCATGCACAGCCGCATGCAGTACAGCTTGGAGTACTTCCAGTTCGTCAAGAAGCTGCTGACCTGCAACAGCGTCTACCTCAACCCTCCCCCAGGTCAGGACCACCTGCTGCCAGAGGCAGAGGAGATAGCCATGATCAGCATCCAGCTAGCAGCTAGGTTCCTCTTCAGCACCGGGTTCCACACCAAGAAAGTAGTCCGGGGGCCCGCTGGTGACTGGTGAGTGGGTTGTCTGTGAGAGGGAGAAAATATGTGCTTCTTTATATTGCATGACAGCCTTGTAACTCTCTTTCCCTCGTCTCTCTCTTTTTCCCTCTTTCGGTCTACTCTCCTCCCCCACCTTCTCTCCCTCTCTCTCAGGTATGACGCCCTGTGCATCCTGCTACGCCACAGTAAGAACGTCCGCTGCTGGTTTGCCCACAATGTTCTGTTTGCGTACCCCACGCGCTTCTCTGAGTACCTGCTGGAGTGTCCCAGTGCCGAGGTCCGGGGGGCCTTCGCCAAACTCATCGTCTTCATCGCCCACTTCTCCCTGGCGGACGGGCCATGCCCCGCCCCCGCCAGCTCCCCTGAGGGGTCCACACAGGTACGGAGGGAGAAAAGGGGGGAGGGAGGGAGATAAAGGGGGAGTGAGAGATGGAGGGAAAGAGTAGAGAAGGTGTGTGGTGTGATGTAATACTAATGACCATACTTGGTATTCACATCTGAAAAAATATAAATGGACTTACCACAATCAATTTCAATAGAAAGTTAGCAAAAATAGATAAGATTCTGCAACCACGTAGAGGTAAATACTTGTCTATTTATGGAAAAATCACATTGATTAACTCTTTGGTCCTATCACGGTTTACTTACTTACTAATGGCACTGCCTACTCCAGATGACTCGTTTTTAAAAATCATATGAGCAAAAAAATATTTAATTTTATTTGGAATGCTAAGCCAGACAAAATGAAACGTACCTATTTATATAATGAATATCACTTTTGGGGGCTAAAATGATTAAATATTAACGCTTTAAACCTCTCAGTAAAAGCTTCACTTATGTATAAGTTATACTTAAACCCAAAATGGTTCTCCAGTTGATTAAGGCTCATCCTTTGTTAAAAAATTGACTTTTTGCCTTTATTCAGATTACAAATTCTCTTTTTTTTTTTATGAATTGAAAATGAAATTTTGTTTAAAGTATTGCCCTTTGTTAAACAAGGCATACAAAGCTGGTTACAATTTCAGCTTTATCCTGGAGAAAAGATAGAACAAATGTTATGGTTAAACTCAAATATACTGATTATTTAAAAACATTATTTATGGAAAAAATGTTTCAAAATTGTATTATATTTATTAATGATATTATGATTCGAATTGGAAGAGTTATGTCACATATGCGGCTATCGAAAATATATGAGAATATCTGCTCAATCCAAATTTACAACCAACTGATTGCAGCACTACCACAAAAATGGAGGAGGCGAGTGGAAAAGGGAGAAGGTAGGGAACTTGTTTGCATGCCATATATTAAAGATACAAATTGACTGAAAGGAACTGGCATAAATAGAAAAATATACCAGTTTCATTTGAGGACAAAAATGTTGACAGCTGCGCCATACAGGATGTAAATAAATGGAAAGAGATTTTTGATGTACCGATTCCATGGTACAAAAAACGACACTTGATTCAACACTTACGGTTTTTCAATTTAAATTATATAAAATTCTTGCCACCAACAGAATGCTATATATATGGGGCATACAACAATCTCAGCTCTGTAGATTTTGCTGCGAAGAGACAGAGTCAATAGATAATTTATTCTGGTATTGCCCCAATGTAGCTTGTTTCTGGTCACAGGTTCAAGGAATGGTTAAAAAATCATAACGTGCAATTAGAATGAACCTTACAAATAGCAGTGTTGGGCGATTTGGAAAGCCGTAGTCACTAAATAATATAATACTCGTAGGAAAGGTTTTCATCTTTAGCTCACAATCTGTGGATACTATACGTTTTAGAAAGGTTAAAAAATTATGTAAAACATCACAGCACAATTCAAAAATATATGGCATATTAAAACCAAATGAGGATGGTCTATGGTGATAGGTGGGGTGGGCTGAGAGTGGCTGAGGGGCGGGATTAAAGAGTTTATGGTTGGTAATGTATTGTTATGTGACTGCTTTATATAAAAGTCCCATGGATGCTAAATGTATGTACATATATGTAGCAGAAAAGCTGCAAAAATGTTTTAAATATATTTGTCTGACGGGGAGGTGCATGGGTAAATAAAAATAAAAAAAGACCTGTAACCTTTGACCTCCTGCATCAGGGCTGTGATAACCTGAGTCTGAGTGATCACCTGTTGAGGGCTGTGTTGAACCTGCTCAGGAGAGAGGTGTCAGAGCACGGCCGACACCTGCAGCAGTACTTCAACCTCTTCGTCATGTACGCCAACCTGGGTAAGACGACGTGCGTGTGCAGGAGAAACGCTGTTGGTTTCTTTCTTGCTGGAATAAAACATGGTTGCTCTTCCTCCCTCCCTCTCTCCCCAGGTCTGGCAGAGAAGACCCAGTTGTTGAAGCTGAGTGTCCCTGCTACCTTCATGCTGGTGGCTCTAGACGAGGGGCCTGGCCCTCCCATAAAGTACCAGTATGCAGAACTGACCAAGCTCTACGCTGTGGTCTCCCAGCTACTGCGCTGCTGTGACGTCTCCACACGCATGCAGTCCTCCATCAATGGTATGTTTCACTCTCTGTCACCGCCTTGTGGTTGCTGTCTCTTCTGCTCTCCTTTCTTTCTCTCTCCTTCTCTCTCTGTTTCATTCGTTCTCTAATGGTTCCATTCTCTCTCTTGGGTTCAGTGTCTGTCATTCTCTCTCTCTCTCTCCTGTTTCTTTACTCTTATTTGCATTCTTAGAATAAAGCGAATAGATATAAATGTATCTCACTGTCCTCTAGGTAACCCGGCCCTGGCCAACCCGTACGGAGACGCCAACCTGACCACCCCCATCATGCCCCTGCAACAGCTGGTGTCAGAGATCCTCTTCGTTAGGACCAGCTACGTGAAGAAGATCATCGAGGACTGCAGCAACTCTGAGGAGACGGTCAAGCTGCTGCGCTTCAGCTGCTGGGAAAACCCCCAGTTCTCCTCTACCGTGCTGTCTGAGCTGCTCTGGCAGGTAAGGGGTTAACACTGATGACTCTCACTCTCGCACAGCGTTTTCGTTTCCCTCACCCGTCTACCTGTCTCGACCCCTAGGTAGCGTACTCTTACACATACGAGCTGAGGCCTTACCTGGACCTGCTGCTGCAGATACTGCTGATAGAGGACTCCTGGCAGACCCACAGGATCCACAACGTGCTGAAGGGTATACCAGACGACAGGGACGGCCTGTTTGACACCATTCAGCGCTCTAAGAACCACTACCAGAAACGGGCCTACCAGTGTATCAAGTGCATGGTGGCCCTGTTCAGCAACTGTACTGTGGCCTACCAGATACTACAGGTAAACATGACAGTAGTAGACTAGATACGATATGGTAGTCACCTCTCTCTGCCTACCAGATCAGTCATTTTACAATGGTGTTTCAGATATGTACAGTATGTTTGTGTCTGGATATCTTGAATGGTGTGTATCAGGAATAGAACTGTGTTAACATTAGAACTGTCTCTCTCTCTGTTGTGCTCCCAGAGTAACGGGGACCTGAAGCGTAAGTGGACGTGGGCGGTGGAGTGGCTGGGGGACGAGCTGGAGAGGAGGCCCTACACAGGGAACCCCCAGTACACCTACAACAACTGGTCTCCACCCGTCCAGAGCAACGAGACCTCCAACGGGTACTTCCTGGAGCGCTCGCATTCCGCACGCATGACCCTGGCCAAGGCCTGCGAACTTTGCCCCGAGGAGGTACGGAAGGTGTGTGCACGTGGGAAGGGTGTTTGCATGTTTTTTCGGTGTGTGTGTGTGGTAATGTAACAGAGCTCTCCTTGGCTGATTCCATTGTCTGTATTTCTTTCAGGAGCCAGATGATCAGGAGGCAACAGAAGATCATGACTCCTCCCCTCCCGAGGACACAGCGCTGTACCCCCATAACCCTGCTCCTGCCACACAGTTTCAGCAGGTAACACACACTGTATGGCACTGCTCCAGAATTTACACAATGCTCATATTGAATGCTGACACGTTTTTCTCCCTGTTTCCATGTCTCTCTGCAGCAGAACAACCACCCCCATGCCCAGCCCTATACGGGTCCGGCTGCCCAACACATGAACACGCCCCAGCGGCCCCCACAGAGAGCACAGGAGAGCTGGGAGAGCACCACAGAGGAGGTGGGGCCCGTGGCACCCCCGCCCGCTGTCCAGACGGCAAAAGAGTAACAACATGACACGAGGGCAACCAACCCCCTTAACCTGCAACTCACCTCACCAAATCTCTTTGCACACTAATATCACTCAATACCTTCAAGACATCCAGTTCATTGATTGGTTGATCAAACAGTCGATTTAAGACTAGACCCAGGCCGGAGCGCTCTCTTTTCTCCAGGAGTAACAGTGTCCTCTTTGTCACCTCTGATCCTTGACTCCTGCCCTCTGGATCGGGCCAATTAAGCTTTTCAAGTGTCTCTGTTTCTATCGTAGAATTGGATTTCTATGATTTCTAGAACTTTGAGCGGGAAGAGTCTCGACCTTCTCTTTCTCTCTGCCCCATAGAGACACGTCACTGCTGACAGAGGAAAAAAACACCCGTCTGCAGGGTTGTGTGTACAGTGTTTTTGAGAGACTTTGAGATGAAAGACAATGATGTGTGTACAGGAAGTGAAACAAAATGGTGACGGGAAGGGGTACATAGTATGTTAATGTTTTGGAATCGTTTAAACCTTCCTTCCCTCGACCTCCCTCCCAACCTACAGCAATGATGCAGCAAGGCTGTCCTGGATTGGCCGCTAGTATGTGACTTCAAAACTGAAAAGGAAGACCAATGTCAAATCAAATGGGGAAAAGAATGAGCGTTTCTCTCATTTTCTCTGCTTTGTAGTCAATGCATGGAGGTGAGGTTTGGCCTTTCATTGGCTGACCGGGTCTTGGTTGATGCGGTCATCTGTTCCACCACTATACTATAGTAGGTTTCAAACGTATCTCTCGCAGTGAGGACATGTTGAATAAAGAATTAAAACCAGTATCACCCTGTGTGCACCAGTTGACAATGGCAGGGTGGGTGAAGGCTTGTTAAATCTCTGCTCACTTGAAGTGAAAAGAACTCTGCTTCTTGGTTTTCTTACTTTTTTCCCTTCCACTTTTCGTCCTACTTGAACACAGCTACAGTCTTACAAATGTCTGCCTGTTGAGAATGACAGATGAAGCATTCTAAAGCAGGGTCATGATCTACAGTAACTGCTGGTAAACAAGCTAACTGACTCGCCCAGCGTTTCTGATTGTTCTTTTAGGATTCTATCTGCAACGAAAGTAGATGGCTGTGTTTCAGTTGGTAACATGAATGTGTGGTTTGTTGTAAATTCTTTTTTGTTTTACTGGGAGAATTGTCTGAAATGAGCAAAATCCCTGCAAAAAAAGAAGTCCTTGATATGAAGAATCGTAGGCTATTTTATTAGAATTTCCTTGATGTTTTTGCTGATTTGAAAGGAAGTAGAAAGTAATTGAAGAGGAACTTTTTGGTCCAATTCTTTTTTTTTATTTTTATTTTTTTAAGTACTTTATTAACTGCACCGAACTGTTTTTGCTAACAGTAGTTTTGGCCATGGTGTGATTTTGAATTCCGGAGCTCCAGTTCACACTTCGAAGTTGTTGTTTTTGTTTGTACAGCAGTGTGCCCACTACCAAGAATACGTGGAAAATGCAATCTTTACATTGTAGCGGCTTCATGTTTCATCTATGGTACATTGTAAATACCTAATGCACGCAACAACAACAACAACAAAAAATCATCAAGACATACAACGTGACAGTGACGAAACAATATCTCGTTGAGTGTATTTGCCAACAGTAAATTGTATTGCCCCAAAGGACTGGGTTGAAACTGCAATGGATTAGAAACAAAATGTCTGCTAAAACTGTGGCCTATACAGACAAGCTGTGGAAGAGCAAAGTGAGGAGGGAACCGGTCCCCCCCTCCCCCAAACAAAAAGCATACTGGGGAGAAAAAGGAGCAACCCAGGAACCTCCTGAGACAAGACTGTGGATGGTTCTAGATTAGAACCTAATGAGGGGGTGTGGTTAGAATGCTGTATGGACTGATGTCATCCTTCCAGGCCCTGCCCTAAAGCACTACAGGTCATCTCTCCTCTCACTTCTTCCATTATCTTTTTAGACTGCAAGGTCTTACAGATAGTTTTTTTGGTTTCTTTTGGCATTTTATTTGTGTAAAGTGTTATTTCAGGATCAGATCTGCCTTCTTATTTTGTTTAGAATTATTCAAAGTTTTTATTTTTTTTGTGAAACATGCATGGATGGTTGTTACCCCCCCATCTGCCTTGGAGCACTCTACAAACACAACACACTGTAAAATTATACTTTAAGAAAAGGACAAATAAATGGTCTTTTGAATTATTATGCCCTGTATGTAAGGAGGAACCTACAATTTTTTTCTTCTTTCACCTGTCTTTTTTTGTTTTTTTTAGATTGGCATGGATAAAGGGGAGGAGTCAAGGGAGAGGAAATTACTATATATTATTGAGTAACCTTTCTTTTGCCCCCTTTGACAAGTACAAAGTTAATCTAACAAACCGAACAGACAAGCTTTACAACACAGCTTATAAACCCCACTTTGAGCAGACGCTCTGAAGGGAAGATCCGGTCTGCCACAGTAGGCTTCCAGCCACTGATCCACAGTCAGCCAACTTTACCCCAGCCCTATCCTCCTTCAGTAGGTGAAAACTGACACGAGATCTGCTTTTGAAGCAACAATATCTGGCATCTATTCTCTCAGCAGGCACTGTTTATTCTAGCTCATTCTCACCCGCAGGAGGAATGTCAAGGGGAGATTCTCAATTGCGTACACCTCGCTTCCTTTCTCCTCACCGCCTCCTCTAAAGTCATTGGACGAGAAAGCCAGATGTCCTTCTCCTCCAATGGTTTTTGAGGAGGCGAGGAGTTGCAATTGAGATTCTCCCAAGGACTGTTAGAAAGGCAAAAGGGATGTGGTGTTGACATAATGAGACTTTACAGCTGTCGTCCATTCCTTGATCTCTACCTAATATGACACAGTTTGTTCCTTGCCCAGTCAAAGTCGTGACTATAGAATTATCAGCACCAGTGTTCAGGCCTATCTGACTAAAACCAATGCAGCCAGGAAAACCTCGAGCCAGTGACCTTAATGTTTTCGATGCATCCACCATGCACACTACCTCCTGTGCCATAGAAGTCCAGAACTCCTGGCAGAGACTTCAGGACACCTAGATTTTGGGACCATGCATTCACATAACAAGGAGTGTCAGTACAGTAGCCTTCAGCTACCTGTTATGTCACAATGTGAAACACCTGGATTAACAACAGGGGAATACTACAAAAAGAGTAGGTTGGTGATTGATTAAAAGGCTTACTTTAAAAATGGATTAACAAATATAACACACCTACTCCTTTCAGGGTTTTTATTTTGACTATTTTCTACATTTTAGAATAATAATGAAGACATCAAAACTATGAAATAACACATGGAATCATGTAGTAAAAGTGTTAAACAAATCAGAATACATTTTATATTTGAGATTCTTCAAATAGCCACCCTTTGCCTTGATGACAGCTTTGCACGCTCTTTCTCTCAACCAGCTTCACGAGGTAGTCACCTGGAATGCATTTAAATTAACTAGTGTTTAAAAATATATTTAACCTTTATTTAACTAGGCAAGTCGATTATGAACAAATTCTTAGTTACAATGACGACCAAACCCGGACGACGCTGGACCAATTGTGTGCCGCCCTATGGGACTCCCAATCACGGCCGGATGTGATACAGCCTGAACATAAACTTTTAAATTCATTTGTGGAATTTCTTTCCTTCTTAATCCGTTTGAGCCAATCAGTTGTGTTGTGACAAGGTAGGGGGGTATACAGAAGATAGCCCTATTTGGTAAATGACCAAGTCCATATTATGGCAAGAACAGCTCAAATTAGCGAAGAGAAATGACAGTCCATCATTACTTTAAGACATGAAAGTCAGTCAATACGGAACATTTCAAGAACTTTTAAAGTTTCTTCAAGTGCACTATGATGAAGCACTATGATGCTTCAAGCACTATGATGAAACTGTCTCTCATGAGGAACGCCACAGGAAAGGAAGACCCAGAGTTACCTCTGCTGCAGAGGATAAGTTCAATAGAGTTACCAGCCTCAGAAATTGCAGTCCAAATAAATGCTTCACAGAGTTCAAGTAACAGACACATCTCAACATCAACTGTTCAGAGGAGACTGCGTGAATCAGGCCTTCATGGTCTAATTGCTGCCAAGAAACTACTACTAAAGGACACCAATAAGAAGAAGAGACTTGCTTGGGCCAAGAAACATGAGCAAAGGACATTAGACCGGTGGAAATCTGTCCTTTGGTCCGCATGTGTAGTTCCCACCGTGAAGCATGAAGGAGGAGGTGTGGGGGTGCTTTGCTGGTGACACTGTCAGTGATTTAGAATTCAAGGCACACTTAACCAGCATGGCTACCACAGCATTCTGCAGCGATACGACATCCCATCTGGTTTGCGCTTCGTGGGACTATCATTTGTTTTTCAACAGGACAATGACCCAACACACCTCTAGGCTGTGTAAGAGCTATTTGACCAAGAAGGAGAGTGATGGAGTGCTGCATCAGATGACCTGGCCTCCACAATCACCTGACCTTAACCCAATTGAGATGGTTTAGGATGAGTTGGACCGCAGAGTGAAGGAAAAGCGGCCAACAAGTGCTCAGCATATGTGGGAACTCCTTCAAGACTGGGAAAGCATTCCAGGTGAAGCTGGTTGAGACAATGCCAAGCGTGTGCAAAGCTGTTATCAAGGCAAAGGGTGGCTACTTTGAAAAATCTCACTACTGTCATTGGTTACACTAATTGCAGTGTGTCTACATAACCTGGTTCAATAATTCATGACATTACCTTGAGGAAGGCAGTGATGCCGAAACGTTGGTAAATACCCGTTAAATTGCTGGGAGATTATACATGGAGTGTGCGACTCTTTATTTTGATAGTTTATCGTTTATTCGCAGTTAGTCAGCACCTCCACACAAACTATTATTCTGGGTGTGCGCCAGCTCATGTTTTAAAAAAAAAAAAATCTACTTTGAAAAATCTAAAATATATTTTGAGTTGTTTAACACTTTTCTACATGATTCCAGTATTTTTCTCAATGGACAAAATAGGAAAAAAATAAAGGACTTGAATGAATGAGTATGTTAGGTATGTCCAAACTTTTGACTGATAGTGAATGAGGTATTGACTGTCATATACTACTGAATATCTTTAATTCAACTATGACGCTGTCGATTTTTACAACATCACAATTGAATATGAAATAGTCAAGCAAATTATACAAATGTAGCCAGACTTTTAAAAACTTTTTGGAAAGGGTGATAAAATGTCGCGATATGCGCAATGTCCTCTGCTCTTTGTGGTTGTCTCAACCAATAAAATCTCGCTTTGGGTTCCTGCTTCTAGCTTCCATTACACCACGACACGCACCTTCACCAGTTAGTAAGCGGTGTCGGTATAAAGGCTTTAGACCACCGAACTATAGTGTCATGAAAATAAGCAAAAAATAATTTACAGTAATATAATATAGCAACTGTGTCTTTAAGCTTCATTCATTCGGAAATTGACAAAAGAAGAAAAGACGAGCGAACCTAAGGGACGTCGACAAACCGGCAAACAAAGAGATCCCTTCTCGACGACAACATTTTTCCTCAATATTCTTTAGTTATGAGTCATGTGGCCGTCGAAAATTTACACGGTCTAGAACAGCAGGTGAGTTTTAAAAATTTGTGTTGATATCTATAACACGTAAAAATGAGTAGAACGAGTCTGAAAATGCAGTCGTGGATACCAAGCTAGCTGGTTAGCTTTGCTCGCTAGCTACGTTAGCTGTAACTGCGTGTGTTGTCTAATCTCTGGGTAAAATGGAGGCCGGTGGGTGAATATGGTTGGTGACGATGGCGGTGAACGTTCAACAATGCAGTATTTCTCACGATTGGGTTGTTCCTTCACTATACCTCTAAAACATGCAATCTAAACCTTATGTTCAATGTTGGCGACATTCAAATGTTTTTGTATCTTTCATTTATTCACTTGAGTTGATGATTGTTAGCCTGCTTGCTAGTTTGGCCTCTAGTTAGCGTTAGGTACGTACGCTAACATGAAAGCTAGCTGGCTACATTTTCTTCTGCGTCACTGTCACATTGTTTTAATCCCGAAAGAACAAAACGTGTTTATGCTTTGCACAGTTGCTGGCTAGCAACGACTGCATTGTTTGGTTTTTGTTGCCATGTTAAAGAACCTGTCATTGTTAAGTCATCCAGTTGTTTTTGTCACCTGTAACGTTAGTCCAGCCTACAGTATCCAGGAAAACACCCATTAATTTGGTATGGAAGCATTATAAAAATGAGTCTTGCTGTAAATGCATTTGTCAATGTTAAATA
The DNA here is from genome assembly GCF_901001165.1 of Salmo trutta. Classification (NCBI taxonomy): domain Eukaryota; kingdom Metazoa; phylum Chordata; class Actinopteri; order Salmoniformes; family Salmonidae; genus Salmo; species Salmo trutta. The sequence goes on along the minus strand of NC_042995.1, from coordinate 6,949,944 downwards.
TGGTCAAACATGGAAAATGAAACCTAACATAATTCGTAAGCTGTCATGACATTGTCTGATAGTCAGCAGATGCATATTTGACATGTGCTTGGCAGTGTGAAAGGATGTTGGGTTGGTGGGGGCCAACTTATTTTGACACAGGAAATAAGACCCCCCATTGAGCCATGTTGGTCACGCTCCATGATAACCTGTATTTGTCTGTTAAAGCAAAGGACTCGAGGGGAAGAACTTCGGTAGCAGTATATACATTTGAGCAGAGAAGAATCCAGTCCAACTCTGTAATTGGAGTGTTTTGGTAGGGTGTTAGGGAACGAAATCACGCTATGGTTCTGGTGTTACACATTGTATTGCATGTTATAGAGAAGCTTCTCATGAACACACAATACTTTATTTTCTGATGATAGGATTTACCATTGCTGATATCAAACGTTCAAGTGATCTAAAAAGGTTGAGACAGGTCATTGTCAATAATGGCATCAAATACATTTTCTGATTTCTTAAATTAAACACATTGTCCAGTATTTCATACTGTTAGGACATTTTCAGGGCTGATGTAGAACAGAGATTATTCAAATAAAAATAATAAATTATTAACTGAAAATGCTATGTTATGCAAATTAGGCACTTAATATGCAAACCAGGCAGTACAGAATACATCATTACTGTAATTTTAGCCCAATTGAAAGTAGGGTGGTCATATTAACAGATCTAAATGCTTTATACCAAACTGAGTTTGCAAAAATTTGAAACAATTTATGAAATTAGCTTGTGACTTTTTACACGACTTTATGCAAATTACATACTTAATACACTCCTACACTCACTCACACACAGCCTAATGGCGTCTGCATGCTTCCCATCTGCAATCATTTGGAACAGTTCGTGCATTTATTTTAACAACAGTGTTACGATTTTGTTCATTTTGGTTTTCGGCTATTTTTTCCCCCCAGCTGTTCACGCCCCTTTGTCTGTGAATGGTCAGCAGTATGGATTCTTCAATGAAGTGTGACATTCCAATGAGAGTAATATTTTTCACTTTAGAAATAATGCACCAAAACTCTTTGTTAGATGTAAAAAAAATAAATAAAACAACAACCTCGACGATTTACAGATTTCTTGTTGTCTATTTTGACCAAGTGTATACTGGCTACGGTGTCTCAAGATGGACAAAAAGTACTATTGCATCTCTTTTCTAGTTTTTCAAGCGAAGGTCTTTTTTAAGGGAGTATACGAGCACACTCGTTTGACTTGCCGACGCATGCGGAAGGCTTAAGACACACTTCTCAGCATCCCCACACACTTACCCAACACACACACTTCTCACTAAGTCTGAACTGTAACATGGAAAGCTACTAGTCTAATAACGTACACTACATGGCCAAAAGTATGTGGACACCTGCTCGTCGAACATCTCATTTCAAAATCATAGGCATTAATATGGAGTTGGTCCCTCCTTTGCTGCTACAACAGCCTCCACTCTTCTGGGAAGGCTTTCCACTAGATGTTAAACATAGCTGCAGGGACTTGCTTACATTCAGCCACAAGCATTAGTGAGGTCGGGCAATGATGTTGTGTGATTAGGCCTGGATCGCAGTCGGCGTTCCAATTCATCCCAAAGGTGTTCGATGGAGTTGAGGTCAGGGCTAGAGGTTGACCGATTTAATTAGGTCCGATTTCAAGTATTCATAACAATTGGTAATCGGTATTTTTGGACACCGATTGTGGCCGATTTTATTGTTTTTTACACCTTTATTTAACTAGGCTAGTCAGTTAAGAACACATTCTTATTTTCAATGACGGCCTAGGAACGGTGGGTTAACCGCCTTGTTCAGGGGCAGAATGACAGATTTTTACCTTGTCAGCTCGGGGATTCGTTTTTGCAACCTTCCGGTTACTAGTCCAACGCTCTAACCACCTGCCTTACATTGCACTCCATGAGGAGCCTGCGTGGCAGGCTGACTACCTGTTACGCGAGGGCAGCAAGAAGCCAAGGTAAGTTGCTAGCTAGCATTAAACTTATCTTATAAAAAACTATCAATCTTAACATAATCACTAGTTAACTACACATGGTTGGTGATATTACTAGTTCATCTAGCGTGTCCTGCGTTGCATATAATCGATGCGGTGCCTGTTAATTTCTCATCGAATCACAGCCTACCGTAAATTCCGGACTATAAGCCGCAACTTATTTCCCAGGCTTTGAACCTCGCGGCTTAAACAATGACGCGGCTAATATATGGATTTTTCCCGCTTTCAATTATTATTATTATTTTTTTAAACACATTCTGTGACGTGCTCCGTTTTTTGGCGGCATGAAGCTTTCGTTAACCCGTTCGGCAATATCATTGGTCTAAGGTCAAACAACTTTTTTGTTTACTGTTTAGATTAAATCGAGCGCTCTCAAACTTCCCATCATTCTGATTACGGTAGTCATTTTGTCACCCTCGTCATGGCAAAGACACGGAGAAATGCATATGATGCAGCTTTCAAGTTGAAGGCGATTGATCTGGCTGTTGGAAAAGGAAATAGAGCTGCTGCACGGGAGCTTGGTCTTAATGAGCCGATGATAAGACGTTGGAAACAGCAGCGTGAGGAATTGACTCGGTGCAAAAAGACAACTAAAGCTCACTGCTAATTTTTTATTTTTTGTTACAAGCTGTGTTTCGTTAAAGCCTGTGTAAAGTTCATTTGTTTCAATGTACCAGTAGGCACCTGCGGCTTATTTATGTTCAAAATAATATATATTTTTAAATTCAGTGGGTGTGGCTTATATTCAGGTGCACTTAATAGTCCGGAAATTACGGTACTTCGACAAACGGGTGATGTTTAACAAGCGCATTCGCGAAAAAACACTGTCGTTGCACCAATGTGTACCTAACCATAAACATCAATGCCTTTCTTTAAAATCAATACACAAGTATATATTTTTAAACCTGCATATTTAGTTAATATTGCCTGCTAACATGAATTTCTTATAACTAGGGAAATCTGTGCAAGCAGTCAGGGTATGTGCAGCAGTTGGGCCGCCTGGCTCGTTGCGAACTGTGTGAAGACCATTTATTCCTAACAAAGACCGTAATTAATTTGCCAGAATTGTACATAATTATGACATAAGGTTGTACAATGTAACAGCAATATTTAGACTTGGGGATGCCATCCGTTAGATAAAATACGGAATGGTTCCGTATTTCACTGAAAGAATAAACGTTTTGTTTTCGAAATTATAGTTTCCGGATTCGACCATATTAATGACCAAAGGCTCGTATTTCTGTGTTATGTTATAATTAGATATTTTATAGAGCAGTCTGACTGAGCGATGGTAGGCAGCAGCATGCTCGTAAGTTTTCAAACAGCGCTTTTGTGCGTTTGCCAGCAGCTTTTCGCTGTGCTTCAAGCATTGAGCTGTTTATGACTTCAAGCCTATCAACTCCCGAGATTAGGCTGGTGTAACCGATGTGAAATGGCTAGCTAGTTAGCGGGGTGCGCGCTAATAGCGTTTAAAACGTCACTTGCTCTGAGACTTGGAGTAGTTATTCTCCTTGCTCTGCAAGGGCCGCAGGTTTTGTGGTGCGATGGGTAACGATGTTTCGAGGGTGGCTGTTTTCGATGTGTTCCTGGTTCGAGCCCAGGTAGGGGCGAGGAGAGGGACGTAAGCTGTGCTTGTTACACTGGCAATACTAAAGTGTCTATAAGAACATCCAATAGTCAAAGGTATATGAAATACAAATGGTATAGAGAGAAATAGTCCTATAATTCCTATAATAACTACAACCTAAAGCTTCTTACCTGGGAATATTGAAGACTCATGTTAAAAGGAACCACCAGCTTTCATATGTTCTCATGTTCTGAGCAAGGAACTTAAACATTAGCTTTTTTACATGGCACATATTGCACTTTTACTTTCTTCTCCAACACTTTGTTTTTGCATTATTTAAACCAAATTGAACATGTTTCATTATTTATTTGAGGCTAAATTGATAGTATTTATGTATTATATTAAGTTCAAATAAGCGTTCATTCAGTATTGTTGTAATTGTCATTATTACAAATAAATGTTAAAAAAAATCTGCCGATTAATCGTTATCGGCTTTTTTTGGTCCTCCAATAATCTACCAAACCCAGATTTGTCCATCGGACTGCCAGATGGTGAAACATGATTCATCAAACCAAATCACGTGTTTCCACTGCTCCAGAGTCCAAAGGAGGCAAGCTCTACACCACTCCAGCCGATGCGTTGCGCGTGGGGATCTTAGGCCCATGGAAACCCTTTTCATGAAGCTCCTGACTAACGGTTACATTTACATTTAAGTCATTTAGCAGACGCTCTTATCCAGAGCGACTTACAAATTGGTGCATTCACCTTATGATATCCAGTGGAACAACCACTTTACAATAGTGCATTTAAATATTTTTAGGGGGGGGGGGTTAGAAGGATTACTTTATCCTATCCCAGGTATTCCTTAAAGAGGTGGGGTTTCAGGTGTCTCCGGAAGGTGGTGATTGACTCCGCTGTCCTGGCGTCGTGAGGGAGCTTGTTCCACCATAGGGGTGCCAGAGCAGCAAACAGTTTTGACTGGGCTGAGCGGGAACTGTGCTTCCTCAGAGGTAGGGGGGCCAGCAGGCCAGTTCTTGTGCTGATGCTTCCAGAGGCAGTTTGGAACTCGGTAGTGAGTGTTGCAACCGAGGACAGATTTGTACTTGCTTCAGCAGTCCCGTTCTGTGAGCTTGTGTGGCCTACCACTTGCTTCTTGACGTTTCCACTTCACAATAACAGCACTTAAAGTTGACTGGGGCAACTCTTGCAGGCCAGAAATGTAACGAACTGACTTGCTGGAAAGGTGGCCTCTTATGGCAGTGCCACGTTGAAAGTCATTGGTCTCTTCAGTGAGGCCATTCTACTGTCAGTGTTTGTCTATGGAGATTGCATGGCGGTGTTTTCAATTTTATACACCTGTCAGCAACGGGTGTGGCTGAAATCCACTAATTTGAAGGGGTGTCCACATACTTTTGTGTTAGTGTTTCATAAAATACAGTATTGGGATTTTTGGACATTGGGTAACCGCTGATACTTTGTTTAAAAATGCTATGTTTTTCTTTTAGTGAAAACAGATTTGATTACTGTGTTTTTTTAAAACTATTTTCCTTGGTCCATTATTTCTCCCTCACCAAACACCCTAGTTTTGGGTCTGTATTCCTGTAGCCCAGGGCTGCCCAACTTTCTTCCTGGACATCTACTGTCCTGTAGGTTTTCAGTCCAACCCAAATTTAGCATATCTGATTCAGCTAGTTAAGGTCTTGTTGAGCAGCTAAATGGTAGAAACGGGTGTTAAATTAGGGTTGGACGGTAGATCTCCAGGAAGACGGTTGTGCAGCCCTGTTCTAGCCTATTGGCAGTTTTGAGTGTCTGCCTTGTAAGAAACTATATTTGGTTGCTTGCAAAGGTACACCCACGGTAGACTGCTCTGCAAAATGTACAATTGAAACTTACTGTAATTGGATTGTGGTGGTGGGGGGCAACAACTAGACAGGGGAGTTCCCTGCTTCACATATGTGTAATGGGGAAGCACTGTAGTATAAGGGATATTCATGTCTTTCTGGAGATCAACAGTTTGACACTTTATTTGGATAGTGTGACCATCTGTTGATAAGCAACTGCTGGTGTAGGTTAGGGAAAGGGTTAGGGTTAGTAGATTGTTAGTTGAAATGTTACTGTAGAGCATCTATAGATGGAGTGTTACCCAGTTTGTCACCCTTTGTCTTGCAGCTTACTGTCCTATATGCATGTTTCGAATTACATTTATCCGTAACAGTGTTTACTGTAGTACCTAACTGTACGTTTCATTTTCTATTTCAGCTTGCTGTCCTAGGCTTGAACAATGCTGACGGGCAGGGCGGAGGCACTGGCAGTAAGTGATCTCTACTCTTTGAGCCAAAGGACATCTAGGTTGTGTTATGGTGATCCTTTTCTTTTATGATCACTTGGTCTGAAGCAGCCTTCACTCTTATCCTTTCCTTCAGGGCCATTGGGTGGTTCAAGGACTGAATCTAACCCCCCCCCAGGTGGCCTTTTTAATGGATAGTTCATACCCAAAAGTCAAAAACTTGTCAGATGTTTTAAGACCTTAGAAGTGGTCTGAAGTCGAGCTGAGTTGGTGTTCTGCAGGAATCTGCAGATAAATTATTGTTACTGTCCAATCACAGGCCCACGGAACATCCCAGTCCTGACATCATTGGCCTTTGTGGGAGAGAGACTAGAGTAGGGAGCTTTAAACTATTGGGAGTGACTCACATTTCCATCACTGTATTACTAGGTTCATTTAGGTATAAGATGCCATCAAGTCATTTTAATTTCACTTATTTATTTTTAGCCAATTCATGCTCTTATCATTTATGAGATTGCGTAAACGCCATTTAAGTTAATTTTCCTCATTTGGGGTACAAGACAGTTTTCAGTAGTTTTTTGTTTAATCAAACAGGCCAGATAGGCTACTTAATCCCTATTAAATTAAAGGGATTGAGACATCCCTAGAATAAGACTAGGAACCCATTAGACCTGTTTGTCCGTTTTGTATACAGTACTGCCCTTGTGTTCACAAGTCTGTCTCTCTAGGGACCTGTTACATTCCACCTCATTTACGGAACCAAGAGGCTTCCAAAATTGGTAAGTGTCGTCCCCCCCATCAACACTACCACCTCTGAGGTATGCCAGTTGGACACCGTAAAAATGCCCTGGCCCCCTAGTGGTCAAGAATGCCATAATGCATTGTAGTGGCCCATAATAAACATTTACTAAATTGATTGAGCTAGCAACAATGCTGTGAAATTCCCTCAACTAAAAAGCAGACAATTAGCTTTAGTTTTATCTTGACAATAAATTCTTGCTGGGCTGGGACAAGGTCAGCTAGAGGGTGACCCGGGTGTATTGATTTTCTCCACTTGTTTGAAACAGTGGCGTAAAGGTTGCGTTAGAATCCCCATCTTATATAGCCAGCCGCTTGTTTTTATCTCATCCCAAAAGACACTACAGGAAGACAGACACACAACCGTGCATATCCAATGTCCTGGAGTCCATTTTGTGACAGCATCTGCGAACTGCTTTGACAAACCATCAACCACTCCATTTCCGTGCTCTTACTGGCCAACATTCGCAGTACATCGGCAGCATGTTTTCATCATGAAGCCCCTCCCCCCATGACGTTGTTTTTTTTTGTTTTTTTTTGCAGCAGATGCTTTCTCTAGACCGAGCGCTTTGTCAATGGCACCAGGAAGCTGTAAGTCCCTTCACAGTCCGCTCTTTGGCTGAGGGAAGCTCTGGCGTTTTTTAATTTTAAACGTTATCTTTATTTTATTCTGCATGTTTTAATTAAATTGCCTACCAGAACAGTGGTCTCACTCAATTAGAAAACAAGGACACGTGCATTTCGACAAGGGGACTGGAGGCTCTCAAATTACATCTTTAAAACCACATTCTCATGGGTGAAACGAAGACATGACTGGCTTTTTCCTGCATTAAGGGTGTTGGCATCTGCTCACATGCTTACATTTTGTTCAAACAACAATCAGCCTCCATTAGTTATGTCATTCCAACATACTGCTTAATTGCAAGGCTTCCATTTATTTGTGTGTGGAATTGAAAGTGGTAGGTATTAGCAAATTAATGCTGCTTGCATAACAAATGTTCCTTAATCGGGACCCTAGTTAATGGGCCAAATTATTGACTTGTGTAGACTGTTTTATTGTATGGATTGTGTATTGTTTACTGGGAAAATAAGCCGGGTCATTTTTAAATGAAATATTTCCCTTTTCAGAGGCATCCATACGTAACAAGTGGTGGGTGTCTGGGATGTGAAAGTCAAATGAACCAAGAAGGGCGTGGTTCCATTGTGCCCCTAACCCCTACTAGCTCTAAAGGACCTCAACACATTTCTTACAGCCATCCAGTTTGTTCTAATCTGTGAACATAGAAAGGCTAAGGGGAAGTAGCTAGAGGCTGAAATGGAACTAGGCCTACTTGGTCCAAATCTCTCTTCCTACAGGGTCCGTTACTGCCTACCGCCGTTGTGCCCTTGAGCAAGGCACTTTACCTCTAGGTGCTCTAGGAGTGCTGCTCTGCCCGCTGCCCCGTGTTGCTCCCAGCCTGTGGTGTCTGTCAGATTGGGTACTGTGACAGCAACAACTAAAGAATATCTGTGCAAATGGACCAATAGACAAAGTATTGTATTGACAGCGTATGAGGAGGAAACCCTCTTGTACTATGGGAGTCACCATGTCTCCCCTCTATTTCCTTTCTGTTTTTACCCAAGATACGCCTGGCGGTTGGGACGGTGGACGCAACAACGGCTTCGTGCAGAATGGTTACCACGACAACCGCATGAATGGGGGTAACCGGTACAACAGTGGCCCGCCTCGCATGGAGAGGGGCAGGGGGGGTGGAGGTTTCCGCAGGGGCGGGTCCTACAACCCAGTACAGCCTATGCAGAACGCTGGCATGTTTGGCGTCTACGACAACAAAGATGGCGGCGGGTGGAACACAACTAAAGATGCCTACACCAGCTTCGGCGCGCGTCCCGACAGGGGGAAGTCTGCTTTTTTCAACAACGGCGGGAGTGCGCCCCGAGGAAGGTGAGAAGACTAGAGATTTCACCCCCAAGCCCTCAGCCAACAGCTCTCAGGTTCCTCAGAGTTCAGTGCTGTACCATGAGGCAACTCGTTAGCAAGCTAGCTTTCCTGACCCCTGTGGTTATGTTCTGCTTGACAGTTACCCGCGTGGAGGGTTTGGAGGCAGTGGAAACAGCCGCTGGGTGGAGGAGTCCAGGGATGACGAGGACTGGTCCAAACCCACTCAGGCCAATGAGCGCCTGGAACAGTGAGTAGTAACCTAACCCCCCCCCCCCCGCTTTCTGCATACTAATGATATTTCAATAATGAGGACTTACCATTGTCATTTTACAATACATCACTATCCGCTATCCCTGTCCTTCATCAATATCCCTCTTGTTAAAATGGTCAAGTAGACCTTTCTCTGTCACTTTCCTGACCTTCTGTGTTTCTGCTTCTCCCCAGGGAGCTGTTCGCTGGTGGCAACACAGGGATTAACTTTGACAATTACGACGACATTCCCGTTGAGGCCACTGGCCAAAACTGCCCCCATCACATTGACAGCGTGAGTCCCCAAGTATTCTAGCCAAATAACCCTGTCTTAGATCCAGTAGCCCTCATGTCCTATTAGTCAGCATTTTGTTAGTATTTTTCAAAACCAGAAGTGTTTCCCATAGGATCTACTGAGCAGCTTGTGTGGTGCTGTTGATCTCCCTGCACATATCCCCCCCCCCCCCCCCCCCTTCCCCCTGAAACAGAGTTGTGTGAAAGCTGTTTGATGTTCATTTGAGTGACTGGTTAAAGCTGTTTGGTGTTCATTTGAGTGACTTGTTTGTCTTTGTATTTCAGTTCCAAGACGTAGAGATGGGAGAGATCATTATGAGTAACATCGCCCTGACCCGCTACACTCGGCCCACTCCGGTCCAGAAGTACGCCATTCCAATCATCAAGAACAAGAGGGACCTGATGGCCTGCGCCCAGACAGGTTAGAACCAGAGTGAACTAGAACCACTCCAAATTGGATTGGTCTGGAGAGCTATATGCAGATATGACTTACAACAACTGTATTGTACTGTAGTTGATTTAAGTATAGGTATATGACTAATATAAACTGGTCTCTCAGGTTCCGGTAAGACTGCCGCTTTCCTGTTGCCTGTACTGAGTCAGATTTACACTGAAGGCCCAGGAGAAGCCCTCGCTGCTCAGAAGTCTGGAGGACAGGACAATGGAAAGTATGGTCGCCGTAAGCAGTACCCCCTCGCTCTGGTCCTGGCCCCCACCAGAGAACTGGCCCTGCAGATCTACGAAGAGGCCAGAAAGGTAAGCAACTGCCCCCCTCTCACCTGGGATGTTATTGCGGGTGTAGCAAAATGCTTGACACACCCACGCAATGTGACCACACACACAGAGAGGACAGACATCCCATCAGCACCAATACCAGCTAGGTCGGTAGCGGTCTGCCAGTGGGCCTCTATCTCTTTGTCTCTGTTTTTGTGTTGACGGCCAACCAGCCAAGGTTGGTATTAGGGAACTGCAGTGTAACACACAATCATTGTTTGTGTTCTCCTTTCTCTCTCTGTACCCCGTATTCCCCCTCTCCCTTCTCTCTCGCTCTCTGTACCCCGTATTTACCCTTCTCGCTCTCTGTACCCTGTATTCACCCTCTTCCACCCCTCTCTCCTGCTGTAGTTTGCATACCGGTCCCGTGTGCGTCCTTGTGTGGTGTACGGAGGGGCTGACATTGGCCAGCAGATCAGAGACCTGGAGCGAGGCTGTCACTTGCTGGTGGCTACACCTGGACGCCTGGTGGACATGATGGAGAGGGGCAAGATTGGCCTCGACTACTGCAAGTGAGTAGACTTCCAACAGTCTGGACTGCTGGCAGACTGAGCTGTCCCAGACATAGCGTCTGGTTTTTGACTTCATTGTTTTTGAAAGGTGCAGACAAGTTACAAAGGCCCAGTCACTAGGCACTTTACCTAGATGAATAACCTAAGCCCTATTCGCATTGGATTAGTTTTACTGGGAGAGATGGGATTAGTTTTACTGGGAGAGATGGGAGTTATGTGAACAAATCACCACATCTGTAATTTAAGTCCTGTTCAAATCTTCCATGTCAGTCATTTTTAAATAGCAGGAGAGTAATAAATCCAGGTGGAAAAACCTAGCATTTTTCGACTATCTCCAAAGTCCTCTGATAATATTAGTCCTGTGCGACTCGATCCCTGTCTTGTCAGAGTTTGACAGGCATTGCTCGTGGTTTGAGCAAGAAACAATAACTGATTAGATGGGTTTTAACTTCTTGGGGCTATGTGGGACGTTAGCGTGCCACCCGTGGCGCACCCTATCAACAGCAGGTGCATTTCAAGAGCGGCAAATTTGAAACCAAATAAATGTCAAAATTCAAATTTCTCAAACATACAACTAACTTACACCCTTTGAAAGATAAACATCTCCTTAATCTAACCACGTTGTCCGATTTCAAAAAGGTTTTACGGGGAAAGCATAAAGTTAGGTTATGTTAGGAGAGTACATTGACAATAGCTGTGTGTAATGTATTGTCGATTCAAAGACAGGCGTCACCAAAACCATAAAATCAGCTAAAATTATGCACTAACCTTTTACAATCTCCATCAGATGACACTCCTAGGACATTGTTAGACAATGCATGCATTTTTAGTTCTATCAAGTTCATATTTATATCTAAAAACAGCGTTTTACTATGGCGTTGATGTTCAGGAAATCGTTTCCCTCCAATACCGGCAGTCAAGTCATGACAACAAAATAATGAATTAATATTAGAAAACATTGGTAAAATATTATATTGTCATTCAAAGAATTATAGATTTACATCTCTTGAACGCAATCGACTTGCCAGATTTAATATTAACCTTACTGGGAAATCACACTTTGCAATAATCTGAGCACTGCGCCCAGAAAAATACGCATTGCGATAGACTAACCGCCATGTTGGAGAGATCTAAAATCGAAAATACTATGTAAATAATCCATTACCTTTGATTCTCTTCATCAGATGTCACTTCCAAAGAATCCCAGGTCCATAACGAATGTAGTTTTGTTCAAAAAAGCTCATCATTTATGTCCAAAAACCTCCGTGTTGTTAGCACATGATCTAAGCCAGCCGGACTTCACTTCACGAACGGAAAAAATATATTTACGTTCGTTCAAACATGTCAAACGTTGTATCGCATAAATCATTAGGGCCTTTTTTAACCAGAACATAAAATTCAAGGCGGACCATTGGGTTCTCTTTTAAAACGTTTCGGAATGAGAGTACCCAACATGAACTCGCGCGCCAGGTGTCTAATGGGCCATCACCGTTCCAAGGCTCTTCTTCGGTCAGATCTCACTGTAGAAGACTCAAAACACTTTGTAAAGGCTGGGGACATCTTGTGGAAGCAATAGGAAGTGCCAAAACATTCCTCAGCCCCTTTGTTTTTCAATGGTATAGGCTTAAAGTCAATTCAACACATCAGGTATCCACTTCCTGTCAGAATCTGTCTCAGGGTTTTGCCTGCCAAATGAGTTCTGTTATACTCACAGACACCATTCAAACAGTTTTAGAAACTTTAGGGTGTTTTCTATCCATATATAATAAGTATATGCATATTGTAGTTACTGGGTAGGATTAGTAACCAGATTAAATCGGGTACATTTTTTTATCCAGCCGTGAAAATACTGCCCCCTATACCCTAACAGGTTAACCTCTTAGGGCTAGGGGGTAGTATTTTCACGGCCGGATGAAAAACGTACCAAATTTAAACAGGTTACTACTCTGTCCCAGAAACTAGAATATGCATATTAGTAGTAGATTTGGATAGAAAACACTCTGAAGTTTCTAAAACTGTTTGAATGGTGTCTGTGAGTATAACAGAACTCATATGGCAGGTAAAAACCTGAGACAATCCAAGCAGGAAGTGGGAAGTCTGGTGCTTGTAGTCCTTTCAAGTGATTGCCTTGACTGTATACAGTCTAAAGCTTTCACTAGATGTCAGCAGTCTTTAGAACGGTGTTTGAAGATTCTATGGTGAATTTGAAGGGAATACCAGATGTGGTAAACTGGTGTCCCATTATAAGGCATGGGTTCAAGTCATGCGCAATGACTTGGGAGCGAGCTGAGTTCATATTCACTCCTAAAGAGAACGGATAGGTCCGGTTGGAATTTTATTCAAGGTATATGATAAAAACAACCTAAAGATTGATTCTATACATCGTTTGACATGTTTCTACAAACTGTAGTATAACTTTTTTGACTTTTCGTCTGGACTAAGTAAGCACGCGCGTATTGGATTTGGATAGTGAACCTAACGCGCGAACAAAATTGATTATTTTTAAATAAATCGGAACTTTATCGAACATTTATTGTGGAACTGGGATTCCTGGGAGTGCCTTCTGATGAAGATAATCAAAGGTAAGTGAATATTTATAATGTAATTTCTTAGTTTTATTGACTCCAAGATGGCGGGTTTCTGTTTGCTAGTTGTTAGTGTCATCTGGGCTGTACTCAGATTACAAATTGTGCTTTCGCCGTGAACCTTTTTTGAAATCTGACAAAGCGATTGCATTTAGAAGTGTATCTATAATTCAGTGCATAACACTTCTATATTGATCAATGTTTACGATGAGAATTTACGTACTGTGTGTGCTCATTGTGCTGATTCACCGTCAAGTTTGGAGGGAAAACATTTCTCAATATTACGCGCCAATGTAAAATGCTGTTTTTGGATATAAATATGAACATTATCGAGCAAAACATGTATTGTGTAATATAATGTCCTAGGAGTGTCATCTGATGATGATCGTCAAAGGTTAGTGCTTCATTTAGCTGTGTTTTGGGTTTTTGTGATGCATCTAGTTGCTTGGAAAATGGCTGTGGTGTTTCTTGTGAAGTTTGTGTCCTAACATAATCTAATTTTATGCTTTTGCCGAAAAGCCTTTTTGAAATCGGACAATGTGGTTAGATTAACGAGAAGTTTATCCTTAAAATGGTGTAAAATAGTTGATTGTTTGAGAAAATGGAATAATGAGATTTTAGCTGTTTTAAATTTGGCGCTTTGATTTTCTGCTGGCTGTTGTCAAATTCAATCCCGTTAACGGGATGAGAACGGGAAGGGGTCCCATAGAGGTTAAACACAAATCTATCTATCTATCATGTACCAACTTTCAGTGAATGCTTTTGTTTATAGGTTTTGTGGCAATTAATTGAATATTGTTTTTTTTTGTGCCTATTTAACCTCTCTTGGGGAGGTGGGACGCTAGCCACGGTTCACACTATTCAACAGCCAATGAAAAATCAGAGCGCCAAATTCAAAACCACAAAATGTCATAATTCAAAGTTCTCAAACATACGACTATTTTACACCATTTTAAAGATGCACGTCTCCTTAATGTAACCACATTGTCCGATTTCAAAAAGGCTTTACGGCGAAAGCATAAAGTTAGATTATGTTAGGACAGTTCAAACACAAGAAAAACCACACAGCCATTTTCCTAGCAAGGACAGGCGTCACAAAAACCAGAAAACCAGCTAAAATTATGCACTAACCTTTGACGATCTTCATCAGATGACACTCCTAGGACATCATGTTACACAGTACATGCATTTTTTATTCGATCAAGTTGATATTTATATCCAAAAACAGCCTTTTACATTGGCGCGTGATGTTCAGAAAATATTTTGCCTCCAATACTCCCGGTGAATCAGCACTACAATTTACAAAAATACTCATCATAAACGTTGATAAAATATTAAACTGTTATTCAAAGAATTATAGATGAACATCTCCTTTATGCAACCGCTGTGACAGATTTCAAAAAAGCTTCACGGGGAAAGCACACTTTGCAATAATCTGAGTACTGCGCTCAGAAAAAGACATCAAGCAATACAGATACCCGCCATTTTGGAGTCATCTAAAATCATAAATAGCATTAGAAATTCACTTACCTTTTGATCTTCATCAGAAGGCACTTCCAGGAATCCCAGGTCCACAAATGTTGTTTTGTTCGATAAAGTCCATAATTTATGTCCATATAGCTCCTTGTTGTTTGCGCGTTCAGTAAGCTACTCCAAGTATAGGAAGCGCGGCCAAAATGTCACAACGAAAAGTCTAAAAAAAAAGTTAGATTTACGTTCGTTCAAACATGCCAAATGTTGTATAGCATCAATCTTTAGTGCCTTTTAACTTAGAACTTCAATAATATTCCAACCGGACGATTGCAATGTCTTGAAAAACGTTTTGGAACACAGCTACCCCTCACGTGAATGCGTGCCAATGAACTCATGTGCTTTCCTGAGTCAACAACTTCCAACTTCCTTTGTTGGCTCTCTGTTCACCATACACGCCTCAAACAACTTTCTAAAGACTGTTGACATCTAGTGGAAGCCTTAGGAAGTGCAAAATGAACCCTAAGTCACTGTGTTCGATAGGCAATGACTTGAAAGGACTAGAAGCACCAGATTTCCCACTTCCTGGTTAGATTTTTCTCAGGTTTTTGCCTGCCATATCAGTTCTGTTATACTCAGACATCATTCAAACAGTTTAAAAACTTCATATGCATATTCTTGTTCCTGGGCCCGAGTAGTAGGCCGTTTTAATTTGGGTACGTTTTTCGTCCGGCCGTGAAAATACTGCCCCCTACCCAAGAGAGGTTAATCCAACCCTTGCTGTTAATAGATCGCAAAGTAGCTAAACTTTTGGAAATGACAACTTCCCTTTCTCATCCATAGCCGAAAAATGCATCGCAAGTCTGCTATTTAGCTCGCATCTGTAGACCCGGGTGCCTTTTTAGGAAGTTTTCTACTGCAGACCGCTAAAATATCCTTATGATTGTACTTCCTCAATCCAAAGATGGCTTGGTATGGTTTAGAAACTTGGGAGCTAAGCTCTAGATATCAGTGTAGCCTGTTGTCACCTGGACATGTTGAAATATATCTTCACACCTAGAATTAAAAACCTCCAGGCTTCCGTCATTGTCAATTTATTGAGTAGGAAAATAATTAACTACGGGGCAGTTTGGGGAAATATACGTAACCCATCTGAATTGTCCTCTGGAATAAGACATTCTGGGGTAATAATTACATAACCAACGTTCTCTAGTAATACTAGTGCTGTGCAAATAGTGCTCTAGATTAATTGCGTACAATATGGTTCATTCCACCTAGTCCATTAGAGTGCAAGCAAGAGCTGAGACCATATTGCGTAGCCCAGCTCAAACTCTCCTGATGCAGCTTATCCTCTTACATCTAGACGTTCCGCTAGCGGAACACCTGCTCCAATATCCAATGATGGGCGCGGCGCCAAAAACTCCTCTAAAATCCGAAAACTTCAATTTTTCAACAATATGACTATTTTACACCATTTTAAAGAGAAGACTCTCCTTTATCTAACCACACTGTCCGATTTCAAAAAGGCTTTACAGCGAAAGCAAAACATTAGATTATGTCAGCAGAGTACCCAGCCAGAAATAATCAGACACCCATTTTTCAAGCTAGCACATAATGTCACAAAAAACAAAACCACAGCTAAATGCAGCACTAACCTTTGATCTTCATCAGATGACAACCCTAGGACATTATGTTATACAATGCATGCATGTTTTGTTCAATCAAGTTCATATTTATATCAAAAAACAGCTTTTTTACATTAGCATGTGACGTTCAGAACTAGCATACCCCCCGCAAACTTCCGGTGAATTTACTAAATTACTCACGATAAACGTTCACAAAAAACATAATTATTTTAAGAATTATAGATACAGAACTCCTCTATGCACTCTGTCCAATTTTAAAATAGCTTTTCGGTGAAAGCACATTTTGCAATATTCTCAGTAGATAGCTAGCCGTGATGGCTGGGCTATTTAGACACCCAGCAAGTTTTTAGCCTTCACCAAACTCCGATTTACTATTAGAAAAGTTTGATTACCTTTGGTGTTCTTCGTCAGAATGCACTCCCAGGACTTCTACTTCAATAACAAATGTTGGTTTGGTCCCAAATAATCCATTGTTATATCCAAACAGCAGCGTTTTGTTTGTGCGTTCAAGACACTATCCGAATGGTAAAGAAGGGTTACGAGCACGACGCATTTCGTGACAAAAAAATTCTAAATATTCCATTACCGTACTTCGAAGCATGTCAACCGCTGTTTAAAATCAATTTTTATGCTAATCTTCTCGTAAAAAAGCGATAATATTCCGACCGGGAGTCGTTGTATCCGTTCAAAGACGATAGAATAAAAACATGGGGTCGTCTCGTGCACGAGCATGAGTCCCATTTTCCGCTGATAGACCACTTAGCAAATGTGCTAAAGCTTTTCAGCCAGGGCTTGGAATTACGTCATTCAGCTTTTTGCCGTCTTCTGAGAGCCCATGGGAGCTGTAGGAAGTGTCACGTAACAGCAGAGATCCCCTGTATTGGATAGAGATGATCAAGGAGGGCAAATGGTCAGAGAGGGCGCTTCCTGTTTGGAATCTTCTCAGGTTTTGGCCTGCCAAATGAGTTCTGTTATACACAGACACCATTCAAACAGTTTTAGAAACGTTGGAGTGTTTTCTATCCAAAGCTAATAATTATATGCATATTCTAGTTTCTGGGCAGGAGTAATAATCAGATTAAATCGGGTACGTTTTTTATCCGGCTGTGAAAATACTGCCCCCTATCCATAACAGGTTTTAACAGACTATTGATTAGTTGAATTGGCCTGCTGGACAGGAAAGGAATCCTACATACCCATGAGTCTCTATGATGGGAAAACAGGTCTACAGCCAATCCCTGACCCTGTCTCTCTGTTAGTTACCTGGTGCTGGATGAGGCTGACAGGATGTTGGACATGGGTTTTGAGCCCCAGATCAGACGCATCGTGGAGCAGGACACCATGCCCCCTAAAGGCATCCGTCAGACCATGATGTTCAGCGCTACCTTCCCCAAGGAGATCCAGGTACACGCCCACATGGTGTTCAACTCCCTTTCCTAAAGAGATCATGGTACATGGACAATATTTGTTACTCTCCAGTCCCCACAATGGCTTATGTATTTGTCAAAAGTATTGTGGTTAATGAGGAAAGAAGGACGGTGTTATTTGTCCTCTCCCACCTTTCCACACACATTTAATAAACTATCCTCCATGTTGGCTCCACAACAATAACACAAACCCCCCCGGTCAGATCCTGGCGCGTGACTTCCTGGAGGAGTACATCTTCCTGGCGGTGGGACGTGTGGGCTCCACCTCCGAGAACATCACCCAGAAGGTGGTGTGGGTCGAGGACGGTGACAAGAGGTCCTTCCTCCTGGACCTGCTCAATGCTACAGGTAACTAACTACCTGGACTATACCTGTCACTGGCTCAACCCCCTCTCCTGTCCCTGTCTGTTAGTGTGTTACTTACTGGAACTTTTACTGGTAGTGCAGGGTTTCTCAAAGCTCATCCTGGGGACTCGCTCACTGTGTTATGGATGTTATATACATTGATATGTGGTTGGTAAGGGCATTCAGTTATCTGAAGGAAGCTTTGATTGGTTGAAATGAAAACCTGCATGGACAGTGGGTGTTTGAGGACTGGAGTTGAGAAACCCTGTGTGTTTGAATAGCCCCTCGGTGTCTTATGAATATGTTGACTTGATCAGTTGGGTTAGGTGGAATCTGCAACGGCAGGATTTCCCAACATCAGCTGTCTTTATTCAAATCTAACTACATCTTGAAGCTACTCATTGATTGAATATTCAAACTTCCCAGCAGATTCCACCTGCTCCTAACACTAGGCTAGTTCCTGATTTTAAAGCTTGTCAGATGTAAGCTATAGATCTTAGAAGATGGGTAACCATTCAGCTGTGATGGTCTAGTTTTGATTGCATGAGGTATTCTGTTGTTTCAGATGGTCATAAGCCTGGGTTGTGTTCAGTAGGCAGTTTTTGTGTGTTGAACGTGACCCAGTGTTGGTAGTGTCATAGGGTCAGATGTGAGGTGAAGACTTGTACTCTAGCTTAGGTATGTTGGCTATCATAAACTGACCCTGCCTAGTATCCCCAAACCCGTTACTCCTATGCAGAGCCATGTACACACAGAGTTCAGGAAACCGTCCTCCATGTTGGCACCAAATGTTCCACAACAATAACATTCTAATATTGAGGTCGTATTGGAACTCGTTGGTACCATTAATGGCGGCCATTGGGTTTTCTGAACTCTGTTGGCTAGCCTCCCCCTTTTTAATGTCACTTATGAACTGTTGAAACTGCAATGAGTTTATCATCGGGTTTGGTTTTATCCAAAGTCATTCCGAGCGAAGTTCAGGACAATGCAGGTGAAAACATAGAGAAACCTGGTAAGTAGGAATTTATTATTACTAAAGTGGATGTAGAAGCTTGCATCTCATTTCATATTTCAGTTTATTGATTTATTGCTTGGCCTGTATTGGTTACCCATATTAGTCATCCATTTGTGTCCAGACGAGAAGGTCCCGTTGGTTCTGATCAGCCATCTAGTGTGGTTGTCATTGTGAGGTCATTCACTGTTTTGAAGGGTGTTGTCTCCTTTGTGGGGGGGGGGGGGGGTTGATTTGGGAATCTGTGACTGTTGATTTGTTTAGCCCACACCCTGCTTGCTACTGCAACCGTATGCCATTTCCTACACTTTTGCTTTTGTTATGATGGCCATGGCAGCTTGCAAAACGTTCACTGCAGGTAGAAAAATCAATAACATGATCCACTATTCTACCAGATGGAGAAACATGTTCAAACATCTCTCCATCTGAATGTGCTGTAACATTTTAAACCTTTTGAAGAAGCCCTCTGGTCATCATGCATCACGACTCACTGTAGAGTAGCCCAACACAGCTTTAGATATGCAGCTTTTCTTTGCCAGAGCCTCCATCTCTTAGCAACTATGGCTGTTTCTCCTCTCTAAACACCCCTGGTGATTCAGCCCCCTCCTTCCCTCTCAGATCCACAACCACAGGGGGTAGTGGGTTGATGCTGTTTCCATACCTGTAATGTCTCCCCTGGGGCTCGTTTAGGAAGGTACTGAGCAAGCGCTGAACGTTGCAGATAGAAATGCTACGAATAGACCTGACGCTAACCCTCCCATGTCAGAAACCGAGGCCATGTCTGTTATACAGAATCTATCTGAACATTTTTAAGCAGTGACTCACCGGTCTTCCTTCTCCTCCCCAGGTAAGAACTCTCTGACGCTGGTGTTTGTGGAAACCAAGAAGGGAGCGGATGCCCTGGAGGACTTCCTGTACCGCGAGGGTTACGCTTGCACCAGTATCCATGGCGACCGCTCCCAGAGGGACCGAGAGGAGGCTCTGCACCAGTTCCGCTCGGGACGCTGCCCCATCCTGGTCGCCACGGCGGTGAGTCTGCAAGCTGACATTTTAGTTTGAATTCTACAGCTCTGTGACAGGTAAAATATATTGGTTGACAAACAATAAAGCCAAACACACTAGGTCTTTGGCCTCATACTGTTCAAGGCCTGGTGTTTGTTTTGCAATATGGTTGCATGTTGGGGACATTTAAAAAGGGAGCTAACATGCTTCTGTTCAAACAAGAAGGCCAATAGTTGTATTCGGTCTCTTGTACCAGGTGGCTGCCCGTGGCCTGGACATCTCCAATGTCAAGCACGTCATCAACTTTGACCTGCCCAGCGATATAGAGGAGTACGTCCACCGTATTGGCCGTACTGGACGTGTGGGCAACCTGGGTAAGCCTCTACAATATTCAAGAACTCAACTCACCACTCAGTGACACGTAATGCAATTTTTTTTATTTAGATAACTATTTGACTGTAACATGGTGAACCCTCTCCCAGGTCTGGCCACGTCGTTCTTCAACGATAAGAACGGCAACATCACCAAGGACCTTCTGGACATCCTAGTGGAGGCCAAACAGGAAGTACCCTCCTGGCTTGAGAGCCTGGCCTATGAACACCAGCACAAAAGCAACACCCGCGGACGCTCCAAGAGGTACACACACTCCTACATAAAGGAGCAGAAGTAACAAGGGTTTAGAGACGTTTCACTCTCTTAATCACTGACTCATCCTCTCTGTTTAGGTTCACCTCTGGTGGCTTCGGAGCCAGGGACTACCGTCAGACCAGTGGCGGCGGCAGCACTGGAGGGTTCGGGGGTCGTGGTGGACGCCAGCCCGGTGGACATGGAGGAAACCGTGGATTTGGTGGTGGCGGTAAATATCCATTAAAACCTCACAATGGAGCAACATTTGGGTGTAAATATTACTGTTGGTCTATCCCACAATTCTTAGGACACATGTCCAAGAGTTAGTGTTTAATTCCAACTATGCTCCAACACAGTCCTTACTCTCCTTCTAACGCTGTCCTGATTCCCCCCCAATCACAGGTGGCTTTGGAGGCAACTTCTACAGCAGTGATGGCTATGGAGGAAACTACTCTCATCAGGGGGGAGTGGACTGGTGGGGCAACTAAACATCCCTCCAACCCTATCCCCCTCTACCTACACCTCCTTCCTCCTCCCCCCACCATTGCAGTGGGTCGTGCCACGCCAAACTCACTGATAAGGAAACCACATGTGTAACCTAAGCCAGACTATATAAACACCCGTGTAGCTTCCAAACAGACTGCAGTACATTACCAGCTGTGATTCTCTGACCGCTTTTCCAAAAAATGGAGCTGAGAGACGGGGGACCGAGAGGACAGCTGACCAAGAGGAAAGCTGGAGCCACTGAGTGATTCCTAAAGAAATATGGCATCGCCAGGCTCTGGAATCATCGTGTGGTCGCCCGTAGTGACTATAGCGTATTTAGGATCTTGGGACTTGCAGTTCTTTTTTTTCTTTTTTTCACTACAACTGCTTTTTCTTTCTTTGTAACAAAACAAACTGAGGATCATTTGTTTGTAAATGTACTGTGCCTTTAACAATTAGATTGTTTTATCTGTATTTTCTTTTAATTGTCATTTTCTTTTAATCGTCATAACTGGCTAAAACCTGGCCAACAAGAACTAAATTATATATTTTTTGTTTTGGGGTTTAAACGTGGTTTTGTTATTTTATTCGGAAGGAAAACAAAATAAGCTTGAACTAAATATCAAACCTTGGCAAATACTGAGATGACATGACTTTTGAGTGAGTCATTTGTCCATTTGAGCTTCAAATTTGTCACAGGGTAATCTGATGGCTCAAACTATCTCCAACCGCATGTTGCAGCCATCCTATGAGAATTCCACTATAGGTTTTCAAACCCTTGTGTGACAAAAGTGCACTTCAAGGGAAAAAAAGAGTTCAAAATATTTTTCGCTCACTCTATCCTGGAGAGGAATATGGTAGTCTTCACTAAACGAGCCATTCCAGTTGTACAATTTTAAAATGTAATATTTAAATGGTATGTCCATACATACAAGCTATTTGAGCAAGTCGATGCTCAAAAGTTCAGTTCCCCACTTACAAATTGACTTGGCATTGTGGCACCTAGTGAAGCAACTTCTTCTAGCTGCCTGGTGGGTGAATTTAGTTTTTGATTGAGCTTTTTTACTTAAACATTTTGGAGGATGGCAATTGACAAATATCCATCCTTCTGAGAGAATGTTTCTTAAAATTGTCAATTCTAAAACAGCGCTTGCCATATAGAAAGTGAAGTTCGAATGGTTGCCATAGGACCACACAGTAACCTGGGTGGCTTTGCTTTTTGTCAAGGCCATCCTGGGATGAAATACGCATGCAAGTGTTGTTGTTTTTTGGTCAAGGAGTTTAAAAAAAAAAATGCAAAAGGAAATTCTGCAGCAGGCTTTTATTTCATTACAAAATGTCGTTCTCTTACACCTTTAATTTAGTTCTCTTTTTCAAGCTGCGTTCGAATCCGAAGGACATTCTCGGGTTAACTGTTTAAAGACACAAGCTCTTCTTCCTCGGAGAGCGTAGGAAGGTCAGAAGTTAAGGGTCATCAATGTACAGGCGAGCAAACTGAGCTTTACACGTAGCAAAGGGTGATGGGAAGTGCAGTTTATTTACCAGTGCAACATTTTAAGAGGCAATGAGGTTTTCCTGTATGCTGGCTGGTGAATCTAGCCCATGCGACCCGGCCAAAGACGGGGGTGCTTTATCTATCCTTCATTTCTGACAGAAACAATGCAGCTATTCTTCCCTTTGTAGGGTTGGGCCGCCATGATGTATTATGTAAAACCACTGGCCAGTTTACTACTACAGCTGGCATCCAGGCTTCCTCCTTATATAGGAGGGAGGCCCAACGTTGGCAAGACAATGGCATTTTAAGTGCAATAGGTATATATTCTCAGTGTGTCTGTCGTGCCTTGACATTTTGAATCAATAACAGTGAGGTGGTGGTTATGAAGCAGATGCACTGACAGTATTGTGTTAACTTAAGATTGAATGGTGCTACCTAAGGTCTAGGCCCCTTTGTGATGTTACTTAACGGCCATCAAGTTTTCAAAAAAACAAACATTTTATTGCACATCTAGAGTTTTATATAAATGTCTTGAGTGTGTGTCCTTGAAGCTTCCGAATTTTGTGTGTGAGGAGATTGTGAAAAACGCAGCTTGTTTACGAAAGGGGAAGGGTTATCACTATTTAAACCAGGATTTATTTGGGACCAGGGGTTAGTTCAGTAGCAGTCTGAGAATTGAGCTATTTGCACACAGATTACTAGATTCTACTTTTGCTGCTAGTTTGTGTAATTTATTAAGCATTTTTGAGAAATATTTATTTTTATAAGCCTAAAGTGATAGTTTAAGAAACTTGACCAAAAGACAGTACAAAAACACTGGCACTTGAATGTTGAATGTCACCGGTATGCGTGGAAATTTATATTTTTCGGGGTAGTGTGAGCTTTTTAATGTCAGTCATATTGGACTCAAATCAAAATCCACACCTGTTACTTCTAGTAGTACTGGCCACATGGCCACACCGTTTAATTGGCGAACAAAATTCGAAACAAACAACCAATGCCAAGGTTTGGATAAAAGTGATAACATTTTCTAAAAAATATTGTTCCAGTGCAAGAAGTGTCCAGATTCTCTCCAATTAAATTAGCTTTTCCTTGTTTTTGAGGGTTTGTTTCCTCCCCCAGCGAATGTCTGGCACATGGCAATCTTAAGGAAAAAAAACATGTGGTTCTGCTCTGTTGTATTTGCATATTTGGGCCTCCGTGTGTTTTCTGTGGAGTGTGAGTCTTAGCCGGATCAATGAGTCTTACAGTAACATTAGCTGACTGAGTCTGTAAAGGTTTGGATGAAACGTATGAATGTGAAGCTGCAGAGAGGAGAGGTTGGAGAGCTTTCGGCTGGCCAGACACTCCCCTGAACGCCACCGAGTCGCCCACTAGTTTGTATTTGCTTTATGTACTAGTTTAGAGGCTGTGCACTGCACGAGAACCTGTGCATTTATTGTATGATTTTACCAAAATTAAAAGTTTTGACTTGCAAATACTTAACCAACTATTGTATTTTGTCTTTTACATTCCACCTTCATTAGTAAAACATTTACAAAAATAAGTGTTCCCTTGCACACCCACAGTGATTGAGAGGGTTTGACTAGTGGAAGTCAACAACCCTAATTAAGACTGAGTGATTAATTGAACCAGTTGTGTTAATACAGGGCTGGAACAAAAGCCAGCACACCCTGTAGCTCTCCAGGAACAGGGTTGGTGACCATGAATACAGGAAGAGGATCTATGTGCTTATTGGTCTCTGGTATCAGGCTCAAAGGTATTTGGTTGGTCTTGTGGTTTGACATCTGGCCAGAAGTCTGGATTCTCTTGGTACCAGTTGACTGTGAAAAACAAATGGAGAGGACACTTTAGAGATTCACC
Source organism: Salmo trutta (assembly GCF_901001165.1). Lineage (NCBI taxonomy): Eukaryota > Metazoa > Chordata > Actinopteri > Salmoniformes > Salmonidae > Salmo > Salmo trutta. Next base: position 6,925,538 of record NC_042995.1, on the reverse strand, counting down.
CCTTGTGCTAAAATATATATGAAAGTAAATCTAAGGAATCCATAGAGTAATGTGTTCATGTACTGTACCTGTCCTTCTGATGCCCTCTGCCCATGACACTGCAGGCTTCCAGCCCAGCCTCCACAGCTTCTCAGTTCACAGGGTACCTCAGGTTAACCACTGGCCTTGGGTGGGTGAGAGGTTCAACAATGTCAGTGTCTTAGGAGCCAATCACACAGCCTGCCTTTCTCACACTGGTTTCCATGGCAAAGACATGCTCAAAGGAAGTAAAGGCTCTGAAAAGTGTTTAGTGTGATCCCTTTATACTTCACTCCCCGGTCAGGCACAAACTCCAGCCAGTTCTGCATCAGGTACATGCCTGACCTGTAACACACACTATTAGCAGATGTCTTTCAGTGGCTCTGTATAGACGACTACAGAGTGACCAGACACACACTTCACCTACCATCTTGATAAGTTCTCTGGCTAGTTGAATGATGCATATCCTACCATCTTGATAAGTTCTCTGGCTAGTTGAATGATGGATATCTTGAAGTCGGTCCTGATGTTGTAGGTTTCTCCCACCATCCCCCTCTCCAGGATGGTGTGGAATGCTTCAATGGCATCATCCATGTACAGGAAGTGGTGAGATTGGGGGCTGGTCCCTTGGATGGTACTGTGGCAGAGAGGAGCATGGGATACGTAGGCTTTATTTCAAACAATAACATATGAAGTAAAACATGTCCACATAGTCTGGGATGATGTCAGTGCTCTCTTAAAGTATTTACCATTTTTTGTTTAGCTGAAGGAAGGACACAAATTTTGGAATGACCTGGGGGTAAAAAAAAAAAACATTTGTTGAGGCAGCTTAAAAGATCAGACACAACAGAAATATATAGACCTGTGGTTCACAACCAGGGGTACTTGAAGACTCATGAAACCAAAGGGTTACTGGTAAAATGCACATTAGGGGGTACTTCAGAGGTACTCCGGGCAGAGCAAAATTCAGTTGGTGGTACAGTAAACGAAAAAGGTTGGGAACCACTGATATAGAATATAGATACTATATTGACCTTCTCCAAGTACTGTCTGGGTCCATATACATTATTGCTCCTTGTTATTATAACAGGAACCTGAAAGAAAAAGCCAAATATTAATACAAAATAATACAAAAATGTATACATGCCTCACAGAAAAACTTGGTTCTAATTGTGGTATGTCTGTTGACAGTATTTACTACCTTGTGTCTCTCCCTGTAGGACAATACAAGACACTCAGTAGCTGCTTTAGACACAGAGTATGGGTTGCTGGGTCTTCTTGGGCTGGTTTCATCTAATTCCTACATGGGGGTAAAATAGACCGCTTTTAACACCGGGGACTGACAGTACTGCAGACAAAGAACCTTAAAAAGTTGAGAAGTGGCACTCAAAAACTTGGAGTTCAAATGTAAATGTGGCATACACCTTACAAAAAGTTATGACAATTATGTCAGGATATCAGTGAAAGTGGACTGACCTTATACAGACTCTCTCCATACACCTCATCTGTACTAATGTAAATAAACTTCTCCACCTTGGCCTCAAAAGCTGCTTTCAGTAGCACCCTTGTCCCCTCCACGTTCACCATGTGGTATCTGGACGGCCATACGAAGGACGTCTCTGAAAAGGGGGCACAGAAACATATGGATGAATGTCTTGCACTATGGGTCACTGAGTGTTGTCAACGATGCCTTTGATTGTTTTGGCATGGTAACAACACAATCTAAACAGTAAAACGTCATTTCTTACCAACGTGTTTGAGCCGCAAAGTGAAAGACGATGTCGATGTTTTCTGTGGCAAACGTGTTTTAACAAGCATGGATTGCATACATCCCCCTGTTAAAGAAAAGGGACAAACCATGACACATATTCAAGCTAACAGTCTTTATGATTGTTTTTTAGATTTTTTTTACAATAAACAAAAACATACATAGACAAAAACAATAAACAACTTAACATTCATACATTTCCGAACATTAATCACATCATACTTACTCAGACCCAAATTTTCCCACTGTAACCACACCATATGTTGTTTGTAACACTTTAAGACTCTGCCCCATATGACTTCACATTGTGTTATTTTGTTTCTGTCCTACAGATTTTTTACAATATTTAAATAATAAAGCATTTGATTCTTCCATTCTCTTAAAGTTGGAGTATCATTTGACTGCCAGTATTTAAGTAATAGTTTATTCAATATAATTGTCCAACCCATTCGGTATCTCACCGCACCCCTATATGCCATGTCTTGAAATATGCAGAAAGACGGATTAAAAATAAACTTCCATTGTACAACTTCTGACAACTAGCTTTCTAACTGTTGGACCATAGCACTCCCAGAAGGCATGAATTATTGAGTCATTGTTAGTTTTACACTTAAGACATTACTCTGTAGAATTTGTGAATTTTGTCTCTTGTATAACACATTGTATACATTAGTTTATACTGGATTAAGCGTATATTGTCAATAACTAATTTTGTTCGTTATGTTCCAACACTCCCTCCATCTTGTGTCAATATCAGTTATTTTTAAGTCTTGGTTACAATAGTTTATACCTTTTTTTCTAAGAGATTGTTAGTTCAATAGGCTTTTTTTTGTGCAAGGTTTTGTATATATTACCTTTCATATGAGTATCTTTTCTTGACTCAAATAGGATTCCCTCAATATTGCTCTGATGTCCAAAAGCTTTCAGGTCAAAATTTTGAGATATTATTTACAACTGCGACCTGGCCAAGATAAAGCAAAGCAGTTCGACACATACAACAACACAGAGTTACACATGGAGTAAACAAACATACAGTCAATAATAAACAATAAACAATAAACAAGTCTGTATACAATGTGTGCAAATGAGGTGAGATAAGGGAGCTAAGGCAATAAATAGGCCATGGTGGCAAAGTAAATACAATATAGCAATTAAACACTGGAATGGTAGATGTGCAGTAGATGAATGTGCAAATTAGAAATACTGGGGTGCAAAGGAGCAAGATAAATAAATAAATACAGTAGGGGATGAGGTAGTTGTTTGGGTTATTTACAGATGGGCTATGTGTATAGGTGCAGTGATCTGTGAGCTGCTCTGACAGCTGATGCTTAAAGCTAGTGAGGGAGATAAGTGTCTCCAGTTTCAGTGATTTTTGTAATTCGTTCCAGTCATTGGCAGCAGAGAACTGGAAGGAGAGGCGGCCAAAGGAAGAATTGGCTTTGGGGGTGACCAGTGAGATATAACTGCTGGAGCGTGTGCTACGGGTGGGTGCTGCTATGGTGATCAGCGAACTGAGATAAGGTGGGGCTTTACCTAGCAGGGTCTTGTAGATGACCTGGAGCCAGTGGGTTTGGCGACGAGTATGAAGCGAGGGCCAGCCAACACGAGCGTACAGGACGCAGTGGTGGGTAGTATATGGGGCTTTGGTGACAAAACGGATGGCGCTGTGAAAGACTGCATCCAATTTGTTGAGTAGAGTGTTGGAGAGTATTTTGTAAATGACATCGCCGAAGTCGAGGATCGGTAGGATGGTCAGTTTTCCGAGGGTATGTTTGGCAGCATGAGTGAAGGATGCTTTGTTGCGAAATAGGAAGCCAATTCTAGATTTAATTTTGGATTGGAGATGTTTGATGTGAGTCTGGAAGGAGAGTTTACAGTCTAACCAGACACCAAGGTATTTGTAGTTGTCCACATATTCTAAGTCAGAACCGTCCAGAGTAGTGATGCTGGATGGGCGGGTAGGTGCGGGCAGCGATCGGTTGAGGGGCATGCATTTAGTTTAACTTGTATTTAAGAGCAGTTGGAGGCCACGGAAGGAGAGTTGTATGGCATTGAAGCTCGTCTGGAGGGTAGTTAACACAGTGTCCAAAGAAGGGCCAGAAGTATACAGAATGGTGTCGTCTGCGTAGAGGTGGATCAGAGACTCACCAGCAGCAAGAGCGACATCATTGATGTATACAGAGAAGAGAGTCGGCCCAAGAATTGAACCCTGTGGCACCCCCATAGAGACTGCCAGAGGCCCGGACAACAGGCCCTCCGATTTGACACACTAAACTCTATCGGAGAAGTAGTTGGTGAACCAGGCGAGGCAATCATTTGAGAAACCAAGGCTGTTGAGTCTGCCGATAAGGATGTGGTGATTGACAGAGTCGAAAGCCTTAGCCAGGTCGATGAAAACGGCTGCACAGTATTGTTTCTTATCGATGGCGGTTATGATATCATTTAGGACCTTGAGCGTGGCTGAGGTGCACCTATGACCAGCTCTGAAACCAGATTGCATAGCGGAGAAGGTACGGTGGGATTCAAAATGGTTGGTAATCTGTTTGTTAACTTGGCTTTGGAAGACCTTAGAAAGGCAGGGTAGGATAGATATAGGTCTGTAGCAGTTTGGGTCGCCACAGCTGCTTTACCTATCTTGGGGAATCTCAGACGACACGAAAGAGAGGTTGAACAGGCTAGTAATAGGGGTTGCAACAATTTCGGCAGATCATTTTAAAAAGAAAGGGTCCAGATTGTCTAGCCCGGCTGATTTGTAGGGGTCCAGATTTTGCAGCTCTTTCAGAACATCAGCTAACTGGATTTGGGAGAAGGAGAAATGGGGGAGGCTTGGGCAAGTTGCTGTGGGGGGTACAGGGCTGTTGACCGGGGTAGGGGTAGCCAGGTGGAAAGCATGGCCAGCCGTAGAAAAATGCTCTCAATTATAGTGGATTTATCGGTGGTGACAGAGTTTCCTATCCTCAGTGCAGTGGGCAGCTGGGAGGAGGTGCTCTTATTCTCCATGGACTTTACAGTGTCCCAGAAATGTTTTGAGTTTGTGTGCAGGAAGCAAATTTCTGCTTGAAAAAGCTAGCCTTGGCTTTCCTTACTGCCTGTGTATATTGGTTCCTAACTTCCCTGAAAAGTTGCATATCACGGGGACTGTTCAATGCTAATGCAGAACGCCACGGGATGTTTTTGTGCTGGTCAAGGGCAGTCAGGTCTGGAGAGAACCATGAGCTATATCTGTTCCTGGTTCTAAATTTCTTGAATGGGGCATGCTTATTTAAGATGGTGAGGAAGGCACTTTTAAATAACAACCAGGCATCCTCTACTGACGGGATGAGGTCAATATCCTTCCAGGATACCCAGGCCAGGTCGATTAGAAAGGCCTGCTCGCTGAAGTGTTTCAGGGAGCGTTTGACAGTGATGAGGGGAGGTCGTTTGACCGCAGACCCATTACGGATGCAGGCAATGAGGCAGTGATCGCTGAGATCTTGGTTGAAAACAGCAGAGGTGTATTTAGAGGGCAAGTTGGTTAGGATGATATCTATGAGGGTGCCCGTGTTTACGGCTTTGGGGTTGTACCTGGTAGGTTCATTGATAATTTGTGTGAGATTGAGGGCATCAAGCTTAGATTGTAGGATGGTTCGGGGTGTTAAGCATGTCCCAGTTTAGGTCACCTAGCAGCACGAGCTCTGAAGATAGATGGGGGGCAATCAGTTCACATATGGTGTCCAGGGCACAGCTGGGGGCAGAGGGTGGTCTATAGCAGGCGGCAACGGTGAGAGACTTGTTTCTAGAAAGGTGGGTTTTTAGAAGTAGAAGTTCAAATATAAAACTTTTAAGTTGCATTTATTTAAAGTTGTCTACATTGGTCAGTCCTAAATGTATTTTTAATTCTGTCATGGAAATAATTGTATTTCCTATTACCATGTAATTTATGGTTTCTATGCCTTCAGTTTTCCATGTGGGCCAATTTATCAGTGAATTCTGAAAAGCTATCCAAAGATTGTTCCAGAGGGAGTGAAATTAGTTATTGTAGAATCCGTTTCATTTTCTTCCATGTTGTTACAGTGTTGTTAACTATGAATTTGTTCATGTTCTTAGCTCCATCCTTTGAAAACAGACACATAAAAAGATTATTGGGATGAGCATGCGCATCTTCAATATGTACCCATTGTTCCTCTTTAGTGTATTTAACAACATGTTGCAAGTAAAAGCCTTGGGTTGCGAGTTGATACAATTCCAAATCTGGAAAGTTAAAAAACACCCTCAGACTTAGGAAGATGTTAAACTATCCTTTCAATTCAGTGGTATTTTCTCACATGAAATCTGTTACGGGCCGAGTATACATTTGTAAATAATGTCTTCAGTGGGGTAATTGGTATATAACTGAAAATACACAGAACTAAAATATATGTATGTAAAATGTTGGTCCCATGTTTCATGAGCTGAAATAAAAGATCAGAGAAATTTTCCATACCCACAAAAAGCTTTTTCTCTCAAATGTTGTGCACACATTTGTTTACCTCCCTATTAGAGAGCATTTCTCCTTTGCCAAGATAATCCACCTGACATGTGTGACATTTAAAGAAGCTGATTAAACAGCATGGTCATTACACAGGTGCACCTTGTGCTGGAGACAATTAAAGGCCACTCTAAATTGTGCAGTTTTGTCACACAACACAATGCCACAGATGTTGAGGGAGCGTGCAATTGGCAGGCAGACTGCAGGACTGTCCACCAGAGCTGTTGCCAGATAATTGAATGTTCATTTCTCTACCGTAAGTTGTGTTGTTTTAGAGAATTTGTCAGTACGTCCAACTGGCCTCAACTGCAGACCACGTGTATGGAGTTGTGTGGGTGAGTGGTTTGATGATGTCAACATTGTGAACAGAGTGCCCCATGGGTGGCGGTGGTATGGGTTATGGTATGGGCAGGCATAAGCTACGAACAACGAACACAATAGCATTTTATTAATGGCAATTTGAATGCACAGCGATACCATGACAAGATCTTGAGGCCCATTGTCGTGCCATTCATCCGCCGCCATCACCTCATATTTCAGTATGATCATTTTGATTTTATTTGTACCTTTATTTAACTAGGCAAGTCAGTTAAGATCAAATTCTTATTTACAATAACGGCCACCACGGCCAAACCCGGGCAACGCTGGGCCAATTGTGCTCCGTCCTATGGGACTCCCAATCACGGCAAGATGTGATAAAGCCTGGATTCGAACCAGGGACTGTAGTGACGTCTCTTGCACTGAGATGCAGTGCCTTAGACCACTGCGCCACTCTGGAGTCCAATGCACAGCCCCATGTCGCAAGCATCTGTACAAAATTCCCAGAAGCAAAACATTTCCAAGTTCTTCCATGGCCTGCACACTCACCAGACGTGTCACCCATTGAGCATGTTTGGGTACTCTGGATCGACGTGTACGGCAGCATGTTCCAGTTCTCGCCAATATCCAGCAACTTTGCACAGCCATTGAAGAGGAGTGGGACAACATTCCACAGGTCACAATCAACAGTCTGATCAACTCTATGTGAAGACGATGTGTCATGCTGCATGAGGCAAATGGTGGTCACACCAGATACTGACTGGTTTCTGATCAATGCCCCTACCTTTTCTTAAGGCATCTGTGACCAACAGATGCATATCTGTACTCCCAGTCATGTGAAATCCATAGATTCGGGTCTAATGAATTCATTTCAATTGACTGATTTCCTTATATGAACTCTAACTCAGCAAAATCTCTGAAATTGTTGCATGTTGCGTTCATATTTTTGTAGAGTAAAATATAAAAACGTTGGGAGCCATGCCATTCTAAAGAGGTTTATTCTACCTGTAAGATTTATGGGGAGATTGTTCCATTTAATTAGATCTGCTTTCATGTTGTTGAGTAATGGAATAAAGTTAACTTTATGTTTGTTGTCACTTATTAAGCATCCTAAGTATTTCATATTTTTTGTGGTCCACAAAGGATTGCTGTAGTTCATGAGTTATTATTTTTCTAATTGTCATTATTTCAGTTTTTTTCAATGTTAATTTCATATCCTTAGATTTTTGAGTATTCCGAAAATATTTTGAACAAGGGGGACATTGAGTTTAAAATATTAGTCAGGTATATCAGAAGATTGTCGGCAAATTAGTTCCTATTCATGTTTATTAATACGGATACCTGTTACATTTGAGTCCTGTCTAATTATTTCTGCAAGAGGTTCAATTGCCAGTGCAAACAGGAGGGGAGAGAGGACATCCCTGTCTCGTACCACTGGCACTCCATATACAGTGATGTTACATAACACCAGGACTTGGCAGTTCTCTCACCCTGATAAAGGTGTAGTTCTCATTCTCCTCTACAGACTCCAGGTTCCTGAGATTGGAACAGTAGTCCAGCTGTATGGGACCAGGAAAGGTTACACAGTCACTCCCAGGAAATTATGACAACTTGGCATTCTGCAGTCACATAATGTAGTAGTTAGGGTGTACAGGAAATAAGCTTCACTTCGTTTTTTTATTTACATTTTTTATTTTGTTGTCACATACACCGGATATGTGCAGTGAAACGGGTTGTCAAATCAAATCAAATTTTATTGGTCACATACACATATTTAGAAGATGTTATTGCAGGTGTAGCAAAATGCGTGTGTTCCTAGCTCCAACAGTGCAGTAATATCTAACAATACACACAAGTCTAAAAAAGTAAAAGAATGGTTTTAAGAAATATAGAAATATTAGGACGAGCAATGTCGGAGTCCGGAGTATAAATATATATGGACATCTGGACTACTGTAATTATGGACAGTTTAAGGATACAATATGTAGTATATCTGAAGAATACGTAGGATAGAATAGTTTTGGTACAGCAATAGTAGAATAGGATAGACCTTGACTAGAATACTGTATATACATATGAAATGGGTAAAACAGTATATAAACATTATTAAAGTGACCAGTGTCAAATGTCTATGTTGTACCTTGGCTGCAAAGGGAATGAGAGGGCCCAGCTTGAACAAGGCTTGAATCTGTCGTTACAGGAAAGCACACTTAGCTCCTACTTACATTGTCAAAGTTGATGATACGCCAATCTGGATGCCTGTTGACTAGGGAGCAGACAAAATGGGACCCACTGTATTGGGAAAGAGTTACAGATGAAACGTATAGTATGCAATGAAATCTCATATTTGACATACATTGTAGATTCAACTTGCTTGTTTTCTGTAGTTTAAGTCTTTATCAGAACACTACTGATTGTCATTATGATGATGATTTGCTAACTTACATGAAACCTGCCCCTCCAGTCACCAGGACCGTTTTGACAAAGTCCATCCCCGCACAACCTGTTGATGTCTCCTCACAACTCTTCTCCTGGATCTTCAGTTTTCATTGAAGCCCAAAGGCACTCTCCTAGCGACATAAGTTATGCCTACCTTAGCTAGCTAACTAGCTTACCTGTGCTGGAGAGTGTCTTATTGAGTAAGCAAGAGATCATCGCATAAACTATATGCGGGAACTGATTTTAAGTGATTGAGGCCATTCTAAAGCGAAGCACATCGACAACACGTTAACGAACAGTTAGATAACGTTACTCAGATGTTTGCGTTGTCACCAGTTCATGTCAGAAGCAGCTGATACTGTACAAACCACATCAGCAAAATGTAATGTGCAACTTTTGCGACAGTCTTTTGTCACTTTATGGCAATGTTGACACGTATCAGAGGCGTGCGTTGAGTTGGTCCATTTTGGTGCCCACCCTTTTATCGCTCTCTGATTGGCTTACAGCTTTGACGTAGGTAGAGGTCCTATTATGATTAGGTAAAACCTAAATCAATCAAACGTTCAGTGCAGATGGAACTCACCCTTTTTGACTAGACCATTCATTGTTGTCGTACAATCATCTTCTTTATATATACACGTCTCTTTTAGGAGACAATGAATCCGTTAATGTTCACACTTACAGCCTTCTTACTATGCATTCCAGCTACATTTGGAAAAACTGTGTCGGGAGTTTTCAAGAGCGATGCAGCCAGAGAGCAGAATGGACAGTACATCACAAAATTCATGTACAACGGTAGGTGTAGCAGTCTGAAGCTAGCGACAAATTCTGGAGGGAGGCTTGTGTGGATGGATACACATGCACCAAGATGACGTGATGCGTTTTATTATTGGATGTTTTATATAGGCTATAGTTGCAATGCTAATGTACATAAGGAAGCAACAGAACATGTGTTCTTAGTCTGGAAAGTGCTAATCTCTTGCATGGTGTTATTGGGTTCAAAGATCAAATCACATAGGTCTATGCAGTGTCTTAATAATAGGTTGGTTCAGTCTTAAATTAGTCCAGACCCATGAGCATCGGCAATGTCATTCTGTTCCCGGGTACAACATGTTGCCAAATGTGATAGCCAGGCAGTACATTAGAATCAATAGAGCTCCTTCCTTTATCACAGACGGTCTGCATATTCTGTAGGTTCAAATGAAACCAAATCCTCTGAAAGGTGGATTTAGTGTCCTGTCAGATCTCTTCCCTCTTTCTCTCTCACACCCTCTTTTGTCTGTCCCTCCCTCTGTCTCTCTCTTCCCCAGTGGGTCGTGGTCTGGTGGTGTGCAGGCTGGAGAATGCTACCCTGGCCATGGAGAAGGAGTCCAGACTGCTGCTCTTCCCGGAGACGGAGGACGGCTTTGACATCGACAACCTCAGCTGCCACGACCGCCTCTCCAAGGCACAGCTCTCCAGTGAGTGTGTCTCTGTGACTGTCACGTGTATTGTTGTTTGCATTCATGTCCTGCTGGCTTGTAGTAAAAATACATTCATAAACAAGAGGCATTTGGGAAAGTGGCATAAGTACCATCATTTACAGGACATATTCTGAATGTACTTGCAGTATGTTGCATCTGCATATGTAACCGACTGGTTATCAAACCTTGGTCGTCTGCATGACTTAAGGCCACATTAGCCCTCGGAGCGAAAGCCTAGGGCTTGTCTCCCTCCTAACGTTGTTTCCCTTTCTCTGCTCAGTCCGTCTGAGAGAGGAGGAGCACAACCAGAGCATCCCCCACCTTCACTCTCCCACGGCCTGGATGGCGCTGTATGCAGACCGCTACACCTGTGGGGAGGGGGGCATCATCCCTGCCCACGGGGACCTGACCTTCACCATCCTGCTGTTCAACCCTGACTCAGCAGGCAACCCCCTGGAACACTTCAGCGCTGAGGAGGCAGGTCAGTACATGCACATACTTTAATATATGCATTTGGTGCACTGTAAATCGCTTTGGATGAAAGTGTCTGCTAGTCATAACACACAATTTTATACTTCTGAATTTAAGATATGACTAGGGCTCCAGACAGGACTGCGCTGAATGCTTGACAGATTGTGTCCTCCTCACCCCTGGCACCCTACCCCACCCTCCTTTCTTCCTACCCCTGCCCCCTGCCTACCCCCCTGCCTACCCCACCCTCCTTTCTTCCTACCCCTGCCCCCCTCTCCCTCCTTCCTACCCCTGTCCCCTTGACCCACCCTCCTTTCCCCCCCTGTCCCCTTGACCCACCCTCCTTTCCCCCCTGACCCACCCTCCTCCCTACCACTGCCCCCCTTTACCCCCGACCCACCCTCCTCCCTACCACTGCCCCCCTTTACCCCCGACCCACCCTCCTCCCTACCGACCCACCCTCCTCCCTACCCCCCCCGACCCACCGTCCTCCCTACCCACCCACCCTCCTCCCTACCCACCCACCCACCCTCCTCCCTACCCACCCACCCTCCTCCCTACCCCCCGACCCACCCTCCTCCTTACCCCCCGACCCACCCTCCTACCAGGCCTGCATAGTTTCTACTGCCTGCTGATCCTGGCCTACTTTGTGGCGTCCTGTATCTACATTCAGCCTCTGTGGATGGCCCTGAGAAAGGGTGGGCCTATGCACACGGTGCTGAAGGTGCTCTCCACAGCCTTGGCCCTACAGGGGATCTCTGCCCTCTTCAACTACATCCACCTGGCCAGGTGAGTGAGACTCCGTCCCAGTCATTGTTACAGTCACCTTTCAGTAGCCCTGTTCAGGTTTACATCAGTTACTGTATTACAGGATTGTCCTGTATTTCAGGATATTTGGATGAGTGAATATCAGTCTTGTTGTATAAAAACACACACCTGTCGCTCTCGTTCCACAGGTATGCCAGGGACGGAGTGGGCATTCCTATCATGGGCAGCTTGGCAGAATGTGAGTGTTTTATTCTCACTCTGTCGCTCTTGCTTCTTTCTTCGTATTGTCTTTCGTTCTTCCTTTGTGACTGTGCTGACTGTTGCCTGTTGTTGTTCTCCCATGCTGCAGTCTGTGACATGGTATCCCAGGTGTCCATGCTGTACATGCTGCTGAGTCTGTGTGTGGGCTGGACCCTGAGCAAGAACAGGAAGCCCCAGAGCAGACCTCTCCAGTGGGACTCCTCCCCCGCCTCCAAAGCCCTCGCTATGGGAGGGGTCGCCACACAGGTCAGAGCCTCATCAGCCTATCCATGGCCTTTAATCCCTTACCCCAAATTACTAAGCCCTGACCCTCAAACTAACGTCCATCTCACTGGATACAGTAGTCCCTACTACTCGCACTAACCTCTACTTTGCTAAACACCATGCCCTATCCTGACCAATACTGTAACCCCCTATTAACTCTCAATTTCCCCTTTGGGATCAGTCAATAAAAACACATTCAATACAAATGACCTAAATACCTTTCCACTGACTCTGTCTGTGTCGCTGCCGGGCCACTAGGGGGCGCTACTGCTGTGGGAGCAGTATGAGGAGACGGAGCACCACAGCTACCACGCCCAGCGCAGCATAGCGGGTCTGTTACTCATATCTCTACGTATCATCCTGGCCTTGTTGCTGGCCTCTGTGCTCTACACCATCATCAGCACAGAGAGGAGCGCCCTCAAGAGAGACTTCTACCTCAGCTTCGCCAAGGTAGGCGTAGAAATACAACACAGAATAGCTGGTAACCCTTTCCATGCGTTTATAGTGCCATCTACAGTGCATTATAAGATTGGTTATTCCAGTCTCACTAGTTTGTTTCTCAGGGTTGTTTTATCTGGTTCCTGTGCCACCCTGTGCTGGTCCTACTCTCTGTGGTCTTCAACGAGCATCAGAGAGAAAAGGTGAGAGGATGACACTCTATAGATAGATAGATAGATATACTGCTCAAAAAAATAAAGGGAACACTTAAACAACACAATGTAACTCCAAGTCAATCACACTTCTGTGAAATCAAACTGTCCACTTAGGAAGCAACACTGATTGACAATAAATTTCACATGCTGTTGTGCAAATGGAATAGACAACAGATGGAAATTATAGGCAATTAGCAAGACACTCCCAATAAAGGAGTGGTTCTGCAGGTGGTGACCACAGACCACTTCTCAGTTCCTATGCTTCCTGGCTGATGTTTTGGTCACTTTTGAATGCTGGTGGTGCTTTCACTCTAGTGGTAGCATGAGACGGAGTCTACAACCCACACAAGTGGCTCAGGTAGTGCAGCTCATCCAGGATGGCACATCAATGCGAGCTGTGGCAAGAAGGTTTGCTGTGTCTGTCAGCGTAGTGTCCAGAGCATGGAGGCGCTACCAGGAGACAGGCCAGTACATCAGGAGACGTGGAGGAGGCCGTAGGAGGGCAACAACCCAGCAGCAGGACCGCTACCTCCGCCTTTGTGCAAGGAGGAGCAGGAGGAGCACTGCCAGAGCCCTGCAAAATGACCTCCAGCAGGCCACAAATGTGCATGTGTCTGCTCAAACGGTCAGAAACAGACTTCATGAGGGTGGTATGAGGGCCCGACGTCCACAGGTGGGGGTTGTGCTTACAGCCCAACACCGTGCAGGACGTTTGGCATTTGCCAGAGAACACCAAGATTGGAAAATCCGCCACTGGCGCCCTGTGCTCTTCACAGATGAGAGCAGGTTCACACTGAGCACGTGACAGACGTGACAGAGTCTGGAGACGCCGTGGAGAACGTTCTGCTGCCTGCAACATCCTCCAGCATGACCGGTTTGGCGGTGGGTCAGTCATGGTGTGGGGTGGCATTTCTTTGGGGGGCCGCACAGCCCTCCATGTGCTCGCCAGACTGCCATTAGGTACCGAGATGAGATCCTCAGACCCCTTGTGAGACCATATGCTGGTGCGGTTGGCCCTGGGTTCCTCCTAATGCAAGACAATGCTAGACCTCATGTGGATGGAGTGTGTCAGCAGTTCCTGCAAGAGGAAGGCATTGATGCTATGGACTGGCCCGCCCGTTCCCCAGACCTGAATGCAATTGAGCACATGTGGGACATCATGTCTCGCTCCATCCACCAACACCACATTGCACCACAGACTGTCCAGGAGTTGGCGGATGCTTTAGTCCAGGTCTGGGAGGAGATCCCTCAGGAGACCATCCACCACCTCATCAGGAGCATGCCCAGGCGTTGTAGGGAGGTCATACAGGCACGTGGAGGCCACACACACACTACTGAGCCTCATTTTGACTTGTTTTAAGAACATTACATCAAAGTTGGATCAGCCTGTAGTGTGGTTTTTCACTTCAATTTTGAGTGTGACTCCAAATCCAGACCTCCATGGGTTGATAAATTGGATTTCCATTGATTATTTTTGTGTGATTTTGTTGTCAGCTCATTCAACTATGTAAAGAAAAAAGTATTTAATAAGAATTATTTCATTCATTCAGATCTAGGATGTGTTATTTTAGTGTTCCCTTTATTTTTTTGAGCAGTTTATATTGTACTGACTCATTCAGAAGATTTTTGGTGTTGATGTTTGTGTGTGTCTGTGTTTCTAGGTTGTGACAATCGGTGTGATTCTATGCCAGGCGATCTCGGTGGTGATCCTCTACCAGCTTTTCCTGTCCCGTAGCTTATACTGGGAAGTATCTTCTCTCTCCTCTGTCTCACTACCCCTCACCATGTCCAGAGGGGGCCGGGGACGCTACTGACCCCTCGCGCAGGGGGAACACTTTCACACCTGCAGTTAAAGGGACAATACTTCCACTCGCAGACGGGTGAGGAAAGAGAGGAGGGTGGGATGAAGAGAAGAAGTACAAAGTTCACCCACAAATATAGAAGAGGAATGATGGCCTGCTCATGTAGCTGGATAGCACACCTATTTAATACCCTTCCAAACAGGATGAGTGAGACCTGGGTTTAAGCGCACATAAAGTATGTATGTAAATGAGACTCATTTGTTAGTATACAACAGATGTGGACACGGGTAACTGCCAAAATAATGGAAACACTTAAAAGCAGGTGCTTCCACACAGGTGTGGTTCCTGGGTTAAGCAATTCACATCCCATCATGCTTAGGGTCATGTATAAAAATTCTGTCTGCCATGGCTGTGGCCCTACAGGATGATTATGCCCCCATCCACAGGGCAAGGGTCACTGAATGGTTTGATGAGCATGAAAATGATGTAAACCATATGGCCGTCTCTGTCACCAGATCTCAACTGGGGACGGTGTTTTCCACCATCAACAAAACATCAAATTATGGAATTTCTCATGGAAGAATGACGTCGCATCCCTCCAATAGAGTTCCAGAATCTATGCCAAGGTGCATTGAAGCTGTTCTGGCTCGTGGCACAACGCCCTATTAAGACACTTTATGTTGGTGTTTCCTTTATTTTGGCAGTTACCTGTATGTTAGTCTTATTTTCAATTGTAGTATGTATGTGTGAAATTGTGGTTTACTGTTTTATTTTGAATGTCAAACTTGGGCTGGATTTGATGTCTCTTTTTCATTTTCAGACAGAGTATAAGACTCCCAAAATGTTTAGTAGGTTTATAATAGATTACAATGAAAGGTTACTGATTGTCAAATTCCCTGTTAAGTCTTATTCATTGCCGATAAAGATATCCAGGCGCGGACTGAAATACATTTGTTTACCGTTGATCCATAGAGATATGGATCCATGTTTAGTGTGGTAAATCTCAAACCAATAATATAGTCGGATCTTAACTCTGTCAGAAATAGAAAGTTGGGTCGTTTTTTTTAACAGAGTTGCTTCACACTGTTTTACTGCTGTTTCATTCTATTGTCGTCAATTGATCGTTCCTTCTGCGAGGTTCAGGTTTAGGGTGTGCTGAAGCTATTACAGAAATCACATGGAATCTTTGCATCATCCCCAGCACTCCAACACTGCAGCTAGTTGCATGTGTGAGAATCGTATTACTATTATTGTTTGTGTAATTATTGAATCATACTTGAATATGAACGCTTGGTATTGTTTTGTCTGACATTGGAGCTAGACATGTGTAATGTTTAAATGCAGCTTTATTTTCTTTCTCAATCGTCACAAGTGCCTGAGAAGACAATCACTTTGCTAGTAGAGAAGGTACCTGTGTTTGTCTATGAAAAGATGGGTTTCACATTTACATACATAACCAGTCTGATAGTTAAGTTATGCGGAGATATTGGGGGGGGGGGGGTGGGGGGGATGGTCAACAGAGCAGTGACTGTGTAATGTTCCTATTAAGGCTGTTTAAATTCATTACTGTATACTTTTGTAAAATAAGTCTTTATCAGATGCTGATGCAATACAAGAAAATGTCTGCAGGGGGCAGCAGTTCTCTTGATCTGTTACAGTAGCTACCAGTGTTACCAGTGTCTTTGCTCAAACTGCCTGCATTCTCATTCAACAATCAAACACATGATAATTCTGGAAGGACAAACCATGAAATGCCACCACGACGCTCCACCTTGAGTACACAAACAGTTTTCCGCTCTCCACTTCCTCAAACGGATCTAATATCAAACACTAACATCAGAGCTAAGCCGAGTTAGTCTCACTTTATTTGGGTAGTGGCTTGCAGATAGATAATCATCTTTGGTTGGTCATTGGTTTCAGTCCGTCTGCTATGAATTCCAGTATGTGACACTAAATAGGCCAATATAACTCGTAGCCTACACAACAGTCAAAGATGTGGAAACATGTCGTGGAATGTGGTTAAACTAACCCCAGACTCCTAAACAGTCAAAAGGGGAAGAGTCGTGTTACTGATGTTTCTCCACTACCTGCCTGTTGGCCTGTTTTCTTGTTTGGTGGTTTCAGAGTCACTGTCAGTTAGCTGGTTATAATCCTTGTTTTCTGGATGCTCTTCTTTCAATCATTTTACCTTCAAAAGATCAAGAACATACCATGAACTATGATGGCTGTGTTTACACAGGCAGCCCAATTCTATTTTTTCCACTAATCTATCTTTTGACCAATCAGATCTGCTCTGAAAAAGATCTGATGTGAAAAGATCGGATGTGATTGGTCAAAAGACCAATTAATGGGGGGAAAAAATATCAGAATTGGGCTGCCTGTGTAAACGCAGCCTATATGGCACTGAACCTTAGATGAATTTGAACCTTAGATGAATTAAAACTATTTGAGAATGGTGGGTGATTAGTGACAATGAGGACTAGGCCAGCAGCAAAGTAGTGCTCAGTCCCACACCAGTGCCATACTGCTGTTTAACCAGGTGCTCTTGTGCTGGTTTACACACATCAGTGGCTCCCTACAGACCAGACCATGGCGTCCATCTTGGGTCTTTTCAGGACACTGGTTACCTACTGGGCTATTTCTGACCTCAGGCACACCAGGACACTGTGGGCTGAGGGGGATGAATACACACAGGACTTATTTTCCTGCAATACCACCATTAACTCCCTTTCTTGTATTATGCAAATAGTCTGACAACAGGAACGTGCTTGGGCTAATACTGTAACATTCATTTGCACCTTTTTTGACTCTACCACAGAAAGCAGTACCAATTCAGGCAGTACTATTCCATTACTGGGGGGACTTCTTTTAATAGTGTTCCTTTAGATCAGGGGGTTTCTATGTATTCTATATCTAGGTCAGGTAGAGTAGCGTAGCTGGCAGCCTGAAACCACAGCCAAAGATGGACAGTTTCTGTTAGACGTATTTGAATTCAGAGTATTTTGTAATTTGACTTACACTGGGCTGAACTACAATCCAATGTATTTTGTATTTTCAAAATACTGTAATTTGGATTGTCAAAATACAAAATACTTTTCTATACCATTTTTGATAGCGGTTCACATTTTGTGCCCCTCTTTCACCCTGCATTGGTATCAGAAGTCAGCACTATGGTGTGAGAAAATTGTCTGCTAAATGAATTAATGAATGTGTTTGTCGGCAAGGACTTGGGAGTTTTATTTGGGATTAAAAGAAAGGGAATAGAGCTAAGCACAGGCATAGTCCTAGAGGAAAACCTGGTTCAGTCTGCTTTCCAACAGACACAGAGACAAATCCACCTTTCAGCAGGACAATAACCTAAAACACAAGGCCAAATATACACTGGAGTTACTTACCAAGACGATATTGAATGTTTGAGTGGCCTAGTTACAGTTTTGACTTAAAATCGACTTGAAAATGGCTGTTTAGCAATGATTAACAATCAACTTGACAGAGCTTGAATAATTATTTAAAGAATAGTGGGCAAATATTATACAATCCAGGTTTGCAAAGCTCTTCGAGACTTACCCAGAAAGCTGTAATTGCTTCCAAAGGTGATTCTAACATGTATTGACTCAGGGGGTTGAGTACTTATCTAATGAAGATACATTAGGGTTTTATTTTCCATTTAATTTGTTGGGAATTTTTTTCCACTTTGACATGAGTATTTAGTGTAAATTGTTGACAAAAAAAATGACAATTACATCTATTTTAATCCCACTTTGTAACAACAACATTTTGAAAAAGTCAAGCGGTGTGAATACTTTAAGGCACTGTACCATACGAAATGTAACATATCATACTAGATTTACATTTCCTATGTTACGTCTACCCCTGAGTCCATGTTGGAGTACCACCAAGGTTGGACATTTTTGTTCTAGCCCAGCTCAAGCACACCTGATTCACTGGGCTTGAACTTCTGGGGTGGCGTAGGAAACACAAGTTAAGAAACACTTCTTTAGATGTCACATGTAGATATATTACATATAAACTATATTGTGTATGTCACAGGTTGAGATCCCCTCCTACAGAGAGAAGTAGATGAAGAGGAACACCCCCACAGAGCAGACCAGCACCAGGCCCATGTTGAGGATTAGCCTGGTTCTGGGGGTCTCCTGGAGCATCTCCTGCAAAAGCCTCTCTTCCTCCTCGGCTGATCTGGGCCGGGTCTTAGCCGGCTCCTCCTTAAACCCACAGAACCACTCTAGAACCCTCACACACCTCCCCTTCTCCCCTCCTACTCCACAGCAGACCACCCAAGGCTTTTCTTGGTCTACCGCCATTCCGGTGCTTGAAAAGGTCGGGTGGCCGCCATTTTGGAGATCAGATGGAGCCTCCATATAGGATAAAGCCTCCACCCCATTGACACCATTATGGAGGTCTTTGGGCGTCTCCTTGTCCATGCAGCCGTTCCCATTGACATGGGTCTTAGTTTGGGGGTTTAGCTTGCTCATCTCCTCGTCTCCCTCCATGTTTGGAGTTGCGTTTCTTTGGCGTAGCCCCCAGAAGGTAGTGGTGCGGACCTGCTCTATGCTCGGTGGAGGGGTGCAGAGGCTAACCACCACAGCCACCAGTCCTGAGATCCAGAACAGCCCGGCTGCCACGTACATGAAATGAACGTCCTTGACAAAAGATGGCCGCTCGTCCGGTTCGTCGCAGTGGGGCTCTCTGTAGACGAACGCAAGCACCAGTCTCGTGGCGCCCAACGCGAACCCCACTATGCCACCCCAGAATGCACCAATCTCGTTGCAGCGCCGCCATAGGACGCCCAGCAGGAATAGGGCAGCGATGGGCGGGGTCAGGTAGTCAGACACTTCCTGGATGTAGTAGAACATCTGGCCTTCCTGCATCTCGATGATGACAGGAACCCAGGCGATGCTGATAACCACCATGAATACCACGAACACACGCCCAACCACCATCAGCTCCCTCGACGACGCCCGCTCCCGCGCCATTTTGTAAATGTCCAAGGTGAAGATGGTGCTGGCGGAGTTGAAGATGGAGTCCAGGTCGCTCATGAGCGCTGCGATCATCACCGCCATCATCAGGCCACGCAGACCCACCGGCATGATGGACATCACCAGGCGGGGGTAGGCTATGTTAGAACACCCAGCCCTGGATCCACACACCTCCATGCAGTGTTCTGGGCTGATACACGCCAGCTCATCTGCAAACAGGATGCGGGAGATCATCCCGGGAATGACGATGATGAACATGGGCAGGATCTTGAGGAAGCCGGCCATCAGTGTGGAGCCTTTAGCGTGGGAGATGCTCCGTGCGGCTAGCACCCGCTGGACGATGACCTGGTCGGCACACCAGTACCAGATGGAGGCCGGGGTCTGGCCCAGGAGGAAGCCCGGCCAGGGGAGGTCCTTGTCCAGCGGGCCCCTTAGGATGCGCAGGGAGTCGGGCTTGGGCTCCACGTGGCAGGAGGGGATGTAGGTGAAGTTGGAGGATGCTAATATCGCTGTGATGTTTGGTCTGGCTTCCATGTACTTGGTCCGCACCCCTTCCAGGCCACCCACTTTCACCAGGCTAATGGCGGTTAGGCATAGCGCGCCGCCAATCATCAGGAATGCCTGGAGGGTGTCGGTGTAGATGACTGCAACCAGGCCCCCTGTGACGGTCAGCAGCGCGGTCACGGTGATGAGGAGGATGATGGACAGATAGAGGTTCCAGCCCAGTGACTCCTGGATGAAGAGCGCTCCGGAGTAGAGGTCCACAGAGAGCTTGGTGAAGATGTAGAGCAGCAGAGACAGAGCAGCGAAGTAGACCTTGAGCCGTCGGCCGCCGAAGCGCTTGGCCAGGTACTCAGGCATTGTGTAGACCCCAGAGTGGATGTAAACAGGGATGAACACCCAGCCCAGGAGCTGGAGGAGCAGGAGGGCATTGAACTCCCATGCGGCGACTCCAAACCCGCTGGCCGCCCCGGACCCTGCAAGGCCAATGAAATGCTCACTGCCAATGTTGCTGACGAACAGAGAGGCACCAATCATAGCCCAGTTCATTGATCGGCCGGCCAGGAAGTAACCGCTCACAGTGCTCCGATTGGCTTTCATCATGGCGAAGAAGCCAATGGCAAGGACCAGGATGAAGTACAGCACCACAACAACAATGTCCGCCGCCTCCATGGTGGTGGGAGCCATCTTGGATAATACTTCTAAAGACAGTTATTGAGGAGTTACGTGATATGGTTGCTTTAGTGATCAGTACCCTTTCAATTTAAGTACCAGTCTTTCAGTTGATTATGAGAGATTCTAAGACACTGAATGCTTGGATGCTGCAAGCGAGTCGGGTCCAGTTCAGGTCTTGGTGAGGTATTCCCACAGAAAGGCAGCCTAAGGGTTGACGGGGAATACTGTAAGTTGGAGGTAGCCGCTCATCTGTATCGACACTCCTACAATAGAGCATAAAAAAACACAACAGACCAGGGATGGAAAAACCTTTTTTAAATAAATGGAGGTTGAATAAATAAGAAGATCTACAGTACATCTAAAACTGTGTTTCCCCAAAGAAACAGCGGGTCAAGATAAACTGGTTTTGAGTTGTGGCAAAAGTCTTTTAATTAAGTCGTGGCTGGGTCCTGGCCAGGAACATTGGTTTCGCTGACTTGGTTGGCCACTAAAAAACCTCAAAAGCTATAAAAGGGTCACAGTGAAAAAGGCATTTGGGAACCACTGATCTATAACACATAGCTAACAGTATTGTAGTACTAGTCTTGTATGACTTTTGCACAGTTCAATGGGTGCATGTATACTAACCCCTACGAGTCCCACCCTCAAGCTTCATTTCTCAGTTTAACTGACGACTACGCCCCTTATAGCTGTGTAAACATTCATCCAATTTTAACATGCAGTAGCTGGATCTTCTTGTGCCAGATGGGTGTACATACTTGTGGTCTTCAGGTTTGACTCAGATTTATGTCAAATAGTTCCATAGGGTATCATTTGTTCATCTGGGTTATTTTGAAGAGATACATGTCACAAAGGGAAGGATGTGTCTGAGTTATTGTATACCCAAATGTGTGCTCCTTCTAGAATCAATAGCTCTGGTGTGTTTGTGGGACAGTCAAAGCCTTACAGTGGAATGGACATAGGGATGTGTCTGTTACTTATATTCATTCAAATGTGTCCAGGCAAAGCCTCGCAGGGCTACCACACCACATGAAATTGGAAGATAAGCGAAAGACTCCAAACTTTACAAAAGTGTCATTAAGGTTCATCTTTCTCTCTGGCTTTATCTGGGGATTCCAGAATTATGATAGACAGAATATATGATTGATTAGCAGTGTTGAGGAGTAGTGAACAACACGTAGTTCCACTAGTAATTTAACTACATTCACTATATAGTCATTTAAATTACTACATAGTAAATGTAGTTAACTACATTTTGCAGGAGGGTAGTGGTAGTTGAACTTAATTCAAATGTTGGTAGGGTTTTCAGTAGTTAATTACTTTTGTGCCATGTAACGGTGTAGCTAACTACTGAAACTACACTACTTTTTAATGAGTGAAGTAGGCAAGAATTTCCTTTTTCTGCATCAGAACTGCCTAATTCTCACTTGAAACATAGTTTATGTAATCGATTCTGGGTTCTGACTCCTAAACTTGGAATAGTGTTAATTATCAGGTATCCTATTGGAATATTGAGTGCTATAGTCTAGGGTCAACACCACAAGTTAGTGGTTACAGTATCTGTAGGAGGAATGTATATGGTGGAGGCAATTAAGCTTTCAATGTACTGAGTGCAGGGAAGGGCAATCACATGTGGCAGGCACTGATAAGGGTGGTGCGATGTGGATTAGTGGGGAAGAAGGCTGAGGTTATGTCAGGTCACATTAAGGGAGAAGGAACAGTTTATGGCGGCATCACTTAATTTCCTGCCTAGCAATAAAGATGTAATGTTTAGAGAGAAGGAGGACGTCACCCAAATTGGGGTATATATATATACTACCACTGGTGGAACCATGTCTTTGTCTTACGCAGCTGTAAGACCCAGTGGGTGAATAAACTTGGTTTAAGCTTTACTAATCGTCCGTGAGTTTTACTAGGTTCATTTAGAACCTAACAATAGGCTAAATTACACATTCTGTAAACATCGGACTCCAGAATGATCTGTTCTTGCAATTTGTAGTCTATGACGTTTCAGATTTAGATATGAGAATTTTTCAAAGTCGTTTGGATGTAGTGAACTACTTTTTCAAAGCAACTTTAGTTAAGAAAACTATTTTTCTTAAGGGTCTCTAGTATAGCATAACTTCTTTGAGTGTGAAGTAACTGTTAGCTTGGTAAACTATATTGTCAGAGAAGCTTCCCCAACACTTTTGATTAGAAGTGCGCCAAGTCCCCTAGACACTGGAACTCAGTGGCTGCTTCAGGACACTGTGTGGGAGAGATGCTAGCAGGTATCGGAGGCCTTTATTTTCAAGGGGACTTTGTTGTATATTTAGAGTTTCTGGGAGTTTATCTTTTTGAGTGCAATTTTGTGTGAAATATTTAAACCCCGTTGTTTATGGACGCGTTCCTCTGCCCAGACGTTGTTGACGCCTGCCAGATACATTGCACTCCTGCCTTACATTGCACTCCACGAGGAGCCTGCGTGGCAGGCTGACTACCTGTTACGCGAGGGCAGCAAGAAGCCAAGGTAAGTTGCTAGCTAGCATTAAACTTATAAAAAACGATCAATCTTAAACATAATCACCAGTTCAACTAGTAATATCATCAACCATGTGTAGTTATCTAACGTGTCCTGCGTTGCATATAATCGATGCGGTGCCTGTTAATTTCTCATCGAATCACAGCCTACTTTGACAAACGGGTGATGATTTAACAAGCGCATTTGCGAAAAAAGCACTGTCGTTGCACCAATGTACCTAACCATAAACATCAATGCCCTTCTTTAAAATCAATACACAATTATATATTTTTAAACCTGCATATTTAGTTAATATTGCCTGGTAACATGAATTTGTGTCACTTCTCTTGCGTTCCGTGCAAGCAGTCAGGGTATATACAGCAGTATGGGCCACCTGGCTCGTTGCGAACTGTGTGAAGTCCATTTATTCCTAACAAAGGCCGTAATTAATTTACCAGAATTGTACATAATTATGACATAACATTGAAGGTTGTGCAATGTAACAGGAATATTTAGACTTATGGATGCCACCCGTTAGATAAAATAAGGAACGGTTCTGTATTTCACTGAAATAATAAACGTTTCGTTTTCGAAATGATAGTTTCCAGATTCGACCACATTAATGACCAAAGGCTCGGATTTCTGTGTGTTATTATGTTATAATTAAGTCTATGATTTGATATTTGATAGAGCAGTCTGACTGAGCGGTGGTAGGCAGCAGCAGGCTCTTAAGCATTCATTCAAACAGCACCTTCGTGCGTTTACCAGCAGCTCTTTGCAATTCTTCAAGCATTGCGCTGTTTATGACTTCAATCCTATCAACCCCCGAGATTAGGCTGGTGTAACCGATGTGAAATGGCTAGCTAGTTAGCGGGTGCGCGCTAATAGCGTTTCAAACGTCACTCGCTCTGAGACTTGGGAGTGGTTGTTCCCCTTGCTCTACATGGGTAACGCTGCTTCGAGGGTGGCTGTTGTCAATGTGTTCCTGGTTCGAGCCCAGGTAGGAGCGAGGAGAGGGACGGAAGCTATACTGTTACACTGGCAATACTAAAGTGCCTATAAGAACATCCAATAGTCAAAAGGTATATGAAATACAAATCGTATAGAGAGAAATAGTCCTATAATAACTACAACCTAAAACTTGTTACCTGGGAATATTGAAGACTCATGTTAAAAGGAACCACCAGCTTTCATATGTTCTCATGTTCTGAGCAAGGAACTTAAACGTTAGCTTTTTTACATGGCACATATTGCACTTTTACTTTCTTCTCCAACACTTTGTTTTTGCATTATTTAAACCAAATTGAACATGTTTCATTATTTATTTGAGGCTAAATTGACAGTATTTATGTATTATATTAAGTTAAAATAAGTGTTCATTCAGTATTGTTGTAATTGTCATTATTACAAAAAGAAAAATAATAAATTAGGCCGATTAATCGGTATTGGCTTTATTGGTCCTTCGATAATCGGTATTGGCGTTGAAAAATCATAAATCGGTCGACCTCTAACGGACATACACAAATTAGTCCAAATTGGTGAAGTGAAATGAAAAAAAATAACATGTTTTAAAGAATTCTAAAAAATACAAAACGGAAAAGTGGTGCGTGCATATGTATTCACCCCCTTTGCTATGAAGCCCCTACATAAGATCTGGTGCAATCAATTACCTTCAGAAGTCACATAATTAGTTAAATAAAGTCCCCCATCATGCTGTGGGGATGTTTTTCATTGGCAGGGACTGGGAAACTGGTCAGAATTGAAGGAAGGCACTAAATACAAGGAAATTCTTGAGGGGAAACCTGTTTCAGTCTTCCAGAGATTTGAGACTGGGACGGAGGATCACCTTCCAGCAGGACAATGACCCTAAGCATACTGCTAAAGCAACACTCGAGTGGTTTAAGGGTAAACATTTAAATGTCTTGGAATGGCCTAGTCAAAGCCCAGACCTCAATCGAATTGAGAATCTGTGGTATGACTTAAAGATTGCTGACCACCAGCGGAACCCATCCAACTTGATGGAGCTGGAGCAGTTTTGCCTTGAAGAATGGGCAAAAATCCCAGTGGCTTGATGTGCCAAGCTTATAGAGACATACCCCAAGAGACTTGCAGCTATAATTGCTGCAAAAGGTAGCTCTACAAAGTATTGACTTTGGGGGCGTGAATAGCTATGCACACTCAAGTTCTCCGTTTGTTTTGTTTTATTTCACCACAAAAAAATATTTTGCATCTTCAAAGTGGTATGCATGTTATGTAAATCAAATGATACAAACCCTAAAAAATTATACATTTTAATTCCAGGTTGTAAGGCAACAAAATAGGAAAAATGCCAAGGGGGTGAATACTTTCGCAAGCCACTGTATCATGGATAAATTGGGACTGACTGATCTACAAATAATATGAAGTAGCTATTTATGAGTAGTTATTTTTATCGATCAGTCAGCCGGCAGTCGCCTGCAATGTTTAACAAGCCCTGTGTGCAGCCACCCACAGGAAGTGATCCAGTCCAGAGGCATGTTGGATCACTGTTTGCTGAAAGCTTATTATGGCAGGCTGATACGATTGGAGGTGGTAAACAGAGTTTGTGCTGTAATTGACTAAGGGCGCGTTCCTCTGCCCAGGCGTTGCTGACGCATGCCAGATCTTGTAATGCTTGGATAGATTTTTTTAAAGTATCAGCTAACCACATGGTTGTGTTCCCCTGCTCAGACGGTGCATCCACCAACCAATGGTTGCGTGTCACATGATCGACTGAAAGATTGCTATAACATATGTGGTTAGCTGATACATAAAATCCCTGTCCAGGCGTTGTAAGATCTGGTATGCATCAGCAAAGCCTGGACAGAGGAACGCACCCTTAGTCAATTACAGCACAAACTTGACCTGTCTTAGCGCTGAAGATGGACACCTGTCTGCTGGGCTGCGTCGCTTCCTGTGCCCCTTTTTGTTTGGCTTGGGTGTGTCTGATTTTAAGTAGCATGGTTTTTAAAGAAAAGTTAACGAGAAAGAATGTTCATTTCCATATTACATTTTACATTTACAATTTAACTGAATAGAGTACCACAGTGAGTCATAATACCCATAAAACCTAGCGGTCAAACAAGGAAGTGGTTCCATTCATTTTTCCAACGAAACACAGCCTTTATTTTAAGTGTTCCTAAAAACGTCCTAATGAGAAAAATGAATGGTGGAAAAACAATTGGAACCATTTTCCTGTTTGACCGCTAGGTTTTATAGGTATTATGACACCTCCACTGTGGGGTTCTATAGTGAAACCAAATTGAGAATACGCCGGAACTGAGAATTTGCTGAAACTGATAATTGTTAGTCACAAAATAATTGTAAGTCACTTTTGTCTGCCTCTTGCTTCACGCTGCCTGCTCAACTAAGACCTAGAACCTGTCACTTCCCACGTGACAAACGCACCACGGTTTAGGATTTTTCTACAGCCTGACTCCATACATTTAATTATGACATTGTTTGTAGCGCTTGTACTTACCATTTCCAGCAGCCCTTCTCTGACTAATCTCTCCAACACCGGACTCGCGGCATCAGTCACGCTCCTTCCTAGGCAGGTAGATTAGGTGAAACTTTTTTCACAGGTTGCATTCCTATTTTGGTTTGACAGCATAGTACCATTTCTATGAACCCGCCCCCCATCTTTGCCTATGGCGGAGATGCACGATCTAGCCTCAAATTTTTTGCATAATTGGTGACGGAATTATTAGTCGGTTTCCATCCAATTGGCATTTCCCCGTCAGATGTTTCCACCAAATGTACTTGTTTCTGTAAAGTCTGTGCGTGACGTGCACGCAAATAACTTTCGCAGTTAAATTCCCATTTCCGGAATAAAAAAAAGTGAAGTAGGTTTCCATTGCATTTTCAACTCTACTGATGGTTTTGAAACTAGAAATTTTGCATTATGTAGCGAATGTGCCCACTGGTATTGGGACTTGCGAGCTAGCCATTATCTCAATCCGATTTTTCTTGATTCCTTTTCAGGTATATATCTGTGTACTCGTTAGGAGTTAACGTAAGCATTTCGCTGCACCCGCTATAACATATTCTAAACCGTCAACTTGATTTAACGTTGATATGATGAAAAAGTCGGAAACACTTTCTTATATGTCTATGACTTGGAAGTGTGTTTGTGCTCTGGAGGTCATGTGCACACTCCAGGGGTGCAACACCTTTGGCAATCGATAGTGTTAGGGTTGCGTCAATTCGAATCTGGTATTGGAATAAAATAGTCAGTACAGAGTAACTACTCATTTCTTTGTACTTTAATTAATGCAAACTCTTGAATGGTAAATATGATGTTTGCTCACTGAAACACCACGCAGGGCAGACAGAGAACTAACTATTCAACCATAAATTTCTTATTTAATACTCTGACAGAGATAGTTCCCGCTCCTTGCTGGGCCTGTCAGAGTAGAGGCTGGGTGTGGTTTAAACTTACTCCAGCCTATCGTTGGCGTGCAGGCTGGTCCCAGCCTCCTGGCTCATCACATGTTGCCAGGCGTTGGATCTTATCTTCTTAGTGTATACTCAAGAGTCAGCAACCACTCAATTTCCAGTGATTGACCTATTCAGTTGTTTCTCCATTCTATCTGTTCCTCACATGCTCCCCTTGATTGGTTTCACAACCTCCTATCACTAAGTCAGCTGCCTACACCTTGTTACACAATGTTCTCTTTGTCTACCCATTATGCTGTCCTGTTTAAGTTCTGATATATTATAACCATAATTATAGTTGCACATTCAATATCTGCAGAAGCATAAAACCGAAAAATAACCCCACAATAGTTCCAAAGATGCATGAAATGAAAACACTTTCAGGGGTAGGCTACATCATTCTTCAGTTAGTCCTGCACATTACATCCTACTTGATGTTTCATAATAGCCCTACCTGCAGCCAGCGATGACAAACCAGCCCATGTTCCTCTATTAGTTAAACGTTCCCGTGGAACACCCTCATTCCCTCAAAGAAGGGTTTAATCACTAAACCAAACATCCTTTTAATTACCTTTTAGTCTTTTAGCAGACGCTCTTATCCAGAACGACTTATAGGACCAATTAGGGTTAAGTGCCTTGCTCAAGGGCACATCAACAGATTCTTCACCTAGTTGGCTCAGGATTTTGAACCGTGACCTTTCAGTTGCTGGCCCAACGCTCTTATCCATTAGGCTACATGCAGCTCAAATTGTCTGAATAACACACTGAGGACTGGACACTGTCATAATGGCGTGGACACATAACACACACGTGGACTGTCACCTATGAAACCCCCAGAAGCACTCACTCCCTGAGTGACAGGCATGTAAATATCTTATTAGGCTGCCCATTACCCTGATGTGGACCAGGGATATGGCAGTCGTTTTCTGCAAAGACACCATGAATGTGCATTTTTCATCCCTTAAATCACTGCTAGTGGTATAAAGAAGGCTACTTAATTAAAACATACTTTGAAGTATAGCATTTGCTTTCACTCAAGTTTGACAATTGACTACTTTTTCCACCACTGCACTTAAGTAGGCTACATTTATTTTACGTTATAGCAGAAGCTCTTATTCAGAGCAATTACAGTTAAGTGCCTTGCTCAAGGGCACATCAACAGATTTGTCACCTAGTCATCTCAGGGATTCGAACCAGTAACCTTTCAGTTACTGGTCCAACACTCTTAACCACTAGGCTACCCCTACCTGACAGATACTTATAACCAGATACTGGGTGACTTTCACTTGAGTCATTTTCTATTAAGGTATCTTTACTTTTACTCAAGTATGACAATTTGGTACTTTTCCTCTCTGCTATCTGGGATCCTTGAGATGCTAAACCCTAACCTTAACCCCTACCCTTACCATAACCCTTAACCATTTAAAATGTTAACTTCAATTGGGTAGGGCCGTTCCATGGATCCCGATAGCACGGACCCCATTGCTGGCTTTGACCAAGACAGCCATTTTCCCATGGAGCTGTGTGTGTGCATTGCAGAGATCCATGCAATAAACTGAATTTGATCAAACTCATTCACTCATTCACGGAATTGATGTGTGTACCTCATCAAAATAATGCACTTTTGCTTCGATATTAATAGCAGCGACAAAGTACGAGCCAATTTTGTTGTGTATCCTCTGTCAAGTGGTCTGGACCTTTATTGCACTGGAGGCAGAGTCCTGTGGGCTACCTGCAGGGTCGCTGGTTCAATCAAATCCCACTCTGGCTCTTCGCTCTCAATTGCTACAGTTGTACTGTGTAAAGACATTATAATTGCACCCAAGGGCATTATAATCTGCAAATGCATTGACAAATAAAACCCTGATGATCTCTTAGGAAATCTTCTTTCTTTGAGTTTTCTGTCCGTCAAGCATTGTATTTGCTTTATCTTACAGTTTTCTCATCAGTCTTGATGGTGATTTTTGTCAGTTGTGATCTGTCAGATGGGGATTTTGCAACATTCTATTCTAAATTGCAGATAGATTAACTCATAACCAGGGTTAGGGTTGCTATGTAATGAAGGTCTGATGTAGTGTTTAGACACTAGGTGGCAATGTTGCATTTCTAACAGTATAAAATACCGATGTCAAATCTTGAATGTCACTGTATGCATATACTGGTAAGTCACTATGAAATGAGAACACTTTGAATGGGGCAGACAGGAAGCACAAACAGGAAGATACTATTTTTAACTTAACATGGTTATTCGGTTAAGGAAGCTAAATGTCTGTAGAATCGATAGAGATCTGTCTCTAAGGTGGAGAATAGGAGCCAGGTGTTAAAGGTGCTCCAGTCCATAGAATTAGAATACTAGAATGTTAGAATACTAGAATGTATATCAACCTTCTTATGATGGTCCAAAGGTCAGCCATGTTGGTCAGGGAGTTTGTGTAAAATAATGAATTTGAATAATTTATCTGCACTGTAGGTTTATTAGCTAGCTAGCCAGCCAATTTTAGAGGAATGATTCCATAAATTCTTAAAATGAACTGCCAATATGCCAACATTCCATTCAAACAATGCAGTCAATCCACAGCCAAACGCTGTCTGAAATCATTTGATGATTGGACTTGTTAATGCAACAAGCACTGATATTGCATCATATAATAGAACTCACAGCTTTCCAAAAAAACACACCTGTTTAGAAATATTTTAGAGGCTATTTATACAGAAAATGTGTATAAAACTCCTATAAAATGTATTTCTAATTATATAACAATAATTTAGGTTGCCATTCATTCCAATTAGACTGGTTTGTTTTTCTCCCTGACCAATATGGCTGCAATTTTAACCACATTCTGAAACTTTTGTGACATAGCCCCTCTAGTAATTGAATAGGATCCCTATGCTCCAGTACCTCTCCAGCCCTAACGACTGATTCCAGATCAGAGCTGTTCATTTCAAGGCTATTGTCAAGGTAACAGGTCACGTCTCCACTGCAGACAATAGAAATAGAATACCTATGATCTTCTAGAATGGTAGACAATTATAGCTAGAATAGAATGATTCTAATTGCTACATATGTTTTCCAAACTCTGACAGGCAAAGAAAAATATCAACCAAAAGGTCACAGAGCTCTAAAGTGCCCAATTGTAACCACGGAGATAAGAATATTTACATTCTACCCCGACCTTTGCCGTCAATGACAGGAAGAGGTACGAGGAGGCCTATGGGAAAAGTGAAGGAAGAGAAGAAGGAAAGGAAGAACAGAAAGTTGATTCAACATGGGCTATATTGATTCTCAGTCTGGGAGAGTGGTGTATGAGAAAGGGATGATAGAGGAAGAGACAAAGGCTTTTGACCTGAATGAAGCCAGCCCAGAAGTAATTTCCTACACCGTTAGGAACCTTCTTTAGCCTCGTTTGTGTGACAGAATAGTTGATTCTGATAACTGATTGATTTTTAAAAGACACATAGCCTACAGCGCATACAGTACAGTACTGTATTCTTAAGGACAAAGTTCTAAAATGTACAATTAGCTGGGCATTTTAGCCATTCACTTGACTTGTGTTATCCAGAGGGACTTAACATACGTTTATTTAAATAAGGAGCCTGAAACCCCTACTCAATACTAACATCCTAAATCCCTCTTCACAATGGCAGCGCTAAGATTC
Source organism: Salmo trutta (assembly GCF_901001165.1). Classification (NCBI taxonomy): domain Eukaryota; kingdom Metazoa; phylum Chordata; class Actinopteri; order Salmoniformes; family Salmonidae; genus Salmo; species Salmo trutta. Next base: position 6,894,022 of record NC_042995.1, on the reverse strand, counting down.
TCCAGGATAAGCATTCCTAATGCATGCATGTGGTGAAACAGGAGACTGATGAGGTTGGAAAGAACTATGTCCTCCCTCATTCTGTCCCTTAAGCCAGGCAGAGAAGTTCTAAAAATGGTTGGGGGATTGAGTCAGGCAGAGTAGCTGTGTGTGTGTGTAACAGAGGCAGGACTGAGGGCGTCTTATTGTCTGGAGACATCTGATCTGTTCACTGACCTAAGGAACATAAAGCTTAGACTCAGCTGTTTCAACAGAGAGAGAGACTGCTGTAACCAGAGAGAGATCAAGGGATGGAGAGAGAGAGAGAGAAAGAGAGAGAATGGGACAAAGAGGGAGGGAGAAAGAGATTACATGAGTTATATATATATCCCGACAGAAGTTCTTTACCCTTTAAGTCAACAAACAAAAACAGCCATTAGATTGCAGCACTGAATTATTGAAAGCAAATTCCTGTTAGGCATCCATCCACCATATTGCTTTCAATCACCCTGTGTTTTCAGACCAGAACACGAAGGAGAGCAGAGGAGACGAGAGGAAGCCACTTTAGGCTATTGAGATGCAGCCTTTAGGCTCTCGTCTGTCACACCCTGTCAGATCAGTGGTTGTTGAGGAAAGGAGAAAAGCAGAGGTATCTATGACAGTGGAATGGAATTCGACCACAGAGGCCCTGCTGCGTGTGTATGGGGTTAATTCAATATTCGGCCTTTCTTCACTGAGCCATCCTGAGCATCTAGGAGATGCAACACCACAATGCCAGCAGCTGTATGGCAATGCGAGGGGACCTGACCTAAATAGCCCCATGGGGCTAGCATGCATAACAATGGACTAGATCAGGGTTACCCAAACTCGGTTCTGGGGCCCCCCCTCGGTACACGTTTAGTTTTTTGACGTAGCACTACACAGCTGATTCAAACAACCAACTCATCAAGCTGGGAGGCCCCAGGACCGAGTTTTGGAATCCCTAGATTAGATGACCGCAGGCAGGGCCTTAATTTACATTTACATTTAAGTCATTTAGCAGACGCTCTTATCCAGAGCGACTTACACATTGGTGCATTCACCTTATGATATCCAGTGGAACAACCACTTTACAATAGTGCATCTAAATCTTTTAAGGGGGGGGGCGTTAGAAGGATTACTTTATCCTATCCCAGGTATTCCTTAAAGAGGTGGGGTTTCAGGTGTCTCCGGAAGGTGGGGATTGACTCCGCTGTCCTGGCGTCGTGAGGGAGCTTGTTCCACCATTGGGGTGCCAGAGCAGCGAACAGTTTGGACTGGGCTGAGCGGGAACCGTGCTTCCTCAGAGGTAGGGGGGCCAGCAGGCCAGAGGTGGATGAACGCAGTGCCCTTGTTTGGGTGTAGGGCCTGATCAGAGCCTGAAGGTATGGAGGTGCCGTTCCCCTCACAGCTCCGTAGGCAAGCACCATGGTCTTGTAGCGGATGCGAGCTTCAACTGGAAGCCAGTGGAGAGAGCGGAGGAGCGGGGTGACGTGAGAGAACTTGGGAAGGTTGAACACCAGACGGGCTGCGGCGTTCTGGATGAGTTGTAGGGGTTTAATGGCACAGGCAGGGAGCCCAGCCAACAGCGAGTTGCAGTAATCCAGACGGGAGATGACAAGTGCCTGGATTAGGACCTGCGTCGCTTCCTGTGTGAGGCAGGGTCGTACTCTGCGAATGTTGTAGAGCATGAACCTACAGGATCGGATCACCGCCTTGATGTTAGTGGAGAACGACAGGGTGTTGTCCAGGATCACACCAAGGTTCTTAGCACTCTGGGAGGAGGACACAATGGAGTTGTCAACCGTGATGGCGAGATCACGGAACGGGCAGTCCTTCCCCGGGAGGAAGAGCAGCTCCGTCTTGCTGAGGTTCAGCTTGAGATGGTGATCCGTCATCCACACTGATATGTATCTTAATGTAGGCTGATTGAAGGCTAATAAAGCCTGCTCCGCGTTGGCAGAAGTCTCTGCGGCTCTGTCCTGTGTTTATTATAGTGTCTGTATGGCTGTGCTAAATCAACATGAGCAAAGCTAATAGGCATTACAATGTTAGTCACTCAGAAAGATGGCCGTGCCAGCATGGATGGACAAACATGGTGATGCAGTCAGAGCTGATGGGATATGTGTTTTTTATTAAAGGTCAGGGGTCAGGGCTACTTAGTGATTAGAAGCATATTGGTGGTTAGAAAGGGTCAGGTTTCAGTCCCCTCTAGAATGATACAACAGACAGAATAACTAAAGGGCTTCAATGTAGCTTCCCGCAGGCTGTGAGCATTCATAGAGCATACATAACAGGTTATGACAGCCATATGAACGGATCTATAAACAGCCTTAGAAGCACACCAGCAGCCGTGGTGGCAGAGGTTAAATAACTGCAAGATAACATTAATCAGTGAAGAAGTATATGGATTATGGGAGGGAGATATTGAACCAAATGGCTATGTGACTGAAATCCAATAAAATTTCACATCCATGGGTGGTGTTTGTTTTACTGATGTAATTTCTCTGAGCCAGGGCCTCCTGAGTGCTGTGACAGTGATGGGTGAGGACACAGAGGAAGTTGGCACAGTGGGACGGTCGCCATGGAGAACACACACAGCCTTACAAGGACAAGGCATGCTCCAACCAACTCCCAGAGTATGACAGTACTGGAGTTGTGTGTGCGCAAGTATTCTGTGTGTATAGTATTGACAGAATATATCTGTGGATAGGGGGAAACTAAACATAGATGTAGGTTACGTGTGTATGTGTGTGTGTGTGAGAAAGAGCGTTTGGAGGTGGTGGAGGCAGATATCACACCCCCAACTTGTTCTTTCATCTCTCTCCTCCATCTCCCCCCCAACCACACACCCTCCGTCTGTAGACAGTTGCCATGGCGAGGCGTTGACGAGTCATCGCCACATTCCGGGGCATGGCTCTCCCCCCCGGACACTCTCCTCCTCTCAAGTTTAACATTGACTCTATGCGGTGTACTGTTGTGTGTACTGTTGTGTGTACTGTTGTGTGTACTCATGCAGTCCCCTCCCTACAGTAACCTCCTGCTGCGGCGCTAGAACAACCAACATACCGGAATCATTAACCTGTACGTCACGGGTATCAAACTCATTCCATAGAGGGCCTAGTGTCTGCAGGTTTAATTTTGTTCCTTTTAATTAAGCCAGACAAGGTGAGGGGAGTTCCTTACTAATTAGTGACCTTATTTTCATCAATCAAGTACATGGGAGGAGCAAAAACCCGCAGACACTCAGCCCCTCATTGGAATGAGTTTGACAAGGGATGTACATGGTTTAAGAAGCAGGATTTGATTAGGCTTAAGCATATCACAAAATTGACCACATTGCTTCATTCTAGCCAATTGCATACAGACCTACAGGAGTGGTACTGAGTTAGCCGAGTGGCTAGGAGTCCATTTGGAGGACAGATGTGAAAAGGCCACCCAGGTCTAGAGTTGTTATAAACTGTTGTTCTGAGCCATCAGGCCCAACCAACAGATCCCAGAGATGATATGTCTAATACAGGAACCACCACTGAGGATCAAACAAGGCCTTAAACAATCTGTGTCCAGATGAAACACACACACTCATCACCAGAAGGGGAATGGAGGATCCAGCACCAAAATCTGGGTCAATTTTTTGAAAGCGAGAGGAAGATGGAGGGAGAGAAAGAGGGGAGAAGAGAGCAAAGGAGAGCGAGGGATTAAGAAAAACAGGTGTGAACAAGATAGAGGGGAAGAAGAGAGAGAACGTGATAGAGAAGGTGGGAAAAATAACTCACTGGAGGCTGACAGTTCTAAACAAAACACTCATCTGCATTTGTGAGAGTGAGTGAGAGTGAGAGAGAGGACACAGAAGCTATTCCCTGAAGAACGACAAGAGATGGAAGGGAGGAAGGAGGGATACAACAAACCAGCTTCAGTCTTGGTACTGTTATAAAACATTTATTCTGGCAGAATTATTTGAAGTTTTTCAGAGGCCTGGAAGCAGAGGCGAATCATAAAAAACCCTGATTGATCGTTACCCAGAGAAACATCGGCACAGAATAAGATATTCATGTCAGATAAAAATCCATATTGGGCTTTACAATCATTTACAAAAAGACTTAGGAATCTATTTCAAATTACAAAAAATAAAATGACAGTAAGGATCTTTAAAAATAACTTGCAGTGTTTTGTGTTGGCGGTTGTCCTATCCGTCTGTGGTTCTAGACTTTAGGGAGGTTCTTCGAATAGATCTCAGATCAGCTTCCCCAAGTCCAAACCTGAACTAAATAATTACGAGGTTGCACACAGAACAGACCTTGGGTCAGTGCTTGGGGACACCTTTCACCCACACAGTGGGACAGCTCGAGGCCTGATACCAATACTATAAAATGCATCTCTTTCCTTCAAGTACATGTCTGACCTCATACAGATGTATGGCAGCTGTAAACCAGAGTTCCACTACACATCTTTCACCATTCCAGTCATGTCAGATTAGGAAGGATGCAATTTCTAAGTATTTTAACAGGGCCCTGGTTTATTGATTGGCACACAGCAGCTCTTCTCCCGTCGGTGGCGCTAGTGAGTTAAACCAGGTCAGATCCCAGAGCCAAAGCCCCAGTTGGTACCTGGCCAGAACCTAGATACAGCTGGTGCCTCTCACAAGATGTGCATTCACACAGGGTTGCATTGGCAGTGTGTATACAGGACAGTGTGTGTGTACGGTTGTATGTGTGTGTGCACACGGAGTGTGATTTTATTTGTAGAAGTTGGGGTACATGGCATTGGGTAAGAGGAGTGTGTGTTTAACTGTTGTTGTGCATGCCAGTATGTTGAGTGTTGACAGCATATGGAGTGTGTGTGTGTGTGTGTGTGTGTGTGTGTATAGACAGGGTAGCATTTCAGGGGTGGTAGTTGACATCAGGTACAGGACCATTCTAAAAAGGCCTTCTGGGTCTAGGTTGGGGTAATTATAATCTTTGTCGCTGGGGAGAATACTGCTGGGCCAATCACTAACCCCAGGAACACACAACAGCCCTGAGAGCCATACATACAAACACAACACACTTCCTCTCTCTGGACACACAGCTATTGTACTGCACCAGAGACAGGGGAAGAAGACTCCCTAAGGGACTGGGCCCTACTAAACTGGGAGGTGACATGGAGGTTCCTTTCAGGAATGGGTTTGTTAACAGTTCTCTCTAATCCTTCTCCATTGCATTCCAGGGGTGTATCTCCATGCTCTGGCTTCCTCGTCCCGTCTTCTTCGCTTCATCTGCACTGATGTGAATGAAACGGGTAGGCTTCAACCATTATATTGCTTAGATCCATCCTGTGTTTATTGATCAGTGCAGATGAAGGAGAGGAGACGAGGAAGCCACTTTGGGACTCCTTCAGCTAGAGCCAGGCATTGGCTGGGATAGTGTGTGGAGGACTGCAGGTTCCAGCTGGTTCCACACATTAATCCAGTATGCTACCTATATAAACGATCTCTCCCTCTGTGTCAGTCCATATCATACCACTCCTCTCAGTCACAACCATTAGTCCATTCTCCCTTAGTGGCCACCTTGCTCTTCAACCTGCCCCATATAAACCCTAGGCCCAACATTACATCAATGTCATTCACAGTGGGGGTAGCACCAGGGTCAGTGTAGGGGGTTACAGCAGGTGAAGTCTGGGTCCATAGTGTCTTTCACTCGCTCTAGAGGAGAGCCTCTGAGGTCATCAACGTGCCCCAGGGAACCTGGCTAGTTGCTGTTGAGTCACTGAAATGACATCACACCAGGATATGACATCACACCAGGAACAGGGCAGGGCAAAACGGGCAAAGCGGCTCTCTTTCCCAGCCTCCGGTGTGGCAAACCACACAAACATAGTACACACACACACACACACACACACACACACACACACACACACACACACCTCCATTTAAAAGCAGTCTCATTTCAAAAACTAATGTTGAGGACAAACGTAGACAAAGTCCACTAAGGTAGGAATACTCCAGGGCTGTTTTGTGCAATACCTAACATCAATATGTTCACATAGGCAGACTAGATATCCTGCTCTCCTTTAGCAGTTTATTCAGTGTTTTTTCCCCCTCTACAGATCCACAGTAAATGTCCTATTGTCTCTCCTCCTCCTCTCCCATTGGTGCGCTTAAAAGCTCCACGGAGTGCACCCGAAGGGCTGTGATTGGTCAATTGTCTGCCGTTGCCATGGTAATGTGCCGGCGCGGTAACGTGCGCGTGCTCGTAGTTCATCAGCTGGAGAAGCGGTGGTCGCTCCAGCGGGCCTGTGCTAGTCAATCCATCTCCAGGTCCATGAGTTTGTTGCGTGAGCGAGGGGTGTGTGTGGTGTTGCGGCAGCAGCAGTGGGCACAGATGAAACCCAGGAGGAGAGAGAAGAGCCCCACGGACACAGAGGCTACAGAACCGTACAGCAGAGGCAGCTTCAGAGAGTCCCACACTGGAGGGAGACAGACAGACCGAGAGAGAGAGAAAGTGTTAGTTACTGTACACACACACACACACACACACACACAGTACCCCCCCCATCCTTACTCACTGGGGAATCGTACAGTGAGGAACACCTTGGTAGAGGTGAGTTCTGCCCCGTGTGTCCAGGCCCCTGTGGAGGCAGACAGGTACCAGGGCGTGGCCTGGCAGTGGTACTCCCCGCTGTCGCTGTCCTGGGTGGCGTGGATGTTCAGGGCGTAGGTGTGTGTGTCTGTGCGCTCCAGGGACACGTCACTGCTGGCGTTGCGCGCCTCCTTCTTGACCAGACCGAAGCGGTCCACGCTGGCCAGTAGGGTGCCTTTGTTCCCCCCTCTCAGCCGCGTGAGGTACCAACGCACCTCGTAGGCCAGGTCATCTGAGCAGAGAGAGGAAGAGGAGAGAATTCTATTAAAACCACTTCATTGGATTTATGTAATAGAGCTAACATTAGCAGATTGAAACTGGATGTAGGGACAGGAAGAGGGGAGACAGAGCGACAGGGAGAGACATGGAGGGGAGACTGGATAGAGCAACAGGGAGAGACATGGAGGGGAGACTGGATAGAGCGACAGGGAGAGACATGGAGGGGAGACTGGATAGAGCAACAGGAAGAGACATGGAGGGGAGACTGGCTAGAGCAACAGGGAGAGACATGGAGGGGAGACTGGATAGAGCAACAGGGAGAGACATGGAGGGGAGACTGGATAGAGAGAAGAGACATGGAGGGGAGACTGGATAGAGCAACAGGGAGAGACATGGAGGGGAGACTGGATAGAGCGACAGGAAGAGACATGGAGGGGAGACTGACTAGAGCAACAGGGAGAGACATGGAGGGGAGACTGGCTAGAGCGACATGGAGGGGAGACTGGCTAGAGCAACAGGAAGAGACATGGAGGGGAGACTGGATAGAGCGACAGGGAGAGACATGGAGGGGAGACTGGATAGAGCGACAGGAAGAGACATGGAGGGGAGACTGGATAGAGCGACAGGGAGAGACATGGAGGGGAGACTGGATAGTGCGACAGGGAGAGACATGGAGGGGAGACTGGATAGAGAGAGAAGAGACATGGAGGGGAGACTGGATAGAGCGACAGGGAGAGACATGGAGGGGAGACTGGATAGAGCGACAGGGAGAGACATGGAGGGGAGACTGGATAGAGCGACAGGGAGAGACATGGAGGGGAGACTGGATAGAGCGACAGGGAGAGACATGGAGGGGAGACTGGATAGAGCAACAGGAAGAGACATGGAGGGGAGACTGGATAGAGCGACAGGAAGAGACATGGAGGGGAGACTGGATAGAGCAACAGGAAGAGACATGGAGGGGAGACTGGATAGAGCAACAGGGAGAGACATGGAGGGGAGCAACAGGAAGAGACATGGAGGGGAGACTGGATAGAGCGACAGGGAGAGACATGGAGGGGAGACTGGCTAGAGCGACATGGAGGGGAGACTGGCTAGAGCAACAGGAAGAGACATGGAGGGGAGACTGGATAGAGCGACATGGAGAGACATGGAGGGGAGACTGGATAGAGCGACAGGGAGAGACATGGAGGGGAGACTGGATAGAGCAACAGGGAGAGACATGGAGGGGAGACTGGATAGAGCAACAGGGAGAGACATGGAGGGGAGACTGGATAGAGCGACAGGAAGAGACATGGAGGGGAGACTGGATAGAGCAACAGGGAGAGACATGGAGGGGAGACTGGATAGAGCAACAGGGAGAGACATGGAGGGGAGACTGGATAGAGCAACAGGGAGAGACATGGAGGGGAGACTGGATAGAGCAACAGGGAGAGACATGGAGGGGAGACTGGATAGAGCAACAGGGAGAGACATGGAGGGGAGACTGGATAGAGCGACAGGGAGAGACATGGAGGGGAGCAACAGGAAGAGACATGGAGGGGAGACTGGATAGAGCGACAGGGAGAGACATGGAGGGGAGACTGGATAGAGCAACAGGAAGAGACATGGAGGGGAGACTGGATAGAGCAACAGGAAGAGACATGGAGGGGAGACTGGATAGAGCAACAGGAAGAGACATGGAGGGGAGACTGGATAGAGCAACAGGAAGAGACATGGAGGGGAGACTGGATAGAGAGAAGAGGGGGAAGGGAATGGGACGGAGAGACAGAAGAGAGGGGGAGGGGACTGGATAGAAACACAGAAGTGGAAGGGGGTGGAGAAAATGTAAAGTATTTTATAGAAATCCTTTCCATGTGGTTGAGGCCAAAGGTTTTATCAGTCTATCACTGAACCTACAGTTAGTGTCTGGTGTTGCCACCGTCTCAATGTTGATCTGTGATGGGAATTCATGGATCTGAAGAAAACTCTTCATATGAATAGACATGCTATCACTGAGAGAACATAAAACACAGTATACATCTTCCATATGGATACATCTATTTCTCTATCCATGTATTCATATATCGGTGTTTGTGTGCTAGGGGCTCTTAGCAGAGAGAGGAGCAGCTTTAACTGGTCATTAATGTGTCTAAACGGGACTATCATTACTGTCCCACCCACACACAGATTACACTTCAATACTATGTGTGTGTCTACAGCCACCCTTAGATAACATCTCACAGAAAGAGACAGAGGGAAGGAATAAGATGTTCTAGAGAAGATGAAGAAAAAAAGAGAGGGAGCAACGAGAGAGAGAGAGAGAGGGAGCAGATTTGGCAATATGTACATTGTTACGTCATGCCAATAAAGCGAATTGAATTGAGAGAGAGGGAGCAGCGAGAGAGAGAGAGAGGGAGCAGCGAGAGAGAGAGAGAGAGAGCAGCGAGCGAGAGAGAGCAGCGAGAGAGAGAGAGAGAGAGGGAGCAGAGAGAGAGAGAGAGGGGGAGCAGCGAGCGAGAGAGAGAGGGAGCAGCGAGCGAGAGAGAGAGGGAGCAGCGAGCGAGAGAGAGAGAAGCGAGCAGCGAGCGAGAGAGAGAGAAGCGAGCAGCGAGCGAGAGAGGGAGCAGCGAGCGAGAGAGAGAGAGGGAGCAGCGAGCGAGAGAGAGAGAGGGAGCAGCGAGCGAGAGAGAGAGAGGGAGCAGCGAGCGAGAGAGAGAGAGGGAGCGAGCGAGAGAGAGAGAGGGAGCAGCGAGCGAGAGAGAGAGAGGGAGCAGCGAGCGAGAGAGAGAGAGGGAGCAGCGAGCGAGAGAGAGAGAGGGAGCAGCGAGCGAGAGAGAGAGAGGGAGCAGCGAGCGAGAGAGAGAGAGGGAGCAGCGAGCGAGAGAGAGAGAGAGAGCAGCGAGCGAGAGAGAGAGAGGGAGCAGCGAGCGAGAGAGAGAGAGGGAGCAGCGAGCGAGAGAGAGAGAGGGAGCAGCGAGCGAGAGAGAGAGAGGGAGCAGCGAGCGAGAGAGAGAGAGGGAGCAGCGAGCGAGAGAGAGAGAGGGAGCAGCGAGAGAGAGAGAGGGAGGAGCGAGAGAGAGAGAGGGAGGAGCGAGCGAGAGAGAGAGAGGGAGCAGCGAGCGAGAGAGAGAGAGGGAGCAGCGAGCGAGAGAGAGAGAGGGAGCAGCGAGCGAGAGAGAGAGAGGGAGCAGCGAGCGAGAGAGAGAGAGGGAGCAGCGAGCGAGCAACGGCAGCGAGGGAGCGAGAGAGAGAGCGAGAGACGGCAGCGAGGGAGCGAGAGACGGCAGCGAGGGAGCGAGAGACGGCAGCGAGGGAGCGAGAGAGGGCAGCGAGAGACGGCAGCGAGGGAGCGAGAGAGGGCAGCGAGGGAGCGAGAGAGGGCAGCGAGGGAGCGAGAGAGGGCAGCGAGGGAGCGAGAGAGGGCAGCGAGGGAGCGAGAGAGGGCAGCGAGGGAGCGAGAGAGGGCAGCGAGGGAGCGAGAGACGGCAGCGAGGGAGCGAGAGACGGCAGCGAGGGAGCGAGAGACGGCAGCGAGGGAGCGAGAGACGGCAGCGAGGGAGCGAGAGACGGCAGCGAGGGAGCGAGAGACGGCAGCGAGGGAGCGAGAGACGGCAGCGAGGGAGCGAGAGACGGCAGCGAGGGAGCGAGAGACGGCAGCGAGGGAGCGAGAGACGGCAGCGAGGGAGCGAGAGACGGCAGCGAGGGAGCGAGAGACGGCAGCGAGGGAGAGAGGGCAACAAGCGCAACGAGAGCGTGAGAGCAACGAGAGAGCAAGAAATGAGAGCGAGGGCAGTGCCAGTGACCCAGAATGTGGTATGACTACTTCAGTCAGATTTGATATCCTGTCCAGCAGCCTCTAATTACTGGACATCTTAACCACCAATACAGAGTTCTCTCCACTGGAGAGATGGAAGTAAAAATAAATAAATAAATAAATAAATAAATAAATAAATAGGTACTATGGGGTGAATCCTAACTTTAAGTAACATTTTCACTTCGTATCCCATTGACATCAATGTGTGACTAACTGAAGATGTGTCCATTAAGAACGCTAATACAAGGCCTACTTAGTGAAGAATATGAAGATGCTGATGGTAATGATGATGAATAAGATGGGGAAAGGCAGGAAGGGACACATCTATATTTATAGAGATGGAACGGAGGGCACAGCGACCACTCATTTCCACAACCTCGGTGTCCGGATTCAAGAGGTGACTGGATGTGACACGAGACTAAACGTAGTGGACCGCTGGACTAACGGACCAATCAGGCCGATTCCTCCAGACCTTATTGAGGACTGGTCAGTGGACGTTAGTCTTACAGGGATCGTTTGGTAGCTGGGCTGTTGTCAGTCTTAACCCGTTTCACTCCTAGAATTTGGACTGTATGGATAGGGCCAAATTGAAATGTTTTTAACAGAAGAAATATGAAAAATAATATGCATAACCAATGATAAGGGAACAGTTTGGAGATTAAGGGGAAATTATCTGACCAAAGGTTAGAACACAACAGTTCACCTGACAAGACTGAATCCAAACATTATACAGTCGTGGCCAAAAGTTTTGAGAATGACAAATATTAATTTCCACAAAGTTTGCTGCTTCAGTGTAGTGTCTTTAGATATTTTTATCAGATGTTACTATGGAATACTGAAGTATAATTACAAGCATTTCATAAGCGTCAAAGGCTTTTATTGACAATTACATGAAGTTGATGCAAAGAGTCAATATCTGCAGTGTTGACCCTTCTTTTTCAAGAGCTCTGTAATCCTCCCTGGCATGCTGTCAATTAACTTCTGGGCCACATCCTGACTGATGGCAGCCCATTCTTGCATAATCAATGCTTGGAGTTTGTCAGAATTTGTGGGTTTTTGTTTGTCCACCCGCTTCTTGAGGATTGACCACAAGTTCTCAATGGGATTAAGGTCTGCGGAGTTTCCTGGCCATGGACCCAAAATATCAATGTTTTGTTCCCCGAGCCACTTAGTTATCACTTTTGCCTTATGGCAAGGTGCTCCATCATGCTGGAAAAGGCATTGTTCATCACCAAACTGTTCCTGGGTGGTTGGGAGAAGTTGCTCTCGGAGGATGTGTTGGTACCATTCTTTATTCATGGCTGTGTTCTTAGGCAAAATTGTGAGTGAGCCCACTCCCTTGGCTGAGAAGCAACCCCACACATGAATGGTCTCAGGATGCTTTACTGTTGGCATGACACAGGACTGATGGTAGCGCTCACCTTGTCTTCTCCGGACAAGCTTTTTCCCCAGATGCCCCAAACAATCGGAAAGGGGATTCATCAGAGAAAATGACTTTACCCCAGTCCTCAGCAGTCCAATCCCTGTACCTTTTGCAGAATATCAGTCTGTCCCTGATGTTTTTCCTGGAGAGAAGTGGCTTCTTTGCTGCCCTTCTTGACACCAGGCCATCCTCCAAACGTCTTTGCCTCACTGTGCGTGCAGATGCACTCACTCACACCTGCCTGCTGCCATTCCTGAGCAAGCTCTCTACTGGTGGTGCCCCGATCCCGCAGCTGAATACTTTAGGAGACGGTCCTGGCGCTTGCTGGACTTTGTGCACCCTGAAGCCTTCTTCACAACAATTGAACCGCTCTCCTTGAAGTTCTTGATGATCCGATAAATGGTTGATTTAGGTGCAATCTTACTGGCAGCAATATCCTTGCCTGTGAAGCCCTTTTTGTGCAAAGCAATGATGACGGCACGTGTTTGACAGAGGAAGAACAATGATTCCAAGCACCACCCTCCTTTTGAAGCTTCCAGTCTGTTATTCAAACTCAATCAGCATGACAGAGTGATCTCCAGCCTTGTCCTCGTCAACACTCACACCTTTGTTAACGAGAGAATCACTGACATGTCAGCTGGTCCTTTTGTGGCAGGGCTGAAATGCAGTGGAAATGTTTTTTTGGGGGGGATTCAGTTCATTTGCATGGCAAAGAGGGACTTTGCAATTAATTGCAATTCATCTGATCACTTCATAACATTCTGGAGTATATGCAAACTGGCATCATACAAACTGAGGCAGCAGACTTTGTGAAAATTAATATTTGTGTCATTCTCAAAACCTTTGGCCACGACTGTACACATCATTTTATGTGCATTTTACATTTACAGTACTTTTTGCAACATTTCTCATAACGAAAATCTAAAAATACTCTGGATACATTCAGTAACATAGAAAATGGTTGCTTAAATGGGAAGAGGTCCATGATAAGGCGTTGCTCTGCCTTCTTGACATCTCAGTCGAGGGAAAGTGTCAGTAACATGCATGTCAATCCAAAAACGGCCCATTATAAATCTCAACGTGGTTCAGGTGTGCATCGTTTGAAAGCCTGTTCTATTGCCAAAATTACTAGTTATTAAATACCATCTTACAGTCGTAGGTTTCCACAAGGCACTTCAGTGCGTGTTCTGCTGCAAATTTTCTTCACAATACAAGAAATATAGGCTCATTCTGTTCAGAACAATCCAGGGTATGACATGTAATCTTGTAATTTTACACCAAAAATAGCTAATATAAACGTTGATACTGTAAATAAATACATTTTAAAATATGGAAATGTGAAGTACACATGACATCACACCGGTATTATAATCCTCATCGTCTCATCTTTCAGAACACATGGACTCTTCTAGATTTACAGCATTCCCCTCACTCAGATTACTGAAGTAGCCAAAATCATCCGCGACGAGTTACAGGTGCTGAGACTAGTAGTTGTAAAAGTAGTAGTGGTAGTACGTTGCTAGGTAACAATGTAAACAATGCCACTTTATATGAACGGGACCATGTGTATGTTGTCTCATATCACGGGCAGGAGAGGCTCTAACAATGGGAACTCTAAACCCCCCGCTGTATAAACACGCTTAGAACGTCTGCCAGTTGAAACTCATACAGCTCTGTAAAGCAGACAGCTTGAGCTCTGACGTCATATACAACATGTTACTGTACAGCCCCTGCATTCCAATTGAGGTGCTCATTAATGACCAAATCTGCCATTTTCAACCAGTATATGGGATGACAGGGGCTGTGAGTGTAAAGGGTTAATAGTTTGGTAGCTGGGCCATTTATATTGAATAGTAAGCAGAGTGTTTCTATGAAGCCACTCAGTTCCTATCTGAAAGGATCTCCTAAGTTATAAAGCTTCATAAAGCCACCGTTTGCCTCCTTTGACAGTGAATACAATTATAACACAAAAGGACAGGAAGAGAGAACATGAAGATAACGAAATAACAACACATCCCTGGAGTTGTATGAACACCCATTACACTATCCAAATAGAAGATATCTAAAGAGGAATTAAGGTGAACCACCACACCTTAGAGAAACAAAAAGAAGAGGTACCTGCCAAGACCCCCTGTACCAGGCACTGCAGATAACATTCTCTCACGCACATGCACACATGCCTGCGAGCACACACACATCGTCACGTTGCCTCAGATTGGTCCCAGCTGTTTCAGTGGACTGTAATTCCTTGAATATACTGCTCTTTGAACCACACGCGTAGCAACAATAACCAAGACGGCAAAACAAATACATTATCATCACCAGTGTTCCCATTAACAAGCTTGATCCCCACCACAACACAACAGTATGCTGTAAGATTCCTCCCACTGGACCTTCTATCCTCCCCCTCCTCTATCCTCCCCTCCACCTCTATCCTCCCCTCCACCTCTATCCTCCATCTCATCAACACCAGGATCCGCTAAGGAGAAATAAAACTAGATTGTCTTCACATCGAAATGAACTGAATAAAATACATTTGATTGGTTCATTCCATGTATTGATCCCCAGAGGGGGAGTTAGTTTTACCAGCAACAGCAGAAGGTAAAGACCAATAGTGGTAGAGACACTACAGGCATCCAGAACACCGAACTCAACAGGGATACTGCCACTGATGTCTGATAGAACAAAGTCTATTACATGTGGGCCATAAAGCGCTGCTACAACACAGCACACAGGAATACTAAACACTGCATGGACCTCGTAGAATCACAATGAGCAGAACGGCCATTCCAATTACGAGCAACGGGCCATGACCGACGGGCAGCGGCCATTTTGGCTGTCTCATTTGGAATTGACGCTAACAAGTCACGACGTCGCGCAAATTCTATTGTGACGCCAATATTTGGGTGGAATGTGAAAAATGTTGTATTTCTTAGAGTTACGAGCTGATCTAAAGAGACATTGTGCAGTAGGGTGCCATTTGACACACACGCATGTCTGTTCTGTTGTGTTACGCCTTCTATTTCTATGCTCAAGCCATCCTGCCCTTTATTACCAGAAGGACTTAATGGCCTGAGTGAGTCTCTCTTTCCCCACAGCAGTGAGTTAGACTGTTCTCTCTTTACCACTCCTTTTAGGAGATCTCTCCAGTCTCCTCTTCTGCCTGTGGGGGTAATGGACCATGGAATATAACTATTAATTACTGGCTGTAGAGGAGAGGAGAGGAGAAGAGAACAGGGTTAGCAGGCTAGGAGAGAACAGGGTTAGCAGGCTAGGAGAGAACAGGGTTAGCAGGCTAGGAGAGAACAGGGTTAGCAGGCTAGTTTGATTCTGTGGGGCAGGCTATGAGAGAACAGGGTTAGCAGGCTAGTTTGATTCTGTGGGGCAGGCTAGGAGAGAACAGGGTTAGCAGGCTAGGAGAGAACAGGGTTAGCAGGCTAGTTTGATTCTGTGGGGCAGACTAGGAGAGAACAGGGTTAGCAGGCTAGTTTGATTCTGTGGGGCAGACTAGGAGAGAACAGGGTTAGCAGGCTAGTTTTATTCTGTGGGGCAGGCTAGGAGAGAACAGGGTTAGCAGGCTAGGAGAGAACAGGGTTAGCAGGCTAGTTTGATTCTGTGGGGCAGGCTAGGAGAGAACAGGGTTAGCAGGCTAGTTTTATTCTGTGGGGCAGGCTAGGAGAGAACAGGGTTAGCAGGCTAGGAGAGAACAGGGTTAGCAGGCTAGTTTGATTCTGTGGGGCAGGCTAGGAGAGAACAGGGTTAGCAGGCTAGGAGAGAACAGGGTTAGCAGGCTAGTTTGATTATGTGGGGCAGACTAGGAGAGAACAGGGTTAGCAGGCTAGGAGAGAACAGGGTTAGCAGGCTAGTTTGATTATGTGGGGCAGACTAGGAGAGAACAGGGTTAGCAGGCTAGGAGAGAACAGGGTTAGCAGGCTAGGAAAGAACAGGGTTAGCAGGCTAGTTTGATTCTGTGGGGCAGGCTAGGAGAGAACAGGGTTAGCAGGCTAGTTTTATTCTGTGGGGCAGGCTAGGAGAGAACAGGGTTAGCAGGCTAGGAGAGAACAGGGTTAGCAGGCTAGTTTGATTCTGTGGGGCAGGCTAGGAGAGAACAGGGTTAGCAGGCTAGGAGAGAACAGGGTTAGCAGGCTAGTTTGATTATGTGGGGCAGACTAGGAGAGAACAGGGTTAGCAGGCTAGGAGAGAACAGGGTTAGCAGGCTAGTTTGATTATGTGGGGCAGACTAGGAGAGAACAGGGTTAGCAGGCTAGGAGAGAACAGGGTTAGCAGGCTAGGAGAGAACAGGGTTAGCAGGCTAGTTTGATTATGTGGGGCAGACTAGGAGAGAACAGGGTTAGCAGGCTAGTTTGATTCTGTGGGGCAGACTAGGAGAGGAGACTAGACAGACTCAGTGAACTACTCTAGTCGTAAAGGATGGTTGAATCCTAGTCAGACGTTTACATGCTTCTTTAGTGGGTTTACATTTTTTATATTTTACTTGGCAAGTCAGTTAAGAACAAATTCTTATTTACAATGACGGCCTACCCCGGCCAAACCTGGACGACGCTGGGGCAATTGTGAGCCGCTCTATGGGACTACCAATCACGGCCGGATGTGATGCGCTACTGGGCCGAGTCCACATTCCACTCCATTCAAAGAAAATTAAAACCAATAAACTATTTAATGTTCCATCTTTTTCTTGATCTTAATTTAACCTCCTGTTGTCCTTTTTATGTTATGTCCTTTCATGGCAGCAACTGGCACAAGCAGGGACAAAGTCTTCAGTTTCTCCCCTAAGGAAACAGACTCCATAGTCTGGGTACAGAGTACAGAGACAGGATACAGAGACACGACAGCATCTGAGAAGAATAGCTGTTGCTTGTCAGCTCCAACTGCTGCCAAACAAACAAACACAACTCTGCTCTTTGATGACAGCATCCTCGTGTCCCAACCACTCACACACTCTATACCTTTGCTGTGCATTCCTTACGTTGTGAACATCTGACGTCTCCCGTTAGTCTTGGTCCGCAGGCATCAACACGCCAGGCCAACAGCTAGCTAGCTTTCTCAACAGCATCAGTTCACAAGTGCAACATTCCCACCAACACACGTGCAGTCTGTCGGTCTCACACAATCGCCACACTGGCTGCGTCCTAATGGTCTAATATACATGTATTTCCTTGACGTCTACTAATCTGACAGGACATGATGATAGACCAATATATATATTTTTTATCCATCTGTCCAGTTATATCAGCTAGGAAATGAAATAAGGAAAGGTGGCTGTTTGTGTCATCTTGCAGTCTCTCTGTGACGCTAGGTCTTGTGGGTAGGCTCATTCCAGTGCTGCATAGGAATGTAATTCTCCTGCTCAGGCTTGTTCCTGCACTGTAAATGTTGTATATAGAGGATCAATGTCGATTACTCAACACTTACACCAAACCATCAGTCCTGTCAGGTACTACCCAGTCCCTCTCCTTTCTATATAGCAGTGGTTCCAAACTTTTTATAGTCCCGCACCCCTTCAAACATTCAACCTCCAGCTGCGTACCCCCTCTAGCACCAGGGTCAGCGCACTGTTTTTTGCCATCATTGGAAGCCTGCCACACACACACACACACACACACACACACACACACACACACACACACACACACACACACAATACATTTATTAAACATAAGAATGTGTGAGTTTGTCAAAACCCGGCTCGTGGGAAGTGACAAAGAGCTCATATAGGACCATGGCACAAATAATAATAATCAACAATTTTGCTCTTTATTTAACCATCTTACATATAAAACCTTATTTGTCATAGAAAATTGTGAATAACTCACCACAGATTTAATGCGAAGGGTGTGCTTGAAAGGATGCACATAACTGTTGGGTTGTATTGGAGAGAGTCTCAGTCTTAAATCATTTTCCACACAGTCTGTGCCTGTATTTAGTTTTCATGCTTGTGAGGGCCGAGAATCCACTCCCACATAGGTACGTGGTTGCAAAGGGCATCATTGTCTTAACAGCGCGATTTGCCAAGGCAGGATACTCTGAGTGCAGCCCAATCCAGAAATCTGGCAGTGACTTATGATTAAATTACATTTTCACAGAACCACTTGTTGCAATTTCGATGAGGCTCTCTTGCTCAGATATTGGTAAGTAGACTGGAGGCAGGGCACGAAAGGGATAACGAATCCAGTTTGTTTAATCCGTTTTGGGAAAGTACCTGCGTAATTGCGCACCAAACTCACTCAGGTGCTTCGCTATATCACATTTGACATTGTCCATAAGCTTGAGTTCATTTGTACACCAAAAAAAAATATGATACAATGATGGAAAGACCTGAGAGCTCAAATAAGCAAATAAAAATTACAGTCCATCATTACTTTAAGACATGAAGGTCAGTCAATGCAAAACATTTCAAGAACTTTGAAAGTTTCTTCAAGTGCAGTCAGAAAAACCATCAAGCGCTATGATGAAACTGTCTCTCATGAGGACCGCCACAGGAAAGGAAGACCCAGAGTTACCTCTGCTGCAGAGGAGAAGTTCATTAGAGTTAACAGCCTCAGACATTGCAGCCCAAATATATGTTTCAGAGTTCAAGTAACAGACACATCTCAACATCAACTGTTTAGAGAATAAGGCCTTCTTGGTTGAATTGCTGCAAAGAAAACACTACTAAAGGACACCAATAAGGAGAGACTTGGTTGGGCAAAGAAACATGAGCAATGGACATTAGACCAGTGGAAATTTGTCATTTGGTCTGGAGTCCAAATTGGAGATTTTTGGCTCCAACCGCCGTGTCTTTGTGAGACACTGTGTGGGTGAACCGATGATCTCTGCATGTGTATTTCCCACCATAATCTATGGAGGAGGTGTGATGGTGTGGGGTGCTTTGCTGGTGACAATGTCTGTGATTTATTTAGAATTCAAGGCGCACTTAACTAGCACAGTTACCACAGCATTCTGCAGCAATACGCCATCCCATCTGGTTTGGGCTTAGTGAGACTATCATTTGTTTTTCAACAGGACAATGACCCAACACACATCCAAGCTGTGTAAGGGCTATTTTACCAAGGAGGAGAGTGATGGAGTGCTGCATCAGATGACCTGGCCTCCACAATCCCTAGACTTCAACCTAATTGAGATGGTTTGGGATGAGTCAGACCAAAGAGTGAAGGAAAAGCAGCCAACAAGTGCTCAGCATATGTGGGAACTCCTTCAAGACTGTTGGAAAAACATTCCAGGTGAAGCTGGTTGAGACAATGCCAAGAGTGTGCAAAGCTGTCATCAAAACAAAGGGTGGCTATTTGAAGAATCTATATATATTTTGATTTGTTTAAACCTTTTTTGGTTACTACATGATTCGATATGTATTATTTCATAGTTGATGTCTTCACTATTATTCTACAATGTAGAAAATAGTAAAAATAAAGAAAAATTCTAGAACAAATAGAGGTTCTGAAACTTTTGACCGGTAATAAGTAAATATATAAAAACATCAAATTGATTAGAAATACAGTGTAGACATTGTTAATGTTGTAAATGACTATTGTAGCTGGACATTCTAATCAATTTGATGTTATTATATATTATTATTTATTTTTTTTTCTTTCAAAAACAAGGACATTTCTAAGTGACCCCAAACTTTTGAACGGTAGTGTATATATTTGTTTTAAATGTTAATCACGTTTTTATCATACATACCCCGACGACATGTGGGAATTATGTTTGGGAATACCTGCTATATAGAGTATCACTGTGGATTACTGAACATTTACACCAAACCATCAGTCACGTCAGACACTATCCAGTTCCTCTCCTTTCTATATAGAGGATCACTGTGGATTACTCAACATTTACACCAAACCATCAGTCACGTCAGCTACTATCCAGTTCCTCTCCTTTCTATATAGAGGATCAATGTGGATTACTCAACATTTACACCAAACCATCAGTCACGTCAGCTACTATCCAGTTCCTCTCCTTTCTATATAGAGGATCACTGTGGATTACTCAACATTTACACCAAACCATCAGTCACGTCAGCTACTATCCAGTTCCTCTCCTTTCTATATAGAGGATCACTGTGGATTACTCAACATTTACACCAAACCATCAGTCACGTCAGCTACTATCCAGTTCCTCTCCTTTCTATATAGAGGATCACTGTGGATTACTCAACATTTACACCAAACCATCAGTCACGTCAGACACTATCCAGTTCCTCTCCTTTCTATATAGAGGATCACTGTGGATTACTCAACATTTACACCAAACCATCAGTCACGTCAGCTACTATCCAGTTCCTCTCCTTTCTATATAGAGGATCACTGTGGATTACTCAACATTTACACCAAACCATCAGTCACGTCAGCTACTATCCAGTTCCTCTCCTTTCTATATAGAGGATCACTGTGCATTACTCAACATTTACACCAAACCATCAGTCACGTCAGCTACTATCCAGTTCCTCTCCTTTCTATATAGAGGATCACTGTGGATTACTCAACATTTACACCAAACCATCAGTCACGTCAGCTACTATCCAGTTCCTCTCCTTTCTATATAGAGTATCACTGTGGATTACTGAACATTTACACCAAACCATCAGTCACATCAGCTACTATCCAGTTCCTCTCCTTTCTATATAGAGGAACACTGTGGATTACTCAACATTTACACCAAACCATCAGTCACGTCAGCTACTATCCAGTTCCTCTCCTTTCTATATAGAGGATCACTGTGGATTACTGAACATTTACACCAAACCATCAGTCACGTCAGCTACTATCCAGTTCCTCTCCTTTCTATATAGAGTATCACTGAACATTTACACCAAACCATCAGTCACGTCAGACACTATCCAGGTCCTCTCCTTTCTATATAGAGGATCACTGTGGATTACTCAACATTTACACCAAACCATCAGTCACGTCAGCTACTATCCAGTTCCTCTCCTTTCTATATAGAGTATCACTGTGGATTACTCAACATTTACACCAAACCATCAGTCACGTCAGCTACTATCCAGTTCCTCTCCTTTCTATATAGAGTTTCACTGTGGATTACTCAACATTTACACCAAACCATCAGTCACGTCAGCTACTATCCAGGTCCTCTCCTTTCTATATAGAGTATCACTGTGGATTACTCAACATTTACACCAAACCATCAGTCACGTCAGCTACTGTCCAGTTCCTCTCCTTTCTATATAGAGGATCACTGTGGATTACTGAACATTTACACCAAACCATCAGTCACGTCAGCTACTATCCAGTTCCTCTCCTTTCTATATAGAGGATCACTGTGGATTACTCAACATTTACACCAAACCATCAGTCACATCAGCTACTACCCAGTTCCTCTCCTTTCTATATAGAGTATCACTGTGGATTACTGAACATTAACACCAAACCATCAGTCACGTCAGACACTATCCAGTTCCTCTCCTTTCTATATAGAGGATCACTGTGGATTACTCAACATTTACACCAAACCATCAGTCACGTCAGCTACTATCCAGTTCCTCTCCTTTCTATATAGAGTATCACTGTGGATTACTGAACATTTACACCAAACCATCAGTCACATCAGCTACTATCCAGTTCCTCTCCTTTCTATATAGAGGATCACTGTGGATTACTGAACATTTACACCAAACCATCAGTCACGTCAGCTACTATCCAGTTCCTCTCCTTTCTATATAGAGGATCACTGTGGATTACTGAACATTTACACCAAACCATCAGTCACGTCAGCTACTATCCAGTTCCTCTCCTTTCTATATAGAGGATCACTGTGGATTACTCAACATTTACACCAAACCATCAGTCACGTCGGCTACTATCCAGTTCCTCTCCTTTCTATATAGAGGATCACTGTGGATTACTCAACATTTACACCAAACCATCAGTCACGTCGGCTACTATCCAGTTCCTCTCCTTTCTATATAGAGGATCACTGTGGATTACTCAACATTTACACCAAACCATCAGGCACGTCAACTACTATCCAGTTCCTCTCCTTTCTATATAGAGGATCACTGTGGATTACTCAACATTTACACCAAACCATCAGTCACGTCAGCTACTATCCAGTTCCTCTCCTTTCTATATAGAGTATCACTGAACATTTACACCAAACCATCAGTCACGTCGGCTACTATCCAGTTCCTCTCCTTTCTATATAGAGGATCACTGTGGATTACTCAACATTTACACCAAACCATCAGTCACATCAGCTACTATCCAGTTCCTCTCCTTTCTATATAGAGGATCACTGTGGATTACTCAACATTTACACCAAACCATCAGTCACATCAGCTACTATCCAGTTCCTCTCCTTTCTATATAGAGGATCACTGTGGATTACTCAACATTTACACCAAACCATCAGTCACGTCAGCTACTATCCAGTTCCTCTCCTTTCTATATAGAGGATCACTGTGGATTACTCAACATTTACACCAAACCATCAGTCACGTCAGCTACTATCCAGTTCCTCTCCTTTCTATATAGAGGATCACTGTGCATTACTCAACATTTACACCAAACCATCAGTCACGTCAGCTACTGTCCAGTTCCTCTCCTTTCTATATAGAGGATCACTGTGGATTACTGAACATTTACACCAAACCATCAGTCACGTCAGCTACTATCCAGTTCCTCTCCTTTCTATATAGAGGATCACTGTGGATTACTCAACATTTACACCAAACCATCAGTCACATCAGCTACTATCCAGTTCCTCTCCTTTCTATATAGAGTATCACTGTGGATTACTGAACATTAACACCAAACCATCAGTCACGTCAGACACTATCCAGTTCCTCTCCTTTCTATATAGAGGATCACTGTGGATTACTCAACATTTACACCAAACCATCAGTCACGTCAGCTACTATCCAGTTCCTCTCCTTTCTATATAGAGTATCACTGTGGATTACTGAACATTTACACCAAACCATCAGTCACATCAGCTACTATCCAGTTCCTCTCCTTTCTATATAGAGGAACACTGTGGATTACTCAACATTTACACCAAACCATCAGTCACGTCAGCTACTATCCAGTTCCTCTCCTTTCTATATAGAGGATCACTGTGGATTACTGAACATTTACACCAAACCATCAGTCACGTCAGCTACTATCCAGTTCCTCTCCTTTCTATATAGAGTATCACTGAACATTTACACCAAACCATCAGTCACGTCAGACACTATCCAGGTCCTCTCCTTTCTATATAGAGGATCACTGTGGATTACTCAACATTTACACCAAACCATCAGTCACGTCAGCTACTATCCAGTTCCTCTCCTTTCTATATAGAGTATCACTGTGGATTACTCAACATTTACACCAAACCATCAGTCACGTCAGCTACTATCCAGTGCCTCTCCTTTCTATATAGAGTTTCACTGTGGATTACTCAACATTTACACCAAACCATCAGTCACGTCAGCTACTATCCAGGTCCTCTCCTTTCTATATAGAGTATCACTGTGGATTACTCAACATTTACACCAAACCATCAGTCACGTCAGCTACTGTCCAGTTCCTCTCCTTTCTATATAGAGGATCACTGTGGATTACTGAACATTTACACCAAACCATCAGTCACGTCAGCTACTATCCAGTTCCTCTCCTTTCTATATAGAGGATCACTGTGGATTACTCAACATTTACACCAAACCATCAGTCACATCAGCTACTACCCAGTTCCTCTCCTTTCTATATAGAGTATCACTGTGGATTACTGAACATTAACACCAAACCATCAGTCACGTCAGACACTATCCAGTTCCTCTCCTTTCTATATAGAGGATCACTGTGGATTACTGAACATTTACACCAAACCATCAGTCACGTCAGCTACTATCCAGTTCCTCTCCTTTCTATATAGAGTATCACTGAACATTTACACCAAACCATCAGTCACGTCAGACACTATCCAGTTCCTCTCCTTTCTATATAGAGGATCACTGTGGATAACTCAACATTTACACCAAACCATCAGTCACGTCAGCTACTATCCAGTTCCTCTCCTTTCTATATAGAGGATCACTGTGGATTACTCAACATTTACACCAAACCATCAGTCACGTCAGACACTATCCAGGTCCTCTCCTTTCTATATAGAGGATCACTGTGGATTACTCAACATTTACACCAAACCATCAGTCACATCAGCTACTATCCAGTTCCTCTCCTTTCTATATAGAGTATCACTGTGGATTACTCAACATTTACACCAAACCATCAGTCACGTCAGCTACTATCCAGTTCCTCTCCTTTCTATATAGAGGATCACTGTGGATTACTCAACATTTACACCAAACCATCAGTCACGTCAGACACTATCCAGGTCCTCTCCTTTCTATATAGAGGATCACTGTGGATTACTCAACATTTACACCAAACCATCAGTCACGTCAGCTACTATCCAGTTCCTCTCCTTTCTATATAGAGGATCACTGTGGATTACTCAACATTTACACCAAACCATCAGTCACGTCAGCTACTATCCAGTTCCTCTCCTTTCTATATAGAGTATCACTGTGGATTACTCAACATTTACACCAAACCATCAGTCACGTCAGCTACTATCCAGTTCCTCTCCTTTCTATATAGAGTATCACTGTGGATTACTCAACATTTACACCAAACCATCAGTCACGTCAGCTACTATCCAGGTCCTCTCCTTTCTATATAGAGTATCACTGTGGATTACTCAACATTTACACCAAACCATCAGTCACGTCAGCTACTATCCAGTTCCTCTCCTTTCTATATAGAGTATCACTGTGGATTACTCAACATTTACACCAAACCATCAGTCACGTCAGCTACTATCCAGGTCCTCTCCTTTCTATATAGAGTATCACTGTGGATTACTCAACATTTACACCAAACCATCAGTCACGTCAGCTACTGTCCAGTTCCTCTCCTTTCTATATAGAGGATCACTGTGGATTACTGAACATTTACACCAAACCATCAGTCACGTCAGCTACTATCCAGTTCCTCTCCTTTCTATATAGAGGATCACTGTGGATTACTCAACATTTACACCAAACCATCAGTCACATCAGCTACTACCCAGTTCCTCTCCTTTCTATATAGAGTATCACTGTGGATTACTGAACATTAACACCAAACCATCAGTCACGTCAGACACTATCCAGTTCCTCTCCTTTCTATATAGAGGATCACTGTGGATTACTGAACATTTACACCAAACCATCAGTCACGTCAGCTACTATCCAGTTCCTCTCCTTTCTATATAGAGTATCACTGTGGATTACTGAACATTTACACCAAACCATCAGTCACGTCAGCTACTATCCAGTTCCTCTCCTTTCTATATAGAGGATCACTGTGGATTACTGAACATTTACACCAAACCATCAGTCACGTCAGCTACTATCCAGTTCCTCTCCTTTCTATATAGAGGATCACTGTGGATTACTGAACATTTACACCAAACCATCAGTCACGTCAGCTACTATCCAGTTCCTCTCCTTTCTATATAGAGGATCACTGTGGATTACTGAACATTTACACCAAACCATCAGTCACGTCAGCTACTATCCAGTTCCTCTCCTTTCTATATAGAGGATCACTGTGGATTACTCAACATTTACACCAAACCATCAGTCACGTCGGCTACTATCCAGTTCCTCTCCTTTCTATATAGAGGATCACTGTGGATTACTCAACATTTACACCAAACCATCAGTCACGTCGGCTACTATCCAGTTCCTCTCCTTTCTATATAGAGGATCACTGTGGATTACTCAACATTTACACCAAACCATCAGGCACGTCAACTACTATCCAGTTCCTCTCCTTTCTATATAGAGGATCACTGTGGATTACTCAACATTTACACCAAACCATCAGTCACGTCAGCTACTATCCAGTTCCTCTCCTTTCTATATAGAGTATCACTGAACATTTACACCAAACCATCAGTCACGTCGGCTACTATCCAGTTCCTCTCCTTTCTATATAGAGGATCACTGTGGATTACTCAACATTTACACCAAACCATCAGTCACATCAGCTACTATCCAGTTCCTCTCCTTTCTATATAGAGGATCACTGTGGATTACTCAACATTTACACCAAACCATCAGTCACGTCAGCTACTATCCAGTTCCTCTCCTTTCTATATAGAGGATCACTGTGGATTACTCAACATTTACACCAAACCATCAGTCACGTCAGCTACTATCCAGTTCCTCTCCTTTCTATATAGAGGATCACTGTGGATAACTCAACATTTACACCAAACCATCAGTCACGTCAGCTACTATCCAGTTCCTCTCCTTTCTATATAGAGGATCACTGTGGATTACTCAACATTTACACCAAACCATCAGTCACGTCAGACACTATCCAGGTCCTCTCCTTTCTATATAGAGGATCACTGTGGATTACTCAACATTTACACCAAACCATCAGTCACATCAGCTACTATCCAGTTCCTCTCCTTTCTATATAGAGTATCACTGTGGATTACTCAACATTTACACCAAACCATCAGTCACGTCAGCTACTATCCAGTTCCTCTCCTTTCTATATAGAGGATCACTGTGGATTACTCAACATTTACACCAAACCATCAGTCACGTCAGCTACTATCCAGTTCCTCTCCTTTCTATATAGAGGATCACTGTGGATTACTCAACATTTACACCAAACCATCAGTCACGTCAGCTACTATCCAGTTCCTCTCCTTTCTATATAGAGGATCACTGTGGATAACTCAACATTTACACCAAACCATCAGTCACGTCAGCTACTATCCAGTTCCTCTCCTTTCTATATAGAGGATCACTGTGGATTACTCAACATTTACACCAAACCATCAGTCACGTCAGACACTATCCAGGTCCTCTCCTTTCTATATAGAGGATCACTGTGGATTACTCAACATTTACACCAAACCATCAGTCACATCAGCTACTATCCAGTTCCTCTCCTTTCTATATAGAGTATCACTGTGGATTACTCAACATTTACACCAAACCATCAGTCACGTCAGCTACTATCCAGTTCCTCTCCTTTCTATATAGAGGATCACTGTGGATTACTCAACATTTACACCAAACCATCAGTCACGTCAGACACTATCCAGGTCCTCTCCTTTCTATATAGAGGATCACTGTGGATTACTCAACATTTACACCAAACCATCAGTCACGTCAGCTACTATCCAGTTCCTCTCCTTTCTATATAGAGGATCACTGTGGATTACTCAACATTTACACCAAACCATCAGTCACGTCAGCTACTATCCAGTTCCTCTCCTTTCTATATAGAGTATCACTGTGGATTACTCAACATTTACACCAAACCATCAGTCACGTCAGCTACTATCCAGTTCCTCTCCTTTCTATATAGAGTTTCACTGTGGATTACTCAACATTTACACCAAACCATCAGTCACGTCAGCTACTATCCAGGTCCTCTCCTTTCTATATAGAGTATCACTGTGGATTACTCAACATTTACACCAAACCATCAGTCACGTCAGCTACTATCCAGTTCCTCTCCTTTCTATATAGAGTATCACTGTGGATTACTCAACATTTACACCAAACCATCAGTCACGTCAGCTACTATCCAGGTCCTCTCCTTTCTATATAGAGTATCACTGTGGATTACTCAACATTTACACCAAACCATCAGTCACGTCAGCTACTGTCCAGTTCCTCTCCTTTCTATATAGAGGATCACTGTGGATTACTGAACATTTACACCAAACCATCAGTCACGTCAGCTACTATCCAGTTCCTCTCCTTTCTATATAGAGGATCACTGTGGATTACTCAACATTTACACCAAACCATCAGTCACATCAGCTACTACCCAGTTCCTCTCCTTTCTATATAGAGTATCACTGTGGATTACTGAACATTAACACCAAACCATCAGTCACGTCAGACACTATCCAGTTCCTCTCCTTTCTATATAGAGGATCACTGTGGATTACTGAACATTTACACCAAACCATCAGTCACGTCAGCTACTATCCAGTTCCTCTCCTTTCTATATAGAGTATCACTGTGGATTACTGAACATTTACACCAAACCATCAGTCACATCAGCTACTATCCAGTTCCTCTCCTTTCTATATAGAGGATCACTGTGGATTACTGAACATTTACACCAAACCATCAGTCACGTCAGCTACTATCCAGTTCCTCTCCTTTCTATATAGAGGATCACTGTGGATTACTGAACATTTACACCAAACCATCAGTCACGTCAGCTACTATCCAGTTCCTCTCCTTTCTATATAGAGGATCACTGTGGATTACTCAACATTTACACCAAACCATCAGTCACGTCGGCTACTATCCAGTTCCTCTCCTTTCTATATAGAGGATCACTGTGGATTACTCAACATTTACACCAAACCATCAGTCACGTCGGCTACTATCCAGTTCCTCTCCTTTCTATATAGAGGATCACTGTGGATTACTCAACATTTACACCAAACCATCAGGCACGTCAACTACTATCCAGTTCCTCTCCTTTCTATATAGAGGATCACTGTGGATTACTCAACATTTACACCAAACCATCAGTCACGTCAGCTACTATCCAGTTCCTCTCCTTTCTATATAGAGTATCACTGAACATTTACACCAAACCATCAGTCACGTCGGCTACTATCCAGTTCCTCTCCTTTCTATATAGAGGATCACTGTGGATTACTCAACATTTACACCAAACCATCAGTCACATCAGCTACTATCCAGTTCCTCTCCTTTCTATATAGAGGATCACTGTGGATTACTCAACATTTACACCAAACCATCAGTCACATCAGCTACTATCCAGTTCCTCTCCTTTCTATATAGAGTATCACTGTGGATTACTCAACATTTACACCAAACCATCAGTCACGTCAGCTACTATCCAGTTCCTCTCCTTTCTATATAGAGGATCACTGTGGATTACTCAACATTTACACCAAACCATCAGTCACGTCAGACACTATCCAGGTCCTCTCCTTTCTATATAGAGGATCACTGTGGATTACTCAACATTTACACCAAACCATCAGTCACGTCAGCTACTATCCAGTTCCTCTCCTTTCTATATAGAGGATCACTGTGGATTACTCAACATTTACACCAAACCATCAGTCACGTCAGCTACTATCCAGTTCCTCTCCTTTCTATATAGAGTATCACTGTGGATTACTCAACATTTACACCAAACCATCAGTCACGTCAGCTACTATCCAGTTCCTCTCCTTTCTATATAGAGTTTCACTGTGGATTACTCAACATTTACACCAAACCATCAGTCACGTCAGCTACTATCCAGGTCCTCTCCTTTCTATATAGAGTATCACTGTGGATTACTCAACATTTACACCAAACCATCAGTCACGTCAGCTACTGTCCAGTTCCTCTCCTTTCTATATAGAGGATCACTGTGGATTACTGAACATTTACATCAAACCATCAGTCACGTCAGCTACTATCCAGTTCCTCTCCTTTCTATATAGAGGATCACTGTGGATTACTCAACATTTACACCAAACCATCAGTCACATCAGCTACTATCCAGTTCCTCTCCTTTCTATATAGAGCATCACTGTGGATTACTGAACATTAACACCAAACCATCAGTCACGTCAGACACAATCCAGTTCCTCTCCTTTCTATATAGAGGATCACTGTGGATTACTGAACATTTACACCAAACCATCAGTCACGTCAGCTACTATCCAGTTCCTCTCCTTTCTATATAGAGTATCACTGTGGATTACTGAACATTTACACCAAACCATCAGTCACATCAGCTACTATCCAGTTCCTCTCCTTTCTATATAGAGGATCACTGTGGATTACTGAACATTTACACCAAACCATCAGTCACGTCAGCTACTATCCAGTTCCTCTCCTTTCTATATAGAGGATCACTGTGGATTACTGAACATTTACACCAAACCATCAGTCACGTCGGCTACTATCCAGTTCCTCTCCTTTCTATATAGAGGATCACTGTGGATTACTCAACATTTACACCAAACCATCAGTCACGTCGGCTACTATCCAGTTCCTCTCCTTTCTATATAGAGGATCACTGTGGATTACTCACATTTACACCAAACCATCAGTCACGTCAGCTACTATCCAGTTCCTCTCCTTCTATATAGGATCACTGTGGATTACTCAACATTTACACCAAACCATCAGTCACGTCAGCTACTATCCAGTTCCTCTCCTTTCTATATAGAGGATCACTGTGGATTACTCAACATTTACACCAAACCATCAGTCACGTCAGCTACTATCCAGTTCCTCTCCTTTCTATATAGAGGTATCACTGTGGATTACTCAACATTTACACCAAACCATCAGTCACGTCAGCTACTATCCAGTTCCTCTCCTTTCTATATAGAGTATCACTGTGGATTACTCAACATTTACACCAAACCATCAGTCACGTCAGCTACTATCCAGTTCCTCTCCTTTCTATATAGAGGATCACTGTGGATTACTCAACATTTACACCAAACCATCAGTCACGTCAGCTACTATCCAGTTCCTCTCCTTTCTATATAGAGGATCACTGTGGATTACTGAACATTTACACCAAACCATCAGTCACGTCAGCTACTATCCAGTTCCTCTCCTTTCTATATAGAGTATCACTGTGGATTACTCAACATTTACACCAAACCATCAGTCACGTCAGCTACTATCCAGTTCCTCTCCTTTCTATATAGAGGATCACTGTGGATTACTCAACATTTACACCAAACCATCAGTCACGTCAGCTACTATCCAGTTCCTCTCCTTTCTATATAGAGGATCAATGTGGATTACTCAACATTTACACCAAACCATCAGTCACGTCAGCTACTATCCAGTTCCTCTCCTTTCTATATAGAGGATCACTGTGGATTACTCAACATTTACACCAAACCATCAGTCACGTCAGACACTATCCAGTTCCTCTCCTTTCTATATAGAGGATCACTGTGGATTACTCAACATTTACACCAAACCATCAGTCACCTACTATCCAGGTCCTCTCCTTTCTATATAGAGTATCACTGTGGATTACTCAACATTTACACCAAACCATCAGTCACGTCAGCTACTGTCCAGTTCCTCTCCTTTCTATATAGAGGATCACTGTGGATTACTGAACATTTACACCAAACCATCAGTCACGTCAGCTACTATCCAGTTCCTCTCCTTTCTATATAGAGGATCACTGTGGATTACTCAACATTTACACCAAACCATCAGTCACATCAGCTACTATCCAGTTCCTCTCCTTTCTATATAGAGTATCACTGTGGATTACTGAACATTAACACCAAACCATCAGTCACGTCAGACACTATCCAGTTCCTCTCCTTTCTATATAGAGGATCACTGTGGATTACTCAACATTTACACCAAACCATCAGTCACGTCAGCTACTATCCAGTTCCTCTCCTTTCTATATAGAGTATCACTGTGGATTACTGAACATTTACACCAAACCATCAGTCACATCAGCTACTATCCAGTTCCTCTCCTTTCTATATAGAGGATCACTGTGGATTACTCAACATTTACACCAAACCATCAGTCACGTCAGCTACTATCCAGTTCCTCTCCTTTCTATATAGAGGATCACTGTGGATTACTGCAACATTTACACCAAACCATCAGTCACGTCAGCTACTATCCAGTTCCTCTCCTTTCTATATAGAGGATCACTGTGGATTACTCAACATTTACACCAAACCATCAGTCACGTCGGCTACTATCCAGTTCCTCTCCTTTCTATATAGAGGATCACTGTGGATTACTCAACATTTACACCAAACCATCAGTCACGTCAGCTACTATCCAGTTCCTCTCCTTTCTATATAGAGGATCACTGTGGATTACTCAACATTTACACCAAACCATCAGTCACGTCAGCTACTATCCAGTTCCTCTCCTTTCTATATAGAGGAACACTGTGGATTACTCAACATTTACACCAAACCATCAGTCACGTCAGCTACTATCCAGTTCCTCTCCTTTCTATATAGAGTATCACTGTGGATTACTCAACATTTACACCAAACCATCAGTCACATCAGCTACTATCCAGTTCCTCTCCTTTCTATATAGAGTATCACTGTGGATTACTGAACATTAACACCAAACCATCAGTCACGTCAGACACTATCCAGTTCCTCTCCTTTCTATATAGAGGATCACTGTGGATTACTGAACATTTACACCAAACCATCAGTCACGTCAGCTACTATCCAGTTCCTCTCCTTTCTATATAGAGGATCACTGTGGATTACTGAACATTTACACCAAACCATCAGTCACGTCAGCTACTATCCAGTTCCTCTCCTTTCTATATAGAGGATCACTGTGGATTACTGAACATTTACACCAAACCATCAGTCACGTCAGCTACTATCCAGTTCCTCTCCTTTCTATATAGAGGATCACTGTGGATTACTCAACATTTACACCAAACCATCAGTCACGTCGGCTACTATCCAGTTCCTCTCCTTTCTATATAGAGGATCACTGTGGATTACTCAACATTTACACCAAACCATCAGTCACGTCGGCTACTATCCAGTTCCTCTCCTTTCTATATAGAGGATCACTGTGGATTACTCAACATTTACACCAAACCATCAGGCACGTCAACTACTATCCAGTTCCTCTCCTTTCTATATAGAGGATCACTGTGGATTACTGAACATTTACACCAAACCATCAGTCACGTCAGCTACTATCCAGTTCCTCTCCTTTCTATATAGAGTATCACTGAACATTTACACAAAACCATCAGTCACGTCGGCTACTATCCAGTTCCTCTCCTTTCTATATAGAGGATCACTGTGGATTACTCAACATTTACACCAAACCATCAGTCACGTCAGCTACTATCCAGTTCCTCTCCTTTCTATATAGAGGATCACTGTGGATTACTCAACATTTACACCAAACCATCAGTCACGTCAGCTACTATCCAGTTCCTCTCCTTTCTATATAGAGTATCACTGTGGATTACTCAACATTTACACCAAACCATCAGTCACGTCAGCTACTATCCAGTTCCTCTCCTTTCTATATAGAGGATCACTGTGGATTACTCAACATTTACACCAAACCATCAGTCACGTCAGCTACTATCCAGTTCCTCTCCTTTCTATATAGAGGATCAATGTGGATTACTCAACATTTACACCAAACCATCAGTCACGTCAGCTACTATCCAGTTCCTCTCCTTTCTATATAGAGGATCACTGTGGATTACTCAACATTTACACCAAACCATCAGTCACGTCAGACACTATCCAGTTCCTCTCCTTTCTATATAGAGGATCACTGTGGATTACTCAACATTTACACCAAACCATCAGTCACGTCAGCTACTATCCAGGTCCTCTCCTTTCTATATAGAGTATCACTGTGGATTACTCAACATTTACACCAAACCATCAGTCACGTCAGCTACTGTCCAGTTCCTCTCCTTTCTATATAGAGGATCACTGTGGATTACTGAACATTTACACCAAACCATCAGTCACGTCAGCTACTATCCAGTTCCTCTCCTTTCTATATAGAGGATCACTGTGGATTACTGAACATTTACACCAAACCATCAGTCACATCAGCTACTATCCAGTTCCTCTCCTTTCTATATAGAGGATCACTGTGGATTACTGAACATTTACACCAAACCATCAGTCACGTCAGCTACTATCCAGTTCCTCTCCTTTCTATATAGAGGATCACTGTGGATTACTGAACATTTACACCAAACCATCAGTCACGTCAGCTACTATCCAGTTCCTCTCCTTTCTATATAGAGGATCACTGTGGATTACTCAACATTTACACCAAACCATCAGTCACGTCGGCTACTATCCAGTTCCTCTCCTTTCTATATAGAGGATCACTGTGGATTACTCAACATTTACACCAAACCATCAGTCACGTCGGCTACTATCCAGTTCCTCTCCTTTCTATATAGAGGATCACTGTGGATTACTCAACATTTACACCAAACCATCAGTCACGTCAGCTACTATCCAGTTCCTCTCCTTTCTATATAGAGGATCACTGTGGATTACTCAACATTTACACCAAACCATCAGTCACGTCAGCTACTATCCAGTTCCTCTCCTTTCTATATAGAGGATCACTGTGGATTACTCAACATTTACACAAAACCATCAGTCACGTCAGCTACTATCCAGTTCCTCTCCTTTCTATATAGAGTATCACTGTGGATTACTCAACATTTACACCAAACCATCAGTCACGTCAGCTACTATCCAGGTCCTCTCCTTTCTATATAGAGTATCACTGTGGATTACTCAACATTTACACCAAACCATCAGTCACGTCAGCTACTATCCAGTTCCTCTCCTTTCTATA
This sequence comes from Salmo trutta, assembly GCF_901001165.1. Classification (NCBI taxonomy): domain Eukaryota; kingdom Metazoa; phylum Chordata; class Actinopteri; order Salmoniformes; family Salmonidae; genus Salmo; species Salmo trutta. The sequence goes on along the minus strand of NC_042995.1, from coordinate 6,859,541 downwards.
TAGAGGATCACTGTGGATTACTGAACATTTACACCAAACCATCAGTCACGTCAGCTACTATCCAGTTCCTCTCCTTTCTATATAGAGGATCACTGTGGATTACTCAACATTTACACCAAACCATCAGTCACATCAGCTACTATCCAGTTCCTCTCCTTTCTATATAGAGTATCACTGTGGATTACTGAACATTAACACCAAACCATCAGTCACGTCAGACACTATCCAGTTCCTCTCCTTTCTATATAGAGGATCACTGTGGATTACTGAACATTTACACCAAACCATCAGTCACGTCGGCTACTATCCAGTTCCTCTCCTTTCTATATAGAGGATCACTGTGGATTACTCAACATTTACACCAAACCATCAGTCACATCAGCTACTATCCAGTTCCTCTCCTTTCTATATAGAGTATCACTGTGGATTACTCAACATTTACACCAAACCATCAGTCACGTCAGCTACTATCCAGGTCCTCTCCTTTCTATATAGAGTATCACTGTGGATTACTCAACATTTACACCAAACCATCAGTCACGTCAGCTACTATCCAGTTCCTCTCCTTTCTATATAGAGGATCACTGTGGATTACTGAACATTTACACCAAACCATCAGTCACGTCAGCTACTATCCAGTTCCTCTCCTTTCTATATAGAGGATCACTGTGGATTACTCAACATTTACACCAAACCATCAGTCACATCAGCTACTATCCAGTTCCTCTCCTTTCTATATAGAGGATCACTGTGGATTACTGAACATTAACACCAAACCATCAGTCACGTCAGACACTATCCAGTTCCTCTCCTTTCTATATAGAGGATCACTGTGGATTACTGAACATTTACACCAAACCATCAGTCACGTCAGCTACTATCCAGTTCCTCTCCTTTCTATATAGAGGATCACTGTGGATTACTCAACATTTACACCAAACCATCAGTCACGTCAGCTACTATCCAGTTCCTCTCCTTTCTATATAGAGGATCACTGTGGATTACTGAACATTTACACCAAACCATCAGTCACGTCAGCTACTATCCAGTTCCTCTCCTTTCTATATAGAGGATCACTGTGGATTACTCAACATTTACACCAAACCATCAGTCACGTCGGCTACTATCCAGTTCCTCTCCTTTCTATATAGAGGATCACTGTGGATTACTCAACATTTACACCAAACCATCAGTCACGTCGGCTACTATCCAGTTCCTCTCCTTTCTATATAGAGGATCACTGTGGATTACTCAACATTTACACCAAACCATCAGGCACGTCAACTACTATCCAGTTCCTCTCCTTTCTATATAGAGGATCACTGTGGATTACTGAACATTTACACCAAACCATCAGTCACGTCAGCTACTATCCAGTTCCTCTCCTTTCTATATAGAGTATCACTGAACATTTACACCAAACCATCAGTCACGTCGGCTACTATCCAGTTCCTCTCCTTTCTATATAGAGGATCACTGTGGATTACTCAACATTTACACCAAACCATCAGTCACATCAGCTACTATCCAGTTCCTCTCCTTTCTATATAGAGTATCACTGTGGATTACTGAACATTAACACCAAACCATCAGTCACGTCAGACACTATCCAGTTCCTCTCCTTTCTATATAGAGGATCACTGTGGATTACTCAACATTTACACCAAACCATCAGTCACGTCAGCTACTATCCAGTTCCTCTCCTTTCTATATAGAGGATCACTGTGGATTACTGAACATTTACACCAAACCATCAGTCACGTCAGCTACTATCCAGTTCCTCTCCTTTCTATATAGAGGATCACTGTGGATTACTCAACATTTACACCAAACCATCAGTCACGTCAGCTACTATCCAGTTCCTCTCCTTTCTATATAGAGGATCACTGTGGATTACTCAACATTTACACCAAACCATCAGTCACGTCAGACACTATCCAGGTCCTCTCCTTTCTATATAGAGGATCACTGTGGATTACTCAACATTTACACCAAACCATCAGTCACGTCAGCTACTATCCAGTTCCTCTCCTTTCTATATAGAGTATCACTGAACATTTACACCAAACCATCAGTCACGTCGGCTACTATCCAGTTCCTCTCCTTTCTATATAGAGGATCACTGTGGATTACTCAACATTTACACCAAACCATCAGTCACATCAGCTACTATCCAGTTCCTCTCCTTTCTATATAGAGGATCACTGTGGATTACTCAACATTTACACCAAACCATCAGTCACGTCAGCTACTATCCAGTTCCTCTCCTTTCTATATAGAGGATCACTGTGGATTACTGAACATTTACACCAAACCATCAGTCACGTCAGCTACTATCCAGTTCCTCTCCTTTCTATATAGAGGATCACTGTGGATTACTCAACATTTACACCAAACCATCAGTCACGTCGGCTACTATCCAGTTCCTCTCTTTTCTATATAGAGGATCACTGTGGATTACTCAACATTTACACCAAACCATCAGTCACGTCAGCTACTATCCAGTTCCTCTCCTTTCTATATAGAGGATCACTGTGGATTACTCAACATTTACACCAAACCATCAGTCACGTCAGCTACTATCCAGTTCCTCTCCTTTCTATATAGAGGAACACTGTGGATTACTCAACATTTACACCAAACCATCAGTCACGTCAGCTACTATCCAGTTCCTCTCCTTTCTATATAGAGTATCACTGTGGATTACTCAACATTTACACCAAACCATCAGTCACATCAGCTACTATCCAGTTCCTCTCCTTTCTATATAGAGTATCACTGTGGATTACTGAACATTAACACCAAACCATCAGTCACGTCAGACACTATCCAGTTCCTCTCCTTTCTATATAGAGGATCACTGTGGATTACTGAACATTTACACCAAACCATCAGTCACGTCAGCTACTATCCAGTTCTTCTCCTTTCTATATAGAGGATCACTGTGGATTACTGAACATTTACACCAAACCATCAGTCACGTCAGCTACTATCCAGTTCCTCTCCTTTCTATATAGAGGATCACTGTGGATTACTCAACATTTACACCAAACCATCAGTCACGTCAGCTACTATCCAGTTCCTCTCCTTTCTATATAGAGGATCACTGTGGATTACTCAACATTTACACCAAACCATCAGTCACGTCAGCTACTATCCAGTTCCTCTCCTTTCTATATAGAGGATCACTGTGGATTACTCAACATTTACACCAAACCATCAGTCACGTCAGCTACTATCCAGTTCCTCTCCTTTCTATATAGAGTATCACTGTGGATTACTCAACATTTACACCAAACCATCAGTCACGTCAGCTACTATCCAGTTCCTCTCCTTTCTATATAGAGGATCACTGTGGATTACTCAACATTTACACCAAACCATCAGTCACGTCAGCTACTATCCAGTTCCTCTCCTTTCTATATAGAGGATCAATGTGGATTACTCAACATTTACACCAAACCATCAGTCACGTCAGCTACTATCCAGTTCCTCTCCTTTCTATATAGAGGATCACTGTGGATTACTCAACATTTACACCAAACCATCAGTCACGTCAGACACTATCCAGTTCCTCTCCTTTCTATATAGAGGATCACTGTGGATTACTCAACATTTACACCAAACCATCAGTCACGTCAGCTACTATCCAGGTCCTCTCCTTTCTATAGAGTATCACTGTGGATTACTCAACATTTACACCAAACCATCAGTCACGTCAGCTACTGTCCAGTTCCTCTCCTTTCTATATAGAGGATCACTGTGGATTACTGAACATTTACACCAAACCATCAGTCACGTCAGCTACTATCCAGTTCCTCTCCTTTCTATATAGAGGATCACTGTGGATTACTGAACATTTACACCAAACCATCAGTCACATCAGCTACTATCCAGTTCCTCTCCTTTCTATATAGAGGATCACTGTGGATTACTGAACATTTACACCAAACCATCAGTCACGTCAGCTACTATCCAGTTCCTCTCCTTTCTATATAGAGGATCACTGTGGATTACTGAACATTTACACCAAACCATCAGTCACGTCAGCTACTATCCAGTTCCTCTCCTTTCTATATAGAGGATCACTGTGGATTACTCAACATTTACACCAAACCATCAGTCACGTCGGCTACTATCCAGTTCCTCTCCTTTCTATATAGAGGATCACTGTGGATTACTCAACATTTACACCAAACCATCAGTCACGTCAGCTACTATCCAGTTCCTCTCCTTTCTATATAGAGGATCACTGTGGATTACTCAACATTTACACCAAACCATCAGTCACGTCAGCTACTATCCAGTTCCTCTCCTTTCTATATAGAGGATCACTGTGGATTACTCAACATTTACACAAAACCATCAGTCACGTCAGCTACTATCCAGTTCCTCTCCTTTCTATATAGAGTATCACTGTGGATTACTCAACATTTACACCAAACCATCAGTCACGTCAGCTACTATCCAGGTCCTCTCCTTTCTATATAGAGTATCACTGTGGATTACTCAACATTTACACCAAACCATCAGTCACGTCAGCTACTATCCAGTTCCTCTCCTTTCTATATAGAGGATCACTGTGGATTACTGAACATTTACACCAAACCATCAGTCACGTCAGCTACTATCCAGTTCCTCTCCTTTCTATATAGAGGATCACTGTGGATTACTCAACATTTACACCAAACCATCAGTCACATCAGCTACTATCCAGTTCCTCTCCTTTCTATATAGAGTATCACTGTGGATTACTGAACATTAACACCAAACCATCAGTCACGTCAGACACTATCCAGTTCCTCTCCTTTCTATATAGAGGATCACTGTGGATTACTGAACATTTACACCAAACCATCAGTCACGTCAGCTACTATCCAGTTCCTCTCCTTTCTATATAGAGGATCACTGTGGATTACTGAACATTTACACCAAACCATCAGTCACGTCAGCTACTATCCAGTTCCTCTCCTTTCTATATAGAGGATCACTGTGGATTACTGAACATTTACACCAAACCATCAGTCACGTCAGCTACTATCCAGTTCCTCTCCTTTCTATATAGAGGATCACTGTGGATTACTCAACATTTACACCAAACCATCAGTCACGTCGGCTACTATCCAGTTCCTCTCCTTTCTATATAGAGGATCACTGTGGATTACTCAACATTTACACCAAACCATCAGTCACGTCGGCTACTATCCAGTTCCTCTCCTTTCTATATAGAGGATCACTGTGGATTACTCAACATTTACACCAAACCATCAGGCACGTCAACTACTATCCAGTTCCTCTCCTTTCTATATAGAGGATCACTGTGGATTACTGAACATTTACACCAAACCATCAGTCACGTCAGCTACTATCCAGTTCCTCTCCTTTCTATATAGAGGATCACTGTGGATTACTCAACATTTACACCAAACCATCAGTCACGTCAGCTACTATCCAGTTCCTCTCCTTTCTATATAGAGTATCACTGAACATTTACACCAAACCATCAGTCACGTCAGCTACTATCCAGTTCCTCTCCTTTCTATATAGAGTATCACTGAACATTTACACCAAACCATCAGTCACGTCAGCTACTATCCAGTTCCTCTCCTTTCTATATAGAGTATCACTGTGGATTACTGAACATTTACACCAAACCATCAGTCACGTCAGCTACTATCCAGTTCCTCTCCTTTCTATATAGAGTATCACTGAACATTTACACCAAACCATCAGTCACGTCAGCTACTATCCAGTTCCTCTCCTTTCTATATAGAGGATCACTGTGGATTACTCAACATTTACACCAAACCATCAGTCACGTCAGCTACTATCCAGTTCCTCTCCTTTCTATATAGAGGATCACTGTGGATTACTCAACATTTACACCAAACCATCAGTCACGTCGGCTACTATCCAGTTCCTCTCCTTTCTATATAGAGGATCACTGTGGATTACTCAACATTTACACCAAACCATCAGTCACGTCGGCTACTATCCAGTTCCTCTCCTTTCTATATAGAGGATCACTGTGGATTACTCAACATTTACACCAAACCATCAGGCACGTCAACTACTATCCAGTTCCTCTCCTTTCTATATAGAGGATCACTGTGGATTACTCAACATTTACACCAAACCATCAGTCACGTCAGCTACTATCCAGTTCCTCTCCTTTCTATATAGAGGATCACTGTGGATAACTCAACATTTACACCAAACCATCAGTCACGTCAGCTACTATCCAGGTCCTCTCCTTTCTATATAGAGGATCACTGTGGATTACTCAACATTTACACCAAACCATCAGTCACATCAGCTACTATCCAGTTCCTCTCCTTTCTATATAGAGTATCACTGTGGATTACTCAACATTTACACCAAACCATCAGTCACGTCAGCTACTATCCAGTTCCTCTCCTTTCTATATAGAGGATCACTGTGGATTACTCAACATTTACACCAAACCATCAGTCACGTCAGACACTATCCAGGTCCTCTCCTTTCTATATAGAGGATCACTGTGGATTACTCAACATTTACACCAAACCATCAGTCACGTCAGCTACTATCCATTTCCTCTCCTTTCTATATAGAGGATCACTGTGGATTACTCAACATTTACACCAAACCATCAGTCACGTCAGCTACTATCCAGTTCCTCTCCTTTCTATATAGAGTATCACTGTGGATTACTCAACATTTACACCAAACCATCAGTCACGTCAGCTACTATCCAGTTCCTCTCCTTTCTATATAGAGTTTCACTGTGGATTACTCAACATTTACACCAAACCATCAGTCACGTCAGCTACTATCCAGGTCCTCTCCTTTCTATATAGAGTATCACTGTGGATTACTCAACATTTACACCAAACCATCAGTCACGTCAGCTACTGTCCAGTTCCTCTCCTTTCTATCTAGAGGATCACTGTGGATTACTGAACATTTACACCAAACCATCAGTCACGTCAGCTACTATCCAGTTCCTCTCCTTTCTATATAGAGGATCACTGTGGATTACTCAACATTTACACCAAACCATCAGTCACATCAGCTACTATCCAGTTCCTCTCCTTTCTATATAGAGTATCACTGTGGATTACTGAACATTAACACCAAACCATCAGTCACGTCAGACACTATCAAGTTCCTCTCCTTTCTATATAGAGGATCACTGTGGATTACTGAACATTTACACCAAACCATCAGTCACGTCAGCTACTATCCAGTTCCTCTCCTTTCTATATAGAGTATCACTGTGGATTACTGAACATTTACACCAAACCATCAGTCACATCAGCTACTATCCAGTTCCTCTCCTTTCTATATAGAGTATCACTGTGGATTACTGAACATTTACACCAAACCATCAGTCACATCAGCTACTATCCAGTTCCTCTCCTTTCTATATAGAGTATCACTGTGGATTACTGAACATTTACACCAAACCATCAGTCACATCAGCTACTATCCAGTTCCTCTCCTTTCTATATAGAGTATCACTGTGGATTACTGAACATTAACACCAAACCATCAGTCACGTCAGACACTATCAAGTTCCTCTCCTTTCTATATAGAGGATCACTGTGGATTACTGAACATTTACACCAAACCATCAGTCACGTCAGCTACTATCCAGTTCCTCTCCTTTCTATATAGAGTATCACTGTGGATTACTGAACATTTACACCAAACCATCAGTCACATCAGCTACTATCCAGTTCCTCTCCTTTCTATATAGAGTATCACTGTGGATTACTGAACATTTACACCAAACCATCAGTCACGTCAGACACTATCCAGGTCCTCTCCTAGACATCTGTTACCAAGTCTCTCTGCCATTTGGCTTCATGTGGTATTGTTGACAGTTTTACAGCACCTCACACATCCTACATCAACAGGATTAATATGGGGATTAGATATGCCCCACCTCTGTAATAGAAGAAGGAATAAATAGTGTGTGTGCGCGCACTAAGACAACAAAGGTTGGGTAACACCATCCGGTGCATGACTAAATGACAGCACACACACACCTACCCACGTGAGTTTAGGACACCGCAGACGGCACGTTTGGGCAATACCGTATCAGTCGGCACATGACTAAACGAAACAAACCACTGCCACACCTGAAGGAAACGAGATGTCTCTGTTTTAGTATCAGTAGGATTTGTTGGAACAATTTGTCTTGAATAGTGCGTCACAAAACCTATTGTGAGGCATCACGACCAAGACAATAAGAAGGTAAGTCTGGCTCACAGATGAGACATGGCATTCTTAAAGCTACAGGGTCTGCAGGCTTTTACTCCAGCCTAGCTCTAATTAATTAACACCCGATTCAACTAAATAAAAGGTCTTGATAATCAGCTGATTGGTTGAATTGGGTATGTCAGTGCTGGGATGGAACAAAAGCCTAGGCTACACCCAAAAGCTCTCACCACTGTTGGAGAAAATTCTGCCGTCGATTGAGAAGACAAAATGCCATTCTAACCCAAAAAAGCCATGAGCTAATGAACAGACTAACAGTGTAGTTCAGTCATACCATTCCCCTGTAGCCTTCCAGCTGTCTCCCTGTAGGTAACTAACTAACAGTGTAGTTCAGTCATACCATTCCCCTGTAGCCTTCCAGCTGTCTCCCTGTAGGTAACTAACTAACAGTGTAGTTCAGTCATACCATTCCCCTGCAGATTTCCAGCTGTCTCCCTGTAGGTAACTAACTAACTAACTAACAGATTCTAACAGTGTAGTTCAGTCATACCATTCCCCTGCAGCCTTCCAGCTGTCTCCCTGTAGGTAACTAACTAACAGTGTAGTTCAGTCATACCATTCCCCTGCATCCTTCCAGCTGTCTCCCTGTAGGTAACTAACTAACAGATTCTAACAGTGTAGTTCAGTCATACCATTCCCCTGCAGCCTTCCAGCTGTCTCCCTGTAGGTAACTAACTAACAGATTCTAACAGTGTAGTTCAGTCATACCATTCCCCTGTAGCCTTCCAGCTGTCTCCCTGTAGGTAACTAACTAACTAACAGATTCTAACAGTGTAGTTCAGTCATACCATTCCCCTGCAGCCTTCCAGCTGTCTCCCTGTAGGTAACTAACTAACAGATTCTAACAGTGTAGTTCAGTCATACCATTCCCCTGCAGATTTCCAGCTGTCTCCCTGTAGGTAACTAACTAACTAACTAACAGATTCTAACAGTGTAGTTCAGTAATACCATTCCCCTGTAGCCTTCCAGCTGTCTCCCTGTAGGTAACTAACTAACTAACAGATTCTAACAGTGTAGTTCAGTCATACCATTCCCCTGCAGCCTTCCAGCTGTCTCCCTGTAGGTAACTAACTAACAGATTCTAACAGTGTAGTTCAGTCATACCATTCCCCTGTAGCCTTCCAGCTGTCTCCCTGTAGGTAACTAACTAACTAACTAACTAACTAACTAACTAACTAACAGATTCTAAGTGTAGTTCAGTCATACCATTCCCCTGTAGCCTTCCAGCTGTCTCCCTGTAGGTAACTAACTAACAGATTCTAACAGTGTAGTTCAGTCATACCATTCCCCTGTAGCCTTCCAGCTGTCTCCCTGTAGGTAACTAACTAACAGATTCTATCAGTGTAGTTCAGTCATACCATTCCCCTGCAGCTTTCCAGCTGTCTCCCTGTAGGTAACTAACTAACTAACTAACTAACAGATTCTAACAGTGTAGTTCAGTCATACCATTCCCCTGTAGCCTTCCAGCTGTCTCCCTGTAGGTAACTAACTAACTAACTAACAGATTCTAACAGTGTAGTTCAGTCATACCATTCCCCTGTAGCCTTCCAGCTGTCTCCCTGTAGGTAACTAACTAACTAACTAACTAACTAACTAACAGATTCTAACAGTGTAGTTCAGTCATACCATTCCCCTGCAGCCTTCCAGCTGTCTCCCTGTAGGTAACTAACTAACTAACTAACTAACAGATTCTAACAGTGTAGTTCAGTCATACCATTCCCCTGTAGCCTTCCAGCTGTCTCCCTGTAGGTAACTAACTAACTAACTAACTAACTAACAGATTCTAACAGTGTAGTTCAGTCATACCATTCCCCTGTAGCCTTCCAGCTGTCTCCCTGTAGGTAACTAACTAACAGATTCTAACAGTGTAGTTCAGTCATACCATTCCCCTGCAGCCTTCCAGCTGTCTCCCTGTAGGTAACTAACTAGATTCTAACAGTGTAGTTCAGTCATACCATTCCCCTGCAGCCTTCCAGCTGTCTCCCTGTAGGTAACTAACTAACAGATTCTAACAGTGTAGTTCAGTCATACCATTCCCCTGCAGATTTCCAGCTGTCTCCCTGTAGGTAACTAACTAACTAACTAACTAACAGATTCTAACAGTGTAGTTCAGTAATACCATTCCCCTGTAGCCTTCCAGCTGTCTCCCTGTAGGTAACTAACTAACAGTGTAGTTCAGTCATACCATTCCCCTGCAGCCTTCCAGCTGTCTCCCTGTAGGTAACTAACTAACAGATTCTAACAGTGTAGTTCAGTCATACCATTCCCCTGTAGCCTTCCAGCTGTCTCCCTGTAGGTAACTAACTAACTAACTAACTAACTAACTAACTAACAGATTCTAAGTGTAGTTCAGTCATACCATTCCCCTGTAGCCTTCCAGCTGTCTCCCTGTAGGTAACTAACTAACAGATTCTAACAGTGTAGTTCAGTCATACCATTCCCCTGCAGCTTTCCAGCTGTCTCCCTGTAGGTAACTAACTAACTAACTAACTAACAGATTCTAACAGTGTAGTTCAGTCATACCATTCCCCTGTAGCCTTCCAGCTGTCTCCCTGTAGGTAACTAACTAACAGATTCTAACAGTGTAGTTCAGTCATACCATTCCCCTGTAGCCTTCCAGCTGTTTCCCTGTAGGTAACTAACTAACTAACTAACTAACTAACTAACTAACTAACTAACTGATTCTAACAGTGTAGTTCAGTCATACCATTCCCCTGCAGCCTTCCAGCTGTCTCCCTGTAGGTAACTAACTAACTAACAGATTCTAACAGTGTAGTTCAGTCATACCATTCCCCTGCAGCCTTCCAGCTGTCTCCCTGTAGGTAACTAACTAACTAACAGATTCTAACAGTGTAGTTCAGTCATACCATTCCCCTGCAGCCTTCCAGCTGTCTCCCTGTAGGTAACTAACTAACTAACTAACAGATTCTAACAGTGTAGTTCAGTCATACCATTCCCCTGCAGCCTTCCAGCTGTCTCCCTGTAGGTAACTAACTAACAGTGTAGTTCAGTCATACCATTCCCCTGTAGCCTTCCAGCTGTCTCCCTGTAGGTAACTAACTAACATATTCTAACAGTGTAGTTCAGTCATACCATTCCCCTGTAGCCTTCCAGCTGTCTCCCTGTAGGTAACTAACTAACTAACTAACAGATTCTAAGTGTAGTTCAGTCATACCATTCCCCTGTAGCCTTCCAGCTGTCTCCCTGTAGGTAACTAACTTACAGATTCTAACAGTGTAGTTCAGTCATACCATTCCCCTGCAGCTTTCCAGCTGTCTCCCTGTAGGTAACTAACTAACTAACTAACAGATTCTAACAGTGTAGTTCAGTCATACCATTCCCCTGTAGCCTTCCAGCTGTCTCCCTGTAGGTAACTAACTAACTAACTAACTAACAGATTCTAACAGTGTAGTTCAGTCATACCATTCCCCTGTAGCCTTCCAGCTGTCTCCCTGTAGGTAGGTAACTAACTAACTAACTAACTAACTAACTAACAGATTCTAACAGTGTAGTTCAGTCATACCATTCCCCTGTAGCCTTCCAGCTGTCTCCCTGTAGGTAACTAAATAACTAACAGATTCTAAGTGTAGTTCAGTCATACCATTCCCCTGTAGCCTTCCAGCTGTCTCCCTGTAGGTAACTAACTAACAGATTCTAACAGTGTAGTTCAGTCATACCATTCCCCTGTAGCCTTCCAGCTGTCTCCCTGTAGGTAACTAACTAACTAACTAACTAACAGATTCTAACAGTGTAGTTCAGTCATACCATTCCCCTGTAGCCTTCCAGCTGTCTCCCTGTAGGTAACTAACTAACTAACTAACTAACTAACAGATTCTAACAGTGTAGTTCAGTCATACCATTCCCCTGCAGCCTTCCAGCTGTCTCCCTGTAGGTAACTAACTAACTAACAGATTCTAACAGTGTAGTTCAGTCATACCATTCCCCTGCAGCCTTCCAGCTGTCTCCCTGTAGGTAACTAACTAACAGATTCTAACAGTGTAGTTCAGTCATACCATTCCCCTGTAGCCTTCCAGCTGTCTCCCTGTAGGTAACTAACTAACTAACTAACTAACAGATTCTAACAGTGTAGTTCAGTCATACCATTCCCCTGCAGCCTTCCAGCTGTCTCCCTGTAGGTAACTAACTAACTAACAGATTCTAACAGTGTAGTTCAGTCATACCATTCCCCTGCAGCCTTCCAGCTGTCTCCCTGTAGGTAACTAACTGCTATGCTCCACCATCAGGAAAAGAAGCTGCAACTGCCCATAAGATTACCATGACATTCCATTACGTTCTCTGATATGCATGTGAATAACAGGAAGGCTTATGTGTGTGTATGCATGCGAATACACACAGACACCGACAGCTGGGGTTCGGAAAAATGACACCCCCCCTTGCATAATTACACAATCACATTCAGACAAACACACAGCTGCTATCAGCAGAACTCTCTGTTCTGATCTGACCGGTCTCGTGTTAGACTGGACTGAAGAATATAGAAAGATAACAATATGAAAGAGACAGAGAGGAGGAGGAGAAAGGAGACAGAGACCGACAGACAGACACAGAGACAGAGTTATGTAATCTAATGGCTGAGGGAGGGACAGGAAGACAGAGAGAGTTGATAGGAGAGAATGAGACAGAATTACTTCCAATAAGAGATCACACTGCCCTCCTCCCGGAGCTGGGAGAACAGTGATAAGAGAGGCAGGAGGAGGACAGGAGGAAGGGAGGATGGAGAGATGTGAACAGGAGAGCTGATAAGAAACTAATTAACTCAGTCTGTCTCAACACTGGAAGGTTGTGTCTTATGGATACAGCTATCACCTGATGAGAGTGAGTGTGTGTGTGTGTGTGTGTGTGTGTGTGTGTGTGTGTGTGTGTGTGTGTGTGTCGTCTCCTACCTGACTTGGGGGATGCTCCAGAGACACTGAGGGCACACACCATCTTGGCGGTCTCCCAGGGATACAGAGTGGTGGTGTCAGAGCGGATGGCCACGGCGAACGTGGGGCCTACAGGAAGGAACACACAGAGGTTAGAGGTCAGGGGTTACATTCACTGTGTTTACACCCCTAACACTGGTCCTTCGCCAGGTCTTTCAAAGGTGCTCATCCAAACAGCTCCTCTCAGCTCACTGAGCCAGTCAGAGTGTGTGTGTGTGTGTGTGTGTGTGTGTGTGTGTGTGTGTGTGTGTGTAAGCACCTACAGAGGGACTCAGTATGGTGTCTCCTCTAACACATGTTCAACCTACATGAGAAAGAGAGCCAGTGATACGGATCATTGCGGCTTCTAACTGATTTGTCCAGGAGAGGTTGGTTATGGGGGTGCCGCTTTGAAGCTTCCACCCCACAGAGAGGAAGAAGGGCTGCAGGTAGCCTAGCGGTTAGGAGCGTTGGACCTGTAACCGAATGGTTGCTGGTTCGAATCCCCGAGCCGACTAGGTGAAACATCTGCTGATGTGCCCTTGAGCAAGGCACTTCACTATATTTGCTCCTCTAAGACGCTCTGTATTAGAGCGTCTGCTAAATGACTCAAATTTAAGAGAGCGTGTGTCTTTCCACAGTGAGAGAGATGTAGAGAGAGCGTGTGTCTTTCCACAGTGAGAGAGATGTAGAGAGAGCGCTCAAGGGGTCTACCTCCCCAGAGACAGTAGTAGAGGTTACAGTAACTAGTTACACCTCTCTCCCACGAACATCAAACACAGCAAACTAGGCCGACGCGGGGAATGTGTGAGAGTGTATTTAGAGTTCATGTGTGAGAGTATATTTAGAGTTCATGTGAGAGAGTATATTTAGGGTTCATGTGAGAGAGTATATTTAGAGTTCATGTGTGAGAGTATATTTAGAGTTCATGTGTGAGAGTGTATTTACAGTTCATGGTTGAGAGTGTATTTACAGTTCATGGTTGAGAGAGTGTATTTAGAGTTCATGTGTGAGAGTGTATTTACAGTTCATGGTTGAGAGAGTGTATTTAGAGTTCATGTGTGAGAGTATATTTAGGGTTCATGTGAGAGAGTATATTTAGAGTTCATGTGTGAGAGTATATTTAGAGTTCATGTGTGAGAGTATATTTAGAGTTCATGTGAGAGAGTATATTTAGAGTTCATGTGAGAGAGTATATTTAGAGTTCATGTGAGAGAGTATATTTAGAGTTCATGTGTGAGAGTATATTTAGAGTTCATGTGTGAGAGTATATTTAGAGTTCATGTGTGAGAGTATATTTAGAGTTCATGTGTGAGAGTATATTTAGAGTTCATGTGTGAGAGTATATTTAGAGTTCATGTGTGAGAGTATATTTAGAGTTCATGTGAGAGAGTATATTTAGAGTTCATGTGAGAGAGTATATTTAGAGTTCATGTGAGAGAGTATATTTAGAGTTCATGTGTGAGAGTATATTTAGGGTTCATGTGAGAGAGTATATTTAGAGTTCATGTGAGAGAGTATATTTAGAGTTCATGTGAGAGAGTATATTTAGAGTTCATGTGAGAGAGTATATTTAGAGTTCATGTGTGAGAGTATATTTAGGGTTCATGTGAGAGAGTATATTTAGGGTTCATGTGAGAGAGTATATTTAGAGTTCATGTGTGAGAGTATATTTAGGGTTCATGTGTGAGAGTATATTTAGAGTTCATGTGTGAGAGTATATTTAGGGTTCATGTGTGAGAGTATATTTAGAGTTCATGTGTGAGAGTATATTTAGGGTTCATGTGTGAGAGTATATTTAGGGTTCATGTGTGAGCTTCAGTAAAAGTCTAGTGGGTATAGACTCAGTAGGACAAAGTAGATATTACTATGTAACTCAGTGGTGGTCAGGGTGTGTGTTCCATCCTCGTACCAGTCTCCTGGAAGTTGATCTGGACCTTGTTGGACTTGGCGCTGACAGCTTTGGTCCAGGCCTGGCCAGGTTGTTTGGTCCAGGCGGTGATGTCACACCAGTAGAAGCCCCTGTCAGCCTGCTGCACTCCGGCCAGACGGAAGCGGAACTCAGCCGGACCCGTCTTAGTCAGAACCAGGCTGTCCCTGGGAGCCAGAACCCAGTTTAGTTTCAACATAGCTCACTAGTAATAACACCACAACTTCATTCATCTTATGATACATACTGCTCAGTACTGTGTGTGTTTACCTGCGGTTAGGGTCAGTAGCCCCTCCATGTTGTAGTACAGAGTCAGGACTGAGAGAGAGGACGGTTCTGGTGGCAGAGTCCAAGCTCTCCTGAGTCTGCACCAGCACAGAGTAGCCCGGGTCCTGCAAGTGCACATGGGATATGGTACAGCTCATCTCAAAGGTGGCTCCGCCCGCCACCGCCTCGCGCACACGCTGCGCCACGGCGGTTAGAGACGGACCTGGAGGGAGACAGATCAATCAATCAATCAATCAATTAATACATCAATCAGTGAGTCAATCAATCACCAAAATGTTCATCCTTATGACTTAGAAAGCTGCCTGGAGCGCAACCTAAATCAAGGACCATGAGAGCAACTGGGATGTGTGCGATAGTGTGGGCCGGGTACCGAGGTAACGGCAAGGGAAGCAGTGCAATCAATCAAGCTAGAGCCTGAGGCTAGTAGAGTGGTAGGGAGTAACCAGGACTACAGACAGACAGTAAACAGTCAGACGCTCTGCAACCACTGCTACTCTAACCTAACAACCAGCTGTCAGTAGTAACCACAGGGACTGAGTGGACAGACCATCAGTAGGAAAGTCCGGACTTCATGAATGGACAAAGACACTGACTGAGCTCTGCAGAGCTCTGCAGAGCGAGATGGACAGAGAGAGTGAGACAAAGAGGGAGGGATTAACAGACAGAGTGAGAAGGGGAATCCCAGAGTTGCTGGGAGGAAACAGAGGAAGACAGTCAGAACTAGAAGGAGAAATAAAAACTCCCTACTGAATATCCTCATCACATCTCATCGCTATTCAGTAGCTATTACACTAGATCGCCATCATCTAACCAGCCTCACGGGGTTCACAGAGTTCAGTTTGTGTGTGTGTGTGTGTGTGTGTGTGTGTGTGTGTGTGTGTGAGAGAATGTGGAAGCCGAAGGGCAACTGTTGAGAACTATTTAGACTCAAATCAACCGTGGAAACTAGGACTCATAGCTGTCACTCAGGGCAGCTGTCTAGGTCCTTTACTGTATTCAATCTTTACTAATGTCATGCCGCCCGCTTTGACTAAATGACTCAACACACGTCAGCAGCTACTACAGCGACTGAAATGACTGCAACGCTCAACAAAAAGCTGCAGTTAGTTTCAGAGTGGGTGGCAAGGAATAAGTTAGTCCTAAATATTTCTAAAACTAAAAGCATTGTATTTTGGGACAAATCATTCACTAAACCCTAAAACCTCAACTAAATCTTGTAAGAAATAATGTGGAAATTGAGCAAGTTGAGGTGACTAAACTGCTTGGAGTAACCCTGGGTTGTAAACTGTCATGGTCAAAACATATTGATACAACAGTAGCTACGATGGGGAGAAGTCTGTCCATAACAAAGCACTGCTCTGCCTTCTTAACAACACTATCAACAAGGCAAGTCCTACAGGCCCTAGTTTTGTCGCAACTAGACTACTGTTCAGTAGTGTGGTCAGGTGCCACCAAAAGGGACTTCTGCAATTGGCTCAGAACAGGGAAGCACAGCTGGCCTTTGGATGTACACAGAGAGCTAACATTAATAATATGTAAGTCAATCTCTCCCAGCTGAAAGTGGAGGAGAGATTGACTTCATTACTACTTGTTTTTGTGAATGCACTGAGCTGAATGCACTGAGCTGTCTGTTAAAACTACTAGCACACAGCTCAGACACCCATGCATACCCCACAAGACATGCCACCAGAGGTCTCTTCACAGTCCCCTAGTCCAGAACAGACAACGGGAGGCTCACAGTACTACATAGAGCCATGACTACATGGAACTCTATTCCACATCAAGTAGACCACCCTCCCTATTGTATATAGTTCTGTCCTTGAGCCATTCTTGTCCTGTTTTATGTCATGTTTCATGTTTTGTGTGGACCCCAGGATGAGTATCTGCTGCTTTTGCAACAGCTAATGGGGAGCCTAATAAAATACCAAACCCATGCAAGCAGTAAAATTAGATTTAAAAAAACAAAAATTCACCTTATGGAACAGGGGGGACTGTGAAGCAACACAAACATAGGCAGAGACACACGCATACACACACACACACACACACACACACACACACACGGATTTTGTAATGTAGATGTGGTAGTGGTGGAGTAGGGGCCTGAGGGCACACAGTGTGTTGTGAAATCTGTGAATGTATTGTAATGTTTTTAAAATTGTATAGCTGCCTTCATTTTGACAGACCCCAGGAAGAGGGGCTGCTGCCTTGGCAGGAACTAATGGGGATCCATAATAAATACAAATACTCCCACGCCAAACTGACTGACACCATCTCTGGTATGTTAGAGACTGATGCATCTGTCCATGTGTGTGTGTGTGTGTGTGTGTCTTAGGCTTGTGGTGTGCCATGGTACAGGCTTTCCTGTTGTCAGACACACATTGGCGCCTCTACATCCTCTGCCATGTTTGTTGAGCAGCCAACATGAAACAAGCCAAGGTTACATGGTAATGTTCCACATCCTCTAGCTTGGACTGCCATACAGAACATACGTCCCTTATTACCTCAAACACATCACATAGAAAACAAATGAACATAGCAGAATGACTAATGTATTAAATAGCAACATTGTTATATTCAGGTGGTTTCATCAAAAGAGAAATAAAAAAGGATGGAGGGAGGAGCGAGAAGATATGAGAGCGTCATCACTACTTACGTTTGGCTTCCCATTGGACGGTCAGAGGGGGGGTGAGGAACTCTGCTACCTTCTCCATTCCACCCTGCCTAGAGGGAGTCCACGCTGTCACACTGCATGCATACGCCCCCATGTCCACCTCCTGATGGTACACACACACACACACACACACACACACACACCTTGTTAGCGGCTCTTGCTTTAATACAAACTTGTGTGTCTAACAAATGATTGTGCTTGAGGTACACACACACACACACACACACACACACACACACCCCTACCTGTGTGCGTAGGAAGCGGAGCTTGAATGTATCTGGCTCTACTCGGGTCAGAAGGATGGCACCAGACTCCAACCTATCACGGTACAGCGTCCCAGACTTCAGGTTGCCGTGGGCATCCAGGGAACCAATAGGGAGGGTGGTCTGCGTGGTTGTCAGGCGGTCGCCGGGTGGACCAGGAAGTGGTGTGTACTCCCAGGCCACGCCCAGTCGGCCCCCTGCAAGGAAGTGTGTGATGTTGGTCACATGACATGCCAGCTCTGTGGGGTCACCTGTGACCTGCGGGGTCGACGAGGGGGTAAGGGTCACTGCAAAATTAGGCTCTGGAGGGAGGGACAGAAAGATGGGGGGGAGAAGAGAGCGAGAAACATGAATAAAACAGACTCTAAATGTCAGTAAAGGGACATGGTGAAATAACATCCACCTAAGGGCATTCAGGGTAGTGTAACATGTTGACTCCTGCTGTATACAGAACCAGATCACTTAGTTATAAATGAATCATCTGGAAGCCACTTCACATCCACTAAGGTAGTGGTGAGCAGAGCTCTTCCCTGTCTGGAGCCATGAATCCAATGGGTGGTGTGTGTGTGTGTGTGTATACGGTTATTTGAATATCTGAACGGGCGTTAGTATTCAAATAATTGTGAGTACTAATTTTTTTGAGAGAGAAAAATAGTGTTTTTAAAGTATTTTTCCAAGGTAAAATATCCATGTGACGTTGTTATTCCATGACCTTTCAAATTATGAATTTAATAAAAACAAATAATGTAATTCATGACATGCACCCCATAAAAGACTGGTAGCCAACCGGTAGCCTTCACGTGTGTAGCTTGTTGTTTATGTTGGCCAATCAAAGCGGCAAAGAGGCTCAATGTGTAGCAAGTGGAAGGAGAGTTCACTAATGCAGTGCAAGATAGAACAAAAATAACCAACAGGTAGGCTGTTTTATCTGAATGGGGTTGGGGAGAAAGCACAGCATATGGCCTCAATTAGCCTAGCTAGCTATAGCTGGCTAGCTAGCGTCTAGGCTCCTGCAATCAAGAAAGGTATTGATATATGGGATGATAAATTGCTTCTACAAGTTAGCTTGTCTTGGCTGTAGTCACGTTGCCTTGGTTACTTGTCTCGCTAGCTCCCATCTCACTGGCCCCTCAGCAGAGCAACAGCCTCTCTCCTTCCCACAGCAGTGCTCAGGTTAAAAACTTAAGCAATAAATAAATAACATACTTTTTGTATTACGAATATCTGGATATCTGACAAAAATTTATGATACTATTCGAATAGTGAAATTATTTCTAAACCCCATTCCTATTGTGTGTGCGGGCGCAAATGGGGCAGTCAGGCTTCTCAAACACTCACACACAGTGTATCAGTGTGAAACAACCGAGGCTTACACACACACACACACACACAGTGTATCAATGTTAAGTGTCAGAGTGTGTGTGGGGTCTCAGTAGGTGATGGGGCTGGTATCTCAGTCAGACCTCTAGTCCACAGATTGTCCCTTTATGCTCCAATGAACAGGGAACACACATATTCCTTGCTCTCGATTAGTGTGTGTGTGTGTGTGTGTGTGTGTGTGTGTGTGTGTGTGTGTGTGTGTGTGTGTGTGTGTGTGTGTGTGTGTGTGTGTGTGTGTGTGGTCGTGGGTTTTCCGCGTTGTGTCATTTGGACGTCACAGGGGCTGAATCATGCACTGTCACCATCTGCTACACTGCTGTGAGGATCATCACAAGCTCATCTGCGAAAATCCTCCTTCCTTTGTGAGGAGAGAATCCCCGCCAATTACCCATGTGCCCATTCCTCCGCTCTCATCCCTCCTTCTCACACACACACACACACACACACACACACACACACACACACACAGTAGATCCATTAATAGACCAAAGGAAGACTCACACTGCAGAACGACTCAAACACATTTCCTGCTAATGGCCTACAAATGGAACGAAACATACAATATAACAAACTCACGTGCCCACACAAGTACACAGGTGCACAATCACCCACCCACCCCTACTTACCCAAGACCGGATAAACTGAGGCATTATACACAGGACAAGAGCTGTTCCAGGGCCATTTGTTAAGAGAACAGAAAGCTGATATCTAGTCCACCCAGTAGAGAGCTGATAGTAGAGAGCTGATAGCAGGCAGTGAAGAACACTACTCAGCTCTGATAAAGAAGGTAATGGCCCTCAACAAAAACAAAGACTAATGCACATTTTGAAACAGAACAACTAGGTTTCCATATGCCTGGCTGTGGTTCCCAACTGGTTGGTATGGACCACAGAGATGCTCTTCATACATATATGCATGTAATTATATGGACCTACTGCTGGGTTGTGATTGTGGCTAAAGACTGGGGTGCTATGCACTAGCTAGAACCACAGTTCTGTTTACTTGAAAGGTTGTATTGAAACATGGTTTGGGTATAGCCTAGCACAGCATAGGGGTTGACAACCACTGATCTACAAACTAACCACATTCAGGATTATGTGCTTGCTTGCCTTAAGAGTGTGTGACCTATAAAAAACTACAAGCACACACACACACACACGCTAAACAGACAAGACACTTCGGAGGACATTTCAGTTGATTAAAAGCTCTGAAAACCAGTTTGTGTTTCAATTGATTTGGATCAGACCTGTCTTAGGGTTGTGTCAGCAGGGGCAAGCTGACCCACTTAACTGCCAGATATCTCTGGGGGGGATGTGTGTGTGTGTGTGTGACTCACTGTTAATACAGGTCTGGAGTTTCAACAGTAAACACAGCCTGGCCTGTGTTTGAAATAGGTCATCCAATCTTACGTCAGAACGAAGTTCAGGTAAGAACATAAAATGTGTTGTACTTTGACCTCGTGCAGTAAGGGAACAATATACTTCAGCCACCATGTTTCCCTGGGAGCTAAGAGTGCGACACAGTGTGTGGCGTTTGAGTGTGGAGTTCTGCTCCGTTTTTAAATGTTTTGGTGTGTTACCATAGAGATAACATCCATTTATAAACAGACAGGAACTATCGGACCAACTCCAGAGACGTTTACTAACGCACTAGAGTTCACCTGTTCATACTGACTACCACACAAACCAGACGTAGCAAATGAAATTCTGTATATTTCATGAAAATAGTTAAACAGTGGTGCCGATAAATAATAAACACACTAATATAGTTAGTGTGTCTCACACATACGCTGTGCAACAAACTAAAACGCCATGGGATTTAATTATTAGGACAGAGCAAGCAGGTGTTCTATCTGGAGTGAAGACAGAGACAGATGGATGAGCAAGGCGAGAGAAAAGGAGAGCGAGAAAGAAAAGGAGACTAAGGAATGTTCTCAGAGGACCCTCTCCACTGCCAAGAAGCTCCGGCCTTCATCGGAGGGTCTCTGGTTTCACAGGGGTGTTTGAGCATGTGGTGTGTGTCTGTGTTGAACCAGATATGACCCAGAGTGCATTCCTCCACCCAGTCTCCACCCTGTCAACACCCTCCATCAATTCCCTCAGCTGAAAGCAGCCACTGAGCATCCTGAAGCCTGACTCAGACATGAAGGTGATATGGAGAGAGAACCAGTGGTGGTCGGTGCCGTTTATGATGAGGGAGAATTATCATTTATTTTATGATCATAGCGCCTTATTTCCTGTTATAGCATATTGGATTCACCCAGCTCAGTGTAACATCGTTAGGTTTAGGCTACTACATGATACGCTAATTGTCCCTATACCCATCATGAGGTTGTTACAACCTAGCCTATGACTGAATGTTATCAACATGGGTGCACAGGTCGAGGTCATTTTTTGTAATCAAGGTGACAGACAGTGACACATTCAATACCACCTTCCACACCCTTGCCTGCATCTAGCTGATCTAGGGTGTAATCATTAGTACATCATGGTGCTACCCTACAGAGTGCTGCCGAGGCTACTGTAGACCATTGCAAAACGATGTTTAAATCAATGATAATGATTTGGTGAATACATTTTGTATTGTTTTATCCTAAAAGTTTAACATTCATGTTTAATGGTTTATTTTTATGAAATTCACTGAGGATGGTCCTCCCCCTCCTGTGGAGCCTCCACTGGAGAACCCATTGAACTCTATGGTGACTCTGGGTGATTGTATGGGAGAGGTGACACAGCACTAACACCACAGTGGGGTTTGTAGGATGGAGGAAGAATAATAGCAACTTAGTTGTAACATGTCACTTTTTGGGCAACCCGTCCAAATTCACATAGAAATGTGAGTTATAGATCTGTCATCCTCGTTGAAAGGTATTTCACAGCAGTTTAGATGGTACCGTGTGATTATTTACAGAATGACTGCTTGTTTTGTCACAAACTGAAATTAGGCGAACTATTAGAATATTAGCAAACAGGATTTCTGCATGGCTCATTAAGTGTGTGTGTGTGTGTGTGTGTGTGTGTGTGTGTGTGTAACCACAGGAGGCTGCTGAGGGGAGGATGGCTCATAATAATGGCTGGAATGGAGTAAACGGAATGATAAGCACTTGGAAACCATGTTTATGTTACCATTCCATTGATTCCATTCCAATGATTACTATGAGCCATCCTCCACAACTAAGGTGCCACCTGTGGTGTGTGTGTGTTGTCATGCTTCCGTCATCATTGCGACATACAGTACCTATTGTTGTGATGGACTGCAGATGTAGAGTCAAAGAATAGTACCAATCAGTCAAGGAAAGACTCACCAGGGTAGCCCAATCTGTAGCTCCATAGGGGATTAGGACACAGTGACTTCCAACTCTTTATACTACACCTCTACTGTTGGACAGAGAGGTTTATGGTGGTTGGAGGTATCCTGGATAGTGTGTACACACACACACACACGTTACTCCATACAGTGCATTCAGACCCCTTGACTTTTCCCACATTTTGTTGGGTTACAGCCTTACTCTAAAATGTATTAAATAGTCCCCCCCTCCATCTAGACAATACCACATAACGACAAAGCATTATGGGGCATTTTGCTATTTAGATTTATTTGTATAAATTAGCAAAAAACAAATATCACATTTACATAAGTATTCAGACCCTTTACTCAGTACTTTGTTGAAGCACCTTTGGCAGCGATTACAGCCTTGAGTCTTCTTGGGTATGACGCTACAAGCTTGGCACACCTGTAATTTGGGAGTTTCTCCCATTCTTCTCTGAAGATCCTTTCAAGCTCTGTCAGGTTGGATGGGGAGCGTTGATGCACAGCTATTTTCAGGTCTCTCCATTGATATTCGATCAGGTTTAAGTCTGGGCTCTGGCTGGGCCACTCAAGGACATTGAGACTTAAGCCACTCCTGGTTTGTCCTGTGTTGTCTTGGCTGTGTGCTTAGGGTCATTGTCCAGATGGAAGGTGAACCTTCAACCTAGGTCTAGAGGTAATGAGAGCTCTGGAGCAGGTTTTCATCAAGGATCTCTCTGAACTTTGCTCCATTCATCTTTGCCTCGATCCTGACTAGTCTCCCAGTCCCTGCCGCTGAAAAACAGCCCCACAGCATGATTCTGCCACCACCATGCTTCACTGTAGGAATGTGCCAGGTTTCCTCCAGACATGACGCTTGGCATTCAGACCAATCTTGGTTTCAACAGAACAGAGAATCTTTTTTCTCATGGTCTGAGTGTCTTTAGGTGCCTTTTGGCAAACTCCAAGCGGGCTGTCAGGTTCCTTTTGCTGAGGAGTGGCTTCTGTCTGGCCACTCAACCATAAAGGCCTGAATGGTGGAGTGCTGCAGAGATAGTTGTCCTTCTGGAAGGTTCTCCCATCTCCACAAAGGAACTCTGTCAGAGTGACCATTGGGTTCTTGGTCAATCAAGTTGTAGAAACATCTCAAGGATGATCAATGGAAACAAGATGCAACTGAGCTCAATTTGTCTCACAGCAAAAGGTCTGAATAGTTATTTATTAAACATTAAAAATACATTATTTACATGTGCAAACATTTCTAAAAACATGTTTTCGTTTTGTCATGGGTATTGTGTGAAGATTGCTGAGGATTTCTTTTTATTGACTCAATTTTAGAATAAGGCTGTTGCGTAACAAAATGTGGAAAAGGTCAAGGGGTCTGAATACTTTCTGAAGGCACTGTATACTACCATTTCCTCAGCGTAGTAGGTCTGAATTTCATGGGATTTGGGTGCGAGTGTGAATGTGTGTGTGTGTGTGTGTGTCTTCCAGACATAGGCACAGTTCCTCTTCCATTGATGTCTGGCCTTGCCTACGACCCTCTCCCACTAGGGTTAACCCAGGGCACTTCTCTCAACATGCACAATGGCAGACAGAAAACAGACATCTAGTAACTAGGGGGTTGACCGATGATTTTTCAACGCCGATACCGATTATTGGAGGCCAAAAAAAGCCGGTACCGATTAAATCAGCCAATTTTTTTATTTATAATAATGACAATTACAACAATACTGAATGAACACTTATTTTAACTTAATATAATACATAAATACTATCAATTTAGCCTCAAATAAAGAAACATGTTCAATTTGATTTAAATAATGTAAAAACAAAGTGTTGGAGAAGTAAAAGTGCAATATGTGCCATGTAAAAAAGATAACGTTTAAGTTCCTTGCTCAGAACATGAGAACATATGAAAGCTGGTGGTTCCTTTTAACATGAGTCTTCAATATTCCCAGGTAAGAAGTTTTGGGTTGTAGTTATTATAGGACTATTTCTCTCTATACCATTTGTATTTCATATACCTTTGACTATTGGATGTTCTTATAGGCACTTTAGTATTGCCAGTGTAACAGTATAGCTTCCATCCCTCTCCTCGCTCGTACCTCGGCTCGAACCAGGAACACATTGACAACAGCCACCCTCGAAGCAGCGTTACCCATGTAGAGCAAGGGGAACAACCACTCCCAAGTCTCAGAGCGAGTGACGTTTGAAACGCTATTAGCGTGCACCCGCTAACTAGCTAGCCATTTCACATCAGTTACACCAGCATAATCTCGGGAGTTGATAGGCTTGAAGTCATAAACAGCTCAATGCTTGAAGAATTGCGAAGAGCTGCTGGCAAACGCACGAAGGTGCTGTTTGAATGAATGCTTAAGAGCCTGCTGCTGCCTACCACCGCTCAGTCAGACTGTTCTATCAAATCATAGACTTAATTATAACATAATACACAGAAATACGAGCATTAGGTCATTAATATGGTTGAATCCAGAAACTATCATTTCGAAAACGAAACGTTTATTATTTCAGTGAAATACAGAACCGTTCCGTATTTTATCTAACGGGTGGCATCCCTAAGTTTAAATATTCCTGTTACATTGCACAACCTTCAATGTTATGTCATAATTACGTACAATTCTGGCAAATTAATTACAGCCTTTGTTAGGAATAAATGGACTTCACACAGTTTGCAGTGAGCCAGGCAGCCCAAACTGCTGCACATACCCTGACAGCTTGCACGGAACACAAGAGAAGTGACAACTTCCCTAGTTATAAGAAATTCATGTTAGCAGGCAATATTAACTAAATATGCAGGTTTAAATATATATACTTGTGTATTGATTTTAAAGAAAGACATTGATGTTTATGGTTAGGTACATTGGTGCAACGACACTGCTTTTTTCGCAAATGCGCTTGTTAAATCATCCCCCGTTTGGTGAAGTAGGCTGTGATTCGATGAGAAATTAACAGGCCCCGCATCGATTATATGCAACGCAGGACACATTAGATAAACTAGTAATATCATCAACCATGTGTAGTTAACTAGTGATAATGTTAAGATTGATAGTTTTTTTGAGTGTGTTGGTGTAGGGCTCTATGGTACTAGAGGGGAACTCTTTCACTCTGGCTATGCATTCCTTTCCTCCATGACCGTTTTCACTGCACAGCGTTTGGTTGTGTGTGTGTGTGTGTCAGAGGAGCGTCATGTTTGGGACTCTAGAGAACCAGCACCAGGCAGACCTAGTTCCAGAGCAGATTTAACCCCACAGCTACTGCAGCACAAATGGCTACTTTGTGGAGCATTCAAGATCTGAATTCTAAGATGGTTTCATACACTAGGAGCGGTGGGGTTGCTTATTATCATGCTAATGCTAACCCAATGGACTTCATGGCACTTCCTCACACAGAAATACAACGTAGCCTAAAGCAGCGATTCTCAACTGCTAGATCGCGACGCAAATTTGCATCACAGGAGGTTTCTTCAGAGCGTTTTCAATATAAAACACTATTAGCAATGCTATTTTGGAATCTCAAACCAGTGAGTTTATTACTGTTAGTGTGAGTTTTTGGACTGAAAATTAGAACCTATGAAAGCTCAAACCAAGTTTATTCTTCCCAGAGGGTCAATACAGCTGCATTAGACAAAGACATTTCACACAAGCACTGATATTTAACCCTCTCCCCTATACATCTGAACAAACATCTTTCTTGCTAGGCAGGAAACTAAGTGATGCGAGCCATAAACTTTTCTTTCTCCCTTAACGTGACCTGGACCCCTTTGACTAATCCATGGCTCTCTCCCCTTATCAATGCCTGCCACGTGATAATTTCCCCCACGTGATAATTTCCCCTACACTCAGTACATTCCAAGGTTAACCACCAACTTCTGGTGTAGCCCCTCAGCTATGACACCCCTCAGGTCTCTATTACAACTAATGATTAATAACATTTAAAGTTCAGAAATCCAAACCTATCATTAACATTCTTCATCAAGAATATGGGCACGATTTAATTAATGACAATGAAAGGAGGTTGGAATGTTGTTCCCTTGTCATATAATTGCTACATTTACTATCTATATAACATTTAAAAAAAATCCAGATTGTATTGTGTCGATTCTTTTCGCGATGACAATATTGGGTCGGGACTGAGACAACCTGGTTCAATTTGGGTCCCGAGGAAAAACCAGCTGAGAACCACTGGCCTAAAAGGTCATGAAAATCTATACCAAACTGGGAGGGACGACGAACTTATCCATTGCAAAATGTTTTGCTACGGTGGTCACTAATGAATCCCTACACGACCACCCACACACTCTGAAGGATGGCATGAGCGACACCACGGCACCTTGAACCTGTCAGGTCATATACAGTTACACCCTACACCACCGCTTAGGTCCCAGAGCGACCATGCTGTCATTGTAAATAAGAATTTGTACTTAACTGACTTGCCTGGTTAAATAGAGGGAGGGAGAGAGCGAGCGAAACAGGATGTAAAACCAGAGAAAGGAGTTAGCTAGGCCTTAACAGGCATGAATAACCAATATGTTTCACTGTGGGGGCAAGTATGTCAGAAAAAAGGCTTGACTAATGGATAGGCTCACTCTGCGGGTGCCTGTGTGTGATGTGTGTGTTCGTTCCTGTGTGTTCGTTCCTGTGTGGTACAAGGCATCACTGATGTACTGCCATGGTGAAGCATGTGTGTTCAAAGTAAGCCTAGTAAGAGGCCAACGCTATTAATAGTATGTTAGATATGGTAATCTTGGTTGGACTGCATTTCAAGACCTGAAAAACATACAGTAGATTTTAACAGCACTTTCACTCACTGATCTGTGTGACTAGAACTTGTACTGGGTTGGAGGTCTTCTCTGCAGCCTGGTACCATCTTCCTCCTCCTCCGACCCAGGCCCGGACCCTACAGGAGTACATCCCTTTGTCAGACCCCCTTACCCCCCACACCACCAGCCTAAACTCCCCTGGCCCCAACCGCTCCAGCCCCACCGAGGGGGACCCGTTTGAGACCACCCCGTCACGGCCCAAGCTGACCGCTGTGCGTCCGTCCACAAGCCAGGTCACCTCCAGGGCCAGCGAGGCCAAGTTTCCGGCGGAGACCAGGCAGGTGAGGGTCAGGGTGTCGTCTATGTTGAGCGTGGTGTTGGACTTGGCCACGACAGACAGGGAACGAGCTGGAAGGCGGAGGGAGAAGACAAAATGGCTGCCGTTAGAACCAATAAACAAGGAAACAACCCCTAGGTCCTAACTGCTAGACACCTGGACAACTGGACCGGTTGGATAAGTAGAAGCAAAAATGGTGGAAATATAGAACATTCTAGCACAGTTGAATATGGAGATACAAGTACTCTACACATCAAGAGAAGACGGAGTAGAAGGGATTCAAAATGTAAAACTTGATTAAAACCATCCAGATCAAAAGAACCAACAGTGAGAATCTGAAAGACCCACATATAGAAGATCAAGGATTACTATTTATTAAAAAACCAATTTCAAAAGCTCTAGAACCCACAAAATGTCAAGTATAAATGGGTAACAATTAAAAGTGAATATACGCCAAAAACGATTTAGGCTAAATGTTAAGAGTTTCAAAGCTATGGAAAGAAAAGTCAAGGAAAATCACATTAAAACATGATACGACTCATGACTCCAGAGACTGAAGTAAAGCTAAACCCTTTTGAGGGAGTTTATATTTCTCAAATTAAATCCTGGATACTGCTACTATAGGAGACTGGGATATCTGGTAGGTGAGATGACTTCACTATGCATGTTTAGACAAGAGTGCCCGGACAAAGTGCCGTTAGACTTCTCCAATCCTCTTTACTTTAGCATCTCAGTAGACAGTCAATAGTGGCTGCTTGGCTACACTAGTCTGTACTTAGATACAGCATGTAAAGGAAGGCCCGTTCCCTCCATGTTGTCTTCCTGCTGAGCTAGTCCCTCTGTCTCTCACCCCATTTAAAAATCGCTCACCATGCAGGAGAGGGTTCGGGGGATATGGTGTCCCAGGCAACCACTGTGTGTGTGTGTGTGTGTGTCAGGGGTTCCTCACACACCCAGGGATAAAGGCCTGACAGGGGGAGGGGCTGAGATAGATCTCTAGGTCAAGAGCCTCTCCAACACAAAGAAATGCTGCTAGGCTAAAATAAAGTAGGGGCCATAGAAACGACTCTACCATCCCCTAGATCCCTCTCTCTCAGCTGGTCCTAACCCTTCCATATTTATAAGGTGGAAGCCATATTGTGGAAGCTCCATCGCACTGCTTATACCAATCCAGACCGTACAGATCTGCAAATATGGAGGTTAGGGTCAAAGGGGAGTGATTTAGGATCAGCTGAATGTTTCACACACTAAAGTACATACAAGACACACCCCATCCCCTTTACCTGTAGGTGTGACTGCCACAGCTCCCATCTCCACAGTCTTCTCCATGATGTTCTTCCACTGACCCCCTTCCTCGTGAATCCATTCCCTCCCCGTGCACACGTACATCCCTGCATCAGCCTGCGTCACCCCGGCAACAACCAATCCAAACGCCCCATCTCTGCGATTAGCCAATCGGAGCCCTCCGTCAGCATAGCGCTGGGCGGAGCCACTCCCTGTGACCACATCCCCATCTGGGCCAACGGTCAGGATGTCCACCAATGGGATACCTGGTCTCCGTAGCGACCAGGTAACGGACAGGTAGGTGGGATCAGTGAAGTGGCGGGTGACGTTGCAGGAGAGGGTGATGTCGCCACCCTCGGGGACCACGGGCTCTGGGGCCTCCGGGGCCACCTTCAGGGTGTTAGCAATGACTGTAGGGAAAGGACAGACAGTTACACACGGCTAGCGTCGTTCATTTGCTGCTTCACTAGAGCGATGTGGTTCTTTACTGCATGTTAAATGTCATAATGATAGAGAACGCTAACAGATGTTGCCGTAAGCCAACACAACATCTCAAAATGTCATCGTGTTCGTTCTTCTTCATCGCCAAGAGTCAATACTGCTTTTATAATCCATGAAAACTCTTAATACCGATGTCAAGCTTACATATGCGCATCTTCCTTATCTGCCCCTTTCCTACCCCCCCAAACACACACACAAAAAAAACATAAGGTTTAGGCTGTCAGTGAGGGGTGTAATGGGGGGTGCTGTTGTCAACAGTATGTGTAAGGGGGGGGTTTAGATTTGATAATCAGAGAGAGAAGCCCTGTTTACTCTGACCGTCACAGCTGAAAAAACAGAAGAGAAATAAGAGGGGGGAGAGCGAGAAAGAGAGCGAGAGAGGCAATGCATGTCTGTCACTCTCTCAGTGTCTGTTCATCTCTCTCCCCCACTCCCTCTCACCCTCAGCCTCTAAACAAGAACGATACACTGTGCTTTGAAGTGTTCATATTCTGATGAACCTTCTTACTCTAAGCTCAGTAAGCTGCCATTCTACCAAGTCTTTGAATTTAGACTTAGTGTCCTGGAGCTGCCAAATCACTGTCACACTCATCAGTTAAAAATCTCCCTTTCCCCCAACTAGCTAAACATATTCCTGTCTATGTGTTCGGGTATGGAGAAAGTGAACATCGCACAACAGAAAGCCATTATTAATCTTGAACGTGCTGAAAGCCATTCAGTGGATCATGAATAGTTGTCATAGCAGAAGCAGCATTCAGTCTGTTCAGGGCGGGAGCAAAAAAATGTCAGAGGTGTGTGTACGTACAGTGCATTCGGAAGTATTCAGAACACTTTAGTTTTCCACATTGTTACGTTAGAGTCTTATTCTAAAATGTATTAAATTGTTTGTTTCCCCTCAATCTACACACAACACCACATAATGACATACCCTAGAAGACTTGAGGCTATGACGCTACAAGCTCGGACACCTGTATTTGGGGAGTTTGTCCCATTCTCCCATGCAGATCCTCTCAAGCTCTGTCAGGTTGGATGGGGAGCATTGCTGCACAGCTATTTCACGTCTCTCCAGAGATGTTCGATCGGGTTCAATCCGGGCTCTTGCTGAGCCACTCAGGGACATTGAGACTTGTCCCGAAACCACTCCTGTGTCATCTTGGCTGTGTGCTTAGGGTCATTGTCCTGATGGAAGGTGAACCTTCGCCCCCAGTCTGAGGTCCTGAGCGCTCTGGAGCTAGTTGTCAAGGATCTCTGTACTATGCTCCGTTCATCTCTCCCTCAATCCTGACTAGTCTCCCAGTCCCTGCAGCTGATAAACAGCCCCACAGCATGCTGCTGCCACCACGGTTCACCGTAGGGATGGTGCCAAGTGTCCTCCAGATGTGACGCTTGGCATTCAGGCCAATGAGTTCAATCTTGGTTTCATCAGACCAGAGAAACTTGTTTCTCATGATCTGAGTGTCTTTAGGTGCCTTTTGGCAAACTGCATGCAGGCGGTCATGTGCCTTTTACTGAGGAGTGGCTTCCGTCTGGCCACTACCATAAAGACCTGATTGTTGGAAGAACCTTCTCTGTAGCACTCCATCTCCACAGAGGAAATCTGGAGTTCTGTCAGAGTGACCATCAGGTTCTTGTTCACCTCCCTGACCAAGGCCCTTCTCCCCGATTGGCCGGGCGGCCAGCTCTAGGAAGAGTCTTGGTGGTTCCAAAAATGTTTTAACTTTAAAAAAATTAAATAACAAAAAGAAATTCTTCCATGTGTCCTTGGGGACCTTCAGTGCTGCAGAAATGTATTGGTACCCTTCCCCAGATCTGTGCCGACACAATCCGGTCTCGGAGCTCTACAGACAATTCCATCGAACTTATGGCTTGGTTTTGCCCTGACATGCACGTCAACTGTAGGACCTTATACAGACATGTCCAATCAATTTAATTTACCACAGGTGGAATCCAATCAAGTTGTAGAAACATCAAGGATGATCAATGGAAACAGGATGCACCTGAGCTCAATTTCAAGTCTCATAACAAAGGGTGTAACTACTTATGTAAATAAGGTATTTCAGAGTGAGAAATAGAGATATACATCCACACACACACACACACAGTTGAAGTCGGAAGTTTACAAACACTTAGGTTGGAGTCATTAAAATTCGTATTTCAACCACTCCACAAACAAACTATAGTTTTGGCTAGTCGGTTAGGACATCTACTTTGTGCATGACAAGTAATTTTTCCAAGAATTGTTTACAGAGATTATTTTACTGTATCACAATTCCAGTGGGTCAGAAGTTTACATACACCAAGTTGACTGTGCCTTTAAACAGCTTGGACAATTCCAGAAAATCACGTCATGGCTTTAGAAGCTTCTGATAGGCTAATTGACAATTTGAGTCAATTGAAGGTGTACCTGTGGATGTATTTCAAGGACTACCTTCAAACTCAGTGCCTATTTGCGTGACATCATGGGAAAATCAAAAGAAATCAGCCAAGACCTCAGAAAAGAATTGTAGACCTCCACAAGTCTGGTTAATACTTGGGAGCAATTTCCAAACGCCTGAAAGTACCACGTTCATCTGTACAAACAATAGTACGTAGGTATAAACACCATGGGACCATGCAGCCATCATACCCCTCAGGAAGGAGATGTGTTCTGTCTCCTAGAGATGAATGCACTTTGGTGCGAAATGTGCAAATCAATCCCAGAACAGCAGCAAAGGACCTTGTGAAGATGCTGGAGGAAACAGGTACCAAAGTATCTATATCCACAGTAAAACGAGTCCTATATTGACATAACCTGAAAGGCCGCTCAGCAAGGAAGAAGCCACTGCTCCAAAACCGCCATAAAAAAAGCCAGAATAAGGTTTGCAACTGCACATGGGGACAAAGATCATACTTTTTGGAGAAATGTCTCTGGTCTGATGAAACAAAAATAGAACTGTTTGGTCATAATGACCATCGTTATGTTTGGGGGGAAAAGGGGGAGGCTTGCAAGCCGAAAAACACCATCCCAACCGTGAAGCACGGGGGTGGCAGCATCATGTTGTGGGGGTGCTTTGCTGCAGGAGGGACTGGTGCACTTCACAAAATAGATGGCATCATGGAGGTAGGATAATTATGTGGATATATTGAAGCAACATCTCAAGACATCAGTCAGGAAGTTAAAGCTTGGTTGCAAATGGGTCTTCCAAATGGACAATGACCCCAAGCATAGTTCCAAAGTTGTGGCAAAATGGCTTAAGGCCAACAAAGTCAAGGTATTGGAGTGGCCATCACAAAGCCCTGACCTCAACCCTATAGAAAATTTGTGGGCAGAACTGAAAAAGCGTGTGTGAGCAAGGAGGCCTACAAACCTGACTCAGTTACACCAGCTTTGTCAGGAGGAATGGGCCAAAATTCACCCAACTTATTGTGGGAAGCTTGTGGAAGGCTACCTGAAACATTTGACCCAAGTTAAACAATTTAAAGGCAATGTTACCAAATACACTCAATTAGTATGTAAACTTCTGACCCACTGGGAATGTGATGAAAGAAATAAAAGCTGAAATAAATCATTCTACTATTATTCTGACATTTCACATTCTTAAAATAAAGTGGTGATCCTAACTAACCTAAGACAGGGAATCTTTACTAGGATTAAATGTCAGGAATTGTGAAAAACTGAGTTTAAATGTATTTGGCTAAGGTGTATGTAAACTTCCGACATCAACTGTACACACACACGTAAAAATGTGAAAACCCTGTTTTTGCTTTGTCATTATGGGGTAGTGTGTAAATTGAGGAAAATATATTTAAGCAATTTTAGAATAAGGCTGTAACGTAACAAAATGTGGAAGAAGTCAAGGGTTCTGATAACTTTTCGAATGCGCCGTATACGTGTCATGGATACTTTAGTCAGAAGAAAAAAAATGTATTAGACAAGTGAGCCAAACAAACACAAAACTGAAAGTGTTGGTGAATAATGTTGTTTGCGTCGACACACCCATAGGAGAGGTCAGTAGACTGGCCTCACCTACACTGGTGACTCTTCATACCAGAGTAAACTAATTTACACTACACGGTGTTACATCAATGGATCTCACTGTACCGTGTATACAAACCCTCTACTAGTTCAACTACACCACCATGAAATGTTTTACAGCACGGCTAAAAGCAGCACTAAAAATCACCTAGTTCAAGAGCACTTAGATTTCACAACATAATCTCACCCCTCTACCTGTTCTAGCTCTCATCAGCTCAAGTCCCCAATAAGCCTCTCGTTTTCTCTCCCTCAGCTCATTCAGACAGACTGTTCAGAACAGGGCAACAGTCAGCTCAACAGAAATAACAACCCCCATTTGACATGAGATAAATACACCCATCTGGCATCTGCTCTCCAAGTGTGTGTGTGTTAGAAGACTGAACATGAGTGAAATCACCACTTGATCACCTCTCACTAGTGTTTCCCCAAAGCAGCAGATCTAGGAACCGGTTTTCCCTCCCAAAAGCAGATTAGCATAATTGGGGTTAAAAGTTACATAGCTGATCCTGAACCAGTCCATCTAAGGAAAGTGCAGCTGTGTCCATGTAAGTGTACTGTAGTGTATACAGTATATAAGCACACAAGTGTGTGCGTGTGGTCTGACAAACATACCAGCTTAAGAGAGCGAGTCATGTGTAAGCAAGAGATATGAGTCGTGTTCAATAGACCACACGAACCACAAGAGAACATGAACACACATGCGCTGTATGGGTCTTCCAACCCAGCCCACCTCAGTATGTAAACGAGAAATCATAATGGAGGTCTGACTAATCTAGTTTGAAGTTAAAACAGTTCTCCAAAACGGATATATGGTGAGTGCACACTCTCTAAGTCTCTCTCATACTCGTGTCTGACCCACCTTTGAGCGTCACCCCTGCTTTGTAGTTCCCGCTGAACAAAGAGTCCGTACTGGGTGTACTGCAGAGGTACGTGGCGCTGTCTGAAGACCTTACTTCCTGTATCCTCAGCTCCACCACGCTGTCCCCCAGCCGCACCACGCTCAGGTCACCACTGGCCACCCGGTCGCTTAGCGACACGTCCGAGTACTTTGGGTCGAAGGTGGAGATGACTTGGATAGGCCCCGCCCCCCCCTGCTGCATGGTCCAATCAAAATCCTGCTCCCTGGGCCCCTCGTAGTCAGTGACATCACAGCGCAGTGAGACAGGTTGGCCCTCCACACGGAGCAGAGGGCCAGGGGACACAGACACCACCCTGGCATGGGATACACCTAGAGAGAACACACACACACACGTCATTGACAGATACATAAAATCTGCAGAATCCACCACACAATGACAGCGTTCCTACCACATCAGACTTCCTTAGCTAACCTCTTGAAAGCCTCTCTGCTTAACAATATACCTACAGTTGAGAGATACATGGATATATTTAGCACAGGGCAGGCTAAATATACACTTAGATACTACCTTTGGTTTGATTCCTCTGTGATTCCAAACCCACAGTGTGTGTGGGTAGGTGTGTGTTCTATAAAAACGCCCACATATTGACACCTGAACCCTAGCGTCGCTGCACTCAACGGGTGAATCAATCATCTGAAGTGGTTCCTCTCCTTGTCTCCTTTCCTTTATTCACACTGACATATAGTAACAGGTGAAAGCAAACCCTATGGTAACCTTTTTAGACTGGAGTAGAAGAAGGAAAGGAGTTGAGGAAAGGAAGCCACTACAGACTATTTAGATGCACCCATACAGAGAGAGTCTTGCTAGAGAAAGGAACAGCCTAGACCACTTACTCTAGCTAGAGAGAGAACACCTATATAAAGTACAGGCTTGTTTGGATGGGCATAGGGGAAAGAGCAACAAACATGCACACACACCAGGCTTGTCTGAACAGGCCGAGGGGAAGAGCGTGCACATGCCATGGCCAGCATGGCGCAACACATGCTCCCCCACCCACCACAAACCAAAGAACAGTGTCAGGAAAAATTAAATAGAGGTCAGCTCATTTGGCAAGAACAAAGTGACGATGCACCAGCAGTTTCCAAAAGAACAACCCCCCAGCACAGAAATAGTCCCTGTTAAATCCCAACTGGAACAACCAAAGAGCAAAGCCTTCTGGTAACATTTCCATAACGCTCTACTTCTAATGGTAACGTTGGCAGCATTCCAACATGATTCTACACCACTGCCTTAGTTGGACGTTTGTTTGGCTCCTTAGTGATAAACATTTCACTTCAAAACGCCTTGTTGACATACAGTATTCTTAACCCTTTTTCCTGTCCTGGCATTTTGGGACACTCAAGGAACTGGAGAAATAGACGTTTGAGGGAAGGTGGTCCATAAAACATTGCTGGAACAGTCTGGTTCTGGGGATGTCAACGCTTTGATTTACCCCACGTCATCAGAGAAGGGATATTATACTGGTCGGACACCACTTAGGAGTGTGACTAATATTACCATGCAACTCTTATCCAAACAAACAGTCGGAGTCGTAGGGCCACAGAGTAAACAGGCAATATGAGACAGCCCAGTTTAGGAGAGGAAAGTGGAGAGACATAACTGGTCAGGTGGTCTATGAGTAGTCTAGTAGATCATGGATTTACCGCATCAGAACAGCCAACTGAATCATACAGCACCGGAACAATCAGTCTTCCTGCTGTGTTCATTCTACAAACCCGAATAATGCAGGCTATCGGAAGCTAGCTCACACACGGAAGAAGTGGCCACCTGTGCTAATTAGCAGTCTAGCGTCCCCGAACACCTGTTTGTAATCTGAGGAAGTGTCGTTCGTCAACTGGAGGCACACACAGCTTGTTGATCTGTGCAAAACAGCTACATGAAGTGCATCTTTTTTTAATTTGGAAGATTCTTTCTTGCCAATATGAAAGATAAGGAGCATATGTTGCAAAAATTGTTAAAACACAGCGTTGGAATTGTAGTTCACATGGAGGCAACAATGGGCAAATGTAACTGCTGAAAGCCATACATACAGAGAAGGGTTTTGGAGCGCTAGGGCAGTTGTACGTCATCAACCATTTTTGGGGAAGTGTGTATGCATTTATTGTTTAGGCCAGGGTTGTCAAAACTCATTTTGCCCCGGGGCCGCATTTGGTCTTCAACAAGGTCCGGTGGGCCGCACTGAAAAGGGGTTATATTTCCTCGCGGTCAAAATTTGCAAAAAATATTCCTGTATCCATTGTTTTTTGGAATTTGTTGCTCTGAAAATCATTTGTGATTTTCTGCGAGCTGGACAGCCAATAAATTAATGTAGGCCCATTATCATTTCTACAGTTTCGATTTGGTTTTAGTAATAAAAAAAGTATTTTAAGTTTGTATATTAATAAATGTACTCAAACCACCCATGTGCAGTATATTTGACACCCCTGGTTCAGGCTCTAGATCTAAAAATCATCAGCATGCTTCATATCGACTGGCGCCTAGCCAAACTGTTAGGAAAATCAAATGTGTGTGCTCCTATACTCCCTTAAAAAGACCTTCACTTGAAAAACTGTCATTAATTGACGTTTTTGCCATGGAGATCTTAGTCGCGAAATTTTATACTAAAAGAAAAATATGAATGCAAACATTTAAATTGATTTACTGAGTTACAGTTCATAAGGAAAATCAGTCAATTTAAATAAATGACTTAGACCCTAATCTATGGATTTCACATGACTGGGAATACAGATATGCATCGGTTGTCAGGGATCAGCAAACCAGTCAGTATCTGGTGCGACCACCATTT
Organism: Salmo trutta; assembly: GCF_901001165.1. Lineage (NCBI taxonomy): Eukaryota > Metazoa > Chordata > Actinopteri > Salmoniformes > Salmonidae > Salmo > Salmo trutta. Next base: position 6,821,909 of record NC_042995.1, on the reverse strand, counting down.
ACCACACAGTGCAACATCTCCTTCACATAGAGTTGATCAGGCTGTTGATTGTGGCCTGTGGAATGTTGTCCCACTCCTCAAATGGCTGTGCAAAGTTGCTGGATATTGGCGGGAACTGGAGCACGCTATCGTGCACGTCGATCCAGAACATCCCAAACATGCTCAATGGGTGACATGTCTGGTGAGTATGCAGGACATGGAAGAATTTGGACATTTTCAGCTTCCAGGAATTGTGTACAGATCCTTGTGGCATGAGGTTGTGCATTATAATGCTGAAACATGAGGTGATGGCAGCAGATGAATGGCACAATAATGGGCCTCAGGATCTCATCACGGTATCTCTGTGCATTCAAATTGCCATCGATAAAATGCAATTGTGTTCGTTGTTCGTAGCTTATGCCTGCCCATACCATAACTCACCACCACGAGGCATTCTTCACAACATTGACATCAGCAAACCACTCACCCACACGATGCCATACGCGTGGTCTGCGGTGAGGCCGGATGGAGGACAATGGAGGGGCTTAATGGCGATGCATGGACAATCTGCCATCTGCATTGGCTGTGCAGTATTTACAGTGATATGGCCTACAGAAGTCAGGGCATTCATACTTCTTGCGGTTCGCCGAACAGCGCAGTGGCGCACGGCAAGCCGGTACGAGCTCAATTTGGCCTCTGTGTGCCTACGTAATTGCATCACAGCAGAAATTGGCTCTTATGGTAGAGACATTAACATTCAGATCTCTGTCAACAGCTCTGGTGGACATTCCTGCAGTCAGCATGCCAATTGCACTCTCCCTCAAAACATATGTGGCCCTGTGTTGTGTGACAAAACGGCACATTTTAAAGTGGCATTTTATTGTTACCTGCACAAGGTGCACCTGTGTAATGATCATGCCGTTTAATCAGCGTCTTAATATACCACATCAGTCAGGTGGATAGATTATCGGCAAAGGAAAAACTATCCCTAACAGGGATGTAAACAAATTTGTGCACCAAATTTGAGAGAAATAGGCTTTTTGTGCAAATGGAACATTTCTGGGATCTTTTATTTTTGCTCATGAAACATGGGTCCAACACTTTACATGTACACTGAACAAAAATGTAAACGAGACATCTAACTAAGCTGTTTGGTGCAGTATTTCAGTTAAAATAAAGTGCATGAATACACTTTGAATGACAGACTTTCCTGCAGAATCCATACTGTTGACCAGTCACCGACGAAATGGCGTAGACTCCGGCTTGCCTCAAGAAAATAATGTGTGCCCGAACAACCGAAAAAAAAACAAACGAAAAAAAAAAGAATAATAATCGTTATAATATAGGCACGAACTCTTCCCGAACGGTTTGGGCCGGGAACCATGCGGACGCATTTAAAGCCATAGCGAAGGGCGGACGGGCACACACCCCTGCTCCAGGACGGCTGGAGACATGTAAACTGGAGACATTTGATCATCTCAAAGTACCACACTAATTTAAACTCAGACGCTCACACAAACACACTGGCGCAGGGAAGCCCTCTGCGACGCAGAGTATACGTTGACAGACACACACACTCTCCATCCTACACAATCTGACACCGTTGTGAAATAAAATGGGTCCGGTCAACTAAACGAAAAGGATATTCCTGCCTTGATCACTGAGATATGATAACCAATGACTAATAACAGAGAAGTCCATCAGTTAAATTGTCAACTGACCAAGGGGATCTATGCGAATTGGACGGCTACCCATCGCGTGCTATGGTGCCTCCATGTAACTGGACCATTGTCAAGTCAATGACATCAACTATCTCCCTCGTTCTCCTTTGATTGAACGATTTAAAGTTTCGACTGGGATTTGAGGCTCTCAGAGCTGAAATGGAAAATTGCCACACACCCTCACCTGTGACCAACCACGGTAGCCTATATGTAACGAAGTTGGGCGTGGGAAAACCTATTCACATTAAAAAGGCTCGTTTTGGGAAAAACTCACTGTCATGTGTAATTCATTTAGGAGAAACAGCACGATCAGTAAAAATACGTTGATAGCGTTGCCTTTAAATGAATTTGACCAATTGCTTTGTCAATGGAGATAATCAGGTTTTAAGTGAAAACGTGCCCGCGTGTGCATGTCAATCTAATATTTCCCACTAAACGACAGCACACGCGTTATGACGACATTATCAGACCGTTTGACAACCCTTTTTCAAATATAACTTACCCATCGATAAAAACATGAGTAGAAGAGATAGATATTCCATCCTGCAAAATCGCGTCTTTTTAACTCCCAGTTCGTTCCTTTGTCATTCAAATCCGCCACCGGGTGAAAGGAGTCCTCTCGGACCTTCAGTTCAAAATCCCAACCACCGGCGACCTCTCAGAAATCCCCAAAATGCTCTGTCCACGAGAACCGACACTGGCGAGCAGACGTTCGGATGTCCGTTAAATGGACGTGCGTACAGTGAAAGTCCACTGGTAGCGACCGTGTACGCTCGCATAATTCATACTGAGTGTCGTTAATCAGTGTTTGGAACTGGAGAGGGCGGGAACAACGTTGCCGTGTCCGGAAGTCATTTTGCAAGAAGGGAGTAGCGGCGGGATTGTCACAGGTAGCTCTGTCCCAAGTCTCATCTCATGTGGTCTCACTGGTGGCTATTTAGAGCTGAATAATAGGCCTACAGAATATCATCATCATCGATAAAGCATGTGTAACGTTAGCCTATTGAAATGTTGCTGTCAGATCTTTTCACATCTACAAGGGGCCAATAAGAAGTGTGTAGTTTCAAGTTTTAAAGGGGAATTTAACTGAAAAGCGATATTTTCATTAGTCCACTGTTGATACAGTCCTAAAATGTCAGCAGTCAAGTTGTCAAGATATTATACAAGGGTGGGTCTAATCCTAAATGCTGATTGGGTAAAACCACATTCCAGCCGGTGTCTATTCCACAAGTTACCACAAGCTACATCTATGATGTTATAGTGCCTATTTACTCTGTTCCATCAGACTGCGCAATCCACTGTCTCATCCGCCCAGCCAGGCAATTTATAAACATGACCTCCACTATAAAAAGCATCTAGATATGTCACATCCATAGATACACAACAGAAAGACTTAACTACTGGGTCACGTCTCTGGAAACCAAACCAATAAAACGAACGACCAGCCGGCTTGAGTAGCAACCCCGAATTTATGTCGGGACTATATCTTGTGGACGGAAGGATGAAATAGTATGAATAAATTAATCTAAATATTTTTTTAAAATTAAAATATGTAAATTATTATTTGAATATTTTGTTAATCCGTTGTATAAAAGTGATAATGCCCTCGAAGCTGGAGTTTGGAAGATATATTGGCATGCCTCATGATTTTTTGTTTTTAGCTTTATTTGTCTTACATCTAGACGTTCCGCTAGCGGAACACCGCTCCAATATCCAATGATTGGGCGTGGCGCGAAATACAAACTCCTCGAAAATCCGAAAACTTAAATTTTTCAAACATATGACTATTTTACAACATTTTAAAGACAAGACTCTCCTTTATCTAACCACACTGTCCGATTTCAAAAAGGCTTTACAACGAAAGCAAAACATTAGATTATGTCAGGAGAGTACCCAGCCAGAAATAATCAGACACCCATTTTTCAAGCTAGCATATAATGTCACAAAAAACAAAACCACAGCTAAATGCAGCACTAACCTTTGATGATCTTCATCAGATGACACTCCTAGGACATTATGTTATACAATACATGCATGTTTTGTTCAATCAAGTTCATATTTATATCAAAAAACAGCTTTTTACATTAGCATGTGACTAGCATGTGACTAGCATTCCCACCAAACACTTCCGGTGAATTTACTAAATTACTCACGATAAACGTTCACAAAAAACATAACAATTATTTTAAGAATTATAGATACAGAACTCCTTTATGCAATCGCGGTGTCCGATTTTAAAATAGCTTTTCGGTGAAAGCACATTTTGCAATATTCTGAGTAGATAGCTCGCCATCACGGGCTAGCTATTTTGACACCCACCAAGTTTGGTACTCACCAAACTCAGATTTACTATAAGAAAAATTGGATTACCTTTACTGTTCTTCGTCAGAATGCACTCCCAGGACTTCTACTTCAACAACAAATGTTGGTTTGGTTCCAAATAATCCATAGTTATATCCAAATAGCGGCGTTTTGTTCGTGCGTTCAAGACACTATCCGAAGGGTAACGAAGGGTGACGCGCCGGCTCGTTTCTTGACAAAAAAATTCAAAATATTCCATTACCGTACTTCGAAGCATGTCAAACGCTGTTTAAAATCAATTTTAATGCGATTTTTCTCGTATAATAGCGATAATATTCCGACCGGGAGTCGTTGTTTTCGTTCAAAGACTGATAATCTAAAATGGACTCTTCACTTGCATGTGCACACCCGTCTCATTGTTCTCAGATCGACCACTTACCAAATGCGCTACTGTTTTTCAGCCATGGGCTGCAAAGTCATCATTCAACGTTCTGGCGCCTTCTGAGAGCCTATGGGAGCCTTAGAAAATGTCACGTTACAGCAGAGATCCTTTGTTTTGGATAGAGATGACAAAGAAGGCCAAGAAATGTTCAGACGGTACTTCCTGTACAGAATCTTCTCAGGTTTTGGCCTGCCATTTGAGTTCTGTTATACTCACAGACACCATTCAAACAGTTTTAGAAACTTTGGAGTGTTTTCTATCCAAAGCCACTAATTATATGCATATTCTAGTTTCTGGGCAGGAGTAATAACCAGATTAAATCGGGTACGTGTTTTATCCGGCCGTGAAAATACTGCCCCCTATCCATAACAAGTTAAGAACAAATTCTTATTTACAATGACGGCCTACCGGGGAACAGTGGTTTAACTGCCTTGTTCAGGGGTAGAACAACAGATTTTTACCTTGTCAGCTAGGGGATTTGATCCAGCAACCTTTTCGGTACTGGCTTAACGCTCTAACCACTAGGCTACCTGCCGCCCCAAAACATGTATCAGAAGTTGGATGATGATGTGGCTGGAGACACTTTTCTTCTTAAATCAATATCTTGAAAAGTTGACTGCTGACATGCAATACATTTTGGGACTGTATCAACAGTGGACTAATGAAAAAAATACCAAAAGATAATTTTTGACTGAAATTTCCCTTTAATGTCATATGCACAAGTACAGTGAAATGCCTTTCTTGCAAGCTCTAAACCACAAAATGCAGTAATCAATATCAATTTAGTATTACAAATAACATAAGGTATACCAAAAACATGTGAAATAAGATCACAAAAATAGTAAACAAACAAAAATTTGACCAACTGGGCACATTTTGTTGGTCCCCACAAGGTCAAATGCTATTTCTAGGGGGTTTAGGGTTAAGGTTACAATTACTGGTAAGAGTACGGGTTAGGCTTAGGGTTGGGGAAAATAGGATTTTGAATGGGACTGCATTTTTGGTTAGCTGTACAAGACTGTGTGTGTCTATATGTGCATGTGTGTGTAACAAAGCATTTCAATGTTAGTCTACACCTGTTGTTTACGAAGCATGTGATGAGAACATTTGATTTGAGCGTTGGTGTGTGTGTGTTTGTGGGTCTAAGTGTATGCAACAGGTGTGTGTGTGTTGGGGACAGGCGCACGGCTGGCAGGTGCCCAAAGCCAAACGGTGGATGTATCGGCTCACGGTCACATCACACACACAGTCACCCAGACCTCTATTTATACTGGGCCACACAACAGAGGGACTGACCACACACACACACACACACACACACACACACACACGGATCTTGTCTTTCTGACCCATTTTCTCCTTACCTATCTTTAACATGGAATGCATGTGAATAACGTCTCTGTCTGAAGGCTGAAGCCTTAGTACCTCAGTGTGATTAACTGAAAGTGACTGACTGTACAATATTAACAACCCAGACAGGAAACTGAAGGTCAAACCACAGCCTTCTCACTTTGTTTTAGGCAGTAGGTTGATCTTAGATCTGTGCCTAAGGGCACAATGATTTAACCCAGAGACGGGAAGTGATTAGTTTAGGGGTCAGAGTTCAGACTGTCGAACATGGCTCTGAGTGATAAACCTGAGTTTACTGTAGCCTCAGCGTGTATCAGGGATACAGCTATTTTCAACCTAGCTTCCTTTTCTGCTGAAAATCTGGATGTGGGAACTCCGTTCATGCGTTTCTCTTACGCCTGCTACGTTCGGTTAACTTTATTGTGACTCCTGCCGGTCTGTCATCAAACTGGTTCCCAAACGTTTACTTGCTGTCCGTGACCCAGCCAAAGTCTTTCAGGAACATATTCAGATTTCTGTCAACTAACTAGTTTAAATGTGACCCAAAGGAAAACGTTAATAGCCCACAAGTAGGTCCCTGGCCCACCCACTTCCACTATTACTGTTGAATAGTCATGCAAGCAGATTAAATGAACATGGAAGCAAAGCGCCATCTAGAGTTAATATTGTGAACAGGCGTGTGATGGAGAGGTTTTTTCAAATAAAATGTTATTGGTCACATACACATGGTTGCAGATGTTAATGCGAGTGTAGCGAAATGCTTGTAAAAAAAATGGGTGCAAAAACCTGTGTTAACAGTCATGTGCAGTTCTGCAAACAAAACTGCGCGCGCACACACACACACACACACACACACACACACACACACACACATACACACACACACAGCGTCACATCCCTCCCACACACACAGAAATGGAGGTAAGATGTGTGGAAGCGAGGGCTTCAGATAAGTGTTTCTTTCAGCATCTTTGCTCCCTGCATGCTATGGGTTGGTGCTGTGCCAAAACCACAGCCAAGAGGCCTCAGCGATGTAACAGGAAAACAAGAGATTACATGAGAGCTTTACTCAGAGGTGTGAATACAGAGAATGACTCAAATACACAATGATGTGAATGGAAACATTTTCAGAACTATTGTTATCATCTTGCAATTGTTAGCTATCAGACCTGGGTTCAAATACATGTGCATTTTAATTATTTGTATTTTAAATATGTATTTCCTGTGTATGAGTATTTTCAAATAATGTTGCCCGAATCAAATACTTTATTATTTGAAAGTATTTCTATAAATGTAATACTATTTGAAACTATTTTCAAATACACGCTGTCGTACATGTCAATCCAGAGCATCCCAAACATGTTCCATGGGTGACGTGTCTGGTGAGTATGCAGGTCATGGAAGAACTGGGACATTTTCAGCTTCCAGGAATTGTGTACAAATTTTTACAACATGGGGCTGTGCATTATCATGCTGAAAGATGAGGTGATACAAGGGGATGAATGGCACGACAATGGGCCTCAGGATCTCATCTCGGTATCTCTGTGCATTATCATGCTGAAAGATGAGGTGATGGAAGGGGATGAAAGGCACGACAATGGGCCTCAGGATCTCATCTCGGTATCTCTGTGCATTATCATGCTGAAACATGAGGTGATACAAGGGGATGAAAGGCATGACAATGGGCCTCAGGATCTCATCTCGGTATCTCTGTGCATTCAAATTGCCATCGATAAAATGCAGTTGTGTTCATTATCTGTAGCTTATGCATGCCCATACCATAACCCCTTCCGCCACCATGGGGTACTCTGTTCACAACATTGACATCAACAAACTGCTAGCCCACACAACACCATACTCGTGGTCTGCTGTTGTGAGGACAGTTTTACATACTGCCAAATTCTTTAAAACTACGTTGGAGGCGACTTATGGTAGAGAATTTAACATTCAATTCTCTGGCAACAGCTCTGGTGGACATTCCTGCAGTCAGCATGCCAATTGCACGCTCCCTCAAAACTTGAGACAGCTGTGGCTTTGTGTTGTGTGACAAACCACATTTTAGAGTGGCCTTTTATTGTCCCCAGCACAAGGTGCACCTTTGTAAAGATCATGCTGTTTAATCATCTTATTGATAAGCTACATCTGTCAGGTGGGATTTCTGGGATATTTTTTTCAGCTCATGAAACACGGGACCAACACTTTACATGTTGCGTTTCTATTTTTGTTTCGTGTACTTGTACTTTCAAAGAAAAATATCCATATACTAACTTCAATGTTTTTGAAAGTAATTGAAATACTCAAAATAGTATTTGAAGTGGACCCAGGTCTGTCAGCTATTAATAATCAAAAGATGCCATACATTGCCTCAAAGCACAGCTTCATCATTAACTTTGTGGTCAGCGATCACATAATTCAGTCAATGACTATGTGCCTGTAATTCTTTCATTTTTATTAACAACCACACAGACATCAAGTTAAGGTCACTACTTCAATAGGAGGTGGATAGATAGGTATGCTACAAACTACATTTTAGTCATTTAGCAGACATTCTTATCCAGAGCAACTTACAGTAGTAAATACATACATTTCATGATTTTTTTTAATATACACTGCTCAAAAAAATAAAGGGAACACTTAAACAACACATCCTAGATCTGAATGAAAGAAATAATCTTATTAAATACTTCTTTCTTTACATAGTTGAATGTGCTGACAACAAAATCACACAAAAATAATCAATGGAAATCCAATTTATCAACCCATGGAGGTCTGGATTTGGAGTCACACTCAAAATGAAAGTGGAAAACCACACTACAGGCTGATCCAACTTTGATGTAATGTCCTTAAAACAAGTCAAAATGAGGCTCAGTAGTGTGTGTGGCCTCCACGTGCCTGTATGACCTCCCTACAACGCCTGGGCATGCTCCTGATGAGGTGGCGGATGGTCTCCTGAGGGATCTCCTCCCAGACCTGGACTAAAGCATCCGCCATCTCCTGGACAGTCTGTGGTGCAATGTGGCGTTGGTGGATGGAGCGAGACATGATGTCCCAGATGTGCTCAATTGGATTCAGGTCTGGGGAACGGGCGGGCCAGTCCATAGCATCAATGCCTTCCTCTTGCAGGAACTGCTGACACACTCCAGCCACATGAGGTCTAGCATTGTCTTGCATTAGGAGGAACCTAGGGCCAACCGCACCCAGCATATGGTCTCACAAGGGGTCTGAGGATCTCATCTCGGTACCTAATGGCAGTCAGGCTACCTCTGGCGAGCACATGGAGGGCTGTGCGGCCCCCCAAAGAAATGCCACCCTACACCATGACTGACCCACCGCCAAACCGGTCATGCTGGAAGATGTTGCAGGCAGCAGAACGTTCTCCACGGCATCTCCAGACTGTCACCTCTGTCACGTGCTCAGTGTGAACCTGCTTTCATCTGTGAAGAGCACAGGGCGCCAGTGGCGAATTTGCCAATCTTGGTGTTCTCTGGCAAATGCCAAACGTCCTGCACGGTGTTGGGCTGTAAGCACAACCCCCACCTGTGGACGTTGGGCCCTCATACCACCCTCGTGGAGTCTGTTTCTGACCGTTTGAGCAGACACATGCACATTTGTGGCCTGCTGGAGGTCATTTTGCAGGGCTCTGGCAGTGCTTCTCCTGCTCCTCCTTGCACAAAGGCGGGTTGTTGCCCTCCTGCTGCTGGGTTGTTGCCCTCCTACGGCCTCCTCCACGTCTCCTGATGTACTGGCCTGTCTCCTGGTAGCGCCTCCATGCTCTGGACACTACGCTGACAGACACAGCAAACCTTCTTGCCACAGCTCGCATTGATGTGCCATCCTGGATGAGCTGCACTACCTGAGCCACTTGTGTGGGTTGTAGACTCCGTCTCATGCTACCACTAGAGTGAAAGCACCGCCAGCATTCAAAAGTGACCAAAACATCAGCCAGGAAGCATAGGAACTGAGAAGTGGTCACCACCTGCTGAACCACTCCTTTATTGGGGTTGTCTTGCTTATTGCCTATAATTTCCACCTGTTGTCTATTCCATTTGCACAACAGCATGTGAAATTTATTGTCAATCAGTGTTGCTTCCTAAGTGGACAGTTTGATTTCACAGAAGTGTGATTGACTTGGAGTTACATTGTGTTGTTTATGTGTTCCCTTTATTTTTTTGAGCAGTATAATTTTTTTGTACTGGCCCCCCGTGGGAATCAAACCCACAACCCTGGCATTGCACACACCATGCTCTACCAACTGAGCCACAGGGAAGCCATGGATGATGGATGATTTCGCTAAACACTATGGATGATTTCGCTAAACACTCAACACATAAAAGCAAAGAAACATAATTTATATAAAAACGAGTGTAAAAATAATCTACATTCATTTGTAAAATAGAACACTGGGTATTTTTTCCTTCCTTTTCTATCCTTTAGATAACATAATTTTCAACATGTAGACTGCTGGAACTTCTTTCCTTGGATCAAAACGTATATAGGCTAAACCTGTTTCCAGGCTCATTGCCTGGGGGGGTGAGGGCCTTTCTTCCTGGGCTGGGGTAGCGGTGGGGGCTGCTCCTCATCGTCATCCATTGGTGTCTGTGGAGGCCTCCCTCGAGCCTGGGCTCTGGGTTGAGGTGCGGCCTGGCTGGAGGCTCTGGCATTGGGCCTGGGGCCCGTGGAACCAGGTGGGGCCCCACCGGGGGGTCTCTGCCTTTGCTTCTGGTCCTCTGGGTCTGAAGGATGCTTTGTCTGGCCTGCTTGGTGGTAAGGATGCTGGGGCTTGGTCAGGGGGTCTAGTCTCAACTCTCTTTCCTCTGTGAAGGAGAATGAACAGATTAAATGAGGGAGGGAACAAAAGAAAGACAGATACTGTAGATACCGTAAATGTTTCTGTTCACACAACACCAACACTATAGCCGTAGACGTTTGACCTTTGGTCTGAAGCGATTACCTTCAAAGCGCATCTGGCTCTTGCGTCGGCTGCGGAAGCAGCACACCAAGGTGATGATGATGAGGAGGAGTACCAAGCCCCCTCCCCCGGCCAGGATGCACACCATGGGCAAGAAATCAAAACCAAACAGTAAACCATGACCTCCCGAGTCTGAGACAGCTGAGAGGAGGGTGGGGGATTAGGGGTGGAGCAGAGGAGAGAATTTGTCTTTATTTTTGTCTTTCTTTTTATGGGGTGCGCCGCCAATCTTAGATATTAGTTCCTTTTTTCTTTAGAAACAGAAGAAGAAAAACAGAGAGACAGAAAAAAACAGAGGAAAGAGAAAGAGAGATTCACAAAGAGAATTGCGATTGAGCCCTTTAAAACATACTGTACCGTTGCATATTGGCTTGATGGTGTCACTTGTCTCCGTGCTGACCTTGTTGACTGCAGAGCAGGTGAAGGTGTCTGTCTTTTTCTGTGGTTTCAGAGGGATGGTCAAATGTGGCTCTGTTTTCTTATCTATGGGATTTCCGTTCTGGTTCCACTGGAAAGTCACTCCCTCAATGTTGGTCAAGGTACAGGTAAAGATGATGTCCTTATCAGAACAGGTTATATTCACTGAGGGCTTGGAGACCTTTTCTGGAGAGAAACAAAATGGCCACTGTCAGTGTCTCTAAAGGAGAGGATAGTTCTTGTATGGCTGGAAAGAAAGAGAGAAAGAGACCTACCCATCACACACAGTATGAAGGACTTCTCAGTGCTAATTATCCCATCGTTGTTGAACACCACTGCTTTATAAGTACCTTCATCTGCCAACTTCAGGTCTTTGAGCTGAAGAGACCCATCATTGGAGATGTCCTCAGACTTGCCTGGTTTGAACTTTCCATTCTTTCTTTTAAATATAAGTTTTTCATTGTGTTTCCAGGTTAATTCTTTCGAACTCAAGTCAGGGTATTTCAGAGGGATGGAGAAGGGATCTCCACGTGGGATATAATACTGGCATGAATCTGTGATAGAAGAGAAGAGATCAGAATAATTCTCTGTTGTTGCTGACGGTAGCATACTTTTATTACATTTTGGGGTCAATAAAGAATTTGAAAATGTGATCTAATTCAGTTCTTATTATTGTCATGTTTGGTCAAGCATTTATCTACAGTATAAATGACCAATTATGTATTCTACATTTCAAAGTAACGTAAGTCCATTGTTAGTTCCTCATTATTCTCTGTTCTCAGTCTTCCCTGTGGCTCAGTTGGTAGAGCATGGTGTTTGCAACGCCAGCATGGTGTGTGCAACGCCAGGGTTGTGGGTTTGATTCCCATGGGGGGCCAGTACAAAAAAGAAAATGCATGAAATGTATGCATTCACTACTGTAAGTCGCTCTGCATAAGAGTGTCTGCTAAATGACTGAAATGTAAAATGATTTGTCAGTTAGGCTACCAGGAGTATATGCTCTAAAACAGGCCTGTAAAATAAAGTGTCACAACTTAAACCAAGTGTTTCTAACTTGGATCATGAAAAGATGTGTTCAACTGGTTGGGTTAGCCACAGTAACCCAGATAATTATTTTACATCTTCCTGTTCTTGTGTACTGGGTGTTTGAAACAGAACATGTCTAAAACAACTTTCTGAAAGGCCACAGATACTAAAACAACAGGACCTCTTCAAATCAAATGGCCTATCTGGGGACAATATCATAGACACAGATGGTCAGATTAAACCTTCTCCTTGAGTAAATAGGATGTTAATCTTGGTCAAAAGACCGATATTTTATACATTTATATATCAATGGTAATTGACATAAAATAAATTACATTGGCATAGAAAAAAAACACTTAAGTAAAGAAATAAGTATTGTACCCCATAATGATCTTAAAATATTTAAATAGCATTTACAACATCCATACAAATCATTCTAATAATGAGATAAAATTGCGATATCAAAGATCGAATCCCCGAGCTGACAAGGTAAAAATCTGTTGTTCTGCCCCTGAACAAGGCAGTTAACCCACTGTTCCTAGGCCGTCATTGTAAATAAGAATTTGTTCTTAACTGACTTGCCTATAAAGGTAAAATAAAATAAATGACATTGTTACATTTACAAGATAACACGTAATAGAGGCACCACAGAAGAGACATTTTCGATGTCATTTTTCATGCCCACGTCGTTGTTCATTTTCTCCCTAATGTTGCTCAAATCAATTGTGATCAAATGTGAAGGTTCAATAGCAATCCATGAATGTGACCATCAATAGGTAAGAGTTTCTTATTTACCAGATTGACCCTATTTGATGATCATTAAAATGAAAAACATTTCAAATCAATAGACATCCTCTTCTCAAATAACTGATCCAACAACTAATCATCTTTTTTACTGTATAAAAAAAGCCTGGACTAAACAAAACATCTTCAAAAAACAATCCGGGGGGGGGGGTGTTAGAGGGAGAGTGTCTTACCTGCTGCTGCTGAAAGAGAGATAAATCCATGAAGGACAAGGAATGCCAGTGACAATGTACAGGCCATTGTGTTGTTACTACATGTACTGTGAGAAAAATGTACAGGTTTCAGTTTAGTAGTCAGACCCTTTCCTGGGTCTCTCTCTGTGTGTGTGTGTGTGTGTGTGTGTGTGTGTGTGTGTGTGTGTGTGTGTGTGTGTGTGTGTGTGTGTGTGTGTGTGTGTGTGTGTGTGAGTGTGTGTGTGTGTCAGAAGAGGAAATGATCCAACCAGAAGGCCCTGTATGTATCTACTCCCTCAGCAGTGCAGAAATGTCATATCTTAAAATAAGCTTCAAACAAACTCTTCATCTTCTCATCAGTATCAACTCAGGCATTTTCTCAGGCACGTCCTAAACACAACCTTTTTTAACAAAACGTATTTTTAAATTCATGCCAAAAAAGACATCTAGGCTACATTCATTGTGTGGCATTTAATGCCACAAAACTCCATATTAGGACATTCTCATAAATGATGACGATGTCAACAAATGTACTTCCTTTCCTTCTTCTTTTTTTATTTACATTAGTCATAAAACGTTGACTTATGATGCTGGTTTCAGATCAGCTTTTCCTATCTCAACCTAACCCTAGGTCATCGTTCAAAACTGACCCTGGGTCTGTACTTAGGAGTGGCAAGCTCATACACTGTAATCACTTACCAATTCCAAACTGAGCCCTATATAACTACTGGAGAGCACATCTGAAAGGATTAGACAAAGGAAAGCAATATGGCAGAATGTGTTGATAACTTTCCTTTCCTCTGTCTACCAGAAGTACCCAGGTGTAGGTGACTGGGCTTGAATTGGAATAGGCCAAGCCAGTGAACTACAGTTTTCATGCATTGTAGAGCTATGCTGACATCTAGTGTTACTTGCATCACCTGCACTTTTGAAATTCAAATAGCCTTTTGTCAACTTGAAACAGTCAGTATACAGTATACACCTTGCTGGTGTGACGGTGTTATACAATACGAGCGCATATTTCAGCGAGCGCTCGTAAACCACGCCCCCAGTGGGCAGAGTCAGGCATGTTGGACTGGAAACATTTTCATTTTTAAAAAGCCTCTCATTTTACATGGTTCTGTGTAGCTAATATATTTGAGACCAGTATATTGCAGTTCATTTCGTTCTTGACTTAAGTAAAAATTGTACTTTATTTATTTATTTCACCTTTATTTAACCTGTTGAAGCCACGGGTTAGCAATGAACCCTGAGACGGGATTGCTAGCAAGGCTGGAAATTCAAAACATCAAAAATCTAATAATTTCAATTTCTCAAACAATCAACTATTTTACACCATTTAAAAGATAAACATCTCCTTAATCTAACCACATTGTTAACCAGGTAGGCAAGTTGAGAACAAGTTCTCATTTACAATTGCGACCTGGCCAAGATAAAGCAAAGCAGTTCGACAACATACAAAAACACAGAGTTACACATGGAGTAAAACAACATACAATCAATGATACAGTAGAAAAAAATAAGACTTTATACAATGTGAGCAAATGATGTGAGATAAGGGAGGTAAAGGCAAAAAAGGCCATGGTGGCAAAGTAAATAAAGTATAGCAAGTAAAACACTGGAATGGTAGATTTGTTATTTGAAGAAAGTTCAAAGTTAAAATATAAATAATATGGTGCAAAGGAGCAAAATAAATAAAATAAATAAATACAGTAGGGGAAGAGGTAGTAGTTTGGGCTAAATTATAGATGGGCTATGTACAGGTGCAGTGATCTGGGAGCTGCTCTGATAGCTGGTGCTCAAAGCTAGTGAGGGAGATAAGTGTTTCCAGTTTCAGAGATTTTTGTAGTTCGTTCCAGTCATTGGCAGCAGAGAACTGGAAGGAGAGACGACCAAATGAGGAGTTGGCTTTAGGGGTGACCAGAGAGATATACCTGCTGGAGCGCGTGCTACAGGTGGGTGCTGCTATGGTGACCAGTGAGCAGAGATAAGGGGGGACTTTACCTAGCAGGGTCTTGTAGATGACCTGGAGCCAATGTGTTTGGCGACGATTATGAAGCGAAGGCCAGCCAACGAGAGTGTACAGGTCGCAGTGGTGGGTAGTATATGGGGCTTTTGTGACAAAACGGATGGCACTGTGATAGACTGCATCCAGCTTGTTGAGGCTATTTTGTAAATGACATCGCCGAAGTCGAGGATTGGTAGGATGGTCAGTTTTACGAGGGTATGTTTGGCAGCATGAGTGAAGGATGCTTTGTTGCAAAATAGGAAGCCAATTCTAGATTTAACTTTGGATTGGAGATGATTGATGTGAGTCTGGAAGGAGAGTTTACAGTCTAACCAGACACCTAGGTATTTGTAGTTGTCCACAAATTCTAAGTCAGAACCGTCCAGAGAAGTGATGCTGGACAGGCGGGCAGGTGCAGGCAGCGATCGGTTGAAGAGCATGCATTTAGTTTTACTTGTATTTAGGAGCAGTTGGAGACCACGGAAGGAGAGTTGTATGGCATTGAAGCTCGTCTGGAGGGTTATTAACACAGTGTCCAAAGAAGGGCCAGAAGTATACAGAATTGTGTCGTCTGCGTAGAGGTGGATCAGAGATTCACCAGCAGCAAGAGCGACATCATTGATGTATACAGAGAAAAGAGTCGGCCCAAGAATTGAACCCTGTGGTACCCCCATAGAGACTGCCAGAGGTCCGGACAGCAGGCCCTCCGATTTGACACACTGAACTCTATCAGAGAAGTAGTTGGTGAACCAAGCGACACAATCGTTTGAGAAACCAAGGCTACTGAGTCTGCCGATGAGGATGTGGTGATTAACAGAGTCAAAAGCTTTGGCCAGGTCAATGAATACGGCAGCACAGTATTGTTTCTTATCGATGGCGGTTACGATGTCGTTTAGGACCTTGAGCGTGGCTGAGGTGCACCCATGACCAGCTCTGAAACCAGATTGCATAGCGGAGAGGGTGCGGTGGGATTCGAAATGGTCGGTAATCTGTTTGTTGACTTGGCTTTCGAAGACCTTAGAAAGGCAGGGTAGGATGCATATAGGTCTGTAGCAATTTGGGTCAAGAGTGTCACCTCCTTTGAAGAGGGGGATGACAGCAGCTGCTTTCCAATCTATGGGAATCTCAGACGACACGAAAGAGAGGTTGAACAGGCTAGTAATAGGGCTTGCAATAATTTCGGCAGATAATTTTAGAAAGAAAGGGTCCAGATTGTCAAGCCCAGCTGATTTGTAGGGGTCCAGATTTTGCAGCTCTTTCAGAACATCAGCTGAATGGATTTGGGAGAAGGAAAAATGGGGGAGGCTTGGGCGAGTAGCTGTGGGGGGTGCAGTGCTGTTGAATGCAGTAGGGGTAGTTAGGTGGTAGAAAAATGCTTATTGAAATTCTCAATTATAGTGGGCTTATCGGTGGTGACAGAGTTTCCTATCCTCAGTGCAGTGGGCAGTTGGGAGGAGGTGTTCTTATTCTCCATGGACTTTACAATGTCCCAGAACTTTTTAGAGTTTGAGTTGCAGGAAGCAAATTTCTGTTTGAAAAAGCTTGCCTTGGCGTTTCTAACTGCCTGTGTGTATTGGTTTCTAACTTCCCTGAAAAGTTGCATATCGCGGGGGCAGTTCGATGCTAATGCAGAACGCCACAGGATATTTTTGTGTTGGTTAAGGGCAGTCAGGTCTGGGGAGAACCAAGGGCTATATCTGTTCCTGGTTCTAAATTTCTTGAAAGGGGCATGCTTATTTAAGATGGTGAGGAAGGCATTTTTAAAACATTTTTGAGTAGTAAACAGGGAAACAACGATCAAGTCCCAGACAGTTCGCAATAGAACATACAATCATTTACTACCTTAATTATTGGGGTCATCTGGTTACCTGGTTATATGATGAGCTCGTTGGCAAAACAGACCATGGGAGCCCTTTTTACATGGAGATGTATTTGTCAAAGGCCAGAGGTGGGTTTGTGTAAACTATGAGGTTATATTGGAGAAAGGTTTATAGCAGTGAATGTCATCAAATGATTTATTGTTATAGTATTTCTAAGTAGCAGCCATATAACAACTAGGGAAACTATACTACTCACTTTGATAGAACATTCAGATGTATCTGTCTCACTGTGGCGCTCTCTAGCTGAATTATTACAATTCCCTGCTGATCACAACAAAACTATTTATTTTGCTCAAATAGATATAGAATGAAATTGTGTTTTCTTTGGAAAGATGGGACTGGCCATTATAGAATGTTTAGTTTTCTGCCTGAGTGTGGCGCTGTTTACTGCAATTTTCTTCTTTTTTACTCATTGAAATAAATGGTTTTTCTTTAAAAAGATGCGCTCGGCTGACATGGACTGTTTCCTCACCTTACATGGACGGTTTTCTCAAGATGGTTGTTGGTTATTTACCAGGTAACAACAAGTAAAAACGAAACAAGGAATGAAGCCATAGACTCCTTATTTTACTCAACTAGATATTGTTACTTTGAAAAGTTTGGCCTGGCTGACATGACAAATACATTAAGGGGAAAGGATCTACAGAAACAGATGATTATATTTCTGCACATCTCTTTATGTGCAATGCTGGTTGCCATGGTTTAACAAAAATGCAGGCAAGATATTGAATGCTACCTGAATTGACTCAGAAAAGTAACATAAGTAGGCCTACGGTATCACAGCAAGGTCAAACAGGTGTGTGTGTTAGTCAGAGTATCCAGTGTCCACAGCAACACTACTGAGTATTCTCTACCCCCAGTGCATGTGGTGTACTATGGTTTTAGCCATGCTCTCACTAACCCTCATCTTTTTGCTTTGTCTTCCCTTCCGGAGGGCCTGAGGCTCTAGGACCGTGACTGCGGACACCCTGGCCCCCTCTAACTGCTACCTGCCTGAACTGATTTTGTCTTCTCCTCAAGTTACTAACCCCTCCCCACAAACCCAGATACCAGATGATTGGGTACCATTATTTACCATGATGTGTTTATGAAAAGCCACCTGACCATAGGGTCTTGAAGTGTTAATACTTTCTGGATCTTGTCAGAGCCTGCTGGCCATGACAACTGCTATTGCTCTTTCCTTATTAAAACAACATTGGCTTTTTAACAGGGTGATAAAAACACACAGCATTTAATGTACAGGTGGAAATGTCTCTGGTGGATATGGAGGCCAAATCGCTAAGTCAATCCTTTCTATTCAAATGTATGTTTTAAAAATACTTTTTACATCAGCAGTTGTCACAAAATATCTTCAAGATACTGTACCTTTCCTAAAACCACTCAAATAAAGCAATGCAGAGTGAATGCCTAGAAGGCAGAGAACGGAATGTTCTGGCCAGACCCATCTCTTCAAAGAAAACACCATTTCATTCTATATCTATTTGAGCAAAATAAGTAGTTGTTGTGATCACAAGGAAATCCTAATAATTCAGGCCAAGAACGCCACAGGCAGAAAAATCTACATGTTCTATCATAAAGTGAGTACAATTAGTTTCCCTGGCTGATATGGCTGCTACTTAGAAATACCATATCTGTACATAAATAGATGACATTCACTGCTATAAACCTTTCTCCAATATAACCGCATAGTTTACACAACCCCACCGGGAACCTTTCTCAAAATAAATCTCCCATGGTCTGTTTTGTCAACGAGCTCATCATATAACCAGGTAACCAGATGACCCCAATAATTAAGGTAGTAAATGACTGTATGTTCTATGGCGAAATGTCTGGGACTTGATCGTTGTTGTTTCCCTGTTTACTTCTCAAAGATATTTTGCTTATTAAGTCAAAGACGAAATGAACTGCAATACACTGATCTCAAACATATTAGTATAACTAGGCTACACAGAACCATGGCGGACCCACAGTGAAATGAGAGGCTTTTTACTGTATTAAAACATGTCCCGGTCCAACATGCCTAGCTCTGCCCACTGGGGCGTAGCTTAATAAGCGCTCGTATCTCGTATTCTGCCAGATCGAGTTATCACACCGGTATTCATAATAATAATCATCATCCTCCTCATCAGCAACATCTCCGCATTTTAATCATTTCCTTGACCTCGGATGACTTCAAACCGTAAGAAGGTAATCGTGGTTGACTACATTGGATGTGAGCATGAACAAACACACGACACACCCATAATAGTCCTAAAAATAAATACAAATACTTTCACTTTCATATAGATCGCACTTGCGTTCCATTGGCTGTCCGCTGATCAACGCTTCACTTCCTCTCCTGCTCTAGAAAAATCGGATTGTCCTTGCAATATAATATGGTATTGGTTGCTGTTAGTCTAATTCTACACCCCGGAACTTTAGCTTTTTTTTAGATGAAAATTGATTTAGTATGCTCCAACTGAATTTAGGATCACTACTAGAGTGCGGTGAATTTAGCTTTAGATTTCGACTTCTCCTCAATACCTCAACAGAAGATGGCAGGATATACATGCCATATCAGCTGACGATAGCGAACAAGTTGCACCCCTTGTTTTCGCTGTTCCTTTCTGGTTTCCCAAAAATATTTTACTTACATTTCTATGGCTAATTATCCGTGTAGTCGCAGCTAAGGGACCGTCTTAAAAGCACGGTCCCTTATTGCGTGGATAAACCCCTCCCAGCAAAAAAAGCCTTATTACATACAACCTGTGTTGTGATAATTGCTTGTTTGCTCTATAACCTGTTAATTAATCTGCCCGTGACCGTGATATATAGGCCTAAAGGCCGAGACAATAAGACAGTGACAGAATAAATTCAACTACACCTTTTTTTAAATCACAAAACCAGATAGCAACCTCTGTCCAGTGAAGTTCACAAAGAATATTGCATGTAAATCAAATCAAAAAACGTTGGTCACATACACATATTTAGCAGATGTTTTTGCCATTGTAAAAAAATAATAAGTGTTTGGTCAATTTTTTGGGGAAGCCTGGCTTCCCTTGGCAACCATGAATACACGCCACTGCTTAAAGTGCAATTAAAATGTAGTGTTAACTGAAAAACTTAAATGGCTTTGTAACCACATGAAAGAAAACTCAACCCAACTGAAATACATTCAGGGACCTCTACTCTCCCATCCAAATAATTGAATATCATTATACGTAAAAAAAATATATAAAAAAAATAATAATAATAATATTGCTTATAACTTCAATAGCTTCCACCCCATATAACTTGCAATAATTCAACCAATTTATTGGTTCAGGGAATTCGTTGTACAATCTACGTTTTCCCAAAATTATATGATGTTAATTTCTATGCCTTATACTCTGTGTAGTCACAGATAAGAGACCATCTTAAAAGTCCAATTGAAACCTTGTGTTAACAGAAAGACTTCAATAGCTAGTTTACCACATGACTTAGAAATATTATAAATATTTATCTTATTTTTTTCACTTTGGCTGTTTCCAATTAATAAAATGTTTTAATATGTAAAAAAATACTTCCTTAAAACCTGTTGGGGCTAGGGGGCAGTATTTTCACGGCCGGATGAAAAACATAACCAATTTAAACAGGTTACTACTCTGGGCCAGAAAATAGAATATGCATATTATTAGTAGATTTGGATAGAAAACACTCTGAAGTTTCTAAAACTGTTAGAATGGTGTCTGTGAGTATAACAGAACTCATATGGCAGGCAAAAAACCTGAGAAAATTGAATCAGGAAGTGGGAGAAATTAGAAATTTAGTTTTTCTTTTGAATCCCTTGAAAAACTACAGTGACATAGGATTTACGTTGCACCTCCTAACTCTTCCATTGGCTGTCAACAATCTTCAGGAACTGGTTTCATCCGTCAACGGGCAGAAAATTGTGGCTCAATCACTCAGTCAGTCAGTCAATCACTGGCCAGTCGTCTTATGACGCGAGTGCACGTGACTTACATTTACTTTTTAGTCATTTAGCAGACGCTCTTATCCAGAGCGACTTACAGTAGTGAATGCATACATTTCTTTTTTCAGTGCTGGCCCCCCGTGGGAATCAAACCCACAACCCTGGTGTAGCAAACACCATGCTCTACCAACTGAGCTACAGGGAAGGCCATAATGTCCAAATACTTCATTGTTTTTAATTTTTCTTCTGGGATGAATACCTATTGCCCGGTTGTAAAATTATCGCAATTTTACGTAAAAAAATACCCTAAAGGATTGATTGTAAACATCGTTTGACGTGTTTCTACTTTGAACATTTCGTCTATGGATTTGCGTCCACGCCACATGGCATTGTAAAGTGTTCTGGATGGGTCAACAAAACGGACGTATTTGGACATAAATGATGGACTTTGCAGAACAAATGAACATTTCTTGTGGAAGTGGGTGCCCTTCCGAGTGCATTCCGCCGAAGATCAGAAAAGGTAAGTAAACATTTCAAACATATTTTAGAGATTTGTCGACGCTGTGGTTGTAGGCTAACTGTATAGCTTAGCATTGAAGGCTAAGTTCTGTACTCAGAATATTGAACAGTGTGCTTTTTCCGTAAAGTTATTTTGAAATCTGACAAAGTGGTTGCATAAAGGAGTAGATTATCTCAAATTCTTTAAATAATTGTTATACATTTTTATCAACGTTTATGAGTTCTTCTGTAAGTGAATGTGCCTATTCACCGGAAGTTACAGGGAGAAAACATTTTCTGAACGTCACGCGCCAATGTAAAAATTGGGTTTTCGGATATAAATATAAACTTGATCGAACAAAAAATGCATGTATTGTCTAACATGATGTCCTAGGAGTGTCATCTGATGAAGGTTGTCAAAGGTTAGTGCTTCATTTTAGCTGTATATCTGGTTTTGTGATGGCTATCCGTGCTTGGAAAATTGCTTCTTTTTTTTTGCTAAGGTGCTATGCTAAAATAATCGAATGTTTTGCTTTCACCGTAAAGCCTTTTTGAAATCGGACAATGTGATTGGATTAACGAGAGGAGTATCTTTAAAATGCCGTATAATACTTGAATTTTAATTTTGAGATTATTTTGTTTTGAATTTCGCGCCGTGCTATCTCACTGGTTGTTGTCCAACCAATCCCTTTAGCGGGATTGTATCCTCTAGAGGTTAAAACATAAATAGCTTCAACCCCATATCACTTGCAGGAATACAACCAACTGTTATTGATTCAGGGACCTCGTCTGTACAATCTATGGAAATTACATTCGTAATTTTGAACTTTGGCTATTTTCAATTAAGTTAATATCATAATATGCCAAATATACTTCCTTAAAAAATCAATAGCTTCAGCTGTATACCACTTGCATGAAAACAACTGTTATTGGTTCAGGGACCTCGTCTGTACAATCTAGAACAATTACTTTTGTGTGTTTTGACTTTGGCTATTTTAAATGACATTTATTTAACTACATGTCAAACATACTTGCTTTAAACTTTAATAATTTCCACACCATATCACTTGCATGAAAACAACCAATTGTTATTGGTTTAGGGACCTCTTCCCTCCAATTGTAAGGATGTTTTACTGGCGGCAGAGAAGTCAGACGCAGGAGAGAAATAACTGTGTTTCCAATGGCGCAGTTTACTTACAAAAACCCACCGGAAAACATAATAATAAAAATCAATGGGTAACATAACCCGACGCCCACCAGTACAGACGTGCACATACACTTACAATAAACAATCACCGACAAGGACATGAGGGGAAACAGAGGGTTAAATACACAACATGTAATTGATGGGATTGGAACCAGGTGTGACGGAAGACAAAACATAACCAATGGAAAATGAAAAATGGATCAGCGATGGCTAGAAGGTCGGCGATGTCGACCGCCGAACACCGCCCGAACAAGGAGAGGGAACAACTTCGGCGGAATTCTTGACAGTACCCGCCCCTGACGCGCGGCTCCAGCTGCGCGTTGACACTGACCTCGGGGACGACCCGGAGGGTGAGGCGCAGGGCGATCCGGATGGAGACGGTGGAACTCTCGCATTATAGAAGGATCTAACACGTCCTCCACTAGAACCCAGCATCTCTCCTCCGGACCATACCCCTCCCAGTCCACGAGGTACTGAAGGCCCCTCGCCCGACGTCTTGAATCCAGTATGGAACAAACAGAGTACGCCGGTGCCCCCTCGATGTCCAGAGGGGGCGAAAGAACCTCCCGCACCTCAGATTCCTGGAGCGGGCCAGCCACCACCGGTCTGAGGAGAGACACATGGAACGAGGGGTTAATGCGGTAATCGGGGGAAGCTGTAACCTGTAACAAACCTCGTTCACTCTCCTCAGGACTTTAAATGGCCCCACAAACCGTGGACCTAGCTTCTGACAGGGCAGGCGGAGGGGCAGGTTTCGGGTCGAGAGCCAGACCCGGTCCCCCGGTGCGAACACCGGGGCCTCACTGCGGTGACGGTCTGAGCCAACTTTCTGGCGCAGCATGGCAAGCTGAAGGTGAACATGGGCGGCGTCCCATGTTTCCTCCGCGCGCCGGAACCAGTCATTCACCGCAGGAACCTCGGTCTGACTCTGATGCCAAGGAGCCAGAACCGGCTGATACCCCAATACACACTGGAAGGGAGAGAGGCCAGTGGAGGAGTGGTGGAGCGAGTTCTGGGCCATCTCTGCCCAGGGCACGAACGCTGCCCACTCCCCCGGCCGGTCCTGGCAATAGGACCTCAGAAACCTACCCACATCCTGGTTAACTCTCTCCACCTGCCCGTTACTCTCAGGGTGAAAACCATGAACGCACTCCAGACTCCAGAC
Organism: Salmo trutta; assembly: GCF_901001165.1. Lineage (NCBI taxonomy): Eukaryota > Metazoa > Chordata > Actinopteri > Salmoniformes > Salmonidae > Salmo > Salmo trutta. The sequence continues at coordinate 6,798,038 of NC_042995.1, read as the reverse complement.
GTGAACTGGGGACCCCGATCAGACACTATATCCTCAGGCACCCCGTAGTGCCAGAAGACGTGTGTAAACAAGGCCTCCGCAGTCTGTAGGGCCGTATGGAGACCGGGCAACAGGAGGAGACGAAAGGCCTTAGAAAAATGATCCACAATGACCAGGATCGTGGTGTTACCCTGTGAGGGAGGAAGATCGGTCAGGAAATCTACCGACAGTTGCGACCACGGCCGTTGTGGAACGGGTAAGGGATGTAACTTACCTCTGGGCAGGTGCCTAAGAGCCTTACACTGGGCGCACACCGAGCAGGAGGAAACATAAACCCTCACATCCTTAGCCAAAGTGGGCCACCTGTACTTCCCACTAAGACAGCGCACCGTCCGACCTATTCCAGGATGACCAGAGGAGGGTGACGTGTGGGTCCAATAGATCAGACGGTCGTGGACAGCAGACGGAACATACAGACGCCCAGCTGGACACTGAAGGGGAGCGGGCTCTGCACGTAACGCCTGCTCAATGTCCGCGTCCAGTTCCCACACTACCGGCGCCACCAGGCAGGAGGCGGGGAGTATGGGAGTGGGATCCATGGGCCGCTCCTCTGTGTCATACAGCCGGGACAATGCGTCTGCCTCAACGTTCTGGGAGCCTGGTCTGTAGGAAAGGGAAAACACAAAATGTGTGAAAATCATGACCCACCTTGCCTGGTGAGGATTCAGTCTCCTCGCTGCCCGGATGTACTCCAGATTGCGGTGGTCAGTCCAGATGAGAAAAGGGTGTCTAGCCCCCTTAAGCAAATGTCTCCACACCTTCAAGGCCTTGACGACAGCTAACAGCTCCTGGTCCCCCACATCATAGTTTCGCTCCGCCGGGCTGAGCTTCTTAGAGAAGAAGGCACAGAGGCGGAGCTTCGGTGGCGTACCCAAGCGCTGAGAGAGCACAGCTCCTATCCCAGCCTCGGACGCGTCCACCGCCACTATGACCGCCAAAGAGGGATCCGGATGGGCCAGCACGGGAGCCAAGGTAAACAGAGCCCTCAGGTGACTAAAAGCCCTGTCCGCCTCAGCTGTCCACTGCAAGCACACCGGGCCCCCCTTCAGCAGTGAGGTAATGGGAGCCGCTACCTGACCAAAACCGGATAAACCTCCGGTAGTAGTTGGCAAACCCTAAGAACCGCTGCACCTCCTTTACTGTGGTGGGAGTCAGCCAATTACGCACGGCTGCAATGCGGTCACTCTCCACCCCTGAAGTGGAAAAGCGATACCCTAGGAAGGAGACGGACTGTTGGAAGAACAGGCATTTCTCAGCCTTGACGTACAGGTCATGCTCCAACAGGCAACCAAGCACTTTGCGCACCAGGGACACAAGCTCGGCGCGTGTAGCGGAGTATATCAAAATGTCATCAATATACACCACTACATCCTGCCCGTGCAGGTCCCTGAAAATCTCTTCTACAAAGGCTTGGAAGACTGATGGCGCATTCATCAACCCGTACGGCATGACGAGGTACTCTGTGGTACTCGGCTTTCCCTGTGGCTCAGTTGGTAGAGCATGGTGTTTGCAACGCCAGCATGGTGTGTGCAATGCCAGGGTTGTGGGTTCGATTCCCACAGGGGTCCAGTAAAAAAAAAAAATGCATGAAACGAAATGTGTGCATTCACTACTGTAAGTCACTCTGGATAAGAGTGTCTGCTAAATGACTAAAATGTAAATGTACTCATAGTACCCCAAGGTGGTACTAAAAGCCGTCTCCCTCTCGGATATGCACCAGGTTGTAAGTGCTCCTGAGATCTAGTTTAGTGAAGAAGTGCACCCTGTGCATTGACTCTATCGCTATGAGCGGTAGCGGGTAACTATACCTCACAGTGGTCTGATTCAGACCCCGATAGTCAATACACAGGCGCAGACCTCCCTCCTTTTTCTTCACAAAAAAGAAACTGGAGGAGACTGGTGAAGTGGAGGACCGAAAGTACCCCTGACGCAGGGATTCAGAGACATATGTTTCCATAGCCTCCGTCTCCGCCTGTGAGAGGGGATACATGTGACTCCTGGGAAGTGCAGCGTCTACCAGGAGATCTATCGCACAATCCCCCCATCGATGGGGTGGTAATTGAGTCGCCTTCTTTTTGGAGAAGGCGAGAGCCAAATCGGCATATTCAGGGGGAATGCGCACAGTGGAGACCTGGTCTGGACTCTCCACCGTAGTAGCACCAGCGGAAACCCCTAAACACCTACCTGAGCACTCTCGCGACCACCCCGTGAGAGCCCTCTGTGGCCAAGAAACAGAGGGGTTATGACAAGCTAACCAGGGTAGGCCCAGCACCACGGGAAACGCAGGCGAGTCAATAAGGAAAATACTTATTTTCTCTGTGTGACAGCCCTGCGTCACCATGCCCAAAGGAGCGGTGACCTCCCTATTTAACCCTGACCCTAATGGTCGATGATCTAAGGCGTGAACGGGGAAGGGCACATCCACGGGAATAATGGGGGTCACTAAACTATGAGCTAACGCTCTATCAATGAAATTCCCAGCCGCGCCTGAATCTACGAGCACCTTATGCTGGGAATGCGGGGAAAACTCAGGAAAAGTGACAGACAAACATATGTGCAGCAGAGGGCTCTGGGTGAGAATGGTGCCGGCTCACCTGGGGTGATGCCAGAGCGCCCTGCCTGTTACCTCGATCCCCAGAGGAACCAACCCGGCACCGACCGGCAGTGTGACCTCTGCGGCCACAGATGGTGCACGAGCGGGAACCCCCTCCGGTCACCCTGCGCACCGTCCCTCCCAGCTCCATGGGTATCGGAGAGGGGGTGCGGGAGGATGGAACCACCAGTCCCCGATCTGGATGTCCGCGAGTAGCCAGCAGGTTGTCCAACTGGTTGGACAGGCCCACCAGCTGGTCGAACGTGAGGGTGGCGTCTCTGCAGGCCAACTCCCAACGGATGTCCTCGCGCAGACTGTAGCAGTAATGGTCGATCAGTAATGGTCGACCTGTTGTTTCATCCCGCGCTGGCAGCCAGGGTCCTAAACTCCAGGGCGAACTCTTGGACGCTCCTCGTCTCCTGCCTCAGATGGTAGAGGCGTTCACCCACCACTCTACCCTCGGGCAGGTGGTCAAAGACTGCCCGGAAACGGCGGGTGAACTCCTCAAACTGGTCCAACGCCGCATCTCCCTCTCTCCACACAGCGTTGGCCCACTCCAGGGCTTTCCCAGTGAGGCACGAGATGAGGGCAGACACCCTCTCACGACCCGATGGCGCCGGGTGGACGGTGGCCAGGTAGAGGTCTAATTGTAACAGGAACCCCTGGCAGTTCGCAGCCCTCCCATCATACTCCTGGGGCAAGGAGAGACGAATCCCACTGGGTTCAGGCGGGAAAGGGGCGCTCAGGGGAGACCCCGGTTGTGCTGGTGGAGGCGCTGGAAGAACTCCCTGTCTCTCCCAGCGGTCCATTGTCTGGACAACGCGGTCCATGGTGGTGCCAAGATGGTGTAGTATTGCTGCATGCTCCTGGACGCGCTCCTCAACTCCTATGATTGGCGTACCGTTTCCTGCTGACTCCATAGTTCAGGTCTGTCACGCCCTGACCATAGAGAGCCTTTTATTCTCTATGTTGGTTAGGTCAGGGTTTGACTAGGGTGGGTTATCTAGGTGTTTTATTTCTATGTTGGCCTGGTTTTATTTCTATGTTGGCCCAATCAGAGGCAGCTGTTTATCGTTGTCTCTGATTAGGGATCATATTTAGGCAGCCATTTCCCCACTGTGTTTTGTGGTATCTTGTTTTGAGTTAGTGCATGTAGCACCTCTGGTGTTACGGTTAGCTGTTTGTTTCCTTCCTTTTGTTTTTTTGTAAGTTTCACTAAAGAAAATATGTGGAACTCAGAACACGCTGCGCCTTGGTCCTGACAGGTGTGGCATATCAAGAAGCTGATTAAACAGCATGATCATTACACAGGTGCACCTTGTGCTTGGGAAAATAAAAGCCCACTTGAAGAAGTGCAGTTTTGTCACACAACACAATCCCAGAGATGTCTCAAGTTTTGAGGGAGCGTGCAATTGGCACACTGACTGCACGAATGTCCACACGAGCTGTTTCCAGAGAAATTAGTGTTCATTTCTCTGTTATAAGCCACCTTAAACATAATTTTAGAGAATTTGGCAGTACATCCAACCGGCCTCACAACCGCAGACCACCCAGCTCCCACTTGGGCCTGGCTCCCTTCCAGGCCCACCCATGGCTGCACCCCTGCCCAGTCATGTGAAATCCACAGATTAGGGTCTAATTTATTTATTTAAATGGACTGATTTCCTTATATGAACTGTAACTCAGTAAAATCGTTTAAATTGTAGCATGTTGCATTTATATTTTGGTTCAATATATATTGTGAATTTTAATGAAATGTTGATCGATACAGTAAGATGGCAAACGTATTATAAACTCAGCAAAAAAAGAAACATCCCTTTTTCAGGACCCTGGCTTTCAAACATAATTTGTAAAAATCCAATTAACTTCACAGATCTTCATTGTAAAGGGTTTAAGCATGTGTTTCCCATGCTTGTTCAATTCCTCCACAATTCCTCCATAAGTGCTCAGACTGTCCGCAATAGGCTGAGATAGGCTGGACTGAGGGCTTGTAGGCCTTGTAAGGCAGGTCCTCACCAGCCATCACCGGCAACAACGTCGCCTATGGGCACAAACCCACCGTCACTGGACCAGACAGGACTGGCTAAAAGTGCTCTTCACTGACGAGTCGCGGTTTTGTCTCACCAGGGATGATGGTCGGATTCGCGTTTATCGTCGAAGGAATGAGCGTTACGTCGAGGCCTGTACTCTGGAGCGGGATCGATTTGGAGGTGGAGGGTCCATCATGGTCTGGGGCGGTGTGTCACAGCATCATGGACTGAGCTTGTTGTCATTGCAGGCAATCTCAACGCTGTGCGTTACAGGGAAGACATCCTCCTCCCTCATGTGGTACTCTTCCTGCAAGCTCATCCTGACATGACCCTCCAGCATGACAATGCCACCAGCCATACTGCTCGTTCTGTGCGTGATTTCCTGCAAGACAGGAGTGTCAGTGTTCTGCCATGGCCAGCGAAGAGCCGGGATCTCAATCCAATTGAGCAGGTCTGGGACCTGTTGGATCGGAGGGTGAGGGCTAGGGCCATTTCCCCTATAAATGTCCAGGAACTTGCAGGTGCCTTGGTGAAAGAGTGGGGTAACATCTCACAGCAATAACTGGCAAATCTGGTGCAGTCCATGAGGAGGAGATGCACTGCAATACTTAATGCAGCTGGTGGCCACACCAGATACTGACTGTTACTTTTGATTTTGACCCCCTCTTTGTTCAGGGACACATTATTCAATATCTGTTAGTCACGTCTGTGGAACTTGTTCAGTTTATGTCTCAGTTGTTGAATCTTGTTATGTTCATACAAATATTTACACATGTTAAGTTTGCTGAAAATAAACGCAGTTGACAGTGAGAGGATGTGCTGAGTTTATGTTTTGAGGAAAATATTTCATATTGTCAATGTTTTAGTGTGCATGCCATATAGGCCTATGGATGAATGGCTATAGGCTGGTGAATTAAAATCTCTCTTACACTCAGTGGACAGAAAACAATTAAATTAACTATAGTTATTAATTTACCTTTGATTATGACAGTATTGCCAAGTTTTGTTACATTATATCAGAGATTCTATAAATTCTAAACTATAGATATGGAATTCTGTACGTTGCAGCCAATTATTCACACAGGGAGGCGCCAAAGACCATGTATGGGTACGAATACAGGAAGGAATATTTCAGAACTGGTTAGAAGAAAATGCTTCTTAAAGTTATTATAACATATAAACATAATGCAATGTGTTTGTTATAAAATATTATTTAGTTGCAGCTATTAAACGTCATTTACAAGTCAAATGGAACTTTATTTTATTTTCCACCAAGCGGTCATGAACAGGGAGGAGCTCAACCACAGTTTACTTTCACTTTCACAGCCTTAGGAAATAAAATAACAGAAGTAGGTTAGGCTATGAACCACACATTGCTTTGGCATATATCATTTTAATTTACTTTTATTTATTATCTCAACAAACAAACGAATTAGCAAATATGCCCAAACTAACGCTCATCGGATTGTACCTTTGGATTTGTCTGGCGCAAAAGGTGGTTTCCGGAGGTAAATTGAACCGATTGGCAAGGCCGAACGTAGTTTTTGGCCTACTTCATGTTTGTAATGTTACTTGTGTGCTATAGCGTGCTTCCTGTATAGCCTACGATATTATCACATAATGTTTGACTATCACACACACACACACACACACACACACACACAGCCACAAACACACACAAACACTTTAGGAAGTGATCGATTATTCGAATATAAATATAAGTCTTGGGCTGCATTACAAACACTTGTATACACTTGCAGGGCAAGGGAGGATGGAATGATTTTAAATGAGCTGCACTTGCCTGGAAATTTGTCACTCGTTCATCCCGGATGATTATATTTTCTGCCATTGGTAGCTTGTGGGTGCTTTATATGTGCTACAGTCAATTATGATTGCATGTCTACTTATATTAACTATATCATTATTAATATACTCCTCCTGTATGATAGCTAGCAAATTAATTAGCTAACTAATGTAAGCCTGCCTAGCTGGAATTTCTGAAGGAAAATGTTTTATTTCTACAATTTCCAAAAGCTAACAAAACAAAAACCTCATTACTTTTACGATACATGTTTGTGCTGTCATGCGCATTAGTAGCACAATTTCAAACCTTTTTACATTCGTTTTTACTTACACTTGTATGTTGACTTATCCATATTGACGATGAGGTTTTAAGTTTCAGCTGACTTTTCTTAGTGGATGTACAATCATTGGGAATTAAAATATGGGGCGTTTTAGGCCCCGACGTGAACATAATTGTACACTCGCAAACTCAATCAAAAACGAGGGCTGAGGGGCTTACATTGCGAACTTTCCTTGTTTGGCTAATCGTTTGGACCGATGTCCAAGATGGTGACAGGGATTCCCCCAACGGCATAAGGCGAGGTTAAGTGGACGAGGGTGTGTCTTTTATGAGTTTGAAACGCAGCCCTGGCCTGACCAAGGCGTAAACCTACAGAAGGGTCTGCGTGATCATGGCAGGGGCGGTGATATGGACGGGCCTTGGAGGGGCAAGAAGGTATGGTAGCCCCCCTAAATACATTTTTAAAATATTTGTCATTTATTTGACTGAGATGCACACCGACAGAAAGAGCCAGCAATCTCAGATAAAGCATCCGAGCAAGCGAAACGTCTCCCCTCTGTCTCAGTATTTGTAGACAATGTATCTGATGCTATCTGGACTAAAAGAGTATGGCATGTTTCAGCAGAGAAGAAGAGGTGAAGTGAGAGGGCTCACTCTCGCCAAAATCAGTCAAGAATAAGCCCTATGTGCATAATATGCAGACATAACCTTGTATAATTACTCCTATATAATTACTCCTGCCAAAATGAAAATATTCAAAACATACTTCACCAGAGAGCATGACTTAGCCACAGAGGATCATTAAAATACTTCACCAGAGAGCATGACTTAGCCACAGAGGATCATTAAAATACTTCATCAGAGAGCATGACTTAGCCACAGAGGATCATTAAAATACTTCACCAGAGAGCATGACTTAGCCACAGAGGATCATTAAAATACTTCATCAGAGAGCATGACTTAGCCACAGAGGATCATTAAAATACTTCACCAGAGAGCATGACTTAGCCACAGAGGATCATTAAAATACTTCACCAGAGAGCATGACTTAGCCACAGAGGATCATTAAAATACATCACCAGAGAGCATGACTTAGCCACAGAGGATCAATAAAATACTTCACCAGAGAGCATGACTTAGCCACAGAGGATCATTAAAATACTTCACCAGAGATCATGACTTAGCCACAGAGGATCAATAAAATACTTCACCAGAGAGCATGACTTAGCCACAGAGGATCATTAAAATACTTCACCAGAGAGCATGACTTAGCCACAGAGGATCATTAAAATACTTCACCAGAGAGCATGACTTAGCCACAGAGGATCATTAAAATACTTCACCAGAGAGCATGACTTAGCCACAGAGGATCAATAAAATACTTCACCAGAGAGCATGACTTAGCCACAGAGGATCATTAAAATACTTCACCAGAGAGCATGACTTAGCCACAGAGGATCATTAAAATACTTCACCAGAGAGCATGACTTAGCCACAGAGGATCATTAAAATACTTCACCAGAGAGCTTGACTTAGCCACAGAGGATCATTAGCTTCTTAAAAAAATGTTTCAAATCACTAGTGCATTGGCCTTTGCCTTTCCCACGATTTGGGCAGCGGGCGTGCAATATGTCTAGCTCACTGAGTTTTGGCTATCAATAAGAATTTGTTCTTAACTGACTTGCCTAGTTAAATAAAGGTTAAATAAAAATATATATTTTTAAAGAATCTAAAATTTGTGTGAAAATAATGTGTCTTGAGTATAATTTTTTATGTTGCAACAAGAAGAAGAGGGGCGTGTTTCTCTCCAGAATGCATGCGCTCAGCTCTCCAGAATTCAACCCGCTATCTCCCGCCAATCCTTGCCCATTCATTGTTTCATTGTGTGAATTGTTCGCCGTTTGATTGTTTATTTTTGATCAATTCCACATTACATATGTCACAAGTAGGCCTAGTAAATGTGCCGTTAATCCCTCTTCATTTGGTTACATACATTTATGTTAATAGATTCATTAAATACAGTAATTTACCATTCTCGGGGTGGAAACATTGTTTGCAGGATTCACAACCTGCTACACTTGTGAGAAACAAGTTTTGGTTTATTTCATAACCATTATGAGTTTTGTCAAATCTTTTCCTTGTTATTTGTTTGGAGGGCTCTGTGAGCAATGAGCATGAGTCTGGTTTCTGTCTTGATCAAGTTGAGGGAGCACGTGAGTGCCTGTGCTCACATAGAAGTAGGCCTACCTGGCCTGCTGCATGCAACTGTAGGAAAGTGCCCATTTGGCAATGTCTGATTTCTGATTTTCTTAACTCACCACGTCCACCACTAATAGGCGGAACTTCACAGTGATTTTTTCTTCACCTCGCACATTGTAAACTAAGTGTTTTTACATCCATTGCAAATTATACTTCCTCAGTATTTGAAAAATCTTTCCAACACTCGATTATCAAAATATCATGATCTGATGATTCTATATATCCAGCAGAAACGTCTGTTCTGAGTTTACTGGTGCGGGAAACTCTAAGGGCCTGGAATAGACTAGTTGATACAATGTTGCAAGTTCGTTAGGGACAGCCAGTTGATGATTTGATACAATGTTGCAAGTTCGCTAGGGACAGCCAGTTGATGATTTGATACAATGTTGCAAGTTCGCTAGGGACAGCCAGTTGATGATTTGATACAATGTTGCAAGTTTGCTAGGGACAGCCAGTTGATGATTTGATACAATGTTGCAAGTTCGCTAGGTACAGCCAGTTGATGATTTGATACAATGTTGCAAGTTCGCTAGGGACAGCCAGTTGATGATTTGATACAATGTTGCAAGTTCGCTAGGGACAGCCAGTTGATGATTTGATACAATGTTGCAAGTTCGCTAGGGACAGCCAGTTGATGATTTGATACAATGTTGCAAGTTCGCTAGGGACAGCCAGTTGATGATTTGATACAATGTTGCAAGTTCGTTAGGGACAGCCAGTTGATGATTTGATACAATGTTGCAAGTTCGCTAGGGACAGCCAGTTGATGATTTGATACAATGTTGCAAGTTCGCTAGGGACAGCCAGTTGATGATTTGATACAATGTTGCAAGTTCGCTAGGGACAGCCAGTTGATGATTTGATACAATGTTGCAAGTTCGCTAGGGACAGCCAGTTGATGATTTGATACAATGTTGCAAGTTCTCTAGGGACAGCCAGTTGATGATTTGATACAATGTTGCAAGTTCGTTAGGGACAGCCAGTTGATGATTTGATACAATGTTGCAAGTTCGCTAGGGACAGCCAGTTGATGATTTGATACAATGTTGCAAGTTCGCTAGGGACAGCCAGTTGATGATTTGATACAATGTTGCAAGTTCGCTAGGGACAGCCAGTTGATGATTTGATACAATGTTGCAAGTTCGCTAGGGACAGCCAGTTGATGATTTGATACAATGTTGCAAGTTCGCTAGGGACAGCCAGTTGATGATTTGATACAATGTTGCAAGTTCGTTAGGGACAGCCAGTTGATGATTTGATACAATGTTGCAAGTTCGCTAGGGACAGCCAGTTGATGATTTGATACAATGTTGCAAGTTCGCTAGGGACAGCCAGTTGATGATTTGATACAATGTTGCAAGTTCGCTAGGGACAGCCAGTTGATGATTTGATACAATGTTGCAAGTTCGCTAGGGACAGCCAGTTGATGATTTGATACAATGTTGCAAGTTCTCTAGGGACAGCCAGTTGATGATTTGATACAATGTTGCAAGTTCGTTAGGGACAGCCAGTTGATGATTTGATACAATGTTGCAAGTTCGCTAGGGACAGCCAGTTGATGATTTGATACAATGTTGCAAGTTCGCTAGGGACAGCCAGTTGATGATTTGATACAATGTTGCAAGTTCGCTAGGGACAGCCAGTTGATGATTTGATACAATGTTGCAAGTTCGCTAGGGACAGCCAGTTGATGATTTGATACAATGTTGCAAGTTCGCTAGGGACAGCCAGTTGATGATTTGATACAATGTTGCAAGTTCGCTAGGGACAGCCAGTTGATGATTTGATACAATGTTGCGCTTCACAAGCAATAGCTCAAGTCAAGACAGATAGAAAGGGAGGCAGACTGGCGGAGTAGAGAGATGAATGTGATTGAAAGAACCAGCATTTTCATCAGGATATTTCATACTGTTTTAATTGTCGGTTTAGGTCTATCTATCGTACTTAGTTGTTGATGGAATTTATAGGCCTACTGCTGCATTGGCCTGTAGACTATCTCTGAGTTCTATAGCCGCCAATGGACCACAGTGTATCAATGTGTCCATATGGCAGAGGCTGGTGCTCTCGCCTTAAACCAGGTGTACACTACACGATTTTGGCCATGATTTAGTGTCCCAAGCCTAGTTTTTGAGATTGGAGACAAAATTCCCATGTCGTTGCCTACTCCGGGCGCGCGGCCATCACCGACGCTCGTTTAATGTGAGTAGATCAAAGACGCAATCTGAAGGCTACCGATCTCGTCTTTGAGCAGTACCAGACATCCCAATATAATCAAACATGTTTGATTTTATCGGCACAAAATCTACAGTGCTCTTGTAGTGTGAGATGTGCAACAACAAGTTTCGGAGAACGATGATCAGGAATAGCCAATAAGAGCTCGGCAGAGAAGTCAGTGAGATGATGACGTTGTTTCGCGTCACCCAAAATATGTAGATCTCGAGCAGGAGAAATGACTAGCCTGCTACTAGTATGCGTTTGTAATTCCCTTTAATCAAAGCCAAAGTGTCAAATCAGTACAGCCCTGAAGTTCACAAGCAATGTTATTCAATTCAAAATGTTGGCTAGATATTTGAACTCTGTATGGCAAGCGTTTATGAAGCTGCTTTGAGCCACAGCTCGTAGCTAAGTAAATCTAATCACATCATTGTTTTCACGAGACAGCGTGGTATCGAGAATCCTCACGACCAAGTGAAGAATCTTGTAGTGTGACCTCCGTCATCGTTTAGTGTGAGCACCACTACGTTGGCTACACCAAATAATGAATGGAAAACAGTCGTTTAATGTGAGAGGCTCAGCGTTGTTAGGATTTTGAAAGTCGTGTAGTGCCCACCCAGCTTTAGTATAATGTTAACTTTGAGATTTTTACAGTTAACCATGTGCCAATGATTTTGAGAAACGAAAATGTTATTATTGAATTGAAACTGTTCCACGAAAATAATCAGAGCCTTCATGCAGATCGGTAGAAATGGTAAGATAAATTGTAAGCTTCCCCAAACTTCAATCTCACGAGCTGCCTATGGTCTTTACTATAACACCCATAAAGAAAATGTGTGAACGAGCAAGCCGTGTCAAGCTATGGATATCAAAGGCCCATTCAACTGATTAGATCTGCACGCACGCTCCCTCAACGTTATCAGGAGAGAGAAACCACACACGTGCTCATTGCTCACATGGAGCACTTCAAACAAAGACAATGGAAAAAATGTACAACTCCTAAATGATGGTTACGAAATGAACCAACAGTTGTTTCTCACAAGTGTAGCAGGTTGTGAACTCTGCAAACAACGTTTCCACTCCGAGAATGAGAACGGTAAATGACTGTAATGCATGCATAAACATTAATTAATGTAACCAAATGACGGGGATTAACGGTACATTTTCTAGGCCTACTGGTTACATGTGTAATGGGGTATTGATAGAAATAAACAATCAAAGGGCAAACAGTTCACACAATGAAACAATGAATGGGCAACTATTAGCGGGAGACTGCGGAGCACATTCTGGAGAGCTGAGTGCGTGCGTTGTGGAGAAAGATGTCCGTATATTCACCTCACACCCCTTACTTTATTATTTTCTCAATATTTTAAATGATACTCAAGACATATTATCTTCACACATATTAGATGCTTTTCACTGATAGCCACAACTTAATAATCAGCTAGACATATTGCCACTCGCGCTGAGCAAATGGCATAGGCCTATTCACTTGTGATTTGAAACAATCCACAGCTATTTTTTAAAGAAGCTAATGATCCTCTGTGGCTAAGTCAAGCTCTCTGGTAAAGTATTTTGAATGATTTTATTTAGACAGGAGTAATTATATAATTTTGGCAAAACATACATTTATTTTAGGGGAAGGTGGCATCCGAACAGTGCGCTGAGCACCCGCCAATTTTCCTTTCTAATTCGCAAGTGGCTGAAACCAGATATTTGTATATAATGACGAGATGCGAGTAGTTGTCCCAAAGGCGGGAATGCAGGCGACAAGTTTAGGTCCCATAGAAACGTGTTGGGTTTATTCAGGACAGATTTTGGCGAGAGTGAGCCCTCTCGCTTAGCCTATTAGTCTCCTACATATGGAGACAAAGGGGCGCTGTTTCCCTCGCCCGGATGCTTCATCTGAGATTGATGCGTCTTTCTGTCAGCGCGATTCTCGGTCAAATAAATGATCAACATTTCAATATTTTACTTGGACAGGCAATGAGGTACGGTATGGTAGGGCGGGCAGCCCATAACACCAGCTCTGCTTTATGAACAAATATTGATATAATAACCATCATATAGAAGTAAACTTACAGTTACACCACTCTGGCGAAGCGGTCTAAGGCACTACATTGCTAGAGGCGTCACTACAGACACCCTGGTTCGAATCCAGGCTGTATTACAACCGGCTGTGATTGGGAGTCCCATAGAGCTGGGTACAATTTGCCCAGCGTCGTCCGGTGTAGGCGTCATTGTAAATAATAATTTGTTCTTGACTAGTTAAATTAAGGTTAAATACAAAAATAAAACAATTACACGATTATATGGTGTGTGGTCCCACTATGACTCAGGAAACCATGCTGTTTATTAGGGTACAGATGAAATAAGCAGGGGTGCACCTTTCACTTGAGGAAAGGGGTCATGTCCCCCCCACATTCTGAAATGACATTTTAGTCCCCCCCGTTTTATCATTACAATGTGATACAAATAGAGGCAAAGGGTGCTTTAGAACTATGCGGACACCTCAGAGCGTGGCTGGATTTAGGACACCACAGAGCGGGCTTTCAGGCTGTGTGAAGGCAAAGCTTCTGGAAGGCTGGCTGGACCAGCATGGGTGTCAAAGGGTGTAGACCAAAACACAGCGGGAAAATGTAAACTCATCTTCTTTTTATTTAGTGAAGAAGGAAAACACAGTATACAAACATAAACGAACTGGACAGTCTCGTCAGGCACACAGCTAAACAAGAAACAATCTGCCACAAAATCCCATGACAAACACATTCCTATTTATAGGACCTTCAATCAGAGGCAACGATAGACAGCTGCCTCCAACTGAAGGCCCCAACACCAATTAGCTAAACATAGAAATACAAACGACTAGACTGAACATAGAAATAAACTAACATAGAACAATAACCAAAACCCTGGACTAATAAATCAAATACCCCTCTACATACACAACCACCCCGAACCATATAAACCAAATACCCCCTCTACATGAACACAACACAAACACACCCTGAACCACATAAAACAAATACCCCCTGCCACGTCCTGACCAAACTATAAGAACAAATAACCCCTTTACTGGTCAGGACGTGACAATGGGAGAGTTGAACATAGTTCACTGTATATGTGTTGCCCTCTTTCACCGAATTGTAAAAGCAAGCAAGCTACCACAAAAAATAGTCCCAAACCCAACCACAGTCCCACAATGTTACCGGCAAATCAAAAACGTCTAACACATCATTGTGATCTCTACAGCGCTGTTGGCTGGTCGTCATTGACCTTGCGTAGGCTTAAACACTGGTATACATTGATTTATAAGGCCATATTGGGTAAAATGCCATTTTATCTCTGCTCTTTTTTAATAAGGTCGGTAAATAAATATCAATTACGGTCCCATTCTCATTTGCTTTTAACAGTACCAAGAATTAGAACAGGTCATGGTAGAATAGTTTTAGTTACTCAGCTTTGTGGTCCTGGAATTCTCTCCTGAACATTTACAAATTTGATGATCTAGTCTCGTTTGATGGAATTTAAACACTTGATCGATGTACATGTCATAGAATAGTGTAATTGTCTTTAGGACAGCTGTTTTTTTGTCAAGACATTCGTGTTTTTTAACGTAATATGTAATTGTTGTACTGTGTGTGTGTGTATATAGTTTTGTTTAATGTTGTGTTAGTGTATGTAAGTTGTTTTGTCTGAAACTTTGTTCCCCCTGCTGCTATTGGACCAGGTCTCTCTTCAAAAAGAGATGCTATCTCAATGAGAAAAACCTGTATAATTAATGGTAAAAAATAAATTAAAAATAATGTTATTTTAGGCGTATGTGGGTCAGCTCACTTGCCAGCCATAGTCCCAGCAATTTTGCACCCTATAGGCAATATCAAATGCACTAAAATAACTTGAGAAATAGGTTAAATTACCAGAGATTCTCATATGGCCCTTATATTAGGGTATCTGTATTACTGGTGTAGATCAGCCAATATGCTAGATGTAGGTTGAAGAAAGCAGAGTTGGAGAGATTGAGCTATTCTTATAGCCTACTTTATAGGAGTGGTAAGATTTTCAGAAGGATAAATATGGGTGATCAATATTTAGGCCTTTCTATGCAATGTAGTAAACTATAGCTTAATGATAGGCCTATTTAGGAAGTACATTTCCTTGGAAAGATGATTTTGGACATGTAGTGTATGTGGACACCCCTTCAAATTAGTGGATTTAGCTATTTCAGCCACACCCGTTGCTGACAGGTGTATAAAATCGAGCACACCGCCATGCAATCTCCATATGCAAACATTGACAGTAGAATGGCCCGTACTGAAGAGCTCAGTGACTTTCAACGTGGCACCGTGATAGGATGTCACCTTTCCAACAAGTCAGTTTGTCAAATTTCCACCTTGCTAGAGCTGCCCCAGTCAACTGTAAGTGCTGTTATTAGTGTGAAGTGGAAACATCTAGGAGCAACAACGGCTCAGCCATGAAGAGGTAGGCCACACAAGCTCACACAGCGGGATTGTCTGTCCTCAGTTGCAATACTCACTACCAAGTTCCAAGCTACCTCTGGAAGCAACATCAGCACAATTAAAAATATATATATATTTCACCTTTATTTAACTAGGCAAGTCAGTTAAGAACAAATTCTTATTTTACAATGATGATCTACCCCAGCCAAATCCTCCCCTAACCCGGACGACGCTGGGTCAATTGTGCACCACCCTATGGGACTCCCAATCACCGCCAGTTGTGATACAGCCCGGGATAGAACCAAGGTCTGTAGTGACTCCTCTTGCACTGAGATGCAGTGCCTTAGACCGCTGCGCCACTCGGGAGCCCGAACGATTTGCGTTGGCCGGGAATAACTGTTCGTCGGGAGCTTCATGAAATGGATTTCCATGACTGAGCAGCCGCACACAAGCCTAA
Organism: Salmo trutta; assembly: GCF_901001165.1. Taxonomy (NCBI): domain Eukaryota; kingdom Metazoa; phylum Chordata; class Actinopteri; order Salmoniformes; family Salmonidae; genus Salmo; species Salmo trutta. The sequence goes on along the minus strand of NC_042995.1, from coordinate 6,781,903 downwards.
GATCACCATGCGCAATGCCAAGCGTCAGCTGGAGTGGTGTAAAGCTCGCCACCATTGGACTCTGGAGCAGTGGAAGCACGTTCTCTGAAGTGATGAATCACACTTCACCATCTGGCAGTCCGACAGACAAATCTTGTTTTGGCGGATGCCAGGAGAACGCTACCGGCCTGAATGCATAGTGCCAACTGTAAAGTTTGGTGGAGGAGGAATAATGGTGTGGGGCTTTTTCATGTTTTGGAATGAAAGGGAACACCGGCTGCGAGCCAGGCCTAATCGCCCAACATCAGTGCCCGACCTCACTAATGCTCTTGTGGCTGAATGGAAGCAAGTCCCCACAGCAATGTTCCAACATCTAGAGGAAACCTTCCCAGAAGAGTGGAGGCTGATATGGCAACAAAGGGGGGACCAACTCCTTATTAATGCCCATGATTTTGGAAAGATGTTCAACGAGCAGGTGTCCACATAATTTTGGTCATGTAGTGTAGCTGCCCCGCACTTCTCTGCCCATGCGTAAGCTATAGCCTACACTATTTAATTGAGACCACATGCACACTTAATAGTGCAGGTATGGCTACTGAACTGGAGGCAGCAAGAATGATGACAACGACACTTCCTACGTTATGCATAGGCCTATAGGATATAGCCTGCCTTTTAGGAGGACGATTTGCAGGCAGAGACAAATAAATGGCTAATCAATACTTATTAAAAAGGTGCAACGCTCGCTCACCATAGTAGCCTAACCTATGTGTGTGTTGTGCCTTTTCCTTTTCAATGATGATTAAATGTTTTGATTCCACTTTGACTTACGTTGGACCCTCCACTTCTTTCCAATATCAATATTTATTTACAGACACTGTAGTAAACTACAGTCCAATCATATTTCAGTTAACTGCCACGTGGTTCTCCACTCATGTAGGCAGCCTACTCTATCTCAATGAGTCCACACATACTAGACACACTTGAACTCTCAGGCCCAACTAGGAGAAGTAGACTACTGAAGTTGAAGCAGCGAATTCTAAGTGTGTGAATAATGCGAATAATATGTGGTTTTAATACAATAGGTAGGCTAACACATACAAAGCAGAAAGAGGACAGTTTCCAAATAATCTGTGGGACAATCTAAATACAGTGTTTTCATCCAAAAGTCGTCTGTCTGACCACCCGCTCCCACCTACAGACCGAGCCGCAATGATCTCTGTCGGAACCCGCAGACATCCCGCGGGAAAGCAGCCCTCTAGTACACAGTCAGTACACAACACTGCTCATCATGTCTCATCAGGATCAGATGGTGACAGGGGTTTCAGCAGGGTCAGACAGCCAGGGAAGACCAGTCTACAGAGCTCAGGTGAATTTAGCAGTATATTAACAATATCAGTGAATGATACAAAGTTCCATCTTGAATTGATGGGTAGACCTACAGTAGCTACAGGACAGCAGTTTAAAGCTATAGTCTGGGATCTGGGAATAATGGTCATTTCAATGAATGAACCATTGATTCTATTCTTGGGTGATATAATGTATAAATGTACACCAAGGTAATTCTTTGTCATGCCTCATTTTAGGAGGATCAGGTGTTGACAGGGGTCTTAGCAGGGTCAGACAGTCAGGGAAGACCAGTCTGTGATGGATTTCAGGGGAATGTTTGCAGATACAACACTCGCTTTGCAGCAAACACTGGACAAGCCAGATGCTATTTTAAGGCAGTCAGACAAACCTCCGAAGTTGATTTCCTAACTGTATCAAGGATTAATAGAGGCTTTTCCCGATGACACAAAACATGTAAAACAAAAATGTGAGGAAGTCCTGGTAGAAGCTATTGATGATGATGAATGGATACAGATATGTTTGAATGCCCAGTCAGGTTCATATCATCTCAGATATAAATTACTGCAGTTTAAGACCACCCACAGAATGTGCATGAATAACATGCACTCGGAAATGTCATTCCTCTGCTGGAGGTGTAAAACACAAAAGGGGGCATATGTGCATATGTTATGTTCTTGTGAAAGCTGGCTGAATTCTGACAAAGAGTATGTTCTTTTATCTCAGCAGTCCTACAGATTCTCCCTTCGCCCTGTTTTTGTTTGCTTTAAATGTTGATATTGGAGACTTATCTGAAGAAACTGCATTTATAGCGGATAAGAAATGTATTGCCATTAATTGGAAGGTTGGTTATGTATCACTAGCTTTGATCTATTACCAGATTAAGGGTATACTGGGAAACTTTCATAAGGTCTGGATGCCTTATATGGAATTCAATACGACTAAAGGAGTCTGTATTGAAAACATGCCCACACCAAGGGAGATATCTATTTCGGCAATCCCTAGCTGCTGGGGGTCTGCAGTCCTGTGGGTGGTCACTCTGGCCTTAGCCTAACACACCCGAAACCAATAATATATGTTTCACTAAGATCCTAAAGCTGGGTGGGGTGTGTTGGGTTGGGGCGCTGCAGGGTGGTGGACCCCCTAGGGACAGGACGGGGGTACCCAGCTATATTGTGTGCAAGTAAAAAGAGATCTACAGTACTATTAGTCCTATGAAATTAATTTTTGCTATTTCTGTGTGTTAATGTATATTTGAGGTGTACACTGCATTCGGAAAGTATTCAGACTTTTTCCACATTTTGTTACGTTACAGCCTTATTCTAAAATGGATTAAATAACAACAAATCCTCATCAATCTACACACAATACCCCATAATGACAAAGCGAAAACAGGTTTTTAGAAATGTTTGTAAAAAAACGATATACTTATTTACATAATTATTCAGACCCTTCGCTATGAAACTCGAAATTAAGCTCAGGTGCAACCTGTTTCCATTGATCATCCTTGAGATGATTCTACAACTTGATTGGAGTCCACCTGTGGTAAATTCAATTGATTGGACCTGATTTGGAAAGGCACACACCTGTCTATATACGGTCCCACAGTTGAAAGTGAATGTCAGAGCAAAAACCAAGCCATGAGGTAGAAGGAATTGTCTGTATAACTCCGAGGCAAGATTGTGTCGAGGCACAGATCTGGGGAAGGGTACCAAAACATTTCTGCAGCATTGAAGGTCCCCAAGAACACAGTGGCCTCCATCATTCTTAAACGGAAGAACTTTGGAACCACCAAGAATCTTCCTGGAGCTGTCTGCCCGGCAATCGGGGGAGAAGGGCCTTGGTCAGGGAGGTGAACAAGAACCTGATGGTCACTTTGACAGAGTTCCTCTGTGGAGAAGGGAGAACCTTCCAGAAGGACAACCATCTCTGCAGCACTCCACCAATCAGGCCTTTGTCACGTCCTGACCCTAGTAAGATGTCATTTTCTATAGTAGAGTAGGTCAGGGCGTGACAGGGGGTGTTTTGGGTTTTTCTATGTCTTCTATTTCTATGTTTTAGTTCTAGATTTTCTATTTCTATGTTGGGGTTGTTTGGGTTGATCTCCAATTGGAGGCAGCTGATCCTCGTTGCCTCTGATTGGAGATGATATTTAAGTAGGGGTTTTTCTTCCTGGTTTTTTGTGGGTAGTTGTTTTCTGTTTAGTGTATGTCACCTGACGGAACTGTTGTCGGTCGTTTTGTTGTTTTGTTAAAGTGTATTGATTAAAAGTAAATATGAGCACTATACATGCTGCGCCTTGGTCCCCTTTATACGACCCGCGTTACAGCCTTTATGGTAGAGTGGCCAGACAGAAGACACTCCTCAGTAAAAGGCACATGACAGCCCACTTGGAGTTTCCCAAAAGGCACCTAAAGGACTCTCAGATCATGAGAAACAAAATTCTCTGGTCTGATGAAATCAAGAATGAACTATTTGACCTGAATGCCAAGCGTCACTTCTTGAGGAAACCTGGCACCATCTCGACGGTGAAGCATTGTGGTGGTAGCATCATGCTGTGGGGATGTTTTTCAGTGGCAGGGACAGGGAGACTCGTCAGGATCGAGGGAAAGATGAAGGGAGCAAAGTATAGAGAGATCCTTGATGAAAACCTGCTCCAGAGCGCTCAGGACCTCAGACTGGGGTGAAGGTTCACCTTCCAACAGGACAACGACCTTAAGCACACAGCCAAGACAATGCAGGAGTCTCTCCTTGAGTGGCCCAGCCAGAACCTGGACTTGAACCTGATCGAACATCTCGAGACCTGAAAATAGCTGTGCAGCAATGCTCCCCATACCACCTGACAGAGCTTAAGAGGATCTTCAGAGAAGAATGGGAGAAACTCCCTAAATACAGGTGTGCCAAGCTTGTGGGGTCATACGCAAGAAGACTCGAGGCTGTAATCGCTGCCAAAGGTGCTTCAACAAAGTACTTAGTAAAGGGTCTGAATACTTATGTAAATGTTATATTTCAGTTTTTTACTTTTAATAAATTCGCAAAATATTCTAAAAACCAGTTTTTACTTTGTCATTATGGGGTATTGTGTGTAGATTGATGAAGAAAAAAAATATTTAATCCCTTTTAGAATAAGGCTGTAACGCAACAAAATGTGGAAAAAGTCAAGGGGTCTGAATACTTTCCGAATGCTCTGTATGTGAAGAATACGTAGGATAGAATAGTTTATGTACAGCAATAGTTGAATAGGATGGCCTTAACTAGAATACAGTATATACATATGAAGTGGGTTAAACATTATGTAAACATTATTAAAGTGACGAGTGTTCCATCCATGTCTATGTTGTACCTTGGCTGCAAAGGGAACAAGAGGGCCGAACTTGGCCAGGCCATGAATCTGTACAGGAAAGCACATTAAGCTATAGATGGATTGATGGATGGATGGATAGACCGAATGTGTTTTTTTGTGTTTTTTTTTGTTTCCAAAACGTTCCCTTGTGAACAAAGAAAATGAAAGGTAGGAGCTGGGAAGGAACTTGTGTTTGGAGAGAGTTGAGTTATTGACTAGACTGGTGTGGGTCGGACTGGTGGGGGTCGGTCTGGTGGGGGTCAAGAGTTGTTCATTTGTTAGGCTATTGGTTAAAGGTGCAACACAATATTTATTATTGAATTACCTTTGATCAAGTTTAGTCTTATTAATCACTTAAACATATTTAATATTGATTTCTTACCTAGCTTGATGATTGTGGGCATTTGTGCTTTCTTTTTGTTCTAAATAGAGATGGCATAGTGGATTGTGTAAAAATTGCTTTAGATGCCCCAAAAAATGTTGGGACCCCCAGACGCCCTGCTAAGTTATTTCCCACCCACTTCTAAAAACAAAGTGGTGCCCCTGGAAATAACTTATGATGAACTTCCCAGGGTGGTGAAAGTTCACGGTGATCTTAATACTCCTTTCCAATAAATATTGAGGGTCTTATTCTGGTGACATGATTATCGATACTTGACTGCCGTAATAATCTCATGTAGACTAGCCTACCAGCACAGCCTACCCGCACTGTATCTGAGAGCTGTTGGCTAGAACGCAGGTGCCAAGACCAGAGTAGGCATTAGCCGACGCCAATGGTGACATTATTGACAAAAGACTTTACGATTTACATATATTTAAAAACATGAACATGTAGTGTGTGTGTGCATCTATCAGTTACACATACATGTCAATACATACATAGAAGTAGGTCACATGGGGGAGAGGCGCTGTGCCGTGAGGTGTAGATTTAGTTGTTGTTTTTAAACCAGCTTTGCTGTTAACTTGCGCTATATAAGATAGAAGGGAGTTCCATACACTCATGTGCACTACGTCATCACACACAGCCTTTTATCCTCAAAAAGTCTGTTTGATGGAAACATCTCTCTGGTGGGAAAATGTGCGTATTGTTTCATGCAGATTTTAGAATATTAGCATGGAAATCTGTCGCAGATTGGATAGAAACCTAGCTAGTGATATAATAGTGGACAGGGTGTAAAGAAAGACTTGCATCTGTAGTGTAGTCTAGATACATTTCTGCTCCAGTGGTGGTGGTGAGGGGGACATACTAGTCAAAGTGGGCTGTCTACATAGACCAGATACACCCAGCAAGCAGAATTCTAGACATAAAAAGTAAAGGTAGATGATAATGTCTCTTTCAATGCCAATAGGGTTAGGACTACATATTTATACCCCAACCATAATGTGTTACCCTGGATACATTGATACTCTGATACATGTATGAAATGTCTGCTTTTCCAGATGATCTTTCTTATAAAGTGGGTGATGAGCTCTGGTTGACGCCGGACAAGTCCACAGTGCCTGACTCCATCACAAGCATCCTATGGAAGCATGGGAAGAACAAGGTGGCAGAGTGGGACAAGGATTTTGGTGGTCTGGACATCTATGCTGCCTTCCAACAGCGTACAACCCTGAACCAGACTACTGGAGAGCTGAAAATCAGTGGATTGATGAAAACAGACAGTGGAGTTTATTCTGTGGAGTTCAACAGCAAACTGCTTGACAAGACATATACACTATCTGTTATCAGTAAGTGTTTCTGTCTGTGTGTGTGTGACTGTGTGTGTGTGAATGCCTCTATATGAAACAGCAGGTTGTGCAGTGCCTCACAAGCATTTTCCCAAATTATTCCTGTTTCTTTCCACTATTTACAGAGGCAGTCCCCAAACCCACAATCACTTCTTCCTGTAACCCAGACAAAACCATCTGCACTCTGACCTGTGAGGGCAACACCACTGATGCTGAACCTGTCACCTACAGTTGGAAAGTGGGAGAGAGCATGGGAGGTTGTAGACAAACAGCATAGTGTCTCTAAGAACAACACTGGCAAATCAAACAATGGTTACAAGTACACCTGCAAGCTGAAGAACCCTGTTAGTGAGGAAGTCAGCAAGCCAATTAGAGAGGTGTTTGGTCCAGGTGAGTGGACACTCATTTATTTTACCTTTATTTAACTAGGCAAGTCAGTTAAGAACAAATTCTTATTTTCAATGACAGCCTAGGAACAGTGGGCTAACTGCCTTGTTCAGGGGCAGAACGACAGATTTTTACCTTAGCTCAGGGATTTGATCTTCCAACCTTTCAGTTACTAGTCCAACACTCTAACCACTAGGCTACGCTGCCACCTCATAAGTATGTTACAGTCTTATGTATTGATTTGTCAGTAACACTGCTGGTGTTGTAGGACATTTTGAATGCTGCACTATGTTGAATTCCTGATCAACTCCTGTCAAAGTATCAATACAAAATGTGTTTTCATTTCAGAGCCTTCCATCAGAGATTTTGTTGGTGTTGTTGTTGTCACTGCCATTGTGGCATTTGTTTTCTTTGTCATAACAGGTAAGAACAGTACATCTATAGTAACAGAGCACTGCACATGTACATATTTCTGAAGCACAGATTGACATAACAGTAGCAACAACAGTGAGCTATACCCCCTGAAGGGGATACCTGTTCTACCTGTATTTACAGTAGTGTTCAGGCTACTGCTACAGACAAGACAGGGGGTTAGATGCACCACCTGTTGTAGGGCACTGTCTTCATAATGTGTCACAAGGAGGCATCAATTTGGACAGTTCACAGAATGGATTAGTCTAATATGAATTAATCAGCTAAAAGGATGGCAATGACTTTGTGGTAACCTAAAAATATGTTTATCGTACAATGGATATTGCATAGATGTGAAATCACTGGCTAGATTATTTTACCTTTGTCATAGGCTACATCCACCCTATTATTATTCAAAATAGGGCGGGATCAAAGTCAGGGAAAGCTGAATTTTATGCAAATACTTCCTGCCATCGCAGCGCGCTTGAAGTGCATCTCAACACAAGTCAATAAAAGATGTTAGGAAACTGCTAATAATAAGTCATGGGTAGAATCTGAATTGTTTACTCCTCGCATCCTCGCTTCCTTCTCAAAACCCATTGGAGGAGAAGGTCAGAGAGTAGGGACCTCTGGCTTTCTCATCCAATGGGTTTTGAGAAGTAGTAGAGGAGAGAGGACGCAAGGAGTATGCCACTGAGATTCTCCCCTAGTCGCACAAGTATGCAACGTTTTCCATACAATATCGACCACACCCTTTAACTTTAATGCGACTGTGCATAAGGCCTATCTACAGGTCCATTAAAGGATGCTTCATTTTGGCTGTGTGTGTGTGTGGGTTTACCATAAGAAGTAGGGAGTTTCCAGGGTTGGGTAGGTTACATTTAATCAGTTGCTCCCCAACCATGGGGGTTTCCACCAGGGGCTTCCATTGGGTATAGCAGGGTAGCTCAAGAACAATCATTTAAGAAAGTAGACTAAAATCATTCCAATCCCGATTTAAAATGCAACGGCTGTTTAGAGTATTGGATGGCATGGCTCAGAGAGCAGCTGCCAGCATGGTGCCTTTTCTTTCACTTTTAGAAAGCAGAGAACAGAGTGCCAGTTTGTTTTGCTGGTCAGCAGTTTAGGCCATATGCCGATTGCTTTGAATTTGATGTCAGCATTTGAACTCGTCCTTGTAAGCCTTGTTGTCATCTGATAGCCAGGGAATTGGGAGGTGGGGGAGCCCTACTTTTTGGTGACCATTTGAAACCAAAAGCTATTTTATTTATATTAAAATATAGGTTGTGATAGGTGTAGCCTAATTGGTATTTTCATTCATTCGGCCCAGGAGGCTACTGCCATTTTGGTTTCATGTATTGTTATAAAAATAAACACAACTGAACAACTTCCCCAGAATACATGTCCTGTTGGTTTTATAAAGCTAGGCTACTTATGGTTTTTAGTCCTCTGCATTCGTTCGTGTTCTCTCCTCCTGTGTCGTTGAAGACACTAATGACTTCCCACCAACATTGTCTTGTGCTCTTCCCACTTTCTACAAAGACCGTTGGTGGGAAGTCATTATAGATCTACACTGTATGCGCCGTTCCACAATGGTGGCTATAGCCTAGGGGGTCGGCAACCTTTTTCATCTGGAGAGCCTATTTACAATTATTCCTACCATTTCTAAAGTTCTGCGTGCCAGTTTTGATTTTCATATACGCATTATAGGCTAACTAACCGTGCCCAGAAAATGTTTAACTGCCCACAGACTGAAGAATTCTATAGCTGTCTACTAGACAGAGGTGCTGTCCATTCAGCACCAAGCCACTGAGCTCCACTATGCCTACCTGTACCGAGGAGCTGTCCATTCAGCAGTGCTGAATCACGGACGCAGCCTTACATGCTGACTGTTGTTATGTTACCTGAAATGCACAATGTCCTTTTTTCTGGATCTTTGTAGAATTTTTACCCATTTTGAGTCACACAAATCGTGTGTTCTCTATTCTGACAATTAATCCACAGATAAAAGGGGAAACCTAAGTAGTTTCTAGTAATTATTTGTATACATTTTTTGTTTCTAGTAATCTCCTTCAGTCTTCTTCTTCTTCTTTGGACTTTATATGGCGGTTGGCAATCAACTTTAAGGTGCATTACCACCACCAACTGGACTGAAGTGTGGACCTCAGTTCATCTTTCAATCACCCATGTGGGTATATGCTCCTAAAAACCAATGAGGAGATGGAAGAGATGGTTCTATTTTAGCACCCGGCTACGCAGACACCCATTGACGCACGCAATCATTTTGGATGGAATCATTGAATAACATGTACAGTGCATTCGGAAAGTATTGAGACCCCTTGACTTTTTCCACATTTTGTTGCATTACAGCCTTATTCTAAAATGTATTAAATAGCTTTTTGTGCCTCATAAATCCACACACAATACCCCATATTGACAAAGCAAAAACTGTTTTTTAGTATTTTTGCTAATTTATATATTTTTTTAAACAGAAATATAAAATTTCCGTAAGTATTCAGACCCATTACTCAATACTTTGTTGGAGCATCTTTGGCAGCGATTACAGCCTTGAGTCTTCTTGGATATGACGCGACAAGCTTGGCACACCTGTATTTGAGGAGTTTCTCCCATTCTTCTCAAGCTCTGACAGCTTGGATGGGGAGTGTCTCTGCACAGCTATTTTCAGGTCTCTCCAGAGGTGAACCTTTGCCCCAGTCTGAGGTCCTGAGCGCTCTGGAAAAGGTTTTCATAAAGGGTTACTCTGTACCTCTGCGCCGTTCATCTTTCCTTCGATCCTGACTAGTCTCCCTGCTGCTGAAAAACATACCCACACCACGATGCTGCCATCACCATGCTTCACTGTAGGGATGGTGCCAGGTTTCCTCCAGATGCAACGTTTGGCATTCAGGCCAAAGAGTTCAATCTTGGTTTCATCAGACCAGAGAATCTTGTTTCTCATGGTCTGAGAGTCTTTAGGTGCCTTTTGTCAAACTCCAAGCGGGCTGTCATGTGCCTTATACTGAGGAGTGGCTTCTGTGATTGATGGAGTGCTGATGAAATGGTTGTCCTTCTGGAAGATTCTCCCATCTCCACAGAGGTACTCTGGAGCTCTGTCAGAGTGACCATTTGGTTCTTGGTCACCTCCCTGACCAAGGCCATTCTCCCCCGATTGCTCAGTTTGGCCGGGCAGCTAGCCCGGGCAGCTAGCCCTAGGAAGAGTCTTGGTGGTTCCAAAGTTCTTCCATTTAAGAATTATGGAGGCCACTGTGTTCTTGGGGACCTTCAATGCTGCAGAAATGTTTTGGTAGACTTCTGCAGATCTGTGCCTCGACACAATCCTGTCTCTGAGCTCTATGGACAATTCCTTCAAACTCATGGCTTGGTTTTTGCTCTGACATGCACTGTCAACTGTGGAAACTTATATAGACAGGTGTGTGCCTTTCCAAATCATGTCCAATCAATTGAATTTACCACAGGTGGACACCAATCAAGTTGTAGAAACATCTCAAGGATGATCAATGTAAACAGGATGCACCTGAGCTCAATTTCGAGTCTCATAGCAAAGGGTCTGAATACTTATGTAAATAAGGTATTTCTGTTTTTTATTTTATTATATGTTTGCAAACATTTCTAAAAACCTATTTTCACTGTTTTATTATGGGGTATTGTATGTAGATTGATGAGGACATTTTTTTAATTTTATTAATTTTAGAATAAGGTTATAACGTAAGAATATTTGGAAAATGGGAAAGGGTCTGAATACCTTCTGAATGCATAGTATGTGTACATTTATTTTGCAACACCAGTGGAGTGGTCAGCATGTTAGCTCCCTTTAAAAAAGCATGTGTATATTTTATCATTTTTGTCATTCTTTGAGTTTGTTTGTCTTCATTCGTTCTTGTCGATTGTAGGCCTAAGTATGTCCTTTGATGTTTACCTTTTATTTCAATGCATGTGTAGGATTTATCTAGCATAGTTTGCATTCGCCGTCAGCTATTTAATGCACTGGTTACTTTCACATTGATTTGAAGTTGGCCTTGTGTAGGTACTGTATGCATGCTCTCAGAAATGATGTCTCCTTATTGCAGCTTAAACATGTAAATGTGGGTGAAGTCATACTCAATATCTGACAGAATGGTTACTACACAGACTTGTACTTTAAGAGGGGTTATTTCTCACTCTGTTAATCCAACACATAAGATACACAACCATGGATCAACTTGGAAAATAAAATATTTATTTTGTTACTCCTCAGGAATGTTGGTGTGGAAGAAAAGGACTGGTAGGATGATTATCTGTCTCTTCCTGTCTCAATTCTTCATACTCACTGCTTTACAATAAAATCATTTACATTTGGATTCCTGTGGAAACAAAGAACCATTTGAATGAAACTGTTAATAATGTCTTACATTTTTGTGTGCCTTTATCATCTCAGGATACACTTGGAACAACATTTTGAGCAAGCTTTTTTGTGGAATGTGTGGTAAGTGTTACCTTAACTTGACTCTGAGTGTTGTTTTTGTGCCATCCCAGAAATCCTGAAACCTGTGTGTGTGTGTGTGTGTGTGTGTGTGTGTGTGTGTGTGTGTGTGTGAGAGAGAGAAAGTGCACAGCTGTAATCCCACCACCCAGAATATTTCCACGTTTTCTCATCATAACCTTATGCAAACCTAAAGGACAAATACCTCCTAAATTCAAGGAACGTCTTCTACTCTGTTTGCTGTAAACAATGTTGATGGATGGTGTAACTTTACAGGGGATGCAGGCAACAATCAGAATTCTGTTGCCCCGGATACTGTTTATCACACTGTAGGGGATGATCAGGTCACCAACCTTGGAGCTTCAGGGGTTCTCTCTGGGGTAGCCATGGATACAATTTACAGCACTGTAGGGGAGAATTATTCTAGAGATTACTCCATGAATCAGAATAATAACAATCAGTCCACTAACACAGGTAGTAACACTAACACACCTTTTACATGGTACTTCTATGGGGACATTTTGGCAATGCAGATATGTGGAGATGTTGTCAGAAATGTGTTACTCATATTATTTGTGGTGGCATTTATTTGAAGAGCATGTTTTAGTGACATCTACATACAGTATGAGAAGGTGATTACTAATGTGAGTTTAAAGTTATCAGTGTGTGGGATAACCTATATAAAATGTATATGATGCAGTTGGAATCTGCAAGGAAAATGTGCTTTAAATTAAGTGCCGTAATGAGTTTTTGAAATAATGTTTGGTTTTGGTTTATCTATGCATTTTTGCACTGTCAAAACGTCACCCATTGAGGTAACACTGTGGATAAAGATCGTCACTGTCACCCCTTGCTAGTTTGTATGTTCCAAAAGCCAATTATTTAATGCGCTTCAGTGTGAGTCTTCTGTTTTATTTGAACTGTCAATCAGAACATTTTGAGTTATCAGAACTGCTTCCATGTTTTGTTTCAACATCTGAAGACCTTTGCAGGTTTTGTCGTCATACAGCAGAAGCAGCATAAAAGCTCATCTGCATATCTCAGAATATCACAATAATTTAGATTGCTGTTTTATTTGAATTCTGTTGATAACTGTAAGCAGGAAGTCACTGTGTATGATGCTATGCTTACTGGTGTACTTTATTGTGAAGTTGTTATTGTCTAAATAGAAGGTTAGTAAGAGGCAACTTGTAGGTGAGTACCACTACTATCTACACCATTTTGCTGACAGTCATTCTGAAATGATCCCTGTTCTACCTGTATTTACAGTAGATTTAAGGTGTGCATATACAGTACACCAGTTTGTTAGTGTTCTCTGTTGTGTCCTCTATTGAAGTAGCTTAGTGTCAATGTAGGAGAAATCTTCAACAGCTCATTGCTTGTGGTCTTGCCACTTTTTTCCATCATTTTTCTACAGAATCTTGGTTTTCCTGAAATCATGAGCTCATTTTAGACTGTATTAGATGTGTATCTGCGTATCTCAGAATATCATAGGAACTTAATTCTCTTTGTGTGGTTAGTGATTTCTTCTGTGATGGTACGTCCACAGAACTTTGCTAGAATCCAGCTTTGATTGTTCAAAGCAGATGAAGGGTTATGCTGAAATATCATTTGGTGCAACTGTGAACAAAACTCCCCTCTGTAAGCTCCACTACCCACAGACATGATAGGAGTCATACAGCCCTTAACTGGGGGAGATGATTTATAGACAAACTTTGTTATTCTGTCCTCAGGGACGGCTGGCAACAATGCCAACAGTGTTATGCCGGGGACAAAACATGAAGGTAAGATACTAGCTAGGTTTCCATCCAATTGGTGACAGATTTTCATGTGAATATTCTACAATCTGCATAAAACAATATGCATGTTTTCCCACCAGAGAGATGTTTCCATTAAACTGACTTGTTGCGGATAAAAGGCTGTGCGTGATGATGTAGTGCACATAAATAACTTTTGCAGTTCATTTCCCATCTACTGAATAAAAAATGCAACTTAAGTGGGTTTCCATCCCATTTTCAACTCTACTGATGGTTTCGTCACAAAACAATGGGCCCTCTAGCCAACGTCTCGCAGATACAGTGCGGGCATAGTATACATGATGAGATTATTATGGATAAAAATCAGATTCTTTTTTATTTGTCAAACAGCAGCCAACCATCAATCATCATGGTCCCAGTGTTAGGTTGTTATTTTTCAGAGTAAATAACTCACGGACACTAGAGAAGCTTGACCAAGCTTAATTCTTCCCAAAGGGTCGACACAGCTGTATTCAGACAAAAAAAAACATTTTTCACCATCACAAGTGTATATATACTCCACTTTAGACACCCCTCCTTCTCTCCAATCCTTACATCTTATGGTTCGACAGGAAGAGGGTAACAGGATAATATAACCATTAGTTCTCCTTTCAGGGGATCTGACCTGACCTCAACCCCTCCTTCGCCTAATCCACAGATGTCCTCTCGTATCACCTATCGCACTCCCGTGACTCTCTCCCGTCCACCCAGCACATTCCACAGCCACTCTGTCTTTCTACAGATCACACTCCTTTATATACGATACGTCTGATCTATCATGTTATTAATATCTCAATGTTCAAAGTTTAGCCTGAATCAAACACCAGAATAAGAATGTCAACATTTATTGGAAAGGAGCATCAAGTTCATCACCTTGCACTTTCACCACCTTGTGAAGTTCATCATTTATTTTGTCTGTAACATAGTAAACTGCGTACTTTCCCAAGTCGTAGTGGGAGGACCACACAACATGTCATTGCGTGACTTCAAGTTTACTTTAATATGATGGTTATTATATCAATATTTGTGCATAAAAGCAATTCCACTGTAATTTCTCACATAATTAATTTGAAAGACACAAAAAGATCCCACCTTGTCTAGCGTGTTTTGTCGACGTTTGAAAAGTTTACTGACATTAGCTGTTTCCATCAGGCTGGTCATGACATTTTTTTAATCGGACATGTACTTTACTCACGTTAAAAGGTTAGATGGACACCTGGTTACAGATTTGAGGTGAAAGTGGCATTCCACTGGAATTCTACAATCAAATATGTTGAGGATTGTGGTGGGTGGGAGTGCTTGTCCTGTCTAAGAAACCACTGTCTGGGAAACACTGGTGGTTCAGGAGAGAGGCTGTAGTACATGTTTTACCCTCTGTTTGTTTCCTCAGTGGGCGAGTCTAAAACGGATGGCAGCGCTGCACCAGTGGGCGCGGATGTGTCTAAAACGGATGGCAGCGCTGCACCAGTGGGCAAGGATGTGTCTAAAACAGATGGCAGCGCTGCACCAGTGGGCGCGGATGTGTCTAAAACGGATGGCAGCGCTGCACCAGTGGGCAAGGATGTGTCTAAAACAGATGGCAGTGCTGCACCAGTGGGCAAGGATGTGTCTAAAACAGATGGCAGTGCTGCACCAGTGGGCAAGGATGAGACTAAAATGGATGACAGCGCTGCACCAGGGGGCGACCTAAACGCAGCTGAAGGACAGGCAAATGGAGGTGTGTATGAGAAAGGGATAGTAAACCTCAAGTCCCTCTGAATGCATCAGGATAAATGTACAGACCTCAGGCTAGATGGGAAAGACTGGCATCATCTTAAACTGTCATAACAGAGCAGGAATCAGTGCCATTGTATTTACAGTATTCTTGAATCACATTAATTCTGAATGATTTCATTTCTCCAGTTCAGTTCTCCTACTGTGTTTTCTTGCAGAGGGGTTCGTGCTGCTGAACGAAGACAGGGTGAAGTACGACAATGGCAATGGAGAGGGTGCAGCAGAAGAGAATTCAGCATTGTAGGACGGTAAGTTGGTGTGTGATAAGAATGTAGACTGTTTTCACTTCATTTCCATTTATTGTGCAATACTTCTTCCCACACTCTGGTCAACTCACTATAAGTAGACTGTTAGTCTGTTACCAACTCTTGTTCCTACTAACTGATGTCTCTCTAGACAGGGAACCGTGGACCAGAGGTACACAGAGGATCATGAAGACAAGAGAACCCACCTTCTCATCTGGGTTACCAGCACTGGACGACAAGGCATTCTAACGTTCAGAGAACATTTCCATAGCAATAGACTGGCTTGTGTTCGGTGAAACTGAGGTCCATTTATAACATCACTGGTCCTTTCTGAACAAGTGTGCTTTATTAAAACAAGGAGTGGGAATAGTTTGACCCCTAGAAGACCTTTTTGCAATTTAGAGAAAGTATAAAATGCACAACCCCAACAAAGCAGAGCCCCTTTAAAGCATCATATTAATGCTTTGATAAGAAATGATAAAGCAGCAACAGAAATCATGAACCAACTCAAAATAGGACGCAATAAGGCTTTCTTGTATCAGATATAACCAGCAATCAAATTAATAGTCAATACCGTCAGTAGTCCAAAGGTCAAAGTCTGTCACGTCCTGACCATAGTAAGATGTTATTTTCTATGGTAGAGTAGGTCAGGGCGTGACAGGGGGTGTTTTGTGTTTTTCTATGTTTTCTATATCTATGTTTAGTTCTAGTTTTCTATTTCTATGTTTTTGGGGGGGGTGATCGCCAGTTAGAGGCAGCTGGTCCTCGTTGTCTCTAATTGGAGATGATACTTAAGTAGGGTTTTTTCCCCACCTGTGTTTGTGGGTAGTTGTATTCTGTTTAGTCTATGTACCTGACAGAACTATGAGCTTTCGGTTTTTCCTCTTTGTTATTGTGTTTTTGAGTTAAAATAGATTTCATCATGAGCACTCAACATGCTGCGCTTTGGTCCCCTCTCTACGACAGCCGTTACAGAACTACCCACCACAAAAGGACCAAGCAGCGTGGACAGGAATGGACCTGGGAAGAAATTCTGTACTGCAAGGGATCCTGGACGTGGGAGGAGATCAAAGCTGGATGGGATCGCCTCCCATTGGAACAGGTGGAGGCAGCGAGAGTAGAGCGGCGATGAGAAGAGGAACTAGCCCGGTAACAAGGCAAGCACAATAGGCTTTGGGGGGGGGCACATGGGGAGATTGGCAGAGTCAGGGTGGAGACCTGAGCCAACTCCCCGTGCTTACCGTGGGGGGTGAGTGATCGAGCAAGCACCGTGTTATGCGTGGGTGCGCACTGTCGCCAGTGCGCAGCTACAGCCCGGTGCGCTCGGTGCAAGCTTGCTAGAGTTGGCATTCAGCCAGGAAGGAGTGTGCCTGCTCAGTGTTCCTGGTCTCTGGTGCGTCTCTTCGATCCAGGTTATCCTGCGCCAGCTCTACGCACGGTACCCCCAGTTCGCCAGCACAATCCTGTGCAACCTGTTTCATCGCCCCGCGCTTGCCGGGCTACGGGGGTTATCCAGCCAGGACAGGTTGTGCCAGCCATAAGCTCCAGACCTCCAGCACGCCTCCATGGCCCAGTATACCCTGTGCCTGCTCTGCGCACCTGGCCTCCAGCGACGTTCCCTAGTCCGGTGAGACCTATTCCAGCTCCACGCAAGAAGCCTTCAGTGATGATCTATGGTCCGAAGCCTTCAGTGATGATCCATGGCCCGGAGCCTCCAGCGATGCTCCCCAGCCCAGAGCCTCCAGCGATGACCTACAGTCCGGTTCCTTCGACGATCCACGGTCCGGTGGTACTAAAGCAGAGGGATCAGCGGGGGTTACACCCTGAACCAGAGCCGCCTCCTCTGCTGGAGGATAACCTTATGTGGACTGCACTAGAGCCGCCATAAACAGGAGTTACCCACTCTACCCTCACGTTTTTGTTTTTTAGGAGCATTCGGAGTCTGTACCTTTGGGGGGGGGGGAATACTGTCACGTCCTTACCATAGTAAGATCTTATTTTCTGTGGTAGAGTAGGTCAGAGCGTGACGGGGTGTTTTGTGTTTTTCTATGTTTTCTATATCTATGTTTAGTTCAAGTGTTCTATTTCTGTTGTTTTTTGGGATGATCTCCAATTAGAGGCAGCTGGTCCTCGTTGTCTCTAATTGGAGATCATACTTAAGTAGGGTTTTTTCCCACCTGTGTTTGTGGGTAGTTGTATTCTGTTTAGTCTATGTACCTGACAGAACTGTGAGCTTTTGTTTTTTTCTTTGTTATTTTGTCTTTAGTGTTTTTGAGTTAAAATAAATTTCATCATGAGCACTCAACATGCTGCGCTTTGGTCCCCTCTCTACGACAGCTGTTACAAAGTCAAAGAGATTCAGTTCAACCAAAAATGTCCTTTAAATCCAGGCTTCTGAAGAATTATTCAGTTCTTTCCCAAAAAAAGGTAAATCCACAAAAAATATAAATTATATTCCATTAGTAAGAGCAGGAGAGTCAATCAAAAATTGACATTCGATCATATACACTCATCACTCTGTGGTGTTGAATGGAAGTCCAGTCATTTCCCTTTTTTTGGCAAATAATCCAGTGGAACACGTTTAAACTACACCATTATGGAACTATTTTACTTAAAAGATTTCCTCTGTTCCTCACACCACATACTTAAATTGACAGGTATCATTTCTGGCCAATCAACAGAATATCCACTCTGCGGCACTTACATCATGGCAAGGAATACATGCATGACCATTTATTCTGTTTCATATCACATTTCATGTGGCAACGTTACACGCGTTAGTTCATTTTAATCTCCTTTCATAAGTCATTTCCAAAGCTGCCTCTTCTACTCTGCATATTTCTGAGCTTCCACCTGTCCTCTCTTCTATTTAAGAACACTATTGCTAGCAAGTGTTATGCACATGTCAACATAAAGCAGAGGAATGCCCTGTACATACCTTAGGCCTACTGTATTTTAACTGAATTATTTGCTTGTTTGTATGCTTATTGACATGATAATTTCCCCCTGTTGTACATTAATCCTAGTGTATGTGTGTGTGTGTGTTATGTAAGTATTTTGTAATAAAGCCTTTATATATTTTGCAAAAAACACTCAGGCCAAATATATTTAAATATGAAATTAACAAGAGGTGCTGTGGAGAACTTGTCAGAGTATTTTTCTCTGCTCATTTAGGAGTATTTTGTTTGTATTAACATAAATATATGTATATACAGTAGCAGTCAAAAGTTTAGACACACCTACTCATTCAAGGGTTTTTTCTTTATTTACAATTTTCTACATTGTAGAATCATAGTGAAGATATCAAAATGAGACTGGTAACTCTAATGAACTTCTCCTCTGCAGCAGAGGTAACTCAGGGTCTTCCTTTCCTGTGGTGGTCCTCATGAGAGCCAGTTTCATCATAGCGCTTGATAGTTTTTGAAACTGCACTTGAAGAAACGTTCAATGTTCTTAATTTTCAAGAGGCAAAATAACCAGGGATGTTGTCTTGATAAGTGTGTGAATTAGACTATTTTCTTGTCCTGCTAAGCATTCAAAATGTGACACACTTTTGGGTGTCAGGGAAAATGTATGGAGTAAAAAGTACATTATTTTCTTTAGGAATGTAGTGAAGTAAAAGTTGTCCTAAATAGTAATGTTCAGATACCCCTCCAAAACGACTTAAGTAAATATACTTTAAAGTACTACTTAAGTACTTCACACCATTGCAGCTTTGCTCATTCTTGGCATTCTCTCAACCAGCTTCATGATGTAGTCACCTGGAATTCATTTCAATTAATAGGTTGCCTTGTTAAAAGTTAATCTGTGGAATTTGTTGCCTTCTTAATGCGTTTGAGCCAATCAGTTGTGTTGGGACAAGGTAGGGGTGGTATACAGAAGACAGTCCTATTTGGTGAAAGACCAAGTCCATATTATGGCAAGAACAGCTCAAGGAAGCAAAGACAAACAACAGTCCATCATTACTTTAAGACATGAAGGTCAGTCAATAACATTTTACTGAGGCCTTTTACCATTGAAAAAAATGGTGACGGTTCCTGTCTTAAGTGGGTGTTTCCTGTCTCGCGTTAGTATACTTTTACCGTGTGGTGTGAGCATGCTTTCCCGTGTGAGCTCACGGTTCATCCATAATATCTGGCATGCTCACGCGAGAGGGAACAGCTGGCTCTGGTCTACATATTGTCCCCTCCTGCTTGTCTCACCCGCACCGCCCAGAAACAATTAGCCAGTGTGATGTCTCACCCTGGGGACCCCCTCCGTGGGGCGGGGGCAATAGGTAGACCAGAGTGGCCCTGCCCCGATCAGAGAAAATTGGGTAGTGGGGCTTCTTGCTTTCTCTACCGTCTC
Organism: Salmo trutta; assembly: GCF_901001165.1. Lineage (NCBI taxonomy): Eukaryota > Metazoa > Chordata > Actinopteri > Salmoniformes > Salmonidae > Salmo > Salmo trutta. The sequence continues at coordinate 6,762,070 of NC_042995.1, read as the reverse complement.
TGTGGGAAGCATTGGAAGTGTTGATTTTGGGTGCACTGTGAGGGCTGGGTAATTTTGTGGTGTCTCAATAATTGTCATGATGACACCCTCAGAGGAAAAGTGTAAATCAGTTGCCTCCAGTGGCAGTGAGTGGGACAATTCTGGGCAAAGTGGGCAGCTCAGAAAGTTAATGTAATTCTTAATGCCAATGGAGTAACATTTATACCCTTTAAAATAAAGCGTTACCCTGGCTTCTAACTTGAATACATCAATACTCTTTTATATGTTTGGAATGTCTGTTTTTCCAGATCAGCTTAATCTTAAGGTGGGGGTAAGCTCATGTTGATGTAGGACCACAGTGACTGACCCCATCACAAGCATCATATGGAAGCATGGGAAGAACAAGGCAGACTGGGACAAGGATTTTGGTGGTCTGGACATCTATGCTGCCTTCAAAGAGCGTACAACCCTGAACCAGACTACTGGAGAGCTGAGAATCAGTGGATTGATGAAAATAGACAGTGGAGTTTGTTCTGTGCAGTTTAACAGCAGAGCCCCATCTGTTTAGCTATAAAAAAGTTGTGCATGTTATTTTGGTGTTAATACATGTCACATATCAGTTTGCAAACCTGTTAGTAGCCCACGTGCCTCACCTTAATAACTTGGTCCCTTTCCCCCTTATAACTTAGCCTAATGTTCTGACTTGGTGGTGCACATGTCATCATTTAATATTTTAAGAACTTTCATTGTCTGCTTATATGCCCCCTTTATTTATCACACTTCTGACTTGGTGTACAGGGAGAATATTGTAAGAACGGCCCATGTTCTGAATTCTGTCGCTGTACATTTCAAAAGTGCTTGTAACGATGACACTGTGAGTCGAAAAGCAGGTGAAACGTTTAATAAAACAACAAATATGAAACGAGACAGCAAAACAGTGGCATGAACACAGGAACAATACCGACTGAGGAATGAACGTAAGGGAGAGACAGATAAAGGGGAGGTAATAAGGAAGAAATGGTGTCCAGGTTGAATCATAAGGATCTGCAGGTGTGCTTAATGATGGATGCCAGGTGTGCATAATGATGAATCCCAGGACCGATGGTTAGTATTCTGGCGACGTCGAACACCAGAGGGGAGGAGCAGGAGTAGACCTGACAGTGCTGAACAAATAGTTATATTGATTACGTCCATCTTAGCTCGCTCATTAATATCTTAATCAAAATGACAGATTGCCTTTTATCCACTCATCGTTCCCTTATGCCATAGTTTGTACATCTAAATTGTCAGTAAAAACCACATTTGTTTAAGCAAGTCAGCCATATCAGCTATGTTATTTTAAAATGCAGTAAATGTGGCTGAATGAACTGTTTCAATGCCAGACAAGGCTCCTCTGATAACCAGGTGTAGCGGTGGTAAGGATTCCCTCCATGATGCTGAAAAGAAAGCTCTGCTGTTGGGCACCGTTTGTCACTGTTATAGTGCAATTCATGTATTTGTTAGTGTTGTGTTGTGGCTTTGCTGGCATGCATCTACCATTTTATTTATTTTTTCCTCCACCAAGATCGCCACTGTTTACAAGACATATAAACTATCTGTCATCAGTACCTTGTTATATGTGTGTGTATATAGTGCTGTGAAAAAGTATTTGCCCCCTTTCTGATTTTCTCTATTGTAGCATATTTTTTGACACTGAATATTTTTTGATCTTCAACCAAAACATAATATTAGATAAAGGAAACCTGAGTGAACAAATAAAATGTGTATACTTGAGTGTTTTGGTGCATGAGCTGCTCGTTTCAGGTCCTTCCACAACATTTGGTGGTGGTAGTGTGATGGTTTGAGGATGCTTTGCTGTCTCAGTACTTGGACGACTTGCCATCATTGAAAGAACCATGAATTCTGCTCTGTATCAGATCATTCTGAAGGAGAATGTCAGGCCATCTGTCCCTGAGCTGAAGCTGAAATGCAGCTGGGTCATGCAGTAAAACAATGATCCAAAACACACAAGCAAGTCCACATCAGAATGGCTGAAAAGCAACAAATATAAACATTTTGGAATGGCCTAGTCCAGACCTAAGCCCAACAGATGTTGTGCAAGGATCTGAAACTAGCAATAAATGCACCAAAACCCTCAAATTTAGCTGAGTTAAGGCAGTTCTCCGTGGAAAAGTAGGCCAATATTCCTCCACAGCAACGTGAGACACTGATCAACAATTACAGGAAGCATTTGGTTGGAGTCATTGCAGCTAAAGGTGGCACAACCAGTTATTGAGTGTAAAGGCAATTACTTTTTCACACAGGGGCATTGAGTGTTGCATAACTTTGTTTATTAAATCAATTAAATAAGTATCCATATGTTGTGTTACTTGTTCACTTCGGTTCCCTTTCTAATTTTATGTTTTGGTTGAAGATCTAAAAACATTCAGTGTCAAAACAATATAAAAAAATAGAGAATCAGAAAGGGGGCAAGTACTTTTTCACGGGACTGTATGTGTACGTGTGTGTTCATGTATGTGTACCTGTGTGTTCATGTATGTGTACGTGTGTGTTCATGTATGTGTACGTGTGTGTTCATGTATGTGTACGTGTGTGTTCATGTATGTGTACGTGTGTGTTCATGTATGTGTACGTGTGTGTTCATGTATGTGTACGTGTGTGTTCATGTATGTGTACGTGTGTGTTCATGTATGTGTACCTGTGTGTTCATGTATGTGTACCTGTGTGTTCATGTATGTGTACCTGTGTGTTCATGTATGTGTACGTGTGTGTTCATGTATGTGTACGTGTGTGTTCATGTATGTGTACGTGTGTGTTCATGTACGTGTGTGTTCATGTATGTGTACGTGTGTGTTCATGTATGTGTACGTGTGTGTTCATGTATGTGTACGTGTGTGTTCATGTATGTGTACGTGTGTGTTCATGTATGTGTACGTGTGTGTTCATGTATGTGTACGTGTGTGTTCATGTATGTGTACGTGTGTGTTCATGTATGTGTACCTGTGTGTTCATGTATGTGTATGTGTACGTGTGTGTTCATGTATGTGTACGTGTGTGTTCATGTATGTGTACGTGTGTGTTCATGTATGTGTACGTGTGTGTTCATGTATGTGTACGTGTGTGTTCATGTATGTGTACGTGTGTGTTCATGTATGTGTACGTGTGTGTTCATGTATGTGTACGTGTGTGTTCATGTATGTGTACGTGTGTGTTCATGTATGTGTACGTGTGTGTTCATGTATTTGTACTGTGTGAGAGGCTGCTGAGGGGAGGACGGCTCATGATAATGGCCGGAACGGAGCGAATGCTATGGCATCTAACACCTGGAAACCATGTGTTTGATCTATTTGATACAATTCCACTGTAGCTGTTACCACAAGCCCGACCTACCCAATTAAGGGTCCTCTGGGTCTGAAGGATGCTTTGTCTGGCCTGCTTGGTGGTAAGGATGCTGGGGCTTGGTCAGGGGGTCTAGTCTCAACTCTCTTTCCTCTGTGAAGGAGAATGAACAGATGAAATGAGGGAGGGAACAAAAGAAAGACAGATACTGTAGATACCGTAAATGTTTCTGTTCACACAACACCAACACTATAGCCGTAGACGTTTGACCTTTGGTCTGAAGCGATTACCTTCAAAGCGCATCTGGCTCTTGCGTCGGCTGCGGAAGCAGCACACCAAGGTGATGATGATGAGGAGGAGTACCAAGCCCCCTCCCCCGGCCAGGATGCACACCATGGGCAAGAAATCAAAACCAAACAGTAAACCATGACCTCCCGAGTCTGAGACAGCTGAGAGGAGGGTGGGGGATTAGGGGTGGAGCAGAGGAGAGAATTTGTCTTTATTTTTGTCTTTCTTTTTATGGGGTGCGCCGCCAATCTTAGATATTAGTTCCTTTTTTCTTTAGAAACAGAAGAAGAAAAACAGAGAGACAGAAAAAAACAGAGGAAAGAGAAAGAGAGATTCACAAAGAGAATTGCGATTGAGCCCTTTAAAACATACTGTACCGTTGCATATTGGCTTGATGGTGTCACTTGTCTCCGTGCTGACCTTGTTGACTGCAGAGCAGGTGAAGGTGTCTGTCTTTTTCTGTGGTTTCAGAGGGATGGTCAAATGTGGCTCTGTTTTCTTATCTATGGGATTTCCGTTCTGGTTCCACTGGAAAGTCACTCCCTCAATGTTGGTCAAGGTACAGGTAAAGATGATGTCCTTATCAGAACAGGTTATATTCACTGAGGGCTTGGAGACCTTTTCTGGAGAGAAACAAAATGGCCACTGTCAGTGTCTCTAAAGGAGAGGATAGTTCTTGTATGGCTGGAAAGAAAGAGAGAAAGAGACCTACCCATCACACACAGTATGAAGGACTGCTCAGTGCTAATTATCCCATCGCTGTTGGACACCACTGCTTTATAAGTACCTTCATCTGCCAACTTCAGGTCTTTGAGCTGAAGAGACCCATCATTGGAGATGTCCTCAGCCTTGCCTGGTTTGAACTTTCCATTCTTTCTTTTAAATATAAGTTTTTCATTGTGTTTCCAGGTTAATTCTTTCGAACTCAAGTCAGGGTATTTCAGAGGGATGGAGAAGGGATCTCCACGTGGGATATAATACTGGCATGAATCTGTGATAGAAGAGAAGAGATCAGAATAATTCTCTGTTGTTGCTGACGGTAGCATACTTTTATTACATTTTGGGGTCAATAAAGAATTTGAAAATGTGATCTAATTCAGTTCTTATTATTGACATGTTTGGTCAAGCATTTATCTACAGTATAAATGACCAATTATGTATTCTACATTTCAAAGTAACGTAAGTCCATTGTTAGTTCCTCATGATTTGTCAGTTAGGCTACCAGGAGTATATGCTCTAAAACAGGCCTGTAAAATAAAGTGTCACAACTTAAACCAAGTGTTTCTAACTTGGATCATGAAAAGATGTGTTCAACTGGTTGGGTTAGCCACAGTAACCCAGATAATTATTTTACATCTTCCTGTTCTTGTGTACTGGGTGTTTGAAACAGAACATGTCTAAAACCACAACTTTCTGAAAGGCCACAGATACTAAAACAACAGGACCTCTTCAAATCAAATGGCCTATCTGGGGACAATATCATAGACACAGATGGTCAGATTAAACCTTCTCCTTGAGTAAATAGGATGTTAATCTTGGTCAAAAGACCGATATTTTATACATTTATATATCAATGGTAATTGACATAAAATAAATTACATTGGCATAGAAAAAAAACACTTAAGTAAAGAAATAAGTATTGTACCCCATAATGATCTTAAAATATTTAAATAGCATTTACAACATCCATACAAATCATTCTAATAATGAGATAAAATTGCGATATCAAAGATCGAATCCCCGAGCTGACAAGGTAAAAATCTGTCGTTCTGCCCCTGAACAAGGCAGTTAACCCACTGTTCCTAGGCCGTCATTGTAAATAAGAATTTGTTCTTAACTGACTTGCCTATAAAGGTAAAATAAAATAAATTACATTGTTACATTTACAAGATAACACGTAATAGAGGCACCACAGAAGAGACATTTTCGATGTCATTTTTCATGCCCACGTCGTTGTTCATTTTCTCCCTAATGTTGCTCAAATCAATTGTGATCAAATGTGAAGGTTCAATAGCAATCCATGAATGTGACCATCAATAGGTAAGAGTTTCTTATTTACCAGATTGACCCTATTTGATGATCATTAAAATGAAAAACATTTCAAATCAATAGACATCCTCTTCTCAAATAACTGATCCAACAACTAATCATCTTTTTACTGTATAAAAAAAAAGTCCGGACTAAACAAAACATCTTCAAAAAACAATCCGGGGGGGGGGTGTTAGAGGGAGAGTGTCTTACCTGCTGCTGCTGAAAGAGAGATAAATCCATGAAGGACAAGGAATGCCAGTGACAATGTACAGGCCATTGTGTTGTTACTACATGTACTGTGAGAAAAATGTACAGGTTTCAGTTTAGTAGTCAGACCCTTTCCTGGGTCTCTGTGTGTGTGTCAGAAGAGGAAATGATCCAACCAGAAGGCCCTGTATGTGTTGTAGGGTACAAGACTTATTGAAGTCACAACAGTATACTCTGTAATTCACTGAAACATACACTAATTTCAATATAACTGTCAAGCACAAAGCTTTAACTCAGTAAACCATAACTCAATTTATCAACAGTCAATAAAGTGTTTGAAAAACCATTATACAAATAATACCGCAAAATATCTTATTAACAACGCACATGTTCATTCACAATCGACATAAAATAGCAGCTAATCTCAGTACGAAGCTAGCCTTAGCTGCAACCGAGCAGGGCTCATATTACTCTCTGCAAACTTAACTCTAACTTCCTCAAGATGTTACTAAGACACACCTTAAACACTCTTGACATGTTGGCGAGTTATTACATTTAAATGACTCTGTTTTATCATCAATAACGTACCTGAAAAAGGGGAGAAATAATCACGAGTGTGATACGGTATTGTTTCCTCACTGAGAACTTTTCCTGCAATAAGGAAAAGACCGGGATTTCCCCGCGAACTTGGGTGGAAATCAGAGCAATCGATCTCAGGCTCATAGATTAAGAGCATTTAGTAGATCACAGATTAACACTTTTCCCCTTCAATTAGGCACCACAAAATAAAGTAATCAATATAACGTTTACACATTCCTTTTACAATTCTTACCCTTTGTACGCTTGATGGATTTTAACTTTTTAACACAATTATATGAATGTTATCAATATCTATCAACTAATACAGAATGCATGATCTTTGTAACCTTAGATGTTTTAAGATCCTCACATACTATGAACTTACTAATACTTTTTAATGTATAACAGGCTATGAGTAGGTGACTGGGCTTGAATTGGAATAGGCCAAGCCAGTGAACTACAGTTTTCATGCATTGTAGAGCTATGCTGACATCTAGTGTTACTTGTATCACCTGCACTTTTGAAATTCAAATAGCCTTTTATCAACTTGAAACAGTCAGTATACAGTATACACCTTGCTGGTGTGACGGTGTTATACAATACGAGCGCATATTTCAGCGAGCGCTCGTAAACCACGCCCCCAGTGGGCAGAGTCAGGCATGTTGGACTGGAAACATTTTCATTTTTAAAAAGCCTCTCATTTTACATGGTTCTGTGTAGCTAATATATTTGAGACCAGTATATTGCAGTTAATTTCGTTTTTGACTTAAGTAAAATATATTTGAGTAGTAAACAGGGAAACAACAAAGATCAAGTCCCAGACAGTTCGCATTAGAACATACCATAATTTACTACCTTAATTATTGGGGTCATCTGGTTACCTGGTTATATGATGAGCTCGTTGACAAAACAGACCATGGGAGCCCTTTATACACGGAGATGTATTTGTCAAAGGCCAGAGGTGGAGAAAGGTTTATAGCAGTGAATGTCATCAAATGATTTATTGTTATAGTGTTTCTAAGTAGCAGCCATATAACAACTAGGGAAACTATACTACTCACTTTGATAGAACATTCAGATGTATCTGTCTCACTGTGGCGCTCTCTAGCTGAATTATTACAATTCCCTGCTGATCACAACAAAACTATTTATTTTGCTCAAATAGATATAGAATGAAATTGTGTTTTCTTTGGAAAGATGGGACTGGCCATTATAGAATGTTTAGTGTTCTGCCTGAGCGTGGCGCTGTTTACTGCAATTTTCTTCTTTTTTACTCATTGAAATAAATGGTGTTTCTTTAAAAAGATGCGCTCGGCTGACATGGACTGTTTCCTCACCTTACATGGACGGTTTTCTCAAGATGGTTGTTGGTTATTTACCAGGTAACAACAAGTAAAAACGGAACAAGGAATGAAGCCATAGACTCCTTATTTTACTCAACTAGATATTGTTACTTTGAAAAGTTTGGCCTGGCTGACATGACAAATACATTAAGGGGAAAGGATCTACAGAAACAGATGATGATTATATTTCTGCACATCTCTTTATGTGCAATGCTGGTTGCCATGGTTTAACAAAAATGCAGGCAAGATATTGAATGCTACCTGAATTGACTCAGAAAAGTAACATAAGTAGGCCTACAGTATCACAGCAAGGTCAAACAGGTGTGTGTGTTAGTCAGAGTATCCAGTGTCCACAGCAACACTACTGAGTATTCTCTACCCCCAGTGCATGTGGTGTACTATGGTTTTAGCCATGCTCTCACTAACCCTCATCTTTTTGCTTTGTCTTCCCTTCCGGAGGGCCTGAGGCTCTAGGACCGTGACTGCGGACACCCTGGCCCCCTCTAACTGCTACCTGCCTGAACTGATTTTGTCTCCTCCTCAAGTTACTAACCCCTCCCCACAAACCCAGATACCAGATGATTGGATACCATTATTTACCATGATGTCTTGATGAAAAGCCACCTGACCATAGGGTCTTGAAGTGTTAATACTTTCTGGATCTTGTCAGAGCCTGCTGGCCATGAAAACTGCCCTTTCCTTATTGAAATGATGAATAAGGGAAGACAATGCTTTCATTTTCAATTAAGACAAAATGAAGACAGTGTTAGAGATTAAATTATTTCATACGGTCTGTATCTCAGGCTTGTGCGGTGGAGGAGATCTTCGTGGGCTATACTCAGTCTTGTCTCAGGGTGGTAAGTTGGTGGTCTGTTGATATCCCTTTAGTGGCGTGGGGGCTGTGCTTTGGCAAAGTGGGTGGGGTTATATCCTGCCTGGTTGGCCCTGTCCGAGGGCATCGTCGGACGGGGCCACAGTGTCCTCCCACCCCACCCCCCCGTCTCAGCCTCCAGTATCTATGCTGCAATAGTCTATGTGCCGGGGGGCTAGGGTAAGTCCGTTATATCTGGTGTAATTCTCCTGCGGTTATGGAACCCTGACCTGTTCAGATGTGCTACCATGTCCAGGACCTGCTGTTTTCGACTCACTCTCTCTCTACCACGCCTGCTGTCTCGACTGCCATTTACTACTGAGGTACTGACCTGTTGCACCGTCTACAACCACTGTGATTATTATTTGACCCTGCTGGTCACCTATGAACATTTGAACATCCTGAAGAAGAATCAGGCCTTAATGGCCATGGACTCTTATAATCTCCACCCGGCACAGCCAGAAGAAGACTGGCCACCCCTCAGAGCCTGGTTCCTCTTTAGGTTTCTTCCTAGGTTCCTGCCTTTCAAGGGGTTTTTCCTATCCTTTTTATGGTTTTAGCTTGGGTTTTTGTATAGTACTTTAACGTCGGCTGATTTAAAAAGGGCTTTATAAATACATTTGATTGATTGATATCTGTATTACAGCAAGTTAAATAATGATTAGTGCAAACTGGAAAGTTGACTTCTTTCCCTAATAATTTCCTAAGGCAGAGGTATCTTGTCAGTTATCAGTTATTCCATACTGTAACGCCCTTGCCATAGAGAGGGGTTTTTTGTTCTTTATTTTGGTTAGGCCAGGGTGTTACATTGGGTGGGCGTTCTATGTTCCTTTTTCTATGTTTACGTATTTCTTTGTTTTGGGCCGAGTAGGGTTCCTAATCAGTTGTCTCTGATTAGGAATGATAGGCAGCCTGTTTTCCTTTGGGGTTTTGTGGGTAGTTGTTTTCTGTCTTGTGTGTGTTCACCTGGCAGAACTGTTGGCTTTCGTTTTCCTGTTTGTTTTTTGAAGTGTCTCATTAAAAATCATTATGACCACTTACCACGCTGCATCTTGGTCCCCTCTTCCAGACGATTGTTACAGAACTACCCACCACAACTGGATCAAGCAGCGTGCTCGGGAGGAGATGGACACCTGGTCTCGTCAGGAGTGGCTGCCAGGTGATCGAAAGATATCGGAGCCTACCCGGGAAGAACGAGAGGCAGCCCCCAAATTTTTTTTGGGGGGGGCACACGGGTAGTTCGGCTGGACCAGGGGTGAGGCTTTTCAGGTGCCTGCCTCTCGCACTCTCTCTCCAGTACGTCCTGTTCCTGCTCCTCGCACTAGCCTGAAGGAGTGTGTTACTAGTCTGGCGTCTCCAAAGCCAGTCCCACGCATCAGGCCTACAGTGCGCATTCCCTGTCCAGAGCCGCCAGAGCCGCCCGCCAGTCCGGAGCCGCCAGAGCCGCCCGCCAGTCCGGAGCCGCCAGAGCCGCCCGCCAGTCCGGAGCCGCCAGAGCCGCCCGCCAGTCCAGAGCCGCCAGAGCCGCCCGCCTGTCCGGAGCCGCCAGAGCCGCCCGCCAGCCTGGTGAGTCCTGTGCCTGCGCCCAGGGCCAGGCCTCCTTCATGTCTCCCCAGCCTGGTGAATCCTGGGCCAGAGCCGCCAGGGCCGCCCGCCAGCCCGGAGCCGCCAGGGCCGCCCGCCAGCCCGGAGCCGCCGGAGCCGCACACCAGCCCGGAGCCGCCCACCAGCCCGGAGCCGCCGGAGCCACCAGGGTCGCCCGCCAGCCGGGCACAGCCAGGGACGCCCGCCAGCATGGAGGCCTGACCAATGTCACATGAACATTTTCTCACGTCTTGTATGCATCTTCTCTTAAGGTACCTCAATGTCCTTACTGCCGGGGAAAATAGGTATTTTTAAACATTCCTATAACAGTAAGTCTCTCTTAGCAATGTCATGTACTTGAACGGTCAGGTCAGACGGGGGACTTTGCTATGTTTCCTGAGGCTGTAGTTAATGCTTTTCTTCTGTGTGATTCTGCAGAGGTTACGGTTCCATTAATGGCATCACCAGAAATCTGTTTTAACTCCATTAGGGACCTTTACTCACGTGTGTGTGTGTGTGTGTGTGTGTGTGTGTGTGTGTGTGTGTGTGTGTGTGTGTGTGTGTGTGTGTGTGTGTGTGTGTGTGTGTGGCAACACAGATAAAGCTGAAAAGGGGCAGGGGAATGAAGGTGTGTATGAAACTTAAGTGGACAGTTTACCCGTTAACAGAGTGCTCTGGCAGTTACAATACACTCAAGACATATTTTCCCCGGATGAGTTGATTCCTGTAACTTGCTGATTCTTTAATTTTTATGTTGTTATTCTGTCTCTCACTGTTCAAATAAACCTACCATTAAAATGATAGACTGATCATTTCTTTGTCAGTGGGTAAACGTACAAAATCAGCAGGGGATCAAATACTTTTTTCCCTCGCTGTATATAAGGTTCCACAGTCAACAGTGCATGTTAGAGCCAAAACCAAGCCATGAGGTCAAAGGAATTGCCCGTAGAGCCCCGAGACAGGATTGTGTCAAGGCACAGATTTGGGGAAGGGTACCAAAACATTTCTGCAGCATTGAAGGTCCCCAAGAACACAGTGGCCTCCATCGTTCTTAAATGGAAAAAGTTTGAAACCAGCAAGACTCTTCCTAGAGCTGGCCGCCTGGCCAAACTGAGCAATCGGGGAAGAAGGGCCTTGGTCAGGGAGGTGATCAAGAACCTGATGCTCCCAGAGTTCCTCTGTGGAGATGGGAGAAGCTTTTAGAAGGACAACCATCTCTGCAGCACTCCACCAATCAGGCCTTTATGGTAGTGGCCAGACAGAAGCCACTCCTCAGTAAAAGGCATATGACAGCCCGCTTGGAGTTTGGCAAAAGGCACCTGAAGGACTCTGGTCTGATGAAACCAAGATTGAACTCTTTGGCCTGAATGCCAAGCATCACGTCTGGAGGAAACCTGGCACCATTCCTACGGTGAAGCGTGGTGGCAGCATCATGCTGTGGTGATGTTTTTCAGCGGCAGGGACTGGGAGACTAGTCAGGATCGAGGGAAAGATGAACAGAGCAAAGTACATAGAGATCCTTGATGAAAACCTGCTCCAGAGCGCTCTGAAAGGGGCGGAGGTTCACCTTCCAACAGGACAGCGACCCTAAGCACATAGCCAAGACAACGCAGGAGACAACGCAGGACAACGCAGGCTTTGGGACAAGTCTCTGAATGTCCTTGAGTGGCCCAGTCAGAGCCTGGACTTGAACCCGATTTAACATTTCTGGAGAGTCCTGAAAATAGCTGTGCAGCGATGCTCTCCATACAACCTGACCGAGCTTGGCACACCCAAATACAGGTGTGCCAAGCTTGTAGCGTCATACCCAAGAGGACACGGGGCTGTAATCACAGCAAAAGGTGCTTCAACATAGTACTGAGTAAAGGGTGTGAATACTCATGTAAATGTTATATTATTTTTATTTATTTATTAATACATTTGGAAAAATGTAAACAAACCTGTTTTTGCTTTGTCCTTCTGGGGTCTTGTGTGTAGATTGATGAGGGGAAAACAGCTATTGAATCCATTTTAGAATAAGGCTAATGTAACAAAATGCTGAATAAGTCAAGGGGTCTGAATACTTTCCAAATGCACTGTATCCTGGTAAAAGACAAATGTTCGCTAACAGGGATGTAAACAAATTTGTGCAGAAATCTTTAGAGAAATAAGCTTTTGTGCATATGGAACATTTCTGGGATCTTTTATTTCAGCTCATTAAACATGGGACCAACATTTTACATGTGACATTTATATTTTTATTCAGTAAATCTTAAAGGCTATTTATACATACAATTTGTTTCATACCCATATGGGCGTGAGACAACATCCCTCCCTGTGGCTGTATGAGAAGTGTATGATGATAAGGGTAATGTATGTATTATGTTGAGTGTGTAATGTACAGTGTATATGTTGTATACAGCAGTACTGAGTGTCTAGGACAACTTTCCCTTTGGGACATTAAAGTTCATCCTCTTCCTATAAGCAGTATCTATAATTATATGTCAATATTTTAGGTTGACTATAATTTCATTACACAATTTCTGATATGTCACATGCCTTACTTTTACTTTCCTGCATCAGTAAAATCAGGAAATGCGTCATCTATGCCTCTACTGCCATTCATTCAAATTAGACTGGTTTTGGATTTCTCCCTGAACAAGATGTTTGCTATTTTTCCCTATTCTGGAACGTTGAGGGACTATGACATAGCCCCTCTAGTGGTTTAATAGGATCTATATTGATATAATAGTGGACAGCCTCCGAGTCAGGGTGTACCCAAAGATTTTCATCTGTGGTGTAGTCTAGATACATTTCTACTCCAGTGGTGGTGGTGAGGGGGGACATACTAGTCAAAGTGATCAGACTACATAGACCAGATACACCCAGCAAGCAGAATTCTAGACATAAACAGTAAAGGTTCATAATAAAGTATCTTTCTGTCACAATCGTCGTAAAGATGGGACCAAGGCGCAGCGGGAATGTGTATGCTCATCTTCTTTATTGAGAAGAAAAACCAAAACAAACACTTAAACAACAACGAGAAACAGTCCTGTGAGGCACACAGCTACACATACGGAACAACTACCCACAAAAACCCATGAAAAAACAACGAGGAACAGCTGCCTCCAATTGAAGGTCAACCCAATAAACTAAACATAGAAATAGAAAGACTAGAACAAACATAGAAATATACTAACATAGAACATTAACCAAAAACCCCAAAACACATAAAACAAACACGTCCTGACACGTCCTGACCAAACTACAATAACAAATAACCCCTTTACTGGTCAGGACGTAACATTTTCAATGCCCAAAGGGTTAGGACTACATATTTATACCCTAACCATAATGTGTTACCCTGGATACATTGATACTCTGATACATGTATGAAATGTCTGCTTTTCCATATCTTTCTCTTCAAGTGGGAGGGGAGCTCGTGTTGAAGCCAGACAAGTCCACAGTGCCTGACGCCATCACACGCATCCTATGGAAGCATGGGGAGTGCTGGGTGGCATATTAGGACAAGGATTTTGGTGGTCTGGAAATCTATGGTGCCTTCAAAGGCCACACAACCCTGGACCTGGCTACTGGAAAACTGAGAATCAGTGGATTGATGAAAACAGACAGTGGAGTTTATTCTGTGGAGTTCATCAGAAAACTGCTTGACAAGACATATAAGCTGTCTGTTATCAGTACGTTTTTTGTGTGTGCGCATATCTGTGTGGATGTACCCTTGTGTATGTGTGTGTGTGGTCGTGTAGAAACAGCAGGTTATGCAATGCCTCACAAGCATTTTTTTGGTTCAGTATACATTATACTGTGTATTATAAGTATTGGAGTTTTCTTTCAAATGATCTAATTAGAAAGAGTCTGTCTTTCTGTTCTCATTTGCAGATAAACCTAGCGGATCCAACCATCCTAAAGATGAATCAAAGGCTGATGATAAGACAACATGGCATTCACCTGGAATTCTGCCACTTAGCATCCTTTTCATTGTCATCCAGAAGTGAACACAACAAATACTAATGTGGTCTGTGTATGAGAATACTAACCTAAACTTTTCTTTCTCCTCCTCAGCTAAAGTCAGTGATGTAGTCCAGCCAGAACAAGGCAAGTCATTCAGTTAATTTAAGACTGTATAAGCAGAAGTAATTTCTGAAGTAGAATTTGTTGCAGTAGGAGAGAGGCTGTGGTTGATGTTGTCTTCTATGTGTGATTCTGCAGAGGTTACTGTTCCGCTAACTGCCATCACCAAAACAGTGGAAGATGACGCAGACAAAGCTGGAAAGGGGCAGGGGAATGGAGGTGTGTATGAAACTTAAGTTGTTAGATTCCTGTAACTGACTGATTCTGAAAAGCTAAATACATTATACTGTGTATTATAAGTATAGAGGGTTCATCTAGAACAGCGGTGTCAAACTCAGTCCATGAAGGGCTTAGTGTCTGTGGGTATTTGGTTTTTCCTTTCAGTTAAGACCTAGACAACCAGGTGAGGGGAGTTCTTCATTAATAGTGACCTTAATTCATCATTCAAGTACAAGGGAGGAGTGAAAACCCCAGACACTCGGCCCTCCGTGGAATGAGTTTGTCATGTGATCTAGAGGGTTTGCTTTTAACTATCTAATTAGAACAAGTTTGTGGTCAAAAATAGACAAACCAGGAAATCCCTGTACTGTTTGATTGTTGTACTTTATGAGGGTGTGAAGGGAGACCAGGGATGTGTGTGCGTGTGTGTGTGTGTGTGTGTGTGTGTGTGTGTGTGTGTGTGTGCGTGTGTGTGTGAATAAGTCCAACTCTTCTGTTGTGTGTTTTCTTGCCAGAAGCCAGTCCATTGATGGAATAGAAAGACACCCAGTAAAGAATCCAGTGTTTTAGGATGGTAAGTATGAGTCTGAGAAAGACACTAACCACAACATGTATTTAGAAAGCATTTGGAAGTGCTCACATTGTTATTATGTTAGTGATGATCAACATGTGGTATTTTAATTTTAATTTGGATCCAATGAAAGACAAACAATGAACAAGTCAGATTGGTGTTGGTATTCTTAAAGAAGAACACCTGTTGCATTTATAACATAAGACCAAGAGTTTTTCCAGACCATGTGACCTGACCAGGAAAAACTCCTGGCCCCAGTCATTAGTAATGTTTTGTCTTTCCTCTATTGCTTCCTTCCAGGTGGTGGTCTTCCTGGTGGGTTAACGGAGGACCAGAAAAATGGGGTTTGAAGGCTCTCAGTACATGCCTCCAAATCTGTTATATTGAGACAAACAACCAAGAAGAGAGAAACACATTTGAACTGTTGGAGATGATTTCAATGAAATCTAAATGTAAAATGAAGGAAAACAGGCAAACATTGCAGATAGTAACTTGCATTCAATCAGATGAAGTACAGAGCTACAAAAGTATTGGGACAGTGACACGCATGTTGTTGTTTTGGCTCTGTACTCCAGCACTTTGGATTTGAAATGATACAATGACTATGAGGTTAAAGTGCAGATGTCAGCTTTAATTTGAGGGTATTTTCATCCATATTGGTTGAGACGTTTAGAAATTGCAGCACTTTTTGTACATAGTCCCCCCATTTTTAGGGGGCCAAAAGTATCGGGACAAATTCACATGTGTATTATTGAGTCACTTTTATTCTAAATAAGAATATAATGTTTCTAAACACTTTTACATGAATACGGACGCTACCAAGATTACAGAATCCTGAATGAATCATGAATAATGCAATGAGGAGTGAGAAAGTTAGACGCACAAATATCATATCCCCAAAGAATGCTAACTTCCCCTGCTATTGTAACGGTGAGAGCCTGTCTTGGGGGTATGATTTGTGTGTCTAGCTGTGTTTAGACGTCTAAGTGTTTAGAAACATATTCTATTCTTACTTACAATATAAGTGACAGAATACATTATTTACCATTATTTTGTGTCCAATAGAAATGAATCTGCAAAACTAACAGCAAATGCATCCAACAAGTTTGTAGAGTCACAAGCTTGATGTAATCATTGTGTGCTAGAAATATGGGACCAAATACGGTGAATTTGTCCTAATACTTTTGGTCCTCTAAAATGGGGGGACTATTTACAACAACTGCTATAATTTCTAAACGGCTCACCCGATATGGATGAGAATACCCTGAAATTAAAGCTGACAGTCTGCACTGTAACCTCATAGTCATTGTATAATCCAAAGTGCTGGAGTACAGAGCCAAAACAACCCAAAAAGTCACTGTCCCAATACTTTTGGAGCTCACCGTATAACGTGATGAACAATGTGCTTTATGAACTAACAGTACTTCAGATATATGAGGGCAATATTTGTATTTCAGAACATTTCATGGACAAAAACAAAATATTATTTTATACTTTGAGGTAAATAGCTTTGTGGATTCTTACCCTTTCTCAGTATTCACGCGTCATCTTTACAAATCTCAAATCATTTTCTGCAGGTTGTGTTTGTAGTTTGAAGCCAATGTATCTGTCACACCCTGATCTGTTTCACCTGTCTTGTGCTTGTATCCACCCCCTACCCCCCAGATATCACCCATTTTCCCATTATACCCTGTGCATTTCTACCTGTGTTTTCTGTTTGTCTGTTGCCAGTTCGTCTTGTCTCGTCAAGCCTACCAGCGTTTTTCCCCATACTCCTGTTTTTCCTCTCTAGTCCCTGTTTTCTAGCTTTCCCACTTTTTACCATTCTGCCTGCCCTGAGCCTGCCTGCCGTTCTGTACCTTGTGACACTGCCCTGGATTACTAACCTCTGCCTGCCCTGACCCTGAGCCTGCCTGCCGTCCTGTACTTTTCGGACTCTGCTCTGGATTACTGACCTCTGCCTGCCCTTGACCTGTTGTTTTGCCTGCTCCCTGTATTTGTAAAAAACCTTTGTTACTTTGAACTTTCTGCATCTGGGTCTTGTCCTGAGGCCTGATAGTGTCAATCACTTTGTGGTTGAATAATTCCTTTTTAATTATTTTCTCCAGACCGCTTTATGCCAACCCACTCCACTTTCTGTTTTAAATTGCAACTGAATGAATGTCTTAAATCATTTTATAATTTACAAATTCTTCAAGACTTGACTTATGTCAAGGAATGTTTACAGGTTATTATTGTTTGTTATTTTTCTCTGAGTAAATTATGCCAACCCCCCCACCCCTACTAGGCAAAGTATGGTGTAGGGAGAAATTGTTGGTTGAGAGGATCCAGGCCTGAGAGGTAGAGCTCATCCTCATCTGCCTTGTAAAGAGAGAGAGCTCTGCAGTACTGAGATGTTGTATTACTAAGAGAGAGTTCTGCAGTACTGAGATGTTTTATTACTGAGAGAGAGCTCTGCAGCACTGAAATGTTTTATTACTAAGAGAGAGCTCTGCAGTACTGAGATGTTGTATTACTAAGAGAGAGCTCTGCAGTAGTGAGATGTTTTATTACTGAGAGAGAGCTCTGCAGTAACTGAGATGTTGTATTACTAAGAGAGAGCTCTGCGATATTAAGATATATTTTATTACTAAGAGAGAGCTCTGCAGTACTGAGATGTTGTATTACTAAGAGAGAGCTCTGCAGTACTGAGATGTTGTATTACTGAGAGAGAGCTCTGCAGTACTGAGATGTTTTATTACTGAGAGAGAGCTCTGCAGTACTGAGATGTTTTATTGCTAAGAGAGAGCTCTGCAGTACTGAGATGTATTACTAACAACAACGGTGCAAATGCAGAATCTTTATTTTTTTTAATACCTTAATATTTTAATTTGACAAACAGTGTTTGTCTTCATCAAATTCATTCAAAATACCCTCTTATTTACTTATATATGTCACGTCCTGACCAGCAGAGGGAGTAATTGTATTAGTTTTGGTCAGGACGTGGCAGAGGGTTTGTGTTTTGTATGCATTTCTACGTTCTGTCTAGTTTAGTTTTTCTATGTTTAGGATTGGGTGTTGGACTCTCAATTGGAGGCAGGTGTTTCTAGTTGCCTCTGATTGAGAGTCCTATATATAGGTGTGTGTTTGGTTTGGTATTTTGTGGGTAGTTGTTTTAGCCCTGCTGTTATGTGTATAGCCTGCTAAACTGTTTCCTGGTTCATTGTGTATTGTTTTTGGTGTTCACATTTAATAAATTATAATGTTGAGCACGTAACCCGCTACGCCTTGGTCCTCTCTTTACGAAGACAGCCGTTACAGAACTACCCACCACAAAAGGACCAAGCAGCGGAGTAAGGAGCAATGGGAATTCGATATGGACTGGCGGGAGAAATGGACCTGGGAGGAGATTCTGGATGGGGCAGGACCTTGGCATCAGGCTGGGGAATACCGTCGCCCAAGGGAAGAGATAGAGGAGGCCAAGGCAGAGAGGCGTCGATATGAGGCCATGTACACGCTGAGGGAGAAGCACGAGAGGCACCCCCAAGATTTCTTTTTGGGGGGGGCACACGGGTAGTTTGGCTAGGCCAAGGAAGAGCCATAAGCCAGCTACCCGTGCTTACAGGGAGGAACGTATGGAGTGGAGGGCGCCGAGTTATGAAGAAGTGCGCACGATCTCGCCCATACGTACGCACAGTCCAGTGCGAGTTTTTCCAGCCCCTCGCAGATGCCGTGCTAGAGTGGGCATCCAGCCTGGTAGGAGGATGCCTGCGCAGCGCGTCTGGTCGCCGGTACGCCTCCTAGAACCAGGCTACCCTACGCCCGCTCTACGCACGGTAACCATCAAGCCCCTGCACAGCCCAGTTCGCCCTGTACCAGCATCCCGCTTGTACAGGGCTGCTAGTTCCACCCAGCCAGGACGGGTTGTGCAGGAGGTGCGAGCAAGACCACCTATACGCCTCCATGGCCCAGTCTGTCCAGTTCCCACCTCTCGTGCTGACCCGGAAGTGCGTACCTCCAGTCTGACACGACCAGTACCAGCACCACGCATCAAGCTTCCAATAAGTCAGCCTAGTCCTACTCAGCCTGTTCCCGCTCCTCGCACTAGCCCTGAGGTGCATGTCCCCAGGCTGGTACCTCCACTACCAGCCCCACGCATCAGGCTTCCAGTGCGTCAGACCAGGCCAGAGTGTCCGGCAACAGTGCCTCGTCCAGAGTGTCCGGCAACAGTGCCTCGTCCAGAGTGTCCGGCAACAGTGCCTCGTCCAGAGTGTCCGGCAACAGTGCCTCGTCCAGAGTGTCCGGCAACAGTGCCTCGTCCAGAGTGTCCGGCAACAGTGCCTCGTCCAGAGTGTCCGGCAACAATGCCTCGTCCAGAGTGTCCGGCACCGGGTGAGACGGCCCACTGTCCGGAACCGGGTGAGTCTGGAACCGGGTGAGTCTGGGGAGACGGCCCACTGTCCGGAACCAGGTGAGTCTGCCGGCGACCCGGAACCGGGTGAGTCTGCATGTGATCCGGAACCGAGCGAATCAAAATAACTGAACTATGTGAGTCTGCTTACAGCTCGAAACCGAATGAGTCTACCTACGACCCGGGAACTGAGTGAGTTTGCCTACGGTCCAGAACCAAGAGACTCTGTCTACAGCCTGGAGGACAGTAGGCCGGAGCCAAAGCCACCTCCAGTATAGGTGGGTTGGGGAGGGGGGGTGTTGCACAGGTGACGTCGTTGACGGCAGACACCCTCCCTTCCCTCCCTTTAGTTTAGGGGGATATTTTTGTTGTTTGGGGGTTTTTGTGTTTTCTTTTGAGGTGCATTCGGGGTCTGCACCTTTAGGGGGGGTACTGTCATGTCCTGACCAGCAGAGGGAGTAATTGTATTAGTTTTGGTCAGGATGTGGCAGAGGGTTTGTGTGTTGTATGCATTTCTACGTTCTGTCTAGTTTAGTTTTTCTATGTTTAGGATTGGCTGTCTTATATATAGGTGTGTGTTTGGTTTGGTATTTTGTGGGTAGTTGTTTTAGCACTGCTGTTATGTGTATAGCCTGCTAAACTGTTTCCTGTCGTCGTTTCATTGTTTATTGTTTTTGGTGTTCACCTTGGTCCTCTCTTTACGAAGACAGCCGTTACTATATATATATATATATATATATATATATGTGTGTTTCCCAATATAATTTTGTTAGCCAGATTTACATTTTTGTCTCAAATAAATCTGTCCATCAATCTGTGATGGACCATAGTAAGGGGTAACAGCAGTGTACACTAGTTACCACCAGATTGGTGAGAACATTTGTTGGGCAAAACCACTAACCTGGGATATCTCAGGTTTTAGTTCTGTTACTGGTATTGCTTTCTTTTGGGAACGGACTAGAATGTTCTAAAATGGAGTCCTGGCGCATGCAAAAATGTACAATCATTGTATATATCACTGTTTAAACTCCAGACCTCACACTAGAGATGTGTTGATCACAGAATGCTTGTGTTGTCCATGTATACACATCTGAACACCAATTCTGTTTCAGAACTTTGTCTTAAGAATGTATTTTTTCCCCAAACTTGATTGGTTAAAGCAATACAGAGGAAGGTCCAAATAGGGCTGGGTTCAGACATCACCAACATGCATATCCCTATCTGAACCCTTCAGATCTGTGAATACTGAGCTGGGGAAAGAGACAAGTTAAAACTAGACTTAGATCATTCTCGTTGCATGTACTGGATGACTTCTCAGCCAGGTTCGCTTAACGATTCCTAAATCAAGTGTCAACTCCTTCCTTCTGAGACATGCTGCTGTGCAAAACAAATGCACTTCAAAGCGCAGTGTGACATCATCTATCTGCAACGACCTGAATCCCAGCCTGTATATACTGCCAATCCTTTGAGTTTGATATTTCTATTTTTTCAATAAAGGACTTGAGTTCTATATTGTATTTTATTTTTATGACCTCAAAGTAATAAGGTCGATTTTCTTTTCAAACCTGATTGGTGAAAGCAATATGCCATGCTATTGCCACCCCGTCACAAGGAGGCGCCAAAGAGTTAACACGACTAGGCAGAGACTGGGAGAAGGGTGGAGAATCTAGGGGCTACATTGTAACAATTAAGAAATGTGTGTAGTCTAATCTAAGCTACATTGTAACAATGTAAATTTGAGCCATTAGCCAACAAATTCTTAGCCACACAACAGTCCAGTTTCATTATCAAGAAGTTCTAGTAGCAAGCTGACTTTCCCTTCATAGTGTAACGAACCTGTCAGGCCACCGAAACTCGCACGTTGTTTGTTGACTAGCGTAAACAGTCTAGGACACTGATTTCCCATGAAATAATCAAGTTGTATTTTATTTGGATGAACAGACAGTGCATCCCAGCAATGACCCGCCACACAAAACGCCTTCCCAAAAACTCTCAGCATGCCTCCCATCTCCTCACATACAGCAACTAATTTGCATAACAGTGTGTGATAGGCTGAGAGACTTTTGAATGTGTAAACATTGCCCCCTTCTTAAACTGAACACATCCTGTGTTTAATAACATGGATAAACACACACAACAAAATAACCTCTGAGAAGTGTACAGTAACCAAACACATTCAGAATGCATTGACCAAACAGGCCTCCTAATTGTTCTTTGGGTTCTACCCCCCTGACCCATGTGATCTTCTGCTGCAATTGACTCAGGTGCTTGACCCGTCTCAAAGGAGTCACTTTCTCTTGTAGGTGCACAGGGCAACTCCGTGTTCACGTCCGTTTGTGTGGCATGAGTCTCTGTGTCTTCGACTGAGCTTTCAGTTCTGACAGTGTCCAGTTCCCGTTCTACTGAGACATTAACATTCCTTGGAGCCCACAGTCTCACAACGTCCCCCACCCTTATCCTGAAGGGTAACCTAGGCAACATTGGTTGCTTTTTCCTCGGAGCACCCTGTTTCCTTGAGGGGTAGTATGTCTGACTAGGCTCAAATGAGTCGGTGCTCAACTCAGTCTCTTGTCCCGTGCCAGTGACCTCATGCTCTGAAACAACCCCAAAGTAAGGTTTGAGCCTGTTGTAGTGTACCACGGCATGATAAGGTCCATTACACTGTACTACTTCATACAGCACCTCCAACAGTTTCTTTGTCATTTTGAAAGGACTGTTGAATTTCTTACTCAGTTTGGGTGACAACCCCTTTTTCCTCTGGTAGTTTCTAAGGCACACATATTCATTTTCCTCATACCTCTGGGGTGTCACCTTTGGATCAAAGTATTTATTTTGTTTACCCGTGGCTTTTAGGTGATTTCTCTTTACAGCTTCCCTTACAGTGCTTAAAGACCTTTGGACCTTTTCAACATACTGATAAACATACTGTTTCCCTTCATTTTGTTGTGCTCCCATAACCACATCAACCGGTAAAGTCATTTCAGCACCGAACAGCACCCTGTATGGCGTGAACCCTGTGGAAGATTGAACACTACTCCTGTATGACATCATCACATATGGGAGTATCTCATCCCAATTTCTTTGATTGTCATCAACAAAAAGGGACAGCATATTGATCAGAGTTCTGTTCATTCTTTCCACTAAACCATCTGATTGTGGGTTGTACGGAGTGGTTCGTGTTTTGTTCATTTGTAAAAGATTGCACATCTCTCTAAAAAGAGCAGATACAAAATTCCGCCCCTGGTTGCTACGAATAGAGAGGAACGCCTAGCTTCAACACAAATTCCTCTACCAGTTTCTTGGCCACTGTTACTGCGTCCTGATTGGGTATGGCATATGCCTCTGACCACCTAGTAAAGTAATCTGACACTACCATCATTTGTCTGTTACCCTGTCCTGTCTCTGTAAACAGACCCATTAAGTCTACAGCTATCCTCTCAAAAGGGCGGCCTGTGACTGAACTTGTCATGGGCGCTCTGGGGCCTGGATCCTGTAACTTGTATGCAGCGCATGCCACACAGCCCTTACACCACTGCTTTATGGCTCTCTGCCAGCCTGGCCAATAAAATCTTGCTCTGATTTTACGGGTGAGTTTTTCAACTCCTAAATGGCCTCCAGTTCTATCATTGTGGATAAAGGGAAGTATCTCATGTACGAGCTCATCTGGTACAACTCCTGTCCAGATGGTTTCATCTATCTCATAGTTTTGACTCTCAAGGCATAACACGCAATTCTTCAATGCCCCCAACACTTGTTTGAAAGGCCTGAACTTTGGCTCAGATTACAAATCCATAGGGATCTCGGCTCTATCCTCTTTTTTCATGTCTTTAACCTGTTATGGTATAGGGGGCAGTATTTTCACGGCCGGATAAAACACGTACCCGATTTAATCTGGTTACTACTCCTGCCCAGAAACTAGAATACGCATATAATTAGTAGATATGGATAGAAAACACTCTAAAGTTTCTAAAACTGTTTGAATGGTGTCTGTGAGTATAACAGAAATCATATGGCAGGCCAAAATCTGAGAAGATTCCATACAGGAAGTGCCCTGTCTGACAATTTGTTTTCCTTCTGTTGCATCTCTATCGAAAATACAGCATCTGTGCTGTAATGTGACATTTTCTAAGGCTTCCATTGGCTCCCAGAAGGCGCCTGAAAGTGGAATGAGGTGTCTGCTGTCTCTGGGCGAAGAACAGCAGGAGTACTTGTTAGTGGTCAGCCTGGAAACAGTGACACTGGAGATGCGCGCTCATGAGAATTCTCGAGCGAGTAAACTCCCACTGCCTTCCATTCTTCTTGCTAACGTGAAATCATTGTAAAATAAAATTGATGATCTATGACTAAGATTATCCTACCAACGGGACATTAAAAACTGTAACATCTTATGTTTCACCGAGATGTGGCTGAATGATGATACGGACAATATAGAGCTAGCGGGATTTCCCATGCACCGGTAGAACAGAGACGCTACCTCTGGTAAGACGAGGGGTGGGGGTGTGTGTCTTTTTGTCAATAACAGCTGGTGCGCGATGTCTAATATTAAAGAAGTCTCGAGGTATTGCTCATCTGAGGTACCTTAGTAAGCTGTAGACCACACTATCTACTAAGAGAGTTCTCATCTGTATTATTCGTAGCCATCTGTTTACCACCATAAAACAAAGCTGGCACTAACACCGCACTCAACCAACTCTATAAGGCCATAAGCGAAGAAGAACATTCTCACTCAGAAGCGGTGCTCCTAGTGGCCAGGGACTTTAATGCAGGCAAACTTAAATCAGTTTTACCAAATTTTTACCAGCATGTCACATGTGCAACCAGGGAGAAAAAAAATCCTAGACCACCTTTACTCCACACACAGAGATGCATACAAAGCTCTACCCCGCCCTCCATTTGGCAAGTCTGACCATAATTCTATCCTCCTGATTCCTGCTGACAAGCAAAAACTAAAGCAGGAAGTACCAGTGATTCACTCAATACGGAAGTGGTCAGATGACATGGATGCTACACTACAGGACTGTTTTGCTAGCACAGACTGGAATATGTTCCGGGATTCATCCAGTGGCATTGAGGAATACATCACTTCAGTCATTGGCTTCATCAATAAGTGCATTGATGACGTCATCCCCACAGTGACTGTACGTACATATCCCAACCAGAAGCCATTGATTACAGGCAACATCCGCATCAAGCTAAAGGCTAGAGCTGCTACTTTCAAGGAGCATGGAGACTAATCCGGATGCTTATAAGAAATCCCGCTATGCCCTCAGATGAAGCATCAAACAAGCAAAGCGTCAATACAAGATTAAGATTGAATCCTACTACACCGCCTCTGACGCTCGTCGGATGTGGCAGGGCTTGAAAACTATTATGGACTACAACGGGAAACCCAGACGCAAGCTGCCCAGTGATGCGAACCTACCAGACGAGCTAAATGCCTTTTATGCTCGCTTCGAAAGCAAGCAACACGAGAGCACAAGCTGTTCTGGATGACTGTGTGATAAAGCTCTCTGTAGCCGATGTGAACAAAACCTTTAAACAGGTCAACATTCACAAAGCCGCTGGGCCAGACGGATTACCAGGACATGTACTCAAAGCATGCACGGACCAACTGTCAAGTGTCTTCACTGACATTTTCAACCTCTCCCTGACCAAGTGTGTATTACCCACATGTTTCAAGCAGACCACCATAGTCCCTGTGCCCAAGGAAGCGAAGGTAACCTGCCTAAATGATTACAGCCCCGTGGCACTCACGTCGGTAGCCATGAAGTGCTTTGAAAGTCTGGTCATGGCTCACATCAACAGTATCCTCCCAGACACCCTAGACCACTCCAATTCGCATACCGCCCCAACAGATCCACAGATGACGCAATCTCAATCGCACTCCACACTGCCCTTTCTCACCTGGACAAATGGAACACCTATGTGAGAATGCTGTTCATTGACTACACCTCAGCGTTCAACACCATAGTGCCCACAAAGCTCATCACTAAGCTAAGGACTCTGGGAATAAACACCTCCCTCTGCAACTGGATCCTGAACTTCCTGACGGGCCGCCCCTAGGTGGTAAGAGTAGGCAGCAACATGTCTGCCACGCTGATCCTTAACACTGGGGCCCCTCAAGGGTGTGTACTCAGGCCCCTCCTGCATTCCCTGTTCCCCCACGACTGCGTGGCCAAACACGACTCCAACACCATCATTAAGTTTGCTGACGACACAACAGTGGTAGGCCTGATCATCAACAACGATGAGACGGCCTATAGGGAGGAGGTCAGAGAACTGGCAGTGTGGTGCCAGGACAACAACCTCTCCCTCAATGTGAGCAAGACAAAGGAGCTTATCGGGGACTACAGGAAAAGGCAGGCTGAACAGGCCCCCATTAACATCAACGGGGCTGTAGTGGAGTGGGTCGAGAGTTTCAACTTCCTTGGTGTTCACATCACCAACGAACTATCATGGTCCAAACATACCAAGACAGTCGTGAAGAGCGCACGACAAAAACTTTTCCCCCTCAGGAGACTGAAAAGATTTGGCATGGGTCCCCAGATCCTCAAAAGGTTCTACAGCTGCACCATCGATAGCATCCTGACCAGTTGTATCACCACCTGGTATGGCAACTGCTCAGCATCTGACCGTAAGGCGCTACAGAGGGTAGTGCGAACGGCCCAGTACATCACTGGGGCCAAGCTTCCAGCCATCCAGGACCTATATACTAGTCGGTGTCAGAGGAAAGGCCATAAAAATTGTCAGAGACTCCAGTCACCCAAGTTATAGACTGTTTTCTCTGCTACCGCACGGCAAGCGGTACTGGAGTGCCAAGTCTAGGACCAAAAGGCTCCTCAACAGCTTCTTCCCCCAAGCCATAAGACTGCTGAATAATTCATAAAATCGCCACCGGACAATTTACATTGACCACCCCAACCCCTCCCTTTTGTACACTGCTGCTACTTGCTGTTTGTTTGTCACCTATGCATAGTCACTTCGCCCCAACCTACATGTACATGTTACCTCAACTAGCCTGTACCCCCACACACTGACTCGGTACCGGTGCCACCTGTATATAGCCTCGTTATTGTAATTCTTATTGTGTTACTTTTATTATTACTTTTTATTTTACTCTACTTGGTAAATATTTTCTTCTTCTTGAACTGCACTGTTGATTAAGGGCTTGTAAGTAAACATTTCACGGTAAAGTCTACACTTGTTGTATTTGGCGCATGTGACAAATAAAGTTTGATTTGATTTTTGATTTTGATTTGACATAGTCAGCATCCAACTATGGCAATCAACATGTAAAATATTATTTTTCCATGACAATTTGTATAACTCAATCTTTTGTAGGATTATATTGACATAACAATTTTGTACCACAACACAGTGCTTTTAATCTGCATGCAAATGTAATTTTGTGCAATTGTACATCCCCCTGTTTTATATTAATCGTCATATGTATGTGCTGTGTATACTGTATTGTTCTTGTTTTGCTGACCCTATGCGGACATTGAACTGTTTGCATAACTTCCGTATGGGGACGTCATGACTAACTGGGGACAAAATCATGGTCCCCACAAGGCAGACCATTGGAACTGATAGAAAATGGCACGCTAATGTGAATATCTCATTATTTGAGTTTAGTCCCCAGACTGTGTTTTTTTCCGGTTACGGTGTGTGTAAGTGTGTATCTGGAGAGCGCCCCTGTGCCTGTGTTTTGGTACGGCAGTGTGAATATTTAGTGAGGCTCCGCCTTCATTTGCATAAGATTTGCGTATTTGGGGGACTTGAGGAAGGGGATTCAAGGAGGACCTTTCTCACCCTCACTCAACATTTTCACTTTCTTTTTTTAGTGTTCATTTTTTTAATGCATGTCAGTTAACCATAAAAGTACATTTATAAAATATAAATTATACCTGACCAGAAGTGTTCTCTATAAAAAATATGCTGACCAATCAAATTCTATCTATATTATATAGTCAAACTAAAACACTAGCTAAATGCATTGTATGAACAACCAAAGAATATATGGATTCATTGATTAATAAAAAACAACAAACATTCAATTTTGTGCAATTGTACATTCCCCTGTTTGATATTAATCGTATTATGTACACTACCGTTCAAAAGTTTGGGGTCACTTAGAAATGTTATTGTTTTTGAAAGAAAAGCACCATTTTTGTCCATTAAAATAACATCATTTTTTTTAACCTTTATTTAACTCGGCAAGTCAGTTAAGAACAAATTCTTATTTTCAATGACAGCCTAGGAACAGTGGGCTAACTTCCTTGTTTAGGGGCAGAATGACAGATTTGGCCCTCCCTGTAGCTCAGTTGGTAGAGCATGGTGTTTGTAACGCCAGGGTTGTGGGTTCGATTCCCACGGGGGGCCAGCACAGAAAAAAAAAAAAAAAGATGTTTAGAAATGAAATGTATGTATTCACTACTGTAAGTCGCTCTGGATAAGAGCGTCTGCTAAATGACTAAAATGTAAAAAATGTAAAAATGTACCTTGTTGATTTGACCTTGCAACCTTTTGGTTACTAGTCCAATGCTCTAACCACTAGGCTACGCTGCTGCACCAAATTGATCAGAAATACAGTGTAGACATTGTTAATGTTGTAAATGACTATTGTAGCTGGAAACAGCTGATTGTTAATGGAATATCTACGTAGGCGTACAGAGGCCCATTATCAGCAACCATCACTCCTGTGTTCCAATGGCATGTTGTGTTAGCTAATCCAAGTTTATCATTTTAAAAGTCTAATTGATCATTAGAAAACCCTTTTGCAATTATGTTAGCACAACTTCAAACTGTTGTTCTGATTTAAGAAGCAATAAAACTGGCCTTCTTTAGACTAGTTGAGTATCTGGAGCATCAGCATTTGTGGGTTCAATTACAGGCTCAAAATGGCCAGAAACAAGATGGGCTAAAGAACACAGACACTGGACAGAGGAAGATTGTAAAAAAGTGTTATGGACTGACAAATCTACGTTTGAGGTGTTCGGATGACAAAGAAGAACATTCGTGAGACGCAGAAAAAAATGAAAAGATGCTGGAGGAGGGCTTGACGCCATCTGTCAAGCATGGTGGAGTCAATGTGATGGTCTGGGGGTGCTTTGGTGGTGGTAAAGTGGGAGATTTGTACAGGGTAAAATGGATCTTGAAAAAGGAAGGCTATCACTCAATTTTGCAACGCCATGCCATACCCTGTGGACTGCGCTTAATTGGAGCCAATTTCCTCCTACAACAGAACAATGACCCAAAGCACAGCTCCAAACTATGCAAGAACTATTTAAGGAAGAAGCAGTCAGCTGGTATTCTGTCTATAATGGAGTGGCCAGCACAGTCACCGGATCTCAACCCTATTGAGCTGTTGTGGGAGCAGCTTGACCGTATGGTACGTAAGAAGTGCCCATCAAGCCAATCCAACTTGTGGGAGGTGCTTCAGGAAGCATGGGGTGAAATCTCTTCAGATTACCTCAACAAATTGACAACGAGAATGTCTAAGATCTGCAAGGCTGTAATTGCTGCAAATGGAGGATTCTTTGACGAAAGCAAAGTTTGAAGGACAATTATTATTTCATTTAAAAATCATTATTTATAACCTTGTCAACATCTTGACTATATTTCCTATTCATTTTACAACTCATGTATGTTTTTGTGGAAAACAAGGACAATCTTAAGTGACCACAAACTTTTGAACGGTAGTGTATGTGTTGTGTATACTGTATTGTGTGTGTGCGTGTGTGATGTATGTAAGAAATATTTGACCTTAAAAAATAAAAACTGTTACTGTATTTGCATGTTTCTGTTGTCCCCCTAATAGCTGCTGTTGTGATTGGTGTCTTGGCTTGTGTTCTATTGGCTATTCTTCCATCTGTAGTGGCCTGTCCCACCTGCTGGAAGTGTTCCAAAAGGTAAGTCCATGTCTTTACTGTAAATATTACCATAAAGGTTTCATTATTTGAGTCTCCTCCTTGAAGTTTGATGGAAATGTATTTTTCATATCAACAATTGTATCTTTAGCTATCTCAGGATCAAAGAATGATTCCAGGTCAACAAAATATTCAGATTTTGAAAGTAAGAAAGGGAAAGTGTGCTCCATATCCTCCAACATCCCTGGTTCTCTAGGTATGATATGTTGAATGATATCCAGAGCAGGACAAAGAACTGCATGCTGATTGGCTGAAACCCGTGCTATATCAGACTGTATACCACAGGTATGACAAAACTTGTATTTTTACTGCTGTAATTACATTGGTGACCAGTTTATATCAGAAATAAGTCACCTCGGGGGTTTGTGGTATATTGTGAATATACCACACCCCCTCAGGTCTTATTGTTAAGTATAACCAGATTACCCACACCAGCAAGGCTGTGATAACCAGAGAGAGTGAGGAAGAAAAGCAGCCGTTACTAGATGAGGCAGGATCTACTGATAACACAGGTGATGTTGTTAGTAATAGCCCGCTCAAATGAAATGACCAGAATCAGGGTCGGAATCCCAATGCCTTCCAGCCTAGATCTCAGGTGAGGACACTGACTAAGGTATCTGTAAAAAGAGAGGGAGAAAGAGAAAAGGAAGTGAAGGAAGACAGCAAGAGACAGGAGAAGGACATGTCACAGACTCATCTCACCCCCTCCAAAGCCCAGAGATGGATACAGCCTGAACCACAATCAGGATACACTGTGGGGGACAGAGGATTTGGGGAATGGATCTGACCAGGAGTCACATGAGGCAAGGGTCAGAGGTTATGATGCAGAGACAGGGGTAGATGGAGAGACAGCGTGAGAGAACAAGGGAAGATGAGATGGCGAGGGTGAGGAAGAAGGTAGAAGAGATGGAGAGGAAGAGGGAAAGCAGAGGGAGAGAATGAGGGAAGATGAAATGGCGAGTGGGAGGAAGAGGGAAAGCAGAGGGAGAGGATGAAGAATAGAAAACACAGGAAGAAGGGAACAAAGAAGAGGCATATAGAAAAGAAGAAAGTGATTCCCAACAACAGGAGGACATCCACTCTGAGGTGGAGCCAGGGTCAGAGGACCAAGAGAGCCACACACGACAGCCAGACTGACGGACAGAGGTCTCCACCAACCCCTCAGAGAAGGGATGAAGATGGAGCGTCAGAGAGAAAGTAGGTGAAAGAACCTAACTTCTCACAAACAAACACCTCCATCCCAAAATCCCACACATCAAGATCCAACTTCTCCTAGAACAACATGCTCCCACAATCCCCCACCACCTGTTGCACCAAGACCACCATCTATAAGACACTCTAATTGCTATCAGATGGGTGAAGAACGAGAAAAAGCATAGTGAAAACAATGGAAACCCAGAGGAGCAGTGGGCAGGTAGACAGAGAGAGAGGAACACTTAACCTATAAGGTCTGAATAGACCCACTAGATCAGTGTCAGACAGTACAAACACTCCTGATAGAAGCAGTCCAGGATTGTCAGCTGGTCTCAGAGCCACAGCATGTAGGTACACTACCTACTCCAGTAAAATACAGTTCAGGTGCACCCTCTGGACCAGTAGACACCAGCTCAGATACCCCATGTACAGCAATAGAGAGTAGCTCAGATACTCTGTCTACTTCATAGGGAAGTATAGGTAAATCCTCTGTACCAACAGAGACCTATACAGCTTCAGCCTCTGTACCAGAAGAAACCACTTGAAAAGCACTTGTTGAATTTATAGTTTGTTTGACAAATATTTAGATTCTGTACAGGGAAGATTTGTTTCTCTTCAGTAAACTCATCTCTCTTTTGGGTTATTATGCATCATATTGTTATCCTGTATGCAATGTGCTGTCATGTTTAACCCAGGCTACTATAATTGTTATAAACTTTGAATAATGTGAATTAAAATGAAATGTTAATCCATGCAACAAAAATGTATGATATTTTGAGGAAAATATGTCATTGTGTGAATGTTTTTGTGGTGCTTGTCTCATACAGTAAGCCTATAGGTCAATGGCTATAAGCTGGTGAATCAAAAGCCCTCAGACTCAGTGGACAGGAGGAACATTAAATGAACTATAGTTATTAAGTTACCTTAGAATATTACAGTATTGCCAACCTTTGTTGCATTATAGTACAGTGATCCTATCAATTCTAAACTGTACATGTAATCCTGTGCATTGTAGCCAATCATACACACAGGGAGGTGCCAAAGACCAGCTATTGGCACGACTACAGCAAGGAATATAGAAAAACATGTTATTAAAGTTATTTAAAACAACGGGTGGTTGTTAGAGCCTCTCCTGCCCATGATATATGAGACAACATGCACATGGCCACGTTCATATAAAGTGGCATCGTTTACGTCGTTACCTAGCAACACACTACCACTACTACTTTTAAAACTACAAGTCTTAGCACCTGTAAGTCATCATGGATGATTTATTTTAATGTTACTTTTGATTTGTTTTATCCACTAATGTTTGAAGAATGATGTCAGCAAGAAGAGGAGGAGGATATGAAAGAAATGAAACAAGAAGAAGAGCAAGTGGACCAGCAACCTGAGCCTGGCGTTAACGTTAGACATGCAGAAATCAGTAGCGCTGCTATAGACGACAAAGAAAATGAGAGAAATTAAAAAGCTACATGAAGACAAACCAATTGGGCAGTGAAGTGCTTTCTGGAATGTCTGTCAGAAAAGTGGATAAACATCGATCTGGCAAGTGTTTCAAAACAGGAGATGCGTAATATTCTTCAGAGTTTCTATGCCACCGCAAGGACTGCTAAAGGAGACCGATATGGAATCAGCAGCTTCACTGGACTGTCTTACATCACCACTTAAATTAGCCTCTGCGAGTCTGAAGCCTTGAGCCCCGCCACCCTAGATGACTACTGAATAAGGTGTT
This sequence comes from Salmo trutta, assembly GCF_901001165.1. Lineage (NCBI taxonomy): Eukaryota > Metazoa > Chordata > Actinopteri > Salmoniformes > Salmonidae > Salmo > Salmo trutta. Next base: position 6,729,740 of record NC_042995.1, on the reverse strand, counting down.
GTTTGATTTGCATTTGCACTTTGGCCGAAGAGGCAACAAAGGAAATCGCAAACCGAAGCCAGACTCATTCATAATAAAATAGGATTGAGATACGCAACACTGAGTTTCACTGATGAAACCAAGAACCACAAAAATCCAATGGAAGGAGACGGAGGCAATCGTCGCGGCTGCACGTATAAAAACCTAGGGAATGTGCTCTGCCCAGTAGCATTGCTAGAAAAATATCTCTCTAAATGACCACAACATAATCCAGCATTTTATCTACACCCCAAACGAAAGCTCTCCGACAATGACAACGTGTGGTATACCAGGCTCTCACCTGGGCTACTGCTGTATGGGAACAACAGCCGGCCATATGCGTTAGTCTGGAGGGGTTCGTGGGAGAGGCGAAGAAGGTTTTTGATGCCCTGTTCTCCAGGAGAGAAGTGGCCCAGAAGCTAATCCAGCTTCGGCAGGACTCCGCATTGTGGCAGACTACGCAATGGATTTCCACACGTTGGCAGCGGAGAGTGCTTGGAACCAGGAAGCACTGTTCGATATGTTCCTGCACCACATCTCAGAGGAGGTTAAAGATGAGCTTGCTGCTCAGGAGTTACCTACGGATCTTGATTCCCTCATCGCGTTGACCATCCGTTTCGATGGGCGATTACGGGAACGACGGAGGGAGAGAGAATTTGATTTTGCTCGCAGGTCCAGGGATTCCACCTTGCCTCCGAGTCATCCTGGAAGTCCCCGATGGTCCCGTTACTGAGAGAACCCAAGGCTTCCCGACCTCCACCGAGAGTCGCCGAAGACGGTAGAGTCACCGCTTCCTGAGCCTATGCAACTAGGCAGAGCTGGGCTGTCGCCAGCGGAACGGCAATACAGGATCAACATGAAGGGTTGTCTGTATTGTGGGACTCTTGGTCATTTTGTGTCCTCTTGTCCTTTAAAAGACCAGGCTCACCGGTAGGAGCGAGTACTCTGGTGGGCCATATGGAGAACTTTTCTGCCTCCTTTGCTCGCACCCCTTTTCATGCCATTCTGCTGTGGAGAAACCAGTCTAATCTCTCTGGGTCCTCATTGACTCTGGGGCTGATGAGAGCTTTTTGGATGCTACCCTGGCTTACGAGCTGAACATCCCCACTCAGCCCCTCTCCATTCCCATGGATGTTAGAGCGCTGGACGGGCGCTCTATAGGCCGGGTCACTCATAATACCACTCCCATCACCCTACTGGTGTCAGCGAATCAAAGAGAGCCTATTCAATTTCTGCTCATCAAGTCTCCTCAGATTCCCGTAGTTTTTGGATTCTCCTGGCTCCAGCGATACAATGCCCTCATCAACTAGTCTACTGGTGCCATCATTGTGGCTTCCCTGTAGCTCAGTTGGTAGAGCATGGTGTTTGCGACGCCAGGGTTGTGGGTTCGATTCCCACGGGGGGCCAACACAGGGAAAAAAGAAAAAAAAATGTATGGAAATGTATGCATTCACTACTGTAAGTCACTCTGGATAAGAGTGTCTGCTAAATGACTAAAATCTAATCATGGGCTTGAGTCTGTTCTGCCACGCCCATTGTCTGAAGTCAGTGCAACCTGCCCTGGGACATCATCCTGGGGGCTTGGAAGGTTCCCCGGACCCCTCTGCCATCCCCATGGAGTACCAGGACCTCTGGGAGGTGTTCAGCAAGGCCCGGGCCACTTTGCTTCTGCCTCACCGACCCTGTGACTGTGGGATTGACCTTCTCCAGCGCGGGAGAGAAAAAGGACAGTGGGATTGACCTTCTCCAGCGCGGGAGAGAAAAAGGACAGTGGGATTGACCTTCGCCAGCGCGGGAGAGAAAAAGGACAAGACCCTGCTCCTGTGCATTGACTACCGGGAACTCAATGACATTACTGATAAGAACCATTACCCGCTACCACTAATTTCCTCAAGCTTCGATCCGCTCCAGGGGGCCACTATGTTTTCCAAGTTGGATCTACGGAACACCAACCACTTGGTGCGGATACTATAGGGGGACGAGTGGAAGACTGCCTTCAACACGGCCAGCGGCCACTACGAATATCTGCTCATGTCTTTTGGCTTCACCAATGCCCCTTCTGTGTTCTCGGCTCTGGTAAATGACGTTCTTCACGACATGTTGAACCGGTTCATCTTCACCTATATTGATGACATCCTCGTATTCTCTCGCTCCCCCCCCAAGAACACGCGCTCCACGTCCGGCAGGTTCTTCAACGCCTTCTGGAGAATCAACTGTTTGTGAAGACGAAGAAGTGCGAGTTCCATCGCTCCAGCATCCCCTTTCTGGGTTACATCATCTCTGCTGGGGGTGTCCAAATGTATCCCGGGAAGGTGAGAGTGGGGTTTACCAACTTTTATCGCCGCATTATCCAGGGTTACAGCACCCTGGCTTCCCCCCTGTCTGCACTCACCTCTACCAAGGTTCCGTTCACATGGTCCTCTGCCGCTGACTGGGCGTTCCGGGACCTCAAACACCGCTTCACCACAGCCCCTATCTTGGTTTATCCTGACCCTTATCGTCAGTTAGTGGTGGAGGCCGATGCTTTGGATGTCGGAGTGGGGGCTGTCCTGTCCCAACGTTCTGCCATGGACCTTAAGCTGCATCCCTGCGCCTTCTTCTCCCACTGCCTCAACGCACGGAGATGAACTGCGATGTGGGGAATCGGGAGCTTCTCGCAGTGAAGATGTATTGGAGGATGGAGGCACTGGCTGGAAGGGGCGGAACATCCGTTCATTCTGTGGACTGACCACAAAAAACGTGGAGTATCTCTGCACCGCCAAGTGCCTCAACTCCAGGCAAGCGAGATGGGCCCTGCTGTATACCCGGTTCAACTTTTCCCTCTCTTACCGGCTGGGGTCCAAAAATGTCAAGCCGGATGCCCTAGCTTGCCGCTATAGCCCCACGGTTACCACCCTGGAGCCCGAGACCATCCCTCCCACCTCGTGCGACGGCAATCAGCTGGGGTATAGGGAAACATGCCATTTTGCCACAACTTTGGAAGTATGCTTGGGGTCATTGTCCATTTGGAAGACTCATTTGTGACCAAGCTTTAACTTCCTGACTGATGTCTTGAGATGTCGCTTCAATATATCCACATAATTTTCCCTCCTCATGATGCCATCTATTTTGTGAAGTGCACCAGTCCCTCTTGCAGCAAAGCACCCCCACAACATGATGCTGCCACCCCCGTGCTACACGGTTGGGATGGTGTTCATCAGCTTGCAAGCATCCCCCTTTTTCCCCCAAACATAACGATGGTCATTATGGCCAAACAGTTCTCTTTTTGTTTCATCAGACCAGAGGACATTTCTCCAAAAAGTACAATCTGTGTCCCCATGTGCAGTTGCAAACCGTAGTCTGGCTTTTTTTGTGGCGGTTTTGGAGCAGTGGCATCTTCCTTGCTGATCTGCCTTTCAGGTTATGTCGAAATAGGACTCATTTTACCCACTGGAATTGTGATACAGTAAAATAATCTGTCTGTAAACAATTGTTGGAAAAATTACTTGTGTCATGCACAAAAGTACATGTCCTCACCGACTAGCCAAAACTATAGTTTGTTAACAAGAAATTTGTGGAGTGGTTGAAAAACGAGTTTTAATGACTCCAACCTAAGTGTATGTAAACTTCCGACTTCAACGGTAGCTGTGTGCGACAACAAGGCAGTTGTTCCTGAGAAATGGCGCCCGGCTGCGCTTGAGAGCCCGGCGTTAGACATCTAATTCACTAATTGCACAATGAATGGAAATGTGAAATTCAATGTGTGTCACAAATAAATGGCTGTCGATGCTGTGACCATCCGGAAAAAAATGTAATTGTGGTTTCTATGCTGATCTGCTGTATCAATGTCTTTTCTACAATGTTTCAGCACTGTTTTCAGTACCATGGACAGCGCCCCTAGAAACCAAGGTTCTGGAACTATCAACCAGCACTTGGGTAGTTTTTCTTTACATGGCAGTCAATACGACAACAACTACCGACCAGAGAACGCCTGAAATGTCACTTGACAACCAGTGTTAGGAATGTAGCATCATGTTTTGTCAGAAAATTGATCGTTTCGGAAATAATCTTGATTTTTAATGCTGGTAACCCGTTGTATAAAAGTAAGAATACACTCGAGGCCATGTGTTATGAAATTGTTATCATGGCTGTGGTGTGGTCATAGCCAAGAGGCGAAGCTTCTCGTGTATTATTGCTTAAATAGCATATAAACATAATGCAATGTGTTGGTATACAGTGTGGTTGTATTGCAGCTATTAAACATTATTTACAAGTCAAATGGAACGTTGATTTATTTTCCACGAAGAGGTCATGAATAGTGAGGAACTAAACCACATTTTACTTTCACTTTCACAGTCTCGGGAAATGAAGATCAGAAGTAGGTTAGATGAACCACACAGTGTTTTAGCATATCTCATTTGAATGTACTGTTATTTATTATCTTTACAAACAAACAGTCTAGCAGATATGTCCAAACTAAAGCTCATCAGATTGTGTTTCTGGCTTTGTCTGGCGTGGATGGTAGTCTCCGGAGGTAAGTTGAACCGACTGGCAGGGACGAACGTAGCGTTTTGGCCTACCTACTAATTTTTAGGCTACTTGTTTGCTATTGTGTGCTAATTGTATAGCCTAGCCTACAACATCACATCCTAATCTTTGATTATCATGAACAATAGGTAAAGCGAGATAATGTCCTTTATGAACACTATGTGCGCTGCAACTTCAAGTTAGAAGCGCAGCCGCCGAGAGGGATTCATATCACTGAAAAAATAACTTGTAACGACATTATGGATGGACAATAGTCTAAACACGGTCTTCATATTGATTTTCAACATGGAAAGTCAGAATGGTTTTAAACAACGTCTATATGGGTTTCGATTAGAAATAAGGACCACACCCTTCTTGTTCAGTGACGATTTTGTAAATTGGGGGGGGGGGGGGGGGGATGCATGACAGCAAAGCCGCTACACAACACAACACTAAACGGCCTACATAAAGCTGTCGCAAAGGCAGTCCTAACATTTTTATCACCACTACACCTGGCTATCAGCGGAGCCTTGTCTCGCAGCAAAACAGTTCATTCAGCCTCATTTACTGACTTTAAAAATAACATAGCTGATATGGCTGACTTGCTTAAACAAATGTGGTTTATACTGACAATTGAGATGTACAAACTATGGCATAAGGGGACAACGAGCGGATAAGAGGCAATCCGTCATTTCGATTAAGACATTAATGAGCGAGCTAGGGTGGAGGTTGTCAATATAACTATTTGCTAGGGCTACTGGTTACATGTGTAATGGGGTATTGATACAAATAAACAATCAAAGGGCAAACAATTCACACGTTGATACAATGAATGGGCAACTATTAGCGGGAGACTGCGGAGCACATTCTGGAGAGCTGAGTGCGTGTGTTCTGGAGAAAGATGTCCGTATCTTCACCTCACACCCCTCCCCTTCTTCCCTTCTCAACGTTTTAAATGATACTCAAGACACATTATCGTCACACATTTTAGATGCTTTTCACTGACAGCCACAACTTAATAATCAGCTAGACATATTGCCACTCGCGCTGCCCAAATGGCATAGGCCTATTCACTTGTGATTTGAAACAATCCACAGCTATTTTTTTTAAAGAAGCTAATGATCCTCTGTGGCTAAGTCAAGCTCTCTGGTAAAGTATTTTGAATGATTTTATTTAGACAGGAGTAATTGTATAATTTTGGCAAAATATACATTTATTTTAGGGGAAGCCAGCATCCGAAAAGTGCACTGTGCATCCGCCAACTTTTCTTTCTCATTCGCAAGTGGCTGAAACCAGACATCTCTATAATCTGACGAGATGCTCATGTCTCCACCCTAACAATGAGAGTTGTTGTCCCAAAGGCGGGAATGCAGGCGACAAGTTTAGGTCCGCATATTATGCTAAAGGTAACGCATGGGGCTTATCCAGGACAGATTTTGGCGAGAATGAGCCCTCTCGCTTTGCCTCTTCCTCTCTGCTGAAATTAGCTAGCGAAACAGCGCGCCTCTGTCTTGCTATATGTAGACCATGTATCTGATGCTGTCTGGCCAGAAAAAGTATGACATGCCATACTCCTTTTGTCCAGACAGCATCAGATACATGGTCTGCACTTACGGACACAGAAGGACGCTGTTTCGCTCGCTTGGATGCTTTATCTGAGATTGATGGGTGTTTCTGTCAGCACGCGCCGGCCCAGTTTACTGCGCCAAAATCATATGATGACCATCATATCGAAGTAAACCTGGTGTCACCAGATGAAATCTACAACTACAAATACCTAGGTGTCTGGCTAGGCTGTAAACTCTCCTTCCAGACTCATATTAAACATCTCCAATCAAAAATTACATCTAGAATCAGCTTCCTATTTTGCAACAAAGCCTCCTTCACTCATGCCTCCAAACATACCCTCGTAAAACTGACTATCCTACCGATCCTCTACTTCCGCGATGTCATTTACAAAATAGCTTCCAATACTCTACTCAGCAAACTGGATGCAGTCTATCACAGTGCCATCCGTTTTGTCACCAAAGCCCCATATACCACCCACCAATGCGATCTGTATGCTCTAGTCGGCTGGCCCTCGCTACATATTCGTCGCCAGACCCACTGGCTCCAGGTCATCTATAAGTCTATGCTAGGTAAAGACCCACCTTATCTCAGCTCACTGGTCAAGATAACAATACCCACCCTTGGCACGAGCTCCAGCAGGTATATCTCACTGTTCATCCCCAAAGCCAACACCCCCTTTGGCCACCTTTCCTTCCAGTTCTCTGCTGCCAATGACAGGAACGAATTGCAAAAATTGCTGAAGCTGGAGACTTATATTTCCCTCACTAACTTTAAACATCAGCTATCTGAGCAGCTAACAGATTGCTGCAGCTGTACATAGCCATCTGTAAATAGCCCACCCAATCTACCTACCTCATCCCCATATTGTTTTGATTGACTTTTCTGCTCTTTTGCACACCAGTATTTCTACTTGCACATCACCATCTGCTCATCTATCACTCCAGTGTTAATTTGATAAATTGTAATTACTTTGCTACTATTGGCCTATTTATTGCCTTACCTCCTCACACCATTTGCACACACTGTATTTAGACTTTCTTTTTCCTATTGTGTTATTGACTGTACGCTTGTTTATTCCATGTGTAACTCTGTGTTGTTGTTTGTGTCGCACTGCTTTGCTTTATCTTGGCCAGGTTGCAGTTGTAAATGAGATCTTTGTTCTCAACTAGCCTACCTGGTTAAATAAAGGTGAAATAAAATAAAAAATAAAAAAATATATGGTGTGTGGGCCTCCCACTATGACACTGGAAACCCTGCAGTTTATTACAGTACAAATGAAATACATTATGATGAACTTCACATGGTGGTGAAAGTTCACGGTGATCTTGATGCTCCTTTCCAATAAATATCGAGGGTGTTATTCTGGTGACATGATCATCAATGCTTTGCTGCCCTTTGACAAATACAAATAATAATCACTATTATCCATAATAATCTCATAATGTAGATAGCCTAACCCCACTTAGTTTGATGGAAACATCTCTCTGGTGGGAAAATGTGCATATTGTTTTTATGCAGATTTTTGAATATTCACATGAAAATCTGTTGCAGGTTGGATGGAAACCTAGCTAGTGATATAATGGGGACAGGGTGTAGACAAAGACCTTAATATGTGGTGTAGTCTAGATACATTTCTGCTCCAGTGGTGGTGGTGAGGGGGAAAATACTAGTCAAAGTGGTCAGACTACATAGACCAGATACACCCAGCAAGCAGAATTCTAGACGTAAAAAGTAAAGGTGAATAATAATGTCTCTTTCAATGCCAATAGGGTTAGGACTACATATTTATACCCTAACCATAATGTGTTACCCTGGATACATTGATACTCTGATACATGTATGAAATGTCTGCTTTTCCAGAAGACCTTAACCTTAAAGTGGGAGGTGAGCTCTTGTTGAAACCAGACAAGTCCACAGTGCCTGACCCCATCACAAGCATCCTATGGAAGCATGGGAAGAACAAGGTGGCAGAGTGGGACAAGGATTTTGGTGGTCTGGACATCTATGCTGCCTTCAAAGAGCGTACAACCCTGGACCAGACTACTGGAGAGCTGAAAATCAGTGGATTGATGAAAACAGACAGTGGAGTTTATTCTGTGGAGTTCAACAGCAAACTGCTTGACAAGACATATACACTGTCTGTTATCAGTAAGTGTTTCTGTGTGTGTGTGTGTGTGTAACGGCTGTCAAATGGAGTAGACCAAGGCGCAGCATGGTTAGTGCTCATCATGAATTTATTATACTGAGAACACAATAAACAGAGAAACAAAAGACGACAGCCAAACAGTTCTGTCAGGTAAGATATACTAAACAGAAATAAACCACCCACAAAACCCAAAGGAAAACAGGCTACCTACGTATGGCTCCCAATCAGCGACAACGATGTACAGCTATCCCTGATTGAGAGCCATACCAGGCCAAAACAAAGAAATACAAAACATAGAAAAAAGGACATAGAATGCCCACCCTAGTCACACCCTGGCCTAACCAAAATAGAAAACAAAACCCTCTCTATGGCCCGGGCGTGACAGTGTGTGTGTGTGTGTGTGTGTGTGTATGTACATGTGTGTATGTATGTGCGTGGTCGTGTAGAAACAGCAGGTTGTGCAGTGTCTCACAAGCATTTTCCCAAATTATTCCTGTTTCTTTCCTCTATTTACAGAGGCAGCCCCCAATCCCACAATCACTTCTTCCTGTAACCCAGACAAAACCTCCTGCACTCTGACCTGTGAGGGGGACACCACTGATGCTGAACCAGTCACTTACAGCTGGAAAGTGGGGGAGGGAGTGTGGGAGGTTGGAGGAAAACAGCTGATTGTCTTTAAGAGCAACACTGGCAAATCAACCAACAGTTACAAGTACGTCTGCAAGCTGAATAACTCTGTAAGTGGGGAAGGGGAAGTCAGCGAGCCAGTTGGAGAGGTGTTTGTCTCAGGTGAGTGGACACTCATAAGCGTGTTACATACTTATGTATTGATATGTTAGTAACACTGCTAGTTTTGTAAGACATTTTGAATGTTGCACTATGTTGAATACCTGATCAACTCCTGTCAAAGTATCAATACAAAATGTGTTTTCATTTCAGAGCCTTCCATCAGAGATTTTGTTGGTGTTGTTGTCACTGCCATTGTAGCATTTGTTTTCGTTGTCATAACAGGTAAGAACAGTACATCTATAGAAACAGATCACTGCACATGTACATAGTTCTGAATCACAGATTGACATAACAGCAGCAACAACAGTGAGCTATACCCCCTGAAGGGGATACCTGTTCTACCTGTATTTACAGTACTGTTCAGGCTACTGCTACAGACAAGACAGGGGGTTAGATGCACCACCTGCTGTAGGGCACTGTCTTCATAATGTGTCACAAGGAGGCATCAATTTGGACCGTGGCCAGTATGGAATAACCTAATCGGATTCCTTACACTCGTTCTTCCAATGACCGATAGTCACACATCTAAAACAGGGAGCTATTCCTGGGTGCCTTAGCACAGGTTCGTTACCCTTTCCTCTCTGTTTCTTTGTGCTACCTTGGGAATTGAGACCACTGTTAGTGACTTCCACTGTGGCAGCATTAACCACTTGTACATCTGCGGTGTAAACTAAATTAGCTTCCACTCTCAACGCTGCTTGTCCTATTAAATCCTAGTCAGAATGATGGTCCACTACCCCCTCTTTATTTGATTGGAATTTCCATTGGCAGGGAAATGCTGACCAATTTGATCAATTTTGCGCAATTTTTCCCGATATTCGAGAATTGGTAGAATGCTTGTGCGCCTCTTTCAACACCTCTAAACTTCTCTTCCTCTAGCCCCGCTTTACAGGGAGAATCCCTGAATGTCTGTCACCATTTCAATAGTTGTTATTCTGAAACCTCTCCCCACGGTGTCCAGGGTGTTTAGATCTTCTTCACTCCCGGCACTAATACACGGCTTTTATGAACTATTTTCCAAGGTAGCTCTACCCACTTCCTCTGAGAATAGTTATGGTATTTGTGCCTATTAATTGGTCATGGCACTTAATACCTTGTATTTGAACCAATCCTATAGCGTCTGCAAATGTATTACTGGAGAATACGGATGACCTTATGTCTTATTCCAGTGTTACGCCTCAAATATCACTGTTGTTGATAAAACACATTACCAAAATTATTCACAGTTGTCTTCCTATTTCCACATACTCTGTCATGGTTCCCCCTCCCAATATGGCATAAACCAACCTCTCTCCTTATTGCTACTGCTAATACACACAAATCAAACAGTATTCGAATATCTTATTGCTTTTCTTTTAACAATGGATGTGGCTTTCTTTCAGAAATTATAGGCAACCTTCTTATCACCATCCACATTCCCTCCTGTTGTCCTTCTCCATGGACTACTTCTCTACAAACTGCCGTAGTAGTACACAAGCATTACAATTTATCCATACACACACACTACGGCCACTGCGGCTGGGCTTTCACCCTCCCTTTATGGGTCTAGTAGGGAACCAACCCCACTTGGGACTTACCCTCTACAGGTACCAACCTGCTCCAGCTTACCTTCCGAGAATTATCCATTACTTTATGGTCCTCGCAGGAACCAACCCACTTGGGATTTACCCTCTAGGACTTACCCTCTGCAGGTACCAGCGTGCTCGGGCTTACCTTCCGGGACTTACCATATACCATGAATCTACGACCGGTGGTAATACAATGGGACTACTGAATAAGCTCAGGCTTTCTAGGTCCGTATCCTATAATTGGTTCAGCCTACGACTCTCATCTCCCCAACATGTCAGAATGAGTGGTAACAGGTGTAGGAACTGTGCCTACCTTGTTTTTGGTGCCGGCTCCTGTTTCACTGATTCAGAATCTCTAGTTCGACTGTAAATCGTGGTGAATCCTGCTCGCAGCGCCAACTGTCTAAATAAACAGAGTAATAAACTCACGGACGCTAAATAAAGCTCAAACCAAGTTTATTCATCCACTGGGTCTTACAGCTGCGTAAGACAAAGACATGGTTCCACCAGTGGTAGTATATATACCCCAATTTGGGTGACGTCCTCCTTCTCTCTAAACATTACATCTTTATTGCTAGGCAGGAAATTAAGTGATGCGGCCATAAACTGTTCCTTCTCCCTTAATGTGACCTGACATAACCTCGGCCCTCTTCCTCGCTAAACCACATCTCTCCATCCTTATTAGTGCCTGCCACATGTGATTGCCCTTCCTTTACTCAATACATTCCAAGCTTAATTGCCTCCACCATATACATTCCTCCTACAGATACTGTAACCATTAACTTCCTTTGTAGACTCTAGTCTATGGCAGTCAATATTCCAATAGGATACCTGATAATTAACAATATCTCAAGTTTAGAACTCATCAGAATTCAAGGCACACTTAACCAGCATGGCTACCACAACATTCTGCAGCGATACGCCAACACATCTGGTTTGCTCTTAGTGGTACTATCATTTTGTAATTCAACAGGACAATAACCCAACACACCTCCAGGCTGTGTAAGGGCTATTTTCCAAGAAGGAGAGTGATGTACTGCTGCATCACATGACCTGGCCTCCGCAACCACCCGACCTCAACCCAATTTAGATGGTTTGGGATGAGTTGGACTGCAGAGTGAAGGAAAAGCAGCCAACAAGTGCTCAGCATATGTGGGAACTCCTTCAAGACTGTTGGAAAAGAAATCCAGGTGAAGCTGGTTGAGAGAATGCCAAGATTGTGCAAAGCTGTCATCAAGGCAAAGGGTGTCTACTTGAAGAATCTCAAATATAAAATGTGTGTTATTGTGTTATTTCATAGTTTTGATGTCTTCACTATTATTCTACAATGTAGAAAATAGTAACAATTAATAAAAACCCTTGAAAGAGTAGGTGTTCTAAGACTTTTGAACGGCAGTGTATATTTACAAAAAAATATATAGGGGATATGGAAATGATGCAGACAATTACATTGATGGAAGCTACAATTTATCTGCACTATTAAAGCTGATCTACCCCCTAAAAAATAAAAACGACCGTTGGTGGGAAGTCATTACAGGCCTACACTGTATGCGCCGTTCCACAAGGGTGGCTATAGCCTAGGGGGTCGGCAACCTTTTTCATCTGGCGTGCCAATTTACAATTGATCCTACCATTTATAAAGTTCTGCATGCCACGTATGATTTTCATAAACGCATTGTAGGCTACCTAACCACGCCCTAAAATCTGCCCAACAACTGAAGAATACGCATTGTAGGCTAACCACGCCCTTAAATCTGCCCAACAACTGAAGAATACGCATTGTAGGCTAACCACGCCCTAAAATCTGCCCAACAACTGAAGAATACGCATTGTAGGCTAACCACGCCCTAAAATCTGCCCAACAACTGAAGAATACGCATTGTAGGCTAACCACGCCCTAAAATGTGCCCAACAACTGAAGAATACGCATTGTAGGCTAACCATGCCCTAAAATCTGCCCAACAACTGAAGAATTATGTAGCTGTCTACTAGACAGAGGCGCTGTCCATTCAGCACCAAGCCACTGAGCTCCACTATGCCTACCTGTACTGAGGAGCTGTCCATTCAGCTGTGCTGAATCACAGACGCAGCCTTAGCTCCCTTTAAAAAGGCATGTGTATATTTTGTGATTTTCGTCATTCTTTGAGCTTTTGTCTTCATGTGTCCTTCTCGATTGTAGGCCTAAGTAAGTCTTTTGATGTATGCCTTTTATTTCAATGCATGTGTTAATGCATGTTTATATATTATTTATTACATTGTTACACCAGGAATATATCTTTTTTTACAAGCATTTCGCTACACTCACATTAACATCTGCTATCCAAGTGTATGCGACCAATAACATTTGATTTGATGTGTAGGATTTATCTAGCATAGTTTGCATTCGTCGTCAGCTGTTTAATGCGCCGGTTACCTTCACATTGATTTGAAGTTAGCCTTGTGCAGGTACTGTATGCATGCTCTCAGAAATGATGTCTCCTTATTGCAGCTTAAACATGTAAATGTGGGTGAAGTCATACTCAATAGCTGATAGAATGGTTACTACACAGACTTGTACTTTAAGAGGGGTTATTTCTCACTCTGATATAGCTAACACAAGCTACAGAACCATTGATCAACTTGGAAAATAAAATATTTATTTTGTTACTCCTCAGGAATGTTGGTGTGGAAGAAAAAGAAAGGTAGGACAATTACCTGTCTCTTCCTGTCTCAATTCTTCATACTCACTGCTTCACAATAAAATCATTTACATTTGGATTCCTGTGGAAACAAAGAACCATTTGAATGAAAATGTTAATAATGTTTTACATTCTTGTGTTTCTTTTTCCTCCCAGGATATCCCCAAGACACCAGGATTGACTTTTTGAGAAAGTTTTGTGGTGGAAATTGTGGTAAGTTTTACCCTAACTTGACTCTGGTCCATATTTAACCTGCTAACAGGGTCCCCAAATTAATACAAACACAACATTGTACTACAGTATATACACATACAGTATTCAGACCCCTTTACTTTTTCTACATTTTGTTACGTTACAGTCTCATTCTAAAATGGATTTAAAAAAATACTTGGCAATCTACACACAATAGCCCATAATGACAAAGCGAAAACATGATTTTTTTGCAAATGTATTCAAATAAAAAACAGAAATACATTATTTACATAAGTATTCACACCCTTTACTATGAGAATCAAAATTGAGCTCAGGTGCATCCTGTTTCCATTGCTCATCCTTGAGATGTTTCTACAACTTGATTGGAGTCCACCTGTGATGAATTCAATTGATTGGACATGATTTGGAAAGGCACACACCTGTCTATATAAGGTCTCACAGTTGACAGTGCATGTCAGAGCAAAAACCAAGCCATGAGGTCAAAGGAATTGTCCGTAGAGTTTCGAGACAGGATTGTGTCGAGGTACAGATCTGGGCAGGAGTACAAAAACATTTCTGCAGCATTGAAGGTTGCCAAGAACACAGTGGCCTCCATTATTCTTAAATGGAAGAAGTTTGGAACCACCAAAACTGTCTGCCCGGCCAAACTGAGCAATGGGGGAGAAAGGTCAGGAAGGTGACCAAGAACCTGATAGTCACTGATAGAGCTCCAGATTTCCTCTGTGGAGATGGGAAAAACTTCCAGAAGGACAACCCTCTCTGAAGCACTTCACCAATCAGGCCTTTATGGCAGAGTGGCCAGACGGAAGCCACTCCTCAGTAAAAGGCACATGACAGCCCGCTTGGAGTTTGACGAAAGGCACCTATAGACTCTCAGACCATAAGAAACAAGGTTCTCAGGTCTGATGAAACCAAGATTGAACTCTTTGGCCTGAATGCCAAGCGTCACGTCTGGAGGAAACCTGTCACCATCCCTACGGTGAAGCATGGTGGTGGCAGCATCATGCTGTGGGGATGTTTTCCAGAGGCAGGGACTGGGAAACTAGTCAGGATCGAGGGAAAGATGAATGGAGCAAAGTACATAGAGATCCTTGATGAAACGTGCTCCAGAGTGCTCAGGACCTCAGACTGTGGCGAAAGTTCACCTTCCAACAGGACAACGACCTAAGCACACAGCCAAGACAATGCAGGAGTAGCTTCGGGACAAGTCTTTGAATGCCCTTGAGTGGCCCATCCAGAGCCCGGACTTGAACCCGATCGAACATCTCTGGAGAGACCTGAAAATAGCTGTGCAGCAACACTCCCTATCCAACCTGATAGAGCTTGAGAGGATCTGCAGAGAAGAATGGGAGAAACTCCCCAAATACAGGTGTGCCAAGCTTGTAGCATCATATCCTAGAATACTCGAGGCTGTAATCGCTGACAAAGGTGCTTCAACAAAGTACTGAGTAAATGGTCTGAATACTTATGTAAATGTGATGTAAGTTTTTTATTATTAATACATTTGCAAAAATTTCAAAAAGCCTGTGTGTAGATTAATGGGGAAAAAAAGCTATTTAATAAATGTTACAATAAGGCTCTAACATTACAAAATGTGGAAAAGTCAAGGGGTCTGAATACCATCCAAATGCACTATACTTCCATGCACTGCACACATGCTTCCTCACAGCACAGGACAGTAGTGTTGTTTTTGTTCCATCCCAGAAATCCAGAAACCTGTTTTAATCGAATGAAGGAACTTTACTCACTAATAGGTACAGTTGAAGTTGGAAGTTTACATACACTTAGGTTGGAGTCATTAAAACTCGTTTTTCAAACACTCCACAAATTTCTTGTCAACAAACTATAGTTTTGGCAAGTCGATTAGGACATCTACTTTGTGCATGACACAAGTAATTTTTCAAAACATTGTTAACAGACAGATTATTTCAATTATAATTCACTGTATCACAATTCCAGTGGGTGAGAAGTTTACATACCCTAAATTGACTGTTCTTATAAACAGCTCGAAAATTCCAGAAAATGATGTCTTGGCTTTAGACGCTTCTGATAGGCTAATTGACATAATTTGAGTCAATTGGAGGTGTACCTGTGGATGTATTTCAAGGCCTATCTTCAAACTCAGTGCCTCTTTGCTTGACATCATGGGAAAATCAAAAGAAATCAGCCAAGACCTCAGAAAAAAAATTGTAGACCTCGACAAGTCTGGTTCATCCTTGGGAGCAATTTCCAAATTCCTGAAGGGACCACGTCCATCTGTAAAAACAATAGTACGCAAGTATAAACACCATGGGACCACGCAGCCATCATACCACTCAGGAAGGAGACGCGTTCTGTCTCCTAGAGATGAACGTACTTTGGTGCGAAAAGTGAAAATCAATCCCAGAACAACAGCAAAGGACCTTGTGAAGATGCTGGAGGAAACAGGTACAAAGTATCTATATCCACAGTAAAACGAGTCCTATATCGACATAACCTGAAAGGCCGCTCAGCAAGGAAGAACCCACTGCTTCAAATCCGCCATAAAAAAAGCCAGACTATGGTTTGCAACTGCACATGGGGACAAAGATCATGCTTTTTTGGAGATTTGTCCTCTGGTCTGAACTGTTTGGCCATAATGACCATCGTTATCATGTTCTGGTGGTGCTTTGCTGCAGGAGGGACTGTGCACTTCACAAAATTGCTGGCATCATGAGGAAGGAAAATTATGTGGATAAATTGAAGCAAAATCTCAAGACATCAGTCAGAAAGTTAAAGCTTGGTCGCAAATAGGTCTTCCAAATGGACAATGACCCCAAGCATACTTCCAAAGTTGTGGCAAAATGGCTTAAGGACAACAAAGTCAAGGTATTGGATTCGCCATCACAAATCCAATAGAAAATTTGTGGGCAGAACTGAAAAAGCGTGTGCGAGCAAGGAGGCCTACAAACCTGACTCCGTTACACCAGCTCTGTCAGGAGGAATGGGCCAAATTTCACCCAACTTATTGTGGGAGCTTGTGGAAGGCTACCCGAAACCTTTGACCCAAATTAAACAATTTGCTACACTCAATTAGTATTTGGTATGTAAACTTCTGGCCCACTGGGAATGTGATGAAAGAAATAAAAGCTGATATAAATCATTCTTTCTACTATTATTCTGACATTTCACATTCGTAAAATAAAGTGGTGATCCTAACTGACTTAAGACAGGGAAATTTTACTAGGATTAAAATGTCAGGAATTGTGAAAAACTGAGTTTAAATGTATTTGGTTAAGGTGTATGTAAACTTCCGACTTCAACTGTATCTCCTATTGTGTGTGTGAGAGAGAGAGTTTGTTCACATCAGTAATCGCTCAACCCATGTTTTGTCATCTTAACCTTATGCAAACTTTTAAGGGCAAATACCTCCTAAATTCAAGGAACCTCTTCTACTCTGTTTGCTGTAAACAGTGTTGATGGAAGGTGTAACTGTACACGGTACGCATGCAACAATCAGAATTATGTTGCCCCGGATACTGTTTATCACACTATAGGGGATGATCAGGTCACCAACCTTTGAGCTTCAGGGGTTCTCTTGGGTTGTCACGGACACAGTTTATAGCACTGTAGGAGAGAAGTCTTCTAGAGATTACTCCATGAATCAGCCCACTAGCACAGGTAGTAACACTAACACACCTTTTACATGGTACTTCTATGGGGCCATTTTGGCAATGCAGATATGTGGAGATGTTGTCAGAAATGTGTTTCTCATATTATTTGTGGTGATATTTATTTGAAGAACATGTTTTAGTGACATCTACATACAGTATGAGAAGGTGATTACTAATGTGAGTTTAAAGTTAGCAGTGTGTGGGCTAACCTATATAAAATGTATATGATGCAGTTGGACTCTGCAAGGAAAATGTGCTTTAAATAACCTGCTTGGTTTTGGTTTCTCTTCACATCTATGCATTTGTGCGCTGTCAAAATGCCACCCATAGAGGTAACAATGTGAATAAAGATTCTGTCCCCGTCACCCTTTGCTAGTTTGTTCCAAAAGCCAATTATTTCACATTCTTCAGTGTTAGTCCAATGCTTTATTTGCTCTGCTCCATGGTTGTCAATCAGAACATTTTGAGTTCTGAGAACTGTTTTCATGTTGTTTTGTTTAATATGACTGTTGCTGGTTTAGACATGTGGCTTGTTTCAGAACGTCTCAAGACTTTTGCAGGTTTTGTGTCTTTAAGAGCTCATGGTTAAACCATTCATCTACTGCAGGGGTGGACAACCCTGGTCCTGGAGGGCCATGTTTTTGATTTAACCGACCTGGAAGACCAAGTGTGTTGAATTTAGGCAATCACTGAGCTGATCAATTAGTGACAGGTAGCCTAGTGGTTAGAGCATTGGACTAGTAATCGGAAGGTTGCAAGGTTGAATCCCTGAGCTGACAAGGTAAAAATCTGTTATTCTGCCCCTGAACAAGGCAGTTAACCCACTGTTCCTAGGCTGTTATTGAAAATAAGAATTTGTTCTTAACTGGCTTACCTAGTTAAATTAGCTCAGTTGTGGTGCATAGTTGGAACAAAATCCTGCAGTAGGTTCTGGCCTTTCTAGGGAGTTTTTCCTCCCTAGAAAGTTGCTGCGTAAGTCAATAAAACTTGATGGTAAGGCACAGTGGCATTCGACTGGAATTCTGCCACTTAGCATCCTTTTCATTGTCATCCAGAAGTGAACACAACAAATACTAAAATTGTTTGTGTATGAGAATGCTAAGCTCAAGTTCTCTCTCTTCTCTTCTTCTCAGCTAAAGTCAGTGATGGAGCCCAGCCAAAACAAGGCAAGTCATCCAGTTCATTTAAGACTGTATAAAGCAGAAGTAACTTCTTAAAGTTCCATTTGATGCTGTAGTTGAGTTTTTCCTTCTGTGTGATTCTGCAGAGGGGGTTATGCTAGTGTCCATCAAAACGGGATGACGGTACAGGGGAATGGAGGGTTGTATGAGACTTAAGCGCATAGTTTACCCCGTAACAGATCTGGAATCAGTGCTCTGGCAGTTACAGTACACCCAAATTGTATTTGTCCCGGATGATTCCTGTAACTGACTGATTCTTGTATGCTAAATACATAATACTGTGTTAAAAGTATAGAGGGTTCATCTAGAACAGGGGTGCCAAACTCATTCCATGAAGGGCTTAGTGTTTGCAGGTTTTAGTTTTTCCTTTCAATGAAGTTTTTTTTAAATAATTAGTACTCCCTTGTAATCAACAACAAGGGAGGAGTGAAAATCTGCAGGCACTCGGCCCTATGTGGAATGAGTTAGACACATGAAGTGGAAGTATTGTGTCATTCTCTTGGCTCGACTACAGTTGGGGAGAATGAGTGGACGATGGTGAAGTAGAAAGGGCTAAAGTTGGAAATGAACAGCAGTTGATGGTTGGAGTGTGATTCACAAGCAGGGATGTTTTTTGGGGGTGACCCGATGGTGAAGATCGAATTGGGTTAAGTGCAATCGGTCAGTGACCAGGAGCGGTATGATGTTGTTTTCGTGTTTGGTTAGTGTTTTTGGTTTTTGGTAATAAGTATGAATTTGTAAATGTAAAACATATTTTGTTTTTGGGGGTATTTTTTACTACCCTGTACAGTAGGTGGCGGCAACACACAATATGAGTGTATTCTGTTAATCAACGAAGAAAAAGAAAAAGAGTTGTCCTCATTGGTAGATAAAGCCAGCAGATCCATCAGTCCTAAAGATGAGTCAAAGCCTGCGGGTAAGAAACAATGACAACCCCTGAATTATGTCACTTAGCATCCTTTTCATTGTCATCCAGAAGTGAACAAATACTAATATGGTCTGTGTATGAGAATACTAAGCTCAACTTTTCTCTCTTCTCTCCACCTCAACTAAAGGCAGTGATGGAGTCCAGCCAGAACAAGGCAAGTCATCCAGTTCATTTAACACCCTATAAACAGAAGTAATTTCTTTAAAGATGCACTATACAGAAATCACTCCTCCATTTCCTGGTTGATACAATTCTAATAGTTGAATTTCAGTTTATGTGAAAAAACAAGCGGTCATTGTGTAGAGCAGTGGTTCCCAAACCTTTTAAAGTCCCTTACCCCTTCAAACATTCAATCTCCAGCTGAGTACCCCCTCTAGCACCAGGCTCAGCGCACTCTCAAATGTTGTTTTTTGTCATCATTGTAAGCCTGCCACACACACACACACACACACACACACACACTATATGATACATTTATTAAAACACAATAATGAGTGTGAGTTTGTCACAACCCGGCTCGTTGGAAGTGACAGAGCTCTTACCGGGTACAAATAATAATATAATAATCAATAATTTTGCTCTTTATTTAAGTGTTACATATGAAACCTTATTTGTTAATCACAAATGGTGAATAACTCCCCACAGGTTAGAGAAGGGTCTTCTTGAAAGGATGCACATAATTCTGCAATGTTGGGTTGTATTGGAGAGAGTCTCAGTCTTAAATCCTTTTCCACACACAGTCTGTGCCAGTATTTAGTTTTCATGCTTGTGAGGGACGAGAATCCACTCTCACATAGGTACGTGGTTGCAAAGGGCATCGGTGTCTTAACAACGCAATTTGCAATGGCAGGATACTCTGAGCGCAGCCCAATCCAATAAATCTGTCAGTGGTTTCTGATTAAATTAAATTTTCACAGAACCGCTTGTTGCAAATTCGATGAGGCTCTCTTGTTCCGATATCGGTAAGTGGACTGGAGGCAGGGCATTAAAGGGATAACGAACCCAGTTGTTTGTCATCTGTTTCGGTTAAGCTTGAGTTCATTTGCACACAAAAAAATCATACAATGATGGAAAGACCTGGGTGTTGTCCTTGTTAATGCAGACACAGAAGATCTTGCTCCAACTTCTTAATCATAGCCTCAATTTTGTCCCGCACATTGCATATAGTTGCAGAGAGTCCCTGTAATCCTAGATTCAGATCATTCAGGCGAGGAAAAAACATCACCCAGGTAGGTCAGTCATGTGAGAAACTCGTCATCATGCAATCGGTGAGACAAGTGAAAATTATGGTCAGTAAAGAACTTTAAGCTCGTCTCTCAAATGTAAAAAAACGTGTCAATACTTTGCCCCTTGATAACCAGCGCACTTCTGTATGTTGTAAAAGCGTTTTTTGGTCGCTGCCCATATCATTGCTTAGTGCAGAAAAAACACAAGAGTTCAGGGGCCTTGCTTTAACAAAGTTAACCATTTTCACTGTAGTGTCCAAAACGTCTTTCAAGCTGTCAGACATTCCCTTGGCAGCAAGAGCCTCTCGTGGATGCTGCAGTGTACCCAAGTGGCTTCGGGAGCAACTGCTTGCATGCGCGTTACCACTCCACTATTTCTCCCTGATGGCTTTTACATTTACATTTACATTTTAGTCATTTAGCAGACGCTCTTATCCAGAGCGACTTACAGTAGTGAATGCATACATTTCATACAATTTCATACATTTTTTTTTTTTTTCCTGTGAGGCTTTTGTGCCTGTGAGGCTGTGAGGCTTTTGTGCCATCAGTACAGATACCAACACATCTTGACCACCAAAGTCCATTTGATGTCACAAAGCTGTCCAGTACTTTAAAAATATCTTCTTCTGTTGTCCTGGTTTGCAGAAGAGGATGTCTTCCTTAAATGACCCCTCCCATAAACGTCAGACATATACCAGGAACTGTGCCAGGCCCGCCACGTCTGACTCATTTATAAACATAAAATAAATTCACCTTTATTTATCCAAGTAAATGAGAACTTTTTCTCAACTGGCCTACAACTGTGACCTGGCCAAGATAAAGCAAAGCAGTGCAATAAAAACAACACGGAGTTGCACATAAACAAATGTACAGTCAATAACACAATAGAAAAATCTATGTACAGTGTGTGCAAATGTAGAAGAGTAGGGAGGTAAGGCAATAAATAGGCCATAGAGGCAAAATTATTACAATTTAGCATTAACACTGGAGTGATAGATGTGCAAGTGGAGATACTGGGGTGCAAAAGAGCAAGATAAATAACAATATGGGGATGAGGTAGTTGGGTGTGCTATTTACAGATTGGCTGTGTACAAGTACAGTGAGCGGTAAGCTGCTGGAAGGAAAGGCTGCCAAAGTAAGTGTTGACTTTGGGGATGACCAGGGAAATATACCTGCTGGAGCGTGTGCTACGGGTGGGTGTTGCTATGCTGACCAGTGATCTGAGATAAGGCGGGGCTTTACCTAGCAGAGACTTATAGATGACCTGGAACCAGTGGGTTTGGCGACGAATATGTAACGAGGGCCAGTCAACGAGAGCATACAGGTCGCTGTGGTGGGTAGTATATGGGGCTTTGGTGACAAAATGGATGGCACTGTAATAGCCAATTCTAGATTTAATTTTGGATTGGATTGGAGATGCTTGATGTGAGTCTGGAAGGAGAGTTTACAGTCTAACCAGACACATAGGTATTTGTAGTTGTCCACATATTCTAAGTCAGAACCGTCCAGAGTAGTGATGCTAGTCGGGCAGGTGCGGGCAGCGATCGGTTGAAGAGCATGCATTTAGTTTTACTAGCATTTAAAAGGAGTTGGAGGCCACGGAAGGAGTGTTGTATGGCATTGAAGCTCGTTTGGAGGTTTGTTAAGTGTCCAAAGAAGGGCCAGATGTATACAGAATGGTGTTGTCTGCGTAGAGGTGGATCAGAGAGTCACCAGCAGCAAGAGCGACATCATTGATATATACAGAGAAAAGAGTCAGTACGAGAATATAACCCTGTGGCACCCCCATAGAGACTGCCAGAGGTCCGGAAAACAGGCCCTCCGATTTGACACACTGAACTCTATCTGAGAAATTGTTGGTGAACCAGGCGAGGCAGTCATTTGAGAAACCAAGGCTATTGAGTCTGCTGGGGTGATTGACAGAGTCTAAAGCCTTGGCCAGGTCGATGAATACGGCTGCACAGTACTGTCTTTTATCAATGGCGGTTATGATATCGTTTAGGACCTTGAGCGTGGCTGAGGTGCACCCAGACCAGCTATGAAACCAGATTGCATAGTGGAGAAGGTACAGTGGGATTCGAAATGGTCAGTGATTTCTTTGTTAACTTGGCTTTCGAAGATTATAGAAAGGCAGGGCAGGATGAATATAGGTCTATAACAGTTTGGGTCTAGAGTGTCTCCCCCTTTGAAGAAGCTTTCCAATTTTTAGGGATCTCAGACGATACGAAAGAGGTTGAACAGGCTAGTAATAGGGGTTGCAACAATTTTGGCGGATCATTTTAGAAAGAGGGTCCAGATTGTCTAGCCCAGCTGATTTGTAGGGATCCAGATTTTGCAGCTCTTTCAGAACATCAGCTGTCTGGATTTGGGTGAAGGAGAAGGGGCGGGGGGCTTGGGCAAGTTGCTGCAGGGGGTGCAGAGCTGTTGGCCGGGGTAGGGGTAGCCAGGTGGAAAGCATGGCCAGCCGTAGAAAAATGCTTATTAAAATTATCGATAATCCTAGATTTATCGGTGGTAACAGTGTTTCTTAGCCTCAGTGCAGTTGGTAGCTGGGAGGAGGCGCTCTTATTCTACATAGACTTTAGTGTCCCAAAACTGTTTGGAATTAGTGCTACAGGATGCAAATTTATGTTTGAAAAAGCTAGCCTTAACTTTCCTAACTGACTGTGTATGTTGGTTCCTGATTTCCCGGAAAATGTACATATCACGGGGGCTATTCGATGCTAATGCAGAACGCCACAGGATGTTTTTGTGCTGGTGAAGGGCAGTCAAGTCTGGGGTGAACCAAGGGCTATCTGTTCTTAGTTCTACATTTTTTTGGAATGGGGCATGCTTATTTAAGATGGTGAGGAAAGCGCTTTTAAAGAGCAACCAGGCATCCTCTACTGACGGGATGAGGTCAATATCCTTCCAGGATACTCGGCCCAGGTCGATTTGAAAGCCCTGCTCGCTGAAGTGTTTTAGGGAGCATTTGACAGTGATGAGGGGTGGTCGTTTGACCGCAGACCCATTACGGGAGCAGGCAACGAGGCAGTGATCGCTGAGATCCTGGTTGAAGACATCAGAGATGTATTTAGATTTTATTTTATTTGGATCTCTTTTAGTCCCCATTTGGACAATCTTCCAAGAGTCCGTAAACATTAAAATACTATATATAATACGAACACATTTTCACATACTATAACACACTATTACAAACATACATAATATACTAACATAATGACCCAATAAATACTCAATCAAAAAAAGATTGATTCTTCATCTACTATAGTCCCACAACATTTCTATGTATTATATTTAAATGGTTTTAAAATCATGTTTAAATGTATATATTGAAAGGTTTCTGGTTTGCTCAGTTAATTTATTCAATTTCTTTATTGCTCTAAATCGAAATGTTATTTGACCTATTTCTCTTTTTTGTCTGGATAACGCATAGATGGACAATCTATTCCTAGTATTTACGGGATGTCTATCTCTTACCAACTGAATACCGTTGTGAAGAGAATTTGGCCGTTTTTTAAATGATGTATATTATGAAATAAAATAAGCATGTTTTTTTTCAATTATTTTGTCGATTGATGACCAACCAAGAACATTGTGCATGACTGCAACAGAAGAACCATATCTCCACCTTAAAACAATCCTTGCTCCTTTGTTCTGTGCAATCTGCAGCCTCCTAACTTCACTTGATGATGCATTTCCCCAGACCACAGAACAGTAGTTCACCTGACTCTCAATTAATGCTTGTGTTATTTGCTTTCCTGGTAAATATTTAGCTATCCTTCTGATTATGCATGCTGTTCTAATATTTTTTTTTACATAGATTAGCTATTTGAGACGACCATGATAAACAGTTGTCTAGCTGCACTCCCAATAGTTTGGTTTCTGCCACTTCTTCAATTTGTACTCCTCCCATACTTAATTGTATCCCATGTTGTTTTGGCCTTTTCCTAGTGGGACTCACCAACATAACTTTGTTTTTCTTGGTGTTTAAAACAAGTTTGTTCCGGCAACCCCACTCCCAGATATTCTCCAAATCTCTTTGTAAAGCTTGCTGTGCCTGTTGAACCGATTGTCTTGCTGCATAAATTGTAGTATCATCTGCAAATATAGTAGCTTGAATTTCAGCTAAGGAGTAAGGAAGGTCGTTGGTATATATTAAATAAAGAAGTGGCCCAAGGCAGCTGCCCTGCGGTATTCCACAGTTTTTAAAACATGAGGGGAAGAAAATGAACCGTTGGTATAGGTGGACTGTTTCCTGTCAGTTAGATATGACTGTACCCAATTCAATGCTACCTCCTTAAAACCATAATGCATTAATTTTGTCAATTATTTCATGATCCACTAAATCAAATGCTGCACTGAAATTTAAAAATAGTACACCCACAAACTTGCCATTATCCATAGAGGGCAAGTTGGTCAGGAATATCTAAGAGGGTGTCCATGGTTATGGATTTAGGGTTGTACCTGGTAGGTTCCTTGATAATTTGTGTGAGATTGAGGGCATCTAGTTTAGATTGTAGGATGGCCGGGGTGTTAAGCATATCCCAGTTTAGGTCACCAAACAGTACGAACTCTGAAGATAGATGGGGGTCAATCAATTCACATATGGTGTCAAGGGCACAGCTGGGGGCTGAGGGGGGTCTATAACCAGCGACAACGGTGAGAGACTTGTTTCTGGAAAGTAGACTTGTTTCTTTAAAAGTAGAAGCTCAAATTATTTGAGCACAGACCTGGATAATATGACAGAACTCTGCAGGCTCTCTCTGCAGTAGATTGCAACTCCGCCCCCTTTGGCAGTTCTATCTTGTCAGAAAATGTTATAGTTGGGCATAGAAATTTTTGGTGGCCTTCCTAAGCCAGGATTCATAGACGGCTAGGACATCAGGGTTGGCGGAGTGTGCTAAAGCAGTGAATAAAACAAACTTAGGGAGGAGGCTTCTAATGTTAACATGCATGAGACCCAGGCTTTTACGGTTACAGAAGTCAACCGTAGGATGGTAGGACGTGAGTACAGTGGAGGCCTGGGGAATGGGAGTGATGCTGGGGGCTGCAGGGCCTGGATTAACCTCTACATCACAGGAGGAGTAGGATAAGGGTACAGCTAAAGGCTATAAGAACTGGTCGTCTAGTGCATTCGGAACAGAGAGTAAAAGGAACAGATTTCTGGGTGTGGAAGAATAGATTCAAGGCATAATGTACAGAGAAGAGTATGGTAGGGTGTGAGTACAGTGGAGGTAAACCTAGGCATTGAGTGACGATGAGAGGTTTTGTCTCTAGGGGCACCAGTTAAGCCAGGTGAGGTCACCGCATGTGTGTGGGGTGGAACAAAAGGGCTAGCTAAGGCATAATGGGTAGGGCTGGGGGCTCTACAGTGAAATAAGACAATAATGAACCAAAACAGCAATAGACGAGGCATATTGACATTAGGGAGAGGCATGTGTAGCCGAGTGATCATAGGGTCCAATGAGTAGCAATAGATGAGTCAGGGAGCCAATTCAGTAGTCGCAACTACGCTAGGCGAGCTGGAGACACGGTGATTCAGACAGCTAGTGGCACGGGGCTAGCAGATGGGCCTCCGGCGACGTCGCAACGGAAGAGCCTGTTGAAACCACCTCGGACGATTATGTCGGCAGACCAGTAGTGATGGATCTTAGACTTGGGAATGAAAGATCTATAACTCACGTTTCTATGTGAATTTGTTTGAGGTGCCCAAAAAGTTACATATTGTAGATTTAAGCAGTGTGTTTTTGATGTAGTAGGAGAGAGGCTGTAATTGATGTTGTCCTTCTGTGTGTGTTTCTGCAGAGGTTACTGTTCCCCTAATGGCATCACCAGGAATTCCGGCGGGAATGACTGCGGCTGCGGACAAGACGGAGGCGGACAAGACGACGCTTGGGGCGGACGCGGCGACGCTGGGGGTGGAGAAGGCGGCGGACAAGATGGCGGACAAGACGACTACGCCGACCACGGCGGTCAATACGACGACGACGCCGGGGGTGGACAATACGACGCCGCCGCCAGACAAGACGATGCCGGCGGACAAGGCGGACAAGACAGTGGCGAACAAGATGACGCCAGCGACGCCGGGGGCCGACAAGACGACGCCGGGGGTGGACAAGGCAATGCCCGGGGCGGACAGGGCGATGCTGGGGGTGGACAAGGTGGTGGACAAGACGGCGGACAAGAAGGCGGCGGACAAGATGACTACGCCGACCGCGGCGGTCAATACGACGACGCCGGGGGTGGACAATACGACGCCGCCGCCGGACAAGACGATGCCGGCGGTCAAGACAGTGGCGGACAAGATGACGCCGGCAACGCCGGGGGCGGACAAGACGACGCCGGGGGTGGACAAGGCAATGCCCGGGGCAGACAGGGCGACGCTGGGGGTGGACAAGGTGGTGGACATGACGGCGGACAAGAAGGCGGCGGACAAGAAGGCGGAGGACAAGACGGCGGACAAGACTACGCCGGGGGCGGACAAGACGACGGGGACGGACAAGACTACGGGGGCAGACAGGATGGCAATGGCGGCGCCGACCGCGGACAAGACGATGCCGGTGGACAAGGCGGACAAGGCGGACAAGTCAGCGGCGGACAAGATGACGCCGGGGGCGGACAGGGCGACGCCGGGGGCGGACAGGGCGACGCCGGGGGCGGACAGGGCGGGGGCGGACAGGGCGACGCCGGGGGCGGACAGGGCGGCGGACAAGAAGAAGAAGACGGCGGACAAGAAGAAGAAGACGGCGGACAAGAAGAAGACGGCGGACAAGACGGCGACGACGGGGGCGGACAAGACAACGCTGCGGGCAGACAAGGCGATGCTTGGGGCGGCGGCCAAGACGGCGGCGGACAAGACGACAACGACGCCGATGGCAGCAGACAAGACAGCGGCGGCGGCGACGATTCCGGAGGCGGCGACGATTCCGGCGGATGGCAGCGATCGACCAGGGGCCGACTTGAACACAGCTGATAAAGGAGAAGGAAATGGAGGTGCAGGAATTTCACTAACTCTTCTCCCAAGGCACCTGACCTCAGGAAACATTTCAAAGGGAGAGTAAAACATTGAATTATTAGTGTATTCAAACCACTAATAACATTACCATTCACATACTGAAAACAATCATGAAATTGGAAGTTATCAATTGTGAGCATGTTCACAGTTCTATCGCAATTGCCGATCAGCTGTTTTTAGAATGCATTAGATGTAGGTACCAATCCGTCAGATTAGGCTACAAAAACAAAACAAACACTGGCTTTTGTTGACAAGCATATATTCATATATGCCTGCGGGCATACACAACCTGTAGTATTTACTGTCTACGCTAGGTAAGACCTGGACGGACCACCCCCTGTATTTTGGTTAGCGCACCAGGTGGTGCTAAGTTAGGTAAGTAGTGGGTAGGCAGGTAAGGTAGGAGAGGGGGCTTTGACTTTTACTTTCTTTGCTTTGGTTCCGTTCAGCCCCTTTTCCCCAAAATTACCGTGTGAAGGAAGCAATAAATTCCATAGCAGTCAAACGAGTAAATCGACATCCATTGATTTGGAAATAGATCTGGCGAGTTTAATAAAAGCGGATTATCTTTTCTCTTGCGATTTATTGTAATTCCTTTATTACATCACATTTGCTCTGCAATGATTATTATTTAGATGGATAACCTAATTTGGCTTTTTACGTCGTTCCAAGTCTCGTCGATATTCCAGCTTAATTCGCTCTAACTTTATAGAAAAAGGGTTTATTCGATAAATATGGCAACTCCTCTCTTGCTGCGAAAAAGAGAGTGAAAAATAAAAATACAAATTTTCAGGCCTTATGGTCCCAGCACACCAAGACAGTCGTGAAGAGGGCAGACAAAACCTATTCCCCCTCAGGAGACTGAAAATATTTGGCATGGGTCCCCAGGTCCTCAAAAGGTTTTTCAGCTGCACCATCGAGAGCATCCTGACTGGTTGCTTCACTGCTTGGCATGGCAACTGCTCGGCCTCCGACCGCAAGGCACTACAGAGGGTAGTGCGAACGGCCCAGTACATCACTGGGGCAAAGCTTCCTGCCATCCAGGATCTCTATACCAGGCGGTGTCAGAGGAAGGCCATAAAAATGGTCAGAGACTCCAGCCACCCTAGTCATTGACTGTTCTCTCTGCTACTGCACAGCAAGCATTACCAGAGAGCCAAGTCTACATTTACATCTTACATTTTAGTAGACGCTCTTATCCAGAGCAACTTACAGTAGTGAATACATGTCATATATATATATTTTTTTCCCGTACTGGTCCCCCGTGGGAATCAAACCCACAACCCTGGCGTTGAAAACACCATGCTCTACCAACTGAGCCACACAGGACCTGGGTCCAAGAGGCTTCTAAACAGCTTCTACCCCCAAGCCATAAGACTCCTGAACACCTAGTCAAATGGCACACCCAGACTATTTCCAGTGCCCCCCACCCCCTCTTTACAACACTGCTACTCTCAGTTGTCATCTATGCATAGTCACTTTAATAACTCAGACCTACATGTACATATTACCTCAACTAACCGGTGACCCTGCACATTGACTCTGTATTGGTACCCCCCTGTATATAGTCTCGCTATTGTTATTTTACTGCTGCTCTTTAATCTCATATTCATATTTTTTTGAAACTGCACTGTTAGTTAGGGGCTCGTAAGTAAGCATTTCACTGTAGCTACCTGTTGTATTTGGCCCATGTGACAAATAAAATGTGATTTAATTGATTATGAGCAGTTTTTTTAATGTGTTACCAGGATGGAGAAAATCCCATAAGCGTTTATAGTTTTATTGTTTAGAGGTAAGTCAAGTCCGATACCTTTAACAAAAGTGGATATATGCCAATCTTTTTCTGAGAATATTTCCCAGACCTTTTTAGACAGTCATACAATGCAAAACGTTATCTTCACAGAATCCATATATAACGTTATAAATCTTAGCTACTCACATCAACCAATCCATGTGTGTTTTCAACGACTCTCAGCTGCTACAAAGTTTCAGCTTTGCAACCATACTTCCCCAGAACCCAAATACTTTTGGTTTGCCGGACGCTGCCCGGCGGGTCATGGAAATACAGCGCCACACGAGTCCTCAACACCCTATTTAGCCTCTCAGAAACGATAGACTTGCCGCTAATTCCCATACATGTAAAATAACATCCTGTGATATTACTAGTAGTCCCAGACTATGATGGGCCGCGGAGGACAGAACCCCAAGATAATGTTATATATTGAAACTTATTATCCAAATTTCAATCAGTTTATTATGCACATTTCAGATTAACACTTATGTCCACACTCACACAGCTCTGATATCACATTTACACAGTACTATCCCCAAACACACTTAATCAATATTTTTTTAACCTGTAGGAATATTTTCTTCTTTCAATAAGAGAAAGGGGAAAAAAATAATACCTATACATATATATATATATTTTTGTTGTTATTTTT
The DNA here is from genome assembly GCF_901001165.1 of Salmo trutta. Lineage (NCBI taxonomy): Eukaryota > Metazoa > Chordata > Actinopteri > Salmoniformes > Salmonidae > Salmo > Salmo trutta. The sequence goes on along the minus strand of NC_042995.1, from coordinate 6,699,824 downwards.
AATTTTTATTACACGTTCATCTACTTCTCACTAGGTTATACCATGTCACTGCATATAACACCTATTCTCCATATCCCTAGGGTTCATAAGAGACCTTTTTCTCTTTTCCAAACCTACTCCACATCCCTCACAGATTTTTTTTAAGACATTGAACACCCTTTTCACCTAACTGCCCACTTCCTTCCTATGTAAAATAAGAGACAATTCTCTTCTCACCCTACCCCACAACCTAGGATTTTTTTAAGGGTAACATTTCTTTCAAGAAAAAGTATTGAACTATCTGCCTGACATTTTTTACTTACCCCCTCAACATTTTTGCCTAAACTGCCCCTCAACATTATCAATGTTCAATTTGTACTATCCAAGTATTAATTCTGTGCACTTTCAAGTTTATTTGTTGAAAGAAATCAGCATCACCCTTAATTCTATCTGTTCAAAATGATGTATCCATTCCGCTGACGCTCCCAGCCAGGCGGGGATCCGTTCTGTCATATTCGTCGTAATGATGGGACCAAACTGCAGCGGGAACGTGAAACATCTTGTTGAATTTATTAAAGAAATGAACACTGAACAAAAGAATGACGAAAAACAGTTCTGTAAGGTGCTCTGACTATACATGGAACAACTACCCACAAAACCCATGGAAAAAACACCCCTACTAAATAGCACCTTCAATTAGAGGCAACGAGGAACAGCTGCCTCCAATTGAAGGTCAACCAATAAACTAAACATAGAAATAGAAGACCTAGAAAGAACATAGTATATTTCTAACATAGAACATTAACCAAAAACCCCGAAACACATAAAACAAACACCCCCCTGCCACGCCCTGACCAAACTACAATAACAAATAACCCCCTTTACTGGTCAGGACGTGACAGTGTGTATGAGACTTAAGCAGATAGTTTACCCGGTAACCGAGTGCTCTGGCTGTTTAGTGAACTCCAACCATATTTGTCTTGATGATTTGATTCCTTGACTCACCGCTGCTGAATTTTTGCCACCACAGCAAAAACGGTATTTTTATATATATATATAAACTCAGAAAAAAAAAATGTCCTCTCACTGTCAACTGCGTTTATTTTCAGCAAACTTAACATGTGTAAATATTTGTATGACCATAACAAGATTCATCAACTGAGACATAAACTGAACAAGACATGTGACTAACAGAGATGGAATAATGTGTCCCTGAACAAAGGGGGGGGAGGGGTTAAAAGTAACAGTAGTATTTGGTGTGGCTACCAGCTGCATTAAGTACTGCAGTGCATCTCCTCCTCATGGACTGCACCATATTTCCAGTTCTTGCTGTAAGATGTTACCCCACTCTTCCACCAAGGCACCTGCAAGTTCCCGGACATTCCTGTGAGGAATGGGCCTAGCCCTCACCCTCCGATCCAACAGATCCCAGCCGTGCTCAACAGGATTGAGATTCGGGCTCTTCGCTGGCCATGGCAGAACACTGACATTCCAGTCATGCAGGAAATCACGCACAGAACGAGCAGTATGGCTGGTGGCAGTGTCATGCTGGAGGGTCATGTAAGAATGAGCCTGCAGGAAGGGTACCACATGAGGGAGGAGGATGTCTTCCCTGTAACACACAGTGTTGAGATTGTCTGCAATGACAACAACCGCAGTTCGATGATGGTGTGACACACAGCCCCAGACCATGACGGACCCTCCACCTCCAAATCGATCCTGCTCCAGAGTACAGGCCTCAGTGTAATGCTCATTCCTTCGACACTAAACGCGAATCCAACCATCACCCCTGGTGAGACAAACGGTGACTCGTCAGTGAAGAGCACTTTTTGCCAGTCCTGTCTGGTCCAGCGACGGTGGGTTTGTGCCCATAGGCAACGTTGTTGCCGGTGATGTCTGGTGAGGACCTGCCTTACAACAGGCCTACAAGCCCTCAGTCCAACCTCTCTCAGCCTATTACGGACAGTCTGAGCACTGATGGAGGGATTGTGCGTTCCTGGTGTAACTTGGGCAGTTGTTGTTGCCATCCTGTACCTGTCCCGCAGGTGTGATGTTTGGATGTACCGATCCTGTGCAGGTGTTGTTACACGTGGTCTGCCACTGCGAGGACAATCAGTGCATAATTTAACTAACAAATGAACAAAACAAAAAACACGAACCCCGCACATACAGGCAACTGAAACAGAAACTATGACGCCTGGGGAATCCTGTCTCCCTGTAGCGCCGTCTTAGGCTTCTCACATTACGAACATTGCAATTTATTGCCCTGGCCACATCTGTAGTCCTCATGCCTCCTTGCAGCATGCCTAAGGCACGTTCACGCAGATGAGCAGGGGACCCTGGGCATCTTTCTTTTGGTGTTTTTCAGAGTCAGCAGAAAGGCCTCTTTAGTGTCCTAAGTTTTCATAATTGTGACCTTAATTGCCTACTGTCTGTAAGCTGTTAGCGTCTTAACGACCGTTCCACAGGTGCATGTTCCTTAATTGTTTATGGTTCATTGAACAAGCATGGGAAACAGTGTTTAAACCCTTTACAATGAAGATCTATAAAGTTATTTGAATGGAGGTGTGTTTGAAACTTAAGCGGATAGTTTACCCACTTAGAGTGCTCTGGCAGATACAGTACACTCAAACCATATTTGTCCCAGATGATTCATATAAATGCTAAATGCATTATGCTGTGTTGTATTACAAGTATAGAGGGATCATCTGTAGAACAGGGGTGTCAAACTCATTCCATTGAGGGCTTAGTGTCTGCAGGTTCTTGTTTTTTCCTTTCAATGAAGACATAGACAACCAAGTGAGGGGAGTTCTTTACTAATTAGTGACCTTAATTCATCAATCATGTACAAGGGAGGAGTGAGAACCTACAGACACTCGTCACTCTGTGGAATGAGTTTGTCACGTGATCTAGAGGGTTACTTGTCACGTCCTGACCAGTAAAAGGGGTTATTTGTTATTGTAGTTTGGTCAAGGCATGGCAGGGGGTGTTTGTTTTGTGTGTTTCGGTGTTTTTGGTTTATGTTCTGTTATCTATTTCTATGTGTTTATCTAGTTTTCTATTTCTATGTTGGGTTTTTGGCAATGGCCTCCAATTAGAGACAGCTGGTTGTCGTTGTCTCTAATTGGAGGCCATATTTAGTGGGGTTTGTTTTCACTTGTGATTTGTGGGTGGTGGTTTCCAGTATAGTCTATGCACCTTACTGGACTGTTTTCGTCGTCAGTTTATTTTGTTTAAGTGTTTTCTTTAATAAAGAAAGAAGATGAGCACTTTACCTGCTGCGTTTTGGTCCAATCCTTACGACGCCTATGACATTACTAGAAATTATATAATTTAGAACTAGTTTGTAGCCAGAATAGGAAAAACTAGGAAATCCCTCGGCTGTTTGATTGTTGTAGCTTATCAGGGCTGTTGTGTTTTCTTGCCAGAAGCCACCCCGTTGATGAAGTAGAAGGACCACCAGTAAAGAATCCAGTGTTTTCAGGATGGTAAGTCTGAGGAAGACACCAACCACATTTATTAACAAAGCATTTGGCCTGTGGATTTCCGGCGACGATGTGGCGAGGAGCAGCAGCTAACTAAAGAGGCTGTATAGCTCCAACTATAGTTTAACTAATTATTCAACACCTAGTTACACATTTCGTTAACTAATTGTCCAAGATATCGGTTACATGGTTACATGAAAAGCAGACACGTTTGACCTGCAGCTGCTAGCAAGGAAAATGGTGGAGAGGAACAGTCTGATGACCCAGTTCTAAAGGAGATTCGTAAAATGGACAAAAATCCGGAAGAAAAGATTGGGAATGTGGGCGACGATTTGCACCATCCCATTCTCTGGGCTCTGTCTGCAATCATAACCAGTAGTGTATACCAGGAATAATGAAACAGAATAATAATAGATGTTTGGTGAATCTATTAATTATGTATGACCTCTGGAGTGTTTGCCACTCAAAATATATTTTTAAATAATATTTTGACAGAGGTTACATGTAGGCTAAGCTTATTACCACACTTTACAATAACTATATTGCAGTGGTCTTAGGTAGGCTATTCCCTCCATCGTGACACTGCTGCCCAGTTGAAGAGCTTGTGATCTCCATGCAGCACCACTCGCCTTCGGAAAAGCACCTCTCAGCCTCAGAAGATGCCCTTCTGGAGGCATGCAGCCATAGAGTCATTATACCCTAATGTAGGCCTATTTGCCTACTAGCCAAATAAAGTGCAGAGCATGCATGATGCATGCAACTCATCATTCCAATATTTGAATAGCTGCAATAGGAACTAAATCAAAGAGAATAGAACAGTCTTATTCATTTGCTTATTGAAATCCATGTGTGCATTCAAAAAGATCTAAATTCTCCAAAGTTCTTTAGCCTGTCACTTCAATAATTCAAGGTTTAATAAAATAAATAGGCCTTCAACTTCTAGACATTGCAATTTAGGCTATCATTTTGGGTACTGGTACACAATTTGGCTACTGGTCTTAGAACACTTTGTGTTTTACAACTGTTTTTATTATAGTCCTCCCCTTAAAAAGAGACCCTAGCTCACAGGCCTATAAATACATTTTAATCAAAATAGTTGAAGAAGCACATGCAGTGGCTAATAGGGAAAACATATCTAGCAAAAATAATAGGTTAGAGTGCGCAGCTGAACACTATGCTGGAAAAACACCAGGTTTGTTATTTTTGATAAAAACAAAACCGCGATTAATTAAATACGAATACCAAACTTGTTTTTGCGTGGATTCCGTGACACGGTTAGCTTTTAACAGCTAGAAAACACCGCTAACCAAACAACAGTGCTAGGTGGCTGTACTACAGACACCGGTCATTGTCTTGGGAAAGACGCACTGTTAAAAACTTTTGAAAAACAACTGGTTGCAGTAAATAGCCAACTTGGATACTAAGGAGATCCTGAGGGAAATCGATGAGTACCAACAGCTTTACGCTATGGAGGAACAACATAGTCCATCATGGAAAGATCCGACTACCTCACAAAAGAACTCTAACCCGACAAAAAAAGAAAAACAGATTAATCTACAGACACGGACGATTTACTTACCCGTGAAGTAGAGGTCTGTCGCTGTGCCCTTGAGCAGGGCGTTGATCCTGGATGCTTCTGTGTGTCGCTTTGAATGGGAGTCTGTTGGTTGACTGGTGTGGTGCAGTTGTTGAGCGTCTTCACTGCAAGTATATTGTATGTTTTGGATATTCAATTTAAAAAATATATTTAAAAAAACTATAAGCTTCAGATAGTCTTGACCATTTGGGAAACCTTGGCTATTTCGCTCAGGACAGATTATAACAAAGACTTAATCAATATTTTGGTTTGTATCATTTACTGATATGGAGATAGCCTCTGCGTGAAGGGGTTGCGCAATGCTAAATTTTGCTATTAAAACAGTCAAATGCCTAATTGTAGGCCTACAGTCTGTGCTCCCAAATACTTGAAAAACGGTGATTCATTTGGGTACATGATCACCACAGTAGCCCCACGCAGATATATCAATAAATTATTAAATGATATGGTCATTAAATAACACACAACTGCATGGCATATTTAGATAGTGGAAATAGCCTAAATCATATTTAGTTTCTATTTTGCAGCTCGGGCGTTTATTCTAGACAAGGCACTTCTGTGTCTTATTAGTATCATTCTCACACAAGTCATTTGCTGAAGGCCCAAGCTTATACTATGCCATCTACTGGTATAACGTCTTATCGAATGCCAGAAATGAAACCGGAAGCCACAAAGCAACTCTAACGTCTGGGCTAGAGGTGCTTGATTGACTAGCTAACTTCAGCTAGCTACTTTCGGTTCATGTCCTTTGCAGATGCCACATTCCTTTTAAAAGTTTGTAAATATGAAAAAGATCTGTAACCGAGTAAAGGGAGAAGTAAAGTAACAATTCATTCATAGTCGTAACAGGGTTTGTATGTTTACAGAGTTTAACGATTATTTTTCAAGTTTATGATCCTAACAATTTACAAATTGATTTTCTTACGATCCTAACGATTTATAAGTTCAGCCTTTTGGCAGATATCTGTCTCCATACATGTAAGCTATAAACATACATATATTTTCACAATGAATACTTGTCTCTCCAACACATCTTTATAGTTGTTGGTTAGCTATCTAGCAAATTTTAGTAATATTAGCATAGACATAACCTGACTCAGAACACCTCAAAAACAAGACATGGTATCAAGAACGAGCGAAACGAGCCACTTATGATTCCCCACATGGCAGTTTCTTGTCATTCTTCCTAGCAATCTGGCCATCCAGAATCTCAATAAAAGTTTAATAAAAAAATACAATGCAAAATAAAATAAAGCAAGTTCACATTTTCCCAGTTTTTTCATTGAATCTAGTTAAGGAGGAAAATTATGCCTTAGCAGCCTGAATGAAGGATGCTTTATGTACGAGTGTAAGGGCTGTCGCGGAGGATGTGTTCATCTTCAGGAATTTATTAAAGAAAGAACACGTTAGACAAAAACAAGAAACCGACAGCCAAACTGTCCTGTCAGGTGCAAACACTAAACAGAAACAATTACCCACAAAACCCGAAGGAAAAACATGCTCCTTATGTGTGACTCCCAATCAGCAACAACGAGCTTCAGCTGTGCCTGATTGGGAGCCACACACACGGCCCAAAACAAAGAAATACAAAAACATAGAAAAAGGAACATAGAACGCCCACCCAATGTAACACCCTGGCCTAACCAAAATAAAGAACAAAAACCCCTCTCTCTGGCCAGGGCGTTACAACGAGCCAGTATACGGGACAAGATAGTGAAGATCTAGCACCCATGCACAATCGGATGCCTAGGCTAATCAGACAGTAGAGGGGAAATGAAGGTTTTAGTTATTTTTATTTGCTCTGAGTGCCTTTCATACTTCCACATAGTCAACATCCAACTATGGCAATCAACATGTAAAATATTATTTTTCCATTACAATTTGTATCACTAAATCTTTTGTAGTATTATATTGACATAATTATTTTGTACTACAACACAGTGATTTTAATCTGCATGCAAATATCATTTTGTGCAATTGTACATCCCTCTGTTTTATATTAATCGTCATATGTATGTGCTTTGTATACTGTATTGTTCTTGTTTTGCTGACCCGATGCGGACATTGAACTGTTTGCACAAATTCCATATGGGGACGTCATGACTGTATTTATGTATGTAAGAAATATTTTACCTTGAAACGTAAAAACTGTTTCTGTATTTGCATGTTTCCATTGTCCCCCTAATAGCTGGTGTTGTGATTGGTGTCTTGACTTCTGTTCTATTGTTTATTCTTCCATGTGTAGTGGCCTGTCCCATCTGCTGGAAGTGTTCCAAACGTAAGCCAATATCTTTACTGTGAATATTACCATACATTTTTCATTATTTGAGTCTCCTCCTTGAAGTTTGATGGAAATATATTTTACATATCAACAATTGTATCTCTAGCTATCTCAGGATCAAATAATTATTCCAGGTCAACAACATATTCAGATTTTGAAAGTAAGAAAGGGAAAGTGTGCTCCATATGCTCCAACATCCCTGGTTCTCTAGGTATGATATGTTGAATGATATCCAGAGCAGGACAAAGAACTGCATGCTGATTGGCTGAAAGCTGTGGTATATCAGATCATAGACCACGGGTAAGACAAAACTTGTATTTTTACTGCTCTAATTATGTTGGTAACCAGTTTATAATAGCAATAAGTCACCTCTGGGGTTTTTGGTATATTGTCAATATACCACGGCTAAGGACTGTATCCAGGCACTTTGTGTTGTGTTGTGCAAAGAACAGCCCTTAGTCAAGGCACACCAACATTCAAAAGTTTGGGGTCACTCGGATGCTGGCCTTCAAGGCAGAGTTGCAAAGAAAAGCCATATCTCAGACTGGCCAAGAAAAAGAAACGATTAAGATGGGAAAAAGAACACAGACACTGAACAGAGGAACTCTGCCTAGAAGGCCAGCATCCCCTTCACTGTTGGCCAGTCGCCGCTTCACTGTTGACATTGAGACTGGTGTTTTGCTGGTACGATTTAATGAAGCTGCCAGTTGAGGACTTGTGAGGTGTCTGTTTCTCAAACTAGACACTCTAATGTACTTGTCCCCTTGCTCAGTTGTGCACCGGGGCCTCCCACTCCTCTTTCTATTCTGGTTAGAGCCAGTTTGCGCTGTTCTGTGAAGGGAGTAGTACATAGCGTTGTACGAGATCTTCAGTTTGTTGGCAATTTCTCGCATGGAATAGCCTTCATTTCTCAGAACAAGAATAGACTGATGAGTTTCAGAAGAAAGTTCTTTGTTTCTGGCCATTTGAGCCTGTTATCGAACCCACAAATGCTGATACTCAACTTGTCTAAAGAAGGCCAGTTTTATTGCTAATTTAATCAGAACAACAGTTTTCAGCTGTGCTAACATAATGGCAAAAGGGTTTTCTAATGATCAATTAGCCTTTTAAAATGATAAACTTGGATTAGCTAACACAACGTGCCATTGGAACACATATTTCTGATAAATTTGATGTTATTTTAATGGACAAAAAAATAGCTTTTCTTTCAAAAACAAGGACATTTCTAAGTGACCCCAAACTTTTGAACGGTAGTGTATATTGGCCATATATGACACCCCCTCGGGCATTATTGTTAAGTTTAACCAGATTACCCACACCAGCAAGGCTGTGATAACCAGAGAGAGTGAGGAAGAGACTATAATTGTTATAAACTTTGAATAATGTGAATTATAATGAAATGTTGATCCATGCAACAAAAATGTATGATATTTTGAGGACAATATTTCATTGTGTGAATGTTTTTGTGTGCGTGTCTCATACAGTAGAACTATAGGTCAATGGCTATAAGCTGGTGAATCAAAAGCCCTCAGACTCAGTGGACAGGAGGAACATTAAATGAACTATAGTTATTAAGTTACCTTAGAATATTACAGTATTGCCAACCTTTGTTGCATTATAGTACAGTGATCCTATCAATTCTAAATTGTACATGTAATCCTGTGCATTGTAGCCAATTATACACACAGGGAGGTGCCAAAGACCAGCTATTGGCACGACTACAGCAAGGAATATAGAAAAACATGTTATTAAAGTTATTTAAAACAACGGGTGGTTGTTAGAGCCTCTCCTGCCCATGATATATGAGACAACATGCACATGGCCACGTTCATATAAAGTGGCATCGTTTACGTCGTTACCTAGCAACACACTACCACTACTACTTTTAAAACTACAAGTCTTAGCACCTGTAAGTCATCATGGATGATTTATTTTAATGTTACTTTTGATTTGTTTTATCCACTAACGTTTGAAGAATGATGTCAGCAAGAAGAGGAGGAGGATATGAAAGAAATGAAACAAGAAGAAGAGCAAGTGGACCAGCAACCTGAGCCTGGCGTTAACGTTAGACATGCAGAAATCAGTAGCGCTGCTATAGACGACAAAGAAAAAGAGAGAAATTAAAAAGCTACATCAAGACAAACCAATTGGGCAGTGAAGTGCTTTCTGGAATGTCTGTCAGAAAAGTGGATAAACATCGATCTGGCAAGTGTTTCAAAACAGGAGATGGGTAATATTCTCCTGTGTTTCTACGCCACCGCAAGGACTGCTAAAGGAGACCGATATGGAATCAACTGCTTTGCTGGACTTTGAGCAGGCCTACATCACCACTTAAATTAGCCTCCACTGAGCCGGTCTTGGTACCTGATGAGAGATACTGAGTTCCTAAATGCAAACAATGTCTTTGCTGGTATCATAAAACAGCTGAGAAGGGAGGTCAGGGACAGAACCAACCACCACCCAGCTATAACAGACTCACAGGAGGACCTAAAAATCCTCTGCGAGTCCGAAGCCTTGAGCCCCGCCACCCTAGAGGATTACTGAATAAGGTGTCGTTTGATTTGCATTTGCACTTTGGCCAAAGAGGCAACGAAGGAAATCGCAAACTGAAGGCAGACTCATTCGTAATAAATGAGGACAAAAATGGATCAAAAAATCCAATGGAAAGAGACGGAGATACTCGTCGCGGCTGTTTATGAAAACCTAGGGAACGAGCTCTGCCCGGTGACATCGCTAGAAAAAGACCTCTTTAAATTACCAGAACATGCCCCAGCCTTTTATCTACACCCCAGACAAAAGCTCTCCAATGATGACAACGTCTGGTATACCATGGACCCAATGGGACTCACCACACTTTCATCAATGCTGCCTCGTCTGTGCAAGGAAAACATTTTGTTCAAATAGCTAGGCTGCTATACAGTATATGAATATAATAAATGTCATTATTCATCTCTCTCTCTCTCTCTCTCTCTCTCTCTCTCTCTCTCTCTCTCTCTCTCTCTCTCTCTCTCTCTCTCTCTCTCTCTCTCTCTCTCTCTCTCTCTCTCTCTCTCTCTCGGAGGCTGGCACATCCGGTAGGTATACCGGATTTCAGTCTAGTGAGACCAAGTGTTTGGACGCACTGATCCATGATCGACGCTCCTTCACTGCTGTCCTGTCCTAGAAAAATCCCTTGATGGATTGTCCTAGGAATACATTTGGTATTGTTAGCCCTTTTCTATTACTTTTGCTCACGAATGTATTTTCTTTTGTTGACATAAAAAGTTATTCAGAATACCAGTGGTGGAAAAAGTACATCATTGTCATACTTGAGTAAAAATAAAGATACATTAGTAGAAAATTGCACAAGTAAAAGTGAAAGTCACCCAGTAAAATACTACTTAAGTAAAAGTCTAAAAGTATTTGGTTTTAAATATACTTAAGTATCAAAAGTAAAAGTATTTCATTTCACATTCCTTATATTAAGGAAGCATTTGTGTTTGGCCAGGGGCACACTTCAACACTCAGACATCATTTACAAAGGAAGCATGTGTGTTTATTGAGCCAGATCAGAGGTAGTAGGGATGACCAGGGATGTTCTCTTGATGTGTTTGAATTGGACCATTTTCCTGTCTGCTAAGCATTCAAAATGTAACAAGTACTTTTGGGTGTCAGGGAAAATGTATGGTGTAATTTTTACTTTATTTTCTTTAGGAATGTAGTGGAGTAAAAGTAAAAGTTGTCAAAATATTAATAGTAAAGTACAGATACCCCCCAAAATGACTTAAGTAGTACATTAAAGTAGTTTTACTTAAGTACTTTATACCACTGGAAAATACTACAACTGAATTTAGACTAATTACTAGCCTAGCTAGAGTTTACCCACCATCTATTCCCCACACCTTCTGTTTCCCCGCCCTAAAATATTTTGGGTTTCAGTTACTGCATTTTGTGCCAGGTGTTGCTTTTGGGGCCTTTGTGCACTGTCTGGGACAGAACCGGTAGCCAGGACGACTACCATCCAGCAGCTCTCCTATGCATGTCTGGAGGCCAGAGGGATAATGAGTGTGAGTGGGCACAGAGCTGAAAGCTCTCTTAGGAGATATTGGAAGCCGTCCACGGAAAATAGGAGGAAATGGAGTAACATCCTAATAGCTGCGTGCGACGACAAGGCAGTTGTTCCTGAGAAATGGCGCCCGGCTGCGCTTGAGACCCCGGCGTTAGACACCTACTTCACTAATTTCACAATGAATGGACATTTAATGTGTATCACAAATAAATAGCTGTCGATGCTGTGACCATCCCCCCCAAAATGTCAGTATGGTTTCTATTCTGATCTGCTGTATCAATGTCTTTTCTACAATGTTTCAGCACTGTTTTCAGTACCATGGACAGCGCCCCTAGAAACCAAGGTTCTGGAACTATCAACCAGCACTTGGGTAGTTTTTCTTTACATGGCAGTCAATACGACAACAACTAACGACCAGAGAACGCCTGAAATGTCACTTGACAACCAGTGTTAGGAAAGTAGCATCGTGTTTTGTCAGAAAATTGATAGTTTGGTAAATAATCTTGATTTTTAATGCTGGTAACCCGTTGTATAAAAGCAATAATACATTCGAGGCCATGTGTTATGAAATTGTTATCATGGCTGTGGTGTGGTCATAGCCAAGAGGCGAAGCTTCTCGTGTATTATTGCTTAAATAGCATATAAACATAATGCAATGTGTTGGTATACAGTGTGGTTGTATTGCAGCTATTAAACATTATTTACAAGTCAAATGGAACGTTGATTTATTTTCCACGAAGAGGTCATGAAGAGGGAGGAACTAAACCACATTTTACTTTCACTTTCACAGTCTCGGGAAATGAAGATCAGAAGTAGGTTAGATGAACCACACAGTGTTTTAGCCCATCTAATTTGAATGTACTGTTATTTATTATCTTTACAAACAAACAGTCTAGCAGATATGTCCAAACTAAAGCTCATCAGATTGTGTTTCTGGCTTTGTCTGGCGTGGATGGTAGTCTCCGGAGGTAAGTTGAACCGACTGGCAGGGACGAACGTAGCGTTTTGGCCTACCTACTAATTTTTAGGCTACTTGTTTGCTATTGTGTGCTAATTGTATAGCCTAGCCTACAACATCACATCCTAATCTTTGATTATCATGAACAATAGGTAAAGCGAGATAATGTCCTTTATGAACACTATGTGCGCTGCAACTTCAAGTTAGAAGCGCAGCCGCCGAGAGGGATTCATATCACTGAAAAAATAACTTGTAACGACATTATGGATGGACAATAGTCTAAACACGGTCTTGATATAGATTTTCAACATGGAAAGTCAGAATGGTTTTAAACAACGTCTATATGGGTTTCGATTAGAAATAAGGACCACAACCTTCTTGTTCAGTGACGATTTTGTAAATTTGGGGGGGGGGGGGGGGGGGGGGGGGGGGGGTGCATGACAGCAAAGCCACTACACAACACAACACTAAACGGCCTACATAAAGCTGTCCCAACAGCAGTCCCAAAATCTTACCACTACTACACCTGGCTATCAGCAGAGCCTTGTCTGGCAGTGAAACAGTTCATTCAGCCTCATTTACAGCCTTTAAAAAAACATCGCTGATATGGCTGACTTGTTTAAAAAAATGTGGTTTCTAATGACAATTGAGATGTATAAACTATGGCATAAGGCGACAACAAGCGGATAAAAGGCAATCCGTAATTTGAATAAGACTTTAATGAGCAAGCTAGGATGGAGTAGTCAATATAACTATTTGTTTAGCACTTTTGAAATGTACAGCAGACAGAATTCAGAACATAAACCGTTCTTACAGTGTTCTCCCTGTACACCAAGTCAGAACCGTAGGATAAATAAAGGGGGCATATAAAAAGACAATGAAAGCTCTTACAATATTCGATGATTACATTTCTCTAAGACAGGTTATAGGCTACACGTGCACCACCAAGTCAGAACAGTAGGTGAAATTAAGAGGGGTAAATAGACCAAATTATTAGGGTGAGGCACATGGGCTACTAACATCTTACTACACAACATACACTTAGTATTACTTTCTTAGCTACGGTATACATACACCACCATTCAATAGTTTGGGGTCACTTAGAAATGTCCTTGTTTTCCATGAAAACATACATGAAATGAGTTGCAAAATAAATAGGAAATATAGACAAGACGTTGACAAGGTTATAAATAATGATTTTTAATTGAAATAATAATTGTGTCCTTCAGACTTTGCTTTTGTCAAAGAATCCTCCATTTGCAGCAATTACAGCCTTGCAGACCTTTGGCATTCTAGTTGTGAATTTGCTGAGGTAATCTGAAGAGATTTCACCCCATGCTTCCTGAAGCACCTCCCACAAGTTAGATTGGCTTGATGGGCACTTCTTACGTACCATACAGTCAAGCTGCTCCCACAACAGCTCAATAGGGTTGAGATCCGGTGACTGTGCTGGCCACTCCAATATAGACAGAATACCAGCTGACTGCTTCTTCCCTAAATAGTTATTGCATAGTTTGGAGCTGTGCTTTGGGATCATTGTTCTGTTGTAGGAGGAAATTGGCTCCAGTTAAGCGCAGTCAACAGGGTATGGCATGGCGTTGCAAAATGCAGTGATAGCCTTCCTTCTTCAAGACCCCTTTTACCTTGTACAAACCTCCCAATTTACCACCATCAAAGATCTGAACACCTCAAACTTAGATTTGTCTGTCCATAATACAATTTTTCCCAATCTTCCTCTGTCCAGTGTCTCTGTTCTTTTGCCCATCTTAATCTCTTATTTTTATTGGCCAGTCTGAGATATGGCTTTTATTTTGCAACTCTGCCTTGAAGGCCAGCATCCCGAGCATCCCGAGCTTGAGCTTGGCAAAAATCATGCTTCATTGATATCATGGCCAATGTTGAATGTTTTTCATTTGAAATTTGGAAAAGAGCCCCTTAATCCCAGATTTGGGACCACACATCCACTCCACTGAAGAGCAGGCTAGTGATTGATTTGCAATGCTTGCAGTTAGCCACTGTCACTGATTCCTTCCAAACCACCCATTGTTGAATTTGTGATTTACAACTTGTTGTGTAATGTTTATGTCCAATGGCCGATGAGCACCGATACATTTTATCTATAATTTCTCTTCATTATTTATCTTCATATGACAAGGATTAAAAAGGATTTGCCAGTAGATTGTCGACTTGATTCATAATGATGACTCATAGCTAAGATTTTGAAAGTATGATGTTGACATGATCAGTCCAATCAAAACTACTGCACATATAATGATATTTTATGTCATTTTATCTGTGGTCAATGACCTTGAGTCTTCTTTGATGGGCACTTCTAATGTAACTTTATGGCAGCACCCAAGGGGCATGCATTTTCTAGCTCTACCCTTAGACTTGGCGGTGATGTAGTGTCCCCATGAGTGACAGAACACTGAGCCAATCACGGTGCAACTCTCCATATTTTCTACTGGCTTTCCCCACCACCACAGAAAGCACTGAGCTAGGCTGAAACACCTGCATTTTGGAGCTACCTTACTCAAGAAAACAAAAAAAGAGACCATATTTGTATGCGGCTTTATTAAATCAATTATATATATATATTTTATTATTTGTTTTTACATTGTTTGCAAACTGATATGTGACACGTATTAATGCCAAAATAACATTTTAATTTTGCTAAAAAGGTGGGCTCAAAACCCCCACCTACCCTGAATGACGGGTCACAACTGTTCTTATTCCGTTTAGCTACACAGAGCCTACTTCAGGAAGTTAGCGAATTTTGAGTCCTCGCCAAACCAAGGCGCAAGCCTACAGAAGGGTCTGCATGTTTACATTTACATTTACGTCATTTAGCAGACGCTCTTATCCAGAGCGACTTACAAATTGGTGCATTCACCTGTTCATGGCAGCGCCGGCGTTATGGGCCTTAGAGGGACTGGACCGCCCTACCGTACCTACTTACCCATCGAAATAAAATATTGAAATATTGATCATTTATTTGACCTAAACTCACGGAGACAGAAAGACCCATCAATCTCAGCTAAAGCATCAGAGCGAGGGAAACATCGCCTCTCTGTCTCAGCTTGTATAGGCCATGTATCTGATGCTGTCTGGACAAAAAGAGTATGGCACCAGAACGAATCAGTTGGATGGGCATTTGATTTCTATAGGCGGACCGTTTTTTCCATGGGACTTTTGTGCACGCCCTCGCGCATGCACGAATTTCGTTAATGGGTGTTATAATCAAGACCTTAATCAGCTCGAGAGTTTAAAGTTTGGAGAAGCTTACAATTTATACTACAATTTCTACGTATCTACGTGCCGGTTGTGATTATTTTATGTGCACATTTTCATGTAACAGTTTAATTTCAATAATAATATTTTCGTTTCGCTAAATTATAGTTACGTGGTTAATCATACACATCTGAATTAAAATTATACAACTATACAAGTTAAAATTCAACTAAATGCAAGAGCACCAGCCTTTGCCATATGGACACATTGATTCATTGATCCACTAGCAGCTAAAGAAATTAGCGCATGGAACTCAGAGATAGTCTATAGACCAATGCAGTAGTAGGTCTATAACTTCCATCATCAACTAAGTGAAATACATAGGCCTAAAGCCGACAAATATAAACAGTAGAAAATATCCTGATCAAAATTCAGGTTCTTTAGATTGCATTCATCTCTCTACACCGCCTATCTTCCTCCCTTTCTATCGGTCATGACTTGTGAAGTGTAACATTGTATAATGTCAGGAGGTTGGTGTGCGCATGCTCGCTCTCTCCCTCAACGTTATGAGGACAGAGAAACCCCACACATGCGTATTGCTCACATGGAGCACTCAAAACAAAAGACAATGAATAAATTGACAAAACTCCTAAATTATGGTTATGAAATTAACCAAAACGTGTTTCTCGCAAGTGTAGCAGGTTTAGAACTCTGCAAACAACGTTTCCACTCCGAGAATGAGAACGGTAAATGACTGTAATGTATGCATTACCAGTAATTAATGTAAACAAATTACGGGGATTAGCGGTACATTTTCTAGGCCTACTGGTTACATGTGTAATGGGGTATTGATAGAAATAAACAATCAAAGGGCAAACAGTTCACACAAAGAAACAATGAATGAATGAATGAATGGGCAGTAATTGGCGGGAGACTGCGGAGCACATTCTGGAGAGCTGAGTGCGTGCGTTCTGGAGAAAAATGTCCGTATATTCACCTCACACCCCCCCCTTCTTTTCTCAACATTTTATATTTTGTTTCAGAGTAAATTATACCCAAGACACATTATCTTCACATATTTTAGATGCTTTTCACTGACATCCACAACTCAATAATCAGCTAGGCCTATTGCCACGCACGCGGCCCACATTTCTGACTTCCCAAATAGGCATATGCCTATGCACTGCTATTTTTTAAAAGAAACTAATGATCCTCTGTGGCTAAGTCAAGCTCTCCGGTAAAGTATTTTGAATTATTTTATTTAGACAGGAGTAAATATCAATTTACTTTAGGGGAAGCCAGCATCCGAAAAGTGCACTGTGCACCCGCCAACTAAGTGGCTGAAACCAGAAATCTCTATAATCTGACGAGATCCTCATGTCTCCACCCTAACAATGAGAGTTGTTGTCCCAAAGGCGGGAATGCAGGCGACTAGTTTAGGTCTGCATATTATGCTAAAGGTAACGCACTGGGTTTATCCAGGACAGATTGTGGCGGGACTGAGCCCTCTCGCTTAGCCTCTTCCTCTCTGCTGAAACTAGCCAGCGAAACAGCTGTATGAAGCCCATGTATCTGATTCTGTCTGGACAGAAAAAGTATGACATGCCACACTCCTTTTGCCCAGACATCATTAGATACATGGTCTACACTTACATCATCAGATACATGGTCTACACTTACAGCATCAGATACATGGTCTACACTTACATCATCAGATACATGGTCTGCACTTACATCATCAGATACATGGTCTACACTTACATCATCAGATACATGGTCTACACTTACATCATCAGATACATGGTCTACACTTACATCATCAGATACATGGTCTACACTTACATCATCAAATACATGGTCTACAATTACATCATCAGATACATGGTCTGCACTTACATCATCAGATACATGGTCTGCACTTACATCATTAGATACATGGTCTACACTTACATCATCAGATACATGGTCTACACTTACATCATCAGATACATGGTCTACACTTACATCATCAGATACATGGTCTACATTTACAGCATCAGATACATGGTCTACACTTACATCATCAGATACATGGTCTACACTTACAGCATCAGATACATGGTCTACACTTACATCATCAGATACATGGTCTACACTTACATCATCAGATACATGCTCTACACTTACATCATTAGATACATGGTCTACACTTACAGCATCAGATACATGGTCTACACTTACATCATCAGATACATGGTCTACACTTACAGCATCAGATACATGGTCTACACTTAGGGAGACAGAGGGACGCTGTTTCGCTCGTTCGGATGCTTTAACTGAGATTGATGCGTGTATCTGTCAGCACGCACCTGCCCAGTTTAATGCACAAAAATCATATGACGACCATCATATCGAAGTAAACCTGGAGTCACCAGATTATATGGTGTGTGGGCCTCCCACTATGACACGGGAAACCATGCAGTTTATTACAGTACAAATGAAATACATTATGATGAACTTCACATGGTGGTGAAAGTTCACGGTGATCTTGATGCTCCTTTCCAATAAATATTGAGGGTGTTATTCTGGTGACATGATCATCAATGCTTTGCTGCCCTTTGACAAATACAAATAATAATCACTATTATCCATGATAATCTCATAATGTAGATAGCCTAACCCCACTGTAGCTGTTGGCTAGAGCGCATGTGTCAAGACCAGAGTCGGCACATTTGCTATATTACACAGCAGTCTTTATAACACAGCAGTCTATATAACACAGCAGTCTATATAATACAGCAGTCTATATTACACAGCAGTCTATATAACACAGCAGTCTATATAACATAGCAGTCTATATAATACAGCAGTCTATATAACACAGCAGTCTATATAACACAACAGTCTATATTACACAACAGTCTATATAACACAACAGTCTATATAACACAACAGTCTATATAACGCAACAGTCTATATAACACAACAGTCTATATAACACAGCAGTCTATATAACACAGCAGTCTATATAATACAGCAGTCTATATAACACAACAGTCTATATAACATAGCAGTCTATATAATACAGCAGTCTATATAACACAACAGTCTATATAACACAACAGTCTATATAACACAACAGTCTATATAACGCAACAGTCTATATAACACAACAGTCTATATAACGCAACAGTCTATATAACACAACAGTCTATATAACACAGCAGTCTATATAATACAGCAGTCTATATAACACAACAGTCTATATAACACAACAGTCTATATAACACAACAGTCTATATAACGCAACAGTTTGTGTGACGAACCATCAGTGGAGTTGAAAATGCGATGGAAACCCATTGAAACTTGTATTTTTAATTTGGTACATGGGAATTTAATGGACAAATTTACTTTTATCTACACTACATCATCACACAACCTTTTATATGCAAAATGTCCGTTTATTGGAAACATATCTCCTGTGCGAAAATGTGCATATTGTTTCATGCAGATTTTAGAATATTCGCATGAAAATCTGTCACAAATTGGAAAGAAACCTAGCTAGTGATATAATAGTGGGCAGGGTAAAGAAAAATACTTTAATCTGTCGTGTAGTCATGATACATTTCTGCTCCAGTGAGGGGGAAAATTCTAGTCAAAGTGGTCAGACTACATAGGCCAGATATGCCCAGCGATCAGAATTCTTGATATAAACAGTGAAGGTAGATAATAATGTCTCTTTCAATGCCAATAGGGTTAGGACTACATATTTATACCCTAACCATAATGTGTCACCCTAGATACATTGATACTCTGATACATGTATGAAATGTCTGCTTTTCCAGAAGACCTTAACCTTAAAGTGGGAGATGAGCTCCTGTTGACGCCGGACAAGTCCACAGTGCCTGACTCCATCACAAGCATCCTATGGAAGCATGGGAAGAACAAGGTGGCAGAGTGGTACAAGGACTTTGATCTGGACATCTATGCTGCCTTCATAAACCGCACAACCCTGGACCAGACTACTGGAGAGCTGAGAATCAGTGGATTGAAGAAAACAGACAGTGGAGTTTATTCTGTGGAGTTCAACAGCAAACTGCTTGACAAGACATATACACTATCTGTTATCAGTAAGTGTTTTATGTGTGTGTGTGTGTGTGTTTAGCATGTAGATCGTGGTGGGGGGAAAAAAATATGTAGGATGCATGCCAGCAAAGCACAAAGCACTACACAACACAACGCTAAACAATACATTCATTGCACTATAACGCTGACAAACGGTGCCCACAAACTGTTAGGGCCTACATAAAGCTGTCCCAACAGCAGAGTCCCAACACCTTACCACTGCTACACCTGGATATCAGCAGAGCCTTGTCTGGCAGCAAAACAGTTCATTCAGCCTCATTTACTGCCTTTAAAAAAACATAGCTGATATGGCTGACTTGCTTAAACAAATGTGGTTTCTACTGACAATTGAGATGTACATACTATGGCATAAGGGGACGACAAGCGGATAAGAGGCAATCCGTAATTTCGATTAAGACATTAATGAGCGAGCGACGACGGACGTAGTCAATATAACTATTTGTTCAGCACTTTTGAAATGTACAACGACAGAATTCAAAACATGGGCCATTCTTACAGTGTTTTCCCTTTACACCAAGTCAGAATCATAGGATAAATAAAGGGGGCATATAAACAGACAGTGAAAGCTCTTACAATATTCAATGATTACATTTCTCTAAAACAGGTTATAGGCTACATGTGCAACACCAAGTTAGAACAGTAGGCTGAATTAAGAGGTGAAAATAGACCAAATTATTAGGGTGGGGCACATTGAACGCTGTTTGCGTGTCAAAAAAGATAAACTTCATACAACACTATTTGACGTGTTAAATAAGCTTTTAATTTGACACGTCAAATAACACAATTCTATTATAGAATGTTGGTGTGTTGAATATGCATGTGACACAACTACTATCAGTAGCACTGTCAAATCTGTACCAAACAGTAGCCGAACAAGCACACACCGGGGAACGAATTATGTGTTTACAATACCACGTTGGTGAAAATAGACCAAATTATTAGGGTGAGGCACATGGGCTGCTAACAGCTTACTACACAACATACACTTAGTATTACATTCTTATCTACAGTATACATATCTCCCTTGCATATTACATCATTTATGCAGCAGCATACAAGACATTTTTGGACTCACCTTGTGATGTGCTCACTTAAACAGGAAGGTGGTCCTTTGTGGGCATATTTTGTCATCAAACTTTGTCATCAAAGTCTGGCATTCTCTGGATTTATGGTGGGAACACACAGCCACTCCACTGAATAGCAGGCTAGTGATTGCTTTGCAATGCTTGCAGTTAGCCACTGATTCCTTCCATACCACTACTTGTTTAATTTGCGATTTCCAACTTGTTGTGTAATCTTTATGTTCAATGGCCGATGAGCACCCATACGTTTTATCTATAATTTCTCTTCATTATTTATCTTCATATGACAAGGATTTCAAAGGATTTGCCAGTAGATTGTCGACTTTATTCATGATGATGACTGCTAGGTAACACTTTAAAAATAAGATGTTGACATAATCAGTCCAATCAAAGGTACGATACATATAATGCGATTTGATGTAATTTTGTCTGTGGCCAATGACCTTGAGCCTTCTTGGAAGGGCACTTGTAATATAACTCTATGGCAGGACCCAAAGGGATGAAATTTCGGATGTCTACCCTTACTAAGGACATAAACTTGGCAATGACATGGTGTCCCCATGAGCGACAAAACACTGAGCCACTCACGGCGCAATGCTCCTATTTTCTGCTGGCTCGACCACCACTGAGCTAAGCTGAAACATCTGTATTTTGGAGCTGCCTTACTCAAGATAACAAAAAAAAGACCATGTTTGTATGCGGCTTTATTAACTCAATTCTATATATATTTTTTACATTGTTTGCAAACTTATATGTGACACGTATTAATGCCCAAATAACATGCAAAACAGGAAAGCCCCCCCAATATATATATATATAGATGTATTTTTTGCTTAAAATGTGGGGCTCAAAACATGTGGGTCTCTGCCCCACCTGCCCTGAATACGGATCGCCACTGATGTACCTGTGTATGTGTGTGCGTGGTTGTGTAGAAACAGCAGGTTATGTATTGTAGTGCCTCACAAGCATTTTCCCAAATTATTCCTGTGTCTTTCTATTTACAGAGGCAGCCCCCAAACCCACAATCACTTCTTCCTGTAACGCCAACCAAACCTCCTGCACTCTGACCTGTGAGAGTGACACCACTGATGCTGAACCAGTCACCTACAGCTGGAAAGTGGGAGACGGGGCATGGGAGGTTGGAGGAAAACAGCTGATTGTCTTTAAGAGCGACACTGGCAATTCAACCAACAGTTACAAGTACATCTGCAAGCTGAATAACTCTGTAAGTGGGGAAGGGGAAGTCAGCGAGCCAGTTGGAGAGGTGTTTGTCTCAGGTGAGTGGACACTCATAAGCGTGTTACATACTTATGTATTGATATGTTAGTAACACTGCTAGTTTTGTAAGACATTTTGAATGTTGCACTATGTTGAATACCTGATCAACTCCTGTCAAAGTATCAATACAAAATGTGTTTTCATTTCAGAGCCTTCCATCAGAGATTTTGTTGGTGTTGTTGTCACTGCCATTGTAGCATTTGTTTTCATTGTCATAACAGGTAAGAAGATCACATCTATAGAAACAGATCACTGCACATGTACATAGTTGTGAAGCACAGATTGACATAACAGCAGCAACAACAGTGAGCTATACCTCCTGAAGGGGATACCTGTTCTACCTGTATCTACAGTAGTGTTCAGGCTACTGCTACAGACAAGACAGGGGGTTAGATGCACCACTTGCTGTAGGGCACTGTCTTCATAATGTGTCACAAGGAGGCATCAATTTGGACCGTGCCCAGTATGGAATAACCTAATCGGATTCCTTACACTCGTTCTTCCAATGACCGATAGCCACACATCTAAAACAGGGAGCTATTCCTGGGTGCCTTAGCACAGGTTCGTTACCCTTTCCTCTCTGTTTCTTTGTCCTACCTTGGGAATTGAGACCACTGTTAGTGACTTCCACTGTGGCAGCATTAACCACTTGTACATCTGCGGTGTAAACTAAATTAGCTTCCACTCTCAATGCTGCTTGTACTATTAAATCCCAGTCAGAATAATGGTCCACTACCCCCTCTTTATTTGATTGGAATTTTCCGTTAGCAGGGAAATACTGACCAAGTTTAACAATTTTGCACAATTTTTCCGACATTCGAGAATTGGTCAAATGCTCGTGCTCCTCTTTCAACACCTCTATGGCTTTATTAAACTTCTCTTCCTCTAGCCCCACTTTACAGGGAGAATCGGGGCCGTCTGTCGCCATTTCAACCTCTCCCCACGGTGTCCAGGGTGTTTAGATCTTCTTCACTCCCGGCACTAATACACGGCTTTTATTAACTATTTTCCAAGGTAGGTCTACCCACTTCCTCTGAGAATAGTTATGGTATTTGTGCCTATTAATTGGTCATGGCACTTAATACCTTGTATTTGAACCAATCCTATAGCGTCTGCAAATGTATTACTGAAGAATACGGGTGACCTTATGTCTTATTCCAGTGTTACGCCTCAAATATCACTGTTGTTGATAAAACACATTACCAAAAATATTCACAGTTGTCTTCCTATTTCCACATACTCTGTCATGGTTCCCCCTCCCAATAGGGCATAAACCAACCTCTCTCCTTATTGCTACTGCTAATACACACAAATCAAACAGTATTCAAATATCTTCTTGCTTTTCTTTTAACCATGAATGTGGCTTTCTTTCAGAAATTATAGGCAACCTTCTTATCACCATCCACATTCCCTCCTGTTGTCCTTCTCCATGGACTACTTCTCTACAAACTGCCGTACTAGTACACAAGCATTACAATTTATCCATACACACACACACTACGGCCACCGCGGCTGGGCTTTCACCCTACCTTTACGGGTCTAGTAGGGAACCAACCCCACTCGGGACTTACCCTCTACAGGTACCAACATGCTCCAGCTTACCTTCCGAGAATTATCCTTTACTTTAATTATCCTTTACTTTGAGATGAGAGCCTACGACTCTCATCTCAAATCAAATCAAATCAAATTTATTTAATAAGCCCTTCGTAAATCAGCTGATATCTCAAAGTGCTGTACAGAAACCCAGCCTTAAACCCCAAACAGCAAGCAATGCATGTGAAAGAAGCACGGTGGCTGGGAAAAACTCCCTAGGAAAAACTCCCTAGAAGGCCAAAAACCTAGGAAGAAACCTAGGGAGGAACCAGGCTATGAGGGGTGGACAGTCCTCTTCTGGCTGTGCCGGGTGGATATTATAACAGAACATGGTCAAGATGTTAAAATGTTCATAAATGACCAGCATGGTCAAATAATAATAATCATAGTAGTTGTCGAGGGTGCAGCAAGCACGTCCGGTGAACAGGTCGGGGTTCCATAGCCGCAGGCAGAACAGTTTCAACTGGAGCAGCAGCATGGCCAGGTGGACTGGGGACAGCAAGGAGTCATCATGCCAGGTAGTCCTGAGGCATGGTCCTAGGGCTCAGGTCCTCCGAGAGAAAGAAAGAGAGAAAGAGAGAATTAGAGAGAGCATATTTAAATTCACACAGGACACCGGATAAGACAAGAGAAATACTCCAGATGTAACAGACTGACCCTAGCCTCCCGACACATAAACTACTGCAGCATAAATACTGGAGGCTGAGACAGGACGGATCAGAAGACACTGTGGCCCCATCCGATGATACCCCCGGACAGGGCCAAACAGGCAGGATAAAACCCCACCCACTTTGCCAAAGCACAGCCCCCACACCACTAGAGGGATGTCTCCAACCACCAACTTACCATGTCATCTCCCCAACATGTCAGAATGAGTGGTAACAGGTGTAGGAACTGTGCCTACCTTGTTTTTGGTGCCGGCTCCTGTTTCACTGATTCAGAATCTCTAGTTCGACTGTAAATCGTGGTGAATCCTGCTCGCAGCGCCAACTGTTAGGTTCTAAATAAACAGAGTAATAAACTCACGGACGCTAAATAAAGCTCAAACCAAGCTTATTCACCCACTGGGTCTTACAGCTGTGTAAGACAAAGACATGGTTCCACCAGTGGTAGTATATATATACCCCAATTTGGGTGACGTCCTCCTTCTCTCTAAACATTACATCTTTATTGCTAGGCAGGAAATTAAGTGATGTGGCCATAAACTGTTCCTTCTCCCTTAATGTGACCTGACATAACCTCGGCCCCCTTCCTCGCTAAACCACATCTCTCCATCCTTATTAGTGCCTGCCACATGTGATTGCCCTTCCCTGCACTCAGTACATTCCAAGCTTAATTGCCTCCACCATATACATTCCTCCTACAGATAACCATTAACTTCTGGTGTAGACCCTAGACCCTAGACGCAAAAGGTGTCTACTTTGAAGAATCTTAAATATATGTGTTATTTCATAGTTTTGATATCTTCAATATTATTCTACAATGTAGAAAATACTGAAAATAAAGAAAAACCCTTGAATGAGTAGGTGTTCTAAAACTTTTGACCGGTGGTGTATATTTATAAAAAAAGATGGAAATGATGCAGACAATTACATTGATGGAAGCTACAATCTATCTGCAATATTAAAGCTGATCTACCCCCTAAAAAATAAAAAAGGCCGTTGGTGGGAAGTCATTACAGGCCTACACTGTATGCGCCGTTCCACAAGGGTGGCTATGGCCTAGGGGGTCGGCAACCTTTTTCATCTTGTGTGCCAATTTACAATTGATCCTACCATTTATAAAGTTCTGCATGCCAGTTATGATTTTCATATACGCATTGTAGGCTAACCATGCCCTAAAATCTGCCCAACAACTGAAGAATTATGTAGCTGTCTACTAGACAGAGGCGCTGTCCATTCAGCACCACACCACTGAGCTCCACAATGCCCACCTGTACCGAGGAGCTGTCCATTCAGCGGTGCTGAAATCACGGACGCAGCCTTAGCTCCCTTTAAAAAGGCATGTGTATATTTTGTGATTTTCGTCATCCTTTGAGCTTTTGTCTTCATGTGTCCTTCTCGATTGTAGGCCTAAGTAAGTCTTTTGATGTATGCCTTTTATTTCAATGCATGTGTTAATGCATGTTTATATATTATTCCTTACATTGTTACCCCAGGAGAATTGTTTTTTTGTGAAAGCATTTCGCTACACTCACATTAATATCTGCTATCCAAGTGTATGCGACCAATAACATTTGATTTGATTTGATGTGTAGGATTTATCTAGCATAGTTTGCATTCGTCGTCAGCTGTTTAATGCGCCGGTTACTTTCACATTGATGTTGGCATTTTAAGTCGGCCTTTTGTTGGTACTGTATGCATGCTCTCAGAAATGATGTCTCCTTATTGCAGCTTAAACATGTAAATGTGGGTGAAGTCATACTCAATAGCTGACAGAATGGTTACTACACAGACTTGTACTTTAAGAGGGGTTATTTCTCACTCTGTTAAACCAACACATAAGATACACAACCATGGATCAACTTGGAAAATAAAATATTTATTTTGTTACTCCTCAGGAATGTTGCTGTGGAAGAAAAAGAAAGGTAGGATGATTATCTGTCTCTTCCTGTCTCAATTCTTCATACTCACTGCTTTACAATAAAATCATTTACATTTGGATTCCAGTACTAACAAAGAACCATTTGAATGAAACTGTTAATAAGGTCTTACATTCTTGTGTTTATTTTTCGTCTCAGGATATCCCCTAGACACCTGGATTGACTTTTGGAGGAAGTTTTGTGGTGGAATTAGTGGTAAGTGTTACCTTAACTTGACTCTGGTCCATATTTAACCTGCTAACAGGGTCCCCAAAGTAATACAAACAACATTATTAATGTACTGCACTATATACACATACACTGCCTTCGTAAAGTATTCAGACCCCTTTACTTTTTTACATTTTGTTAAGTTTAGTCTTATTCTAAAATGGATTAAATGAAAAAATATGTATCTACACACACACAATAGCCCATAATGACAAAGCAAAAACAGGCTTTTAGATTTATTTGCAAATGTATTCAAAATAAAAAAACAGAAATACCTTATTTACATAAGTATACAGACCCTTTGCTATTCGACTCGAAATTGAGCTCAGATGCATCCTGTTTCCATTGATCATCCTTGAGATGTTTCAACAACTTGATTGGAGTCCACCTGTGATAAATTCAATTGATTGGACATGATTTGGAAAGGCAAACACGTGTCTATACAAGGTCTCACAGTTGCATGTGAGACCTAATATAGGTGCTTACTTTTATTTTTAATACATTTGCAAAAATTCTATAAACCTGTTTTTTGCTTTGTCATTATGGGGTATTGTGTGTAGATTGATGAGGAAAAAAAGCTATTTAATACATTTTAGAATAAGATTGTAACGCTACAAAATGTGGAAAAAGTCAAGGGGTCTGAATACTTTCCGAATGCACTGCACACATGCGTCCTGACAGCACAGGACAGAAAACCTGTTTTAATCAAATTAACAGTGCTGTTAACTGTATCCATGGCAACCCCAGAGAGAACCCCTGAAGCCCCACAGTTGGCGAGCTGAACATCCCCTACAATGTGATAAACAGTATCCGGGGAAACAGAATTCTGTCTGTGGACTGTATATCACAGTGTACGGGATATTCAGGTCGCCAACCGTGGAGCTTCAGGGGATCTCTCTGGGGTTGCTATGGATACAGTTAACAGCACTGTAGGGGAAAGGTCTTCTAGAGATTACTCAAACAAACTAGAAAAATTATTTAAAAGAAAAGGCTCACAGTGCCTCTCTGAAGATGATGTGGGCCATGAAACCACGGAAAGCCATTCATTTCCAATTAAATAGAAGTGTGCAGGGGACAGTTGGTAGTATGGACGACAGTCGTGTACAGGGCGCTGCCAGTCATCAAAAGCTGAACTTTATGCAAATACTTCCCACCATCACAACACAAGTCAATAAAATCAGTTAGTCGCCAACTCTGGCGGTTTCCACCAGGTGTTTCCAGCGTTGGGTATGTTACATGTAATCAGTTACTCCCTAACTCTGGGGGTTTCCACCAGGTGTTTCCAGCATTGGGTATGTTACATGTAATCAGTTACTCCCTAACTCTGGGGGTTTCCACCAGGTGTTTCCAGCGTTGGGTATGTTACATGTAATCAGTTACTCCCTAACTCTGGGGGTTTCCACCAGGTGTTTCCAGCGTTGGGTATGTTACATGTAATCAGTTACTCCCTAACTCTAAGCACCACCAGGTGCTTCCATTGGGAATAGCAGAGTAGCTCAAGAACAAACATTTAAAGTAGGCAAAAATGATTCCAATCCCAATTAAAATGCAACCGTATTTTAGAGTATTGGATGGCATGGCTCGGAAAGCAGCTGCCAGCATGGTGCCTTTTCTTTCACTTTTAGAATGCAGAGAACAGAGAGTGCCAGTTTGTTTTGCCGGTCAGAAGTTTAGGCTGTTTGCCGATTGCTTTGAATCTGATGTCAGGATTTGAACTCGGCCTTGTAAGCCTTGTTGTAATCTGATAGCCAGGGAACTGGGAGGTGGGCGAGCCCTCCTTTAAAAAAATGTGTTTGTGTGCTCTCCTGTGTCGTTGAAGACACTATAATGACTTCCCACCAACATTGTCTCGTGCTCTTCCCACTTTCTACAAAAACCATTGGTCGGATTAAAACCAAATTATGATAAATGTACTATATTACGTTTTGGATCCTTAAAAAATACAACTTTAGCATTACTGTGTAGTTTACCAATAAAATGGTCTGACTGGGATGTGGACATACTCAGTATACATATCCCGAAAGAAAGAAATTCTCACTCCAAAACATTTTAATAGAAAGATATCAACAATAGATAAGATCTTGCGACCATGGAAAGGAAAATACCTGTCTATTTGTGGAAAAATCACCCTGATTAACTCTTTAAACATATTCCAGTTGACCTATTTGCTTATGGTCTTGTCTACACCTAGCAACTTGTTTTTAAATTATATGAGCAAAAAATATTACATTTTATTTGGAATGGCAAGCCAGACCAAATTAAAAGGGCCTATTTATATAATGAATGGGAATTCGAAGGGCAGAAATGATAAAATATTAACCTGATATGGATAGGGGGCAGTATTTTCACGGCCGGATGAAAAAACGTACCCAATTTATAACTGGTTACTACTCTTGCCCAGAAATGAGAATATGCATATTATTAGTGGATTTGGATAGAAAACACTCTGAAGTTTGTAAAACTGTTTGAATGGTGTCTGTGAGTATAACAGAACTCATATGGCAGGCAAAAACCTGAGAAAAAGTCAACCAGGAAGTGTAGGATCTGACAAATGTAGTTCTTCTTTCTAGTCCCTTTCGAAACTACAGTATCTGTGCTGTTACGTTGCACTTTCTAAGGCTTCCATTGGCTGTCAGCAGCCTTCAGAAAGTTGTTTCAGCATTCTCCTGTCACTGGGCAGATAATAGGAGCTCAGTTATTGAGTGGCCTGCCTGGCAACAAAGGGATTGGATATGCGCAGTCACGCGAGCATGCTGTTCCTTCTTTTTCTCCTTGAATGTATATGCTATTGTCCGGTTGGAATATTATCGCAATTTTACGTAAAAAATACCATAAAGATTGATTTTAAACAGCGTTTGACATGCTTCTAAGAACGGTAATGGAACATTTTGACTTTTTGTGTCTCGAATTACGCTCGCGCATCATGCTTTTGGATAGTGACCTGAACGCACGAACAAAACGGAGGTATTTGGAGACAAATATGGATTATTTCGAACAAAAACAACATTTCTTGTGGAAGTAGCAGTCCTGGGAGCGCATTCTGATGAAAATCAGCAAAGGTAAGAGAATATTTCTAATACTAATTCTGAGTCTAGGTTGCCCCGAACTTGGCGGGTGTCTGTATAGCTTGCTGTGATGGCGAGCTATGTACTCAGAATATTGAAAAATGTGCTTTCTCCGTAAAGCTATTTTAAAATCTGACACAGCGGTTGCATCCAGGAGTAGTCTATCTATAATTCTTTAAATAATTGTTATATATTTTGTCAACGTTTATGATGAGTATTTTTGTAAATTGATGTGCACTTTCACCGGAAGTTTTGGTGGGAATACATTTTCTGAACATCACGCGCCAATGTAAAATGCTGTTTTTGGATATAAATATGAACTTTATTGAACAAAACATACATGTATTGTGTAACATAATGTCCTAGGAGTGTCATCTGATGAAGATCGTCAAAGGTTAGTGCTTCATTTAGCTGTGTTTTGGGTTTTATTGACACATGTCCTTGCTTGGAAAATGGCTGTGTGATTATTTTTGTCTATGTACTCTCCTAACATAATCTAATGTTTTCCTTTCGCTGTAAAGCCTTTTTGAAATCGGACAATGCGGTTACATCAAGGAGAAGTGTATCTTTAAAATGGTGTAAAATAGTTGTATGTTTGAGAAAGTTGAATTATGACATTTTGTTGTTTTTGAATTTGCCACCCGGATATTTCACTGGCTGTGACCCGCAGGTTGGACGCTAGCATCCCACGTAGCCCTGAGAAGTTAACAGACAGATTATTTAACTTAATCACAATTCCAGTGGGTCAGAAGTTTAACTGTTGACTGTGCCTTTAAACAGCTTGAAAATTCCAGAAAAGTATGTCATGGCTTTAGAAGCTTGTGATTGGCTAATTGACATCATTTGAGTCAATTGGAGGTGTACCTGTGGATGAATTTCAAGGCCTACCTTCAAACTCAGTGCCTCTTTGCATGACATCATGGAAAAATCAAAAGAAATCAGCCAAGACCTCAGAAAAAGAATTGTAGACCTCGACAAGTCTGCTTCATCCTTGGGAGCAATTTCCAAATGACTGAAGGTACCACGTCCATCTGTAAAAACAATAGTATGCAAGTATAAACACCATGGGACCACGCAGCCATCATACCGCTCAGGAAGGAGACAAATCAATCCCAGAACAACAGCAAAGGACCTTGTGAAGATGCTGGAGGAAACAGGTTCGAAAGTATCTATTTCCACAGTAAAACGAGTCCTATATCGACATAACCTGAAAGGCCACTCAGCAAGGAAGAAGCCACTGCTTCAAAACCGCCATAAAAAAGCCAGACTACGGTTTGCAACTGCACGTGGGGACAAAGATCATGCTTTTTGGAGATGTGTCCTCTGGTCTGATGAAACAAAAATGTAACTGTTTGGCCATAATGTACATCGTTATGTTTGGAGGAAAAAACCTGACTCCATTACACCAGCTCTGTCAGGAGGAACGGGCCAAAATTTACCCAACTTATTGTGGGAAGCCAGTGGAAGGCTACCCGAAACGTTTGACCCAAATTAAACAATTTGATAACACAATAACTAACCAAAACAGCAATAGACAAGGCATATTGACATTAGGGAGAGGCATGTGTAGCCGAGTGATCTTAGGGTCCAATGAGTAGCAATAGATGAGTCAGGGAGCCGATTCAGTAGTCGCTACCACGCTAGGCGAGCTGGAGACACGGCGATTCAGATAGCTAGCGGGCCGGGGCTAGCAGATGGTCCTCCGGCGAAGTCGCAACGGAAGAGCCTGTTGAAACCACCTCGGAAGATTACGTCGGCAGACCAGTCGTGATGGATTGGCGGGGCTCCGTGTCGGCAGTAAAGGGTCCAGGCCAATTGGCAGGAGGGGTATTGTAGCCCAAGAATTGGCTGGTGGACCTCTTCGGCTAGCCGGGAGATGGGCCTTGCTCGAGGTTAGCTCAAGGCTAACTGGTGCTTGCTTCGGGACAGAGACGTTAGCCAGGAGTAGCCACTCTGATTGCAGCTAGCTAGCTGCGATGATCCGGGGTAAAGGTTCAGAGTTTGCGGTAGGAATCCGGAGATGTGGTAGAGAAAAAGCAGTCCGATATGCTCTGGATTGATATCGCGCTGTGTAGACTGGCAGGTTTTGACTGAGCTGAGGCTGGCTGGTGTCCGAGTTAAGGCTGAAGACTGCTAGCAGTGGCTAACTGACTACTAGCTAGTAAGCTGGCTAGCTGCTGAAGGGGGTTCCGGTTCTAAAGTATAAAAATAGCAGATCCGTACCACATTGGGTGAGGCGGATTGCAGGAGAGTATATTCAGTCCGTAGATGGTAAGTGAGATTAAGATGTATACGAAGGGGGAAAAACAAGCAAAAAACAATATTTACACGGGACAGGACGGGGCAAGACAAAACACACGTCTGACTGCTACGCCATCTTGGAATCAGCTGTAACGCATATAATTAACAAAGCAGTAATTGTTTCAAAACATCTCCTGCATGTCACTGATATGTCATTAAACAGTGTTGTTTGATGAAGGCATTGTCTGTATTGTTTTTTTTGTCCTTTTCCCCCAGCATTGTCCCAGCCATATTTACACTTTTATTTATTTGACCTTTATTTAACTAGGAAAGTCAGTTAAGAACAAATTCTTATTTTCAATGACAGCCAACAGTGGGTTAACTGCCTTGTTCAGGGGCAGAACGACAGGTTTGTACCTTGTCAGCTC
This sequence comes from Salmo trutta, assembly GCF_901001165.1. NCBI lineage: Eukaryota > Metazoa > Chordata > Actinopteri > Salmoniformes > Salmonidae > Salmo > Salmo trutta. The sequence continues at coordinate 6,667,624 of NC_042995.1, read as the reverse complement.
AGGGATTTGAACTTGCAACCTTTCAGTTACTAGCCCAACACTCAAACCACTAGGCTACCCTGCCGCCCCATATCTGTGGCAGCAGGAAGAATTAAGGCCTCCACAATAGTATGGGGCTTGCCCGTCCTAGCCACTCGGTAGCTCACCATATAAAATGCTTCTAGCCCCTTCTTATTAATGGTATCTGTTGCTTTTATATATGTCTTACTACTTGAAAATTGCCTTTATTGTCACTCAAAACTCCTGTGGCTTATTTTTCTAATGGCCACGTTTTGTTTCTAAATGTCTGCGCAAGAGTGAAGGTTTCATCCAGTTGTGAGATAGTACTTTTGCACATATAACACACTGTGAATGAGGAAAGGCACTACTCCCAAAATAAGTGAACCCCAAGTCAATGTAGTTCTCATCATATTTGAGCCTCTTCGATGGTCCAACATCCCTGTCTGTTGTTCGGTGCTTTCCCGGGTAAGGGGGCAGTAGCTCTTTGGCTGCATCAGATTCACAATTGTCAGTGTCCATGCTAGCTGGGCTAACAACAAATGTAGAATTACTGATGCAAGCATTGGATGTGCTCATGGAAGCAGAACAACTTGTCATCGACAGAAGCAGGTGTATTACTGCTGGTAGTAGCAGTACTACCAGTAGAGCTGGTATGTGTATCAATTGACGCTGGCCTTTTTTTTAAAAACCATTTACACATTTTTGAGTAAACGGAATGAGCAGCAGCTACGTTTGGCTACATGCGGACCGTTAGTGGATTTCCCACGAGAGAAAAACCTCACCCAAATGTATAGCCCCGTTGGAAAATATAAATGGACTGTGAATCACATTTTTATTTGGCGTACCCCCGACGGCATTGCGCGTACCCCTGGGGCTTTGGGAATACCTGATGTAGAGGATCATTGTACCATCTAAACCGCTGTGAACTATATTTTCCATAACCAAAAATATAGTATTTTCAGCTGGTGTACAAAACTGAAATGGGAAGCATATAAATAGCACACATAGAACAAATCTACCGCTTCTTGAACTTGCTTTCAATGGGAATGACAGATCTATAACTCATGTTTCTATGTGAATTTGTTTGGGTTGCCCAAAAAGTTACATATTGCAGATTTAAGCAGTGTGTTTTTGATGCAGTGGGAGAGAGGCTGTAATTGATGTTGTCCTTCTGTGTGTGTTTCTGCAGAGGTTACTGTTCCCCTAATGGCATCACCAGAAATTAGTTTTAATTGAACTAGAGACCTTTACTCACAGAGCAGTAAATCCCACCACCCAGAACATTTCCAATTTGTCATATCCTTACTCAAAATTAAAGGGCATATACATAAATTAACTTCAAGGAACCTTCTCTACTCTTTTTGCTGCGAACAAATGTTGATGTCTGAGAAACACTGGTGGTTCAGCAGAGGCTGTAGTATATTATTTACCCTCTCTGTGTGTTTCCTCAGGGCGCGACGGTGAGCCTAAAAGGGACGACGGTGGCGGGACAGGGGCCGGCGGCGGACCGGCGGCGGCGGCGATTGCGGATGCAGCGGAGGCGGAGGCAGCAATTGCGGCGGAGGCGGCGATGGTGGCGATTGCGGATGCAGCGGAGGCGGCGGCAGCAATTGCGGCGGAGGCGAAGATGGTGGCGATTGCGGAGGCGGCGGAGGCGGAGGCAGCAATTGCGGCGGAGGCGGCGATGGTGGCGATTGCGGAGGCGGCGATGGTGGCGATGGCGGCGGCGATGGCGGCAATTGCGAAGGCGGTGATTGCTGAGGCGGCGAATGAGGAGGCGGCGAATGCGGAGGCGACGATTGCGGAGGCAGCGATTGAGGAGGTGGCGATTGCAGCGGAGGCGGCGATTGCAAAGGCGGCGGAGGCGGCATTTGTGAAAGCGGCGGCGGACTGGGAGCCGGCGGCGATTCTGAAAGGGGCGGCGGCGGAGGCCCGGGGGCCGACCTGAACACAGCTGAAAAAGGAGAGGGAAATGGAGGTGCGGGAATTTCACTAACTCCCTCTCAAGGCACCTGCCTCAAGAAACATTTCAAAGGGAGAGATACAGAATCCTTGGTAAACTCATCAGACAACTGGATGGTGGACATTCCATCAGTCCTGAAAAAAATAAACATGTACTTTGTTTTCACTATGTTATATCCAAAAAATAGTTTATCTTAGTCGAGTTTACAGCATTTTGGGTAGGAAGCCTTGATAAAACCATACGTATCCAGAATTATACTTCAGACACATCAGATGATACAGTTTCCCAGTAAGTGGAATAGACACCTTCTGAAGTAAACAATTCCGGAGCCACTTTCCAGTAATCTTATCATTTTGACCTGTTGCATTGATTTAGTGACAATATAAAACCTGCTGTTTAACAAATCTAGGACCTTCAAAAGTTGGTGCCGTTTTATCAGCTTAATATTCAATACTAAAACGTTTACTTCAATCTCAGACACTGTTCCACGTAATGGAAACCAATTGTCGTTTTACCTTCTTGCTTAAATCACTGGTGTTACCCAAACTATAAAATTGAGTAATAATAATTAGAAATTGTCAAAAACATTTCCCATTCAACTATTCATACCTCTGCTCCAAATATCCCACATGCATCCCTTACAGCCCTCTCGAGCCCAGCGGCACTACTCTCTTTCACCCGTCAACTAAAACATTGAATTATTAGTCTATTCAAATACCACTAACATATTACCATCCACATACTGAAAACAATCATGAAATTGGAAGTTATCAATTGTGATCATGTTCACAGTTCTATCGCAATTGCCGATCAGCTGTTTTTAGAATGCATTAGATTTAGGTACCAATCCGTCAGATTAGGCTACATGTAACAAAACAAACAATGTCTGTTGTTGACAAGCATATATTCAGTTCATATCCATATTATTAATATTTGATTCAGTGATTGAAATTACGACACCGTTCTCAGTAGCCTATTCTAGCAGGCTATTAGGCAACACAAAAATGTATTCCTCTCAATCGCCTTGCTATTCATGTTGAAGTATTTCAATTTGAACTGAGCAAGGCGCTAAATCGTTCAGTTTACATCTTATATCAAACACTAGCTGCAGTATCTAGCTAAGAAAACCATGTCAATATTTGAATTACAATCTGAAACACAGATTTGAGTCAATAACATAGACCCAATGCTATTGAAATGACGAGTAAATCCCACAAATAAACTAATTTGGCTTTTTACGTCATTCCAAGTTACGTCGATATTCCAGTTTAATTCGCTCTAACTTTATAGAAAAAGGGTTTATTCGATAAATATGGAAACTCCCCTCTTGCTGCGAAAAAGAGAGTGAAAAATAATAATAATAGGAATTTTCAGGCCTTATGGTCCCAGCACACCAGGACAGTCGTGAAGAGGGCACGACAAAACCTATTCCCACTCAGGAGACTGAAAATATTTGGCATTGGTCCTCAGATCCTCAAAAGGTTTTTCAGCTGCACCATCGAGAGCATCCTGACTGGTTGCTTCACTGCTTGGCATGGCAACTGCTCGGCCTCCGACCGCAAGGCACTACATAGGGTAGTGCGTACGGCCCAGTACATCACTGGGGCCAAGTTTCCTGCCATCCAGGACCTCTATACCAGGCGGTGTCAGAGGAAGGCCCTACAAATTGTCAAAGACTCCAGCCACCCTAGTCATTGACTGTTCTCTCTGCTACTGCACAGCAAGCGGTACCTACCCCCAAGCCATAAGACTCCTGAACACCTAGTCAAATGGCTACCCAGACTATTTCCAGTGCCCCACACCCCCTCTCACCCCCTCTTTACAACACTGCTACTCTCTGTTGTCATCTATGCATAGTCACTTTAATGACTCTACCTACATGTATATACTACCTCAACTAACCGGTGACCCTGCACATTGACTCTGTATTGGTACCCCCCTGTATATAGTCTCGCTATTGTTATTTTACTGCTGCTCTTTAATCTCTTATTCGTATTTTTTTGAAACTCAACTGTTGGTTAGGGGCTCGTAAGTAAGCATTTCACTGTAGCTACCTGTTGTATTTGGCGCATGTGACTAATAAAATGTGATTTAATTGATTATGAGCAGTTTTTTTAATGTATTACCAGGATGGAGAAAATCCCATAAGCGTTTATAGTTTTATTGGTTAGAGGTAAGTCAAGTCCGATACCTTTACCAAAAGTGGATATATGCCAATCTTTTCTGAGAATATTTCCCAGACCTTTTTAGACAGTCATACAATGCAAAACGTTATCTTCACAGAATCCATATATAACGTTATAAATCTTAGCTACTCACATCAACCAATCCATGTGCGTTTTCAATGACTCTCAGCTGCTACAAAGTTTCAGCTTTGCAACCATACTTCCCCAGAACCCAAAGACTTTTGGTTTGCCGGACGCTGCCCGGCGGGTCATGGAAATACTGTGCCACACGAATCCTCAACACCCTATTTAGCCTCCCAGAAACGATAGACTTGCCGCTAATTCCCATACACGTAAAATAACATCCTGTGATATTACTAGTAGTCCCAGACTATGATGGGCCGTGGAGGACAGAACCCCAAGATAATGTTATATATTGAAAATTATTATCCAAATTTCAATCAGTTTATTATGCACATTTCAGATTAACACTTATGTCCACACTCACACAGCTCTGATATCACATTTACACAGTACTATCCCCAAACACACTTAATCAATATTTTTATAACCTGCAGGAATATTTTCTTCTTTCAATAAGAGAGAAAGGGGGAAAAAATAATACATATATATATTTTTTATTACACGTGCATCTACTTCTCACTAGGTTATACCATGTCACTGCATATAACACCTATTCTCCATATTTCTAGGGTTCTGTCACGTCCTGACCGACCAAGGCGCAGCGGGTTGAGTGCTCATCTTTAACTTTTATTTAACACTTAAACAAAAACAAGAAACCGAACGACAGCTAGACAGTTTTGCAGGCTACACGCAGCAATGCAAAAACAACTTCCCACAAAAGACAGGTGGAAAAACAGGCGTGGGAGGTCATAGGAAAATAGCTGATTGTCTCCAAGAACGACACTGGCAAATCAACCAACAGTTACAAGTACATCTGCAAGCTGAAGAGCGCTGTTAAGTCAGTGAGCCAGTTGGAGAGGTGTTTGGTCCAGGTGAGTGGACACTCATAAGTGTGTTACAGTCTTATGTATTGATATGTCAGTAACACTGCTAGTGTTGTAGTGCAGCATTCAAAATGTCCTATGTTTAATACCTGAAACTCCTGTCAAAGGAGCAATACAAAATGTGTTTTCATTTCAGAGCCTTCTGAAATTGTTGTTGGTGTTGTTGGTGTTGTTGTTGTCTTTATCATTGTAGCGCTTGTTGCCGTCATAACAGGTAAGAACAGCACATCTATAGTAACAGAGCACTGCACATGTACATAGTTCTGAAGCACAGATTGACATAACAGCAGCAACAACAGTGAGCTATACCCCCTGAAGGGGATACCTGTTCTACCTGTATTTACAGTACTGTGCAGATGTGCAGCCACTGTATGCAGGTTGTTAATTGGTGCTCTCAGAAAATATCTGTTCTTATTGCAGCTTAAGCATGTAATTGTCGGTGAAGTCCTACTCAATAGCTGATAGAATGGTTAATGCAGACTTGTACTTTAAGAAGTTGTCAAATATTTATATTTTTACTCCCCAGTTTGGTTGGTGTGGAAGAAAATTAAAGGTAGGATGATTCTCTGGCTCCTCCTGGTTCAACTCTTCATACTCAATGCTTCACCAAAATGTTACACAATGTGCATTTAATTTCATTGGAAGGGTCTTAATAATGTATTAATGTATGCACACTCCAACACTCAGGCATAATTTACAAATGCAGTATTTGTGTTTAGTGAATCCGCCAGATGAGAGGCAGTAGGGATGACAATGCATTATATTGATTGATGTGTGCATTGGACCATATTGATGTCATGCCTGAGCATTCTAAATGTAACAAGTACTTTTAGGTGTCATGGAAAATGTATGGAGTAAAAAGTACATCATTTTCTTTAGGAATGTAGTGAAGTAAAAGTAAAAAGTGTAAAATATATAAATAGTAAAGTACAGATACCCCCCCCAAATTAAGAGAAGAATGAAGAAAAGAAATAGAAAAAGGGATGTGTGTGTGAGAGTGTGCGAGTGCACAGTAGCAATCTCATCATAACCTTATGCAAACTTAAAGGGGAAAATACAGTTGAAGTCGGAAGGTTACATACACCTTAGCCAAATACATTTAAACTCAGTGTTTCACAATTCCTGACATTTAATCCTAGTAAAAATTCCCTGTTTTAGGTCAGTTAGGATCGTCACTTTATATTAAGAATGTGAAATGTCAGAATAATAGTAGAGAGAATTATTTCTTTCAGCTTTTATTTCTTTCATCACATTCCCAGTGGGTCAGAAGTTTACATACACTCAATTAGTATTTGGTAGCATTGCCTTTAAATTGTTTAACTTGGGTCAAACATTTCGGGTAGTCTTCCACAAGCTTCCCACAATAAGTTGGGTGAATGTTGGCCCATTCCTCTTGACAGAGCTGGTGTAATTGAGTCAGGTTTGTAGGCCTCCTTGCTCGCACACGCTTTTTCAGTTCTGCACACAAATTTTCTATAGGATTGGGGTGAGGGCTTTGTGATGGCCACTCCAATACCTTGACTTTGTTGTCCTTAAGCCATTTTGCCACAACTTTGGAAATATGCTTGGGTTCATTGTCCATTTGGAAGACCCATTTGCGACCAAGCTTTAACTTCCTGACTGATGCCTTGAGATGTTGCTTCAATATATCCACATAATTTTCCTGCCTCATGATGCCATCTATTTTGTGAAGTGCACCAGTCCCTCCTGCAGTAAAGCACCCCCACAACATGATGCTGCCACCCCCGTGCTTCATGGGGTGTTCTTCGGGCTTGCAAGCCTCCCCCTTTTTCCTACAAACATAACAATGGTCATTATGGCCAAACAGTTTTATTTTGTTTCATCAGACCAGAGGACATTTCTCCAAAAAGTACGATCTTTGTCCCCATGTGCAGTTGCAAACCGTAGTCTGGCTTTTTTATGGCGGTTTTGGAGCAGTGGCTTCTTCCTTGCTGAGCGGCTTTTCAGGTTATGTCGATATAGGACTCGTTTCACTGTGGATATAGATACTTTGTACCTGTTTCCTCCAGCATCTTCACAAGGTCCTTTGCTGTTGTTCTGGGATTGATTTGCACTTTTCGCACCAAGGTACGTTCATCTCTAGGAGACAGAACGCGTCTCCTTCCTGAGCGGTATTACAGCTGCGTGGTCCCATGGTGTTTATACTTGCTTACTATTGTTTGTACAGATGAACGTGGTACCTTCAGGTGTTTGGAAATTGCTCCCATGGATGAACCAGACTTGGGGAGGTCTACAATTTTTTTCTGAGGTCTTGGCTGATTTCTTTTGATTTTCCCATGATGCCAAGCAAAGAGGCACTGAGTTTGAAGGTAGGCCTTGAAATACATCCACAGGTCTTTTTTATTTGTTATTTCACCTTTATTTAACCAGGTAGGCTAGTTGAGAGCAAGTTCTCATTTACAACTGCGACTTGGCCAAGATAAAGCAAAGCAGTGTGACACAAACAACAACACAGAGTAACACATGGAGTAAACAAGCGTACAGTCAATAACACAATAGGAAAAAAATTAAGTCTATATACAGTGTGTGCAAATGGCTTGAGGAGGTAAGGCAATAAATAAGCCATAGTCGCGAAGTCATTACAATTTATTAAATTAACACTGGAGTGATAGATGTGCAGATGATGATGTGCAAGTAGAAATACTGGTGTGCTAAAGAGCAGAAAAGTAAATAAGAACAATATGGGGATGAGGTAGGTAGATTGGATGGGCTATTTACAGATGGGCTATGTACAGCTGCAGCAATCTGTTAGCTGCTCAGATAGCTGATGTTTAAAGTTAGTGAGGGAAATATAAGTCTCCAGCTTCAGCGATTTTTGCAATTCGTTCCAGTCATTGGCAGCAGAGAACTGGAAGGAAAGGCGGCCAATGGGGGTGTTGGCTTTGGGGATGAACAGTGAGATATACCTGCTGGAGCTCGTGCTAAGGGTGGGTATTGTTATCTTGACCAGTGAGCTGAGATAAGGTGGGTCTTTACCTAGCATAGACTTATAGATGACCTGGAGCCAGTGGGTCTGGCGACGAATATGTAGCGAAGGCCAGCCGACTAGAGCATGCAGGTCGCAGTGGTGAGTGGTATATGGGGCTTTGGTGACAAAACGGATGGCACTGCATCCAGTTTGCTGAGTAGAGTGTTGGAGGCTATTTTGTAAATGACATCGCCGAAGTCGAGGATTGGTAGGATAGTCAGCTTTACGAGGGTATGTTTGGCGGCATGAGTGAAGGAGGCTTTGTTGCGAAATAGGAAGCTGATTCTAGATTTAATTTTGGATTGGAGATGTTTAATATGAGTCTGGAAGGAGAATTTACAGTCTAGCCAGACACCTAGGTATTTGTAGTTGTCCACATATTCTCCGTCAGAACCGTCCAGAGTTGTGATGCTAGTCGGGCAGGCGGGTGCGGGCAGCGAACGTGCATTTAGTTTTACTAGCGTGTAAGAGCAGTTGGAGACCAGGGAAGGAGTGTTGTATGGCATTGAAGCTCATTTGGAGGTTGTTAACACAGTGTCCAAAGAAGGGCCAGATGTATACAGCATGGTGTCGTCTGCATCGTCTGCGTAGAGGTGGAGCAAGAGCGACATCGTTGATATACAGAGAAAAGAGTCTGCCCGAGAAGGCGCACTGGAGAGAGAGTGCGAGAGGCAGGCACATGCTCACCACAATAAGCACAGGGAGTTGGCTCAGGTCTCACCCCTGGCCCAGCCAAACTACCCGTGTGCCCCCCAAAAATGCCTCTCGTTCTTCCCCGGTAGGCTCCGATATCTCTCTATTACCTGGCCCCAAGTCCAGTCTCTCCTTTCCGTCCACTCACTATGTGACCGGGTGTCCATTTCTGCCTGGGCACGCCGCTTGATCCAATCATGGTGGGTAGTTCTGTAACGCGGGTCGTCTAAAGGGGACCAAGGCGCAGCGTGTAGAGTGCTCATAATTACTTTAATGATGACACTTAAACAGAAACCAACAAAACGACAGCCAACAGTTCTGTCAGGTACTACTTACAAAACGGAAAACAACTACCCACACCAACACAGGAAAAACAGGCTGCCTAAGGATGGCTTCCAATCAGAGACAACGATAGACAGCTGCCTCTGATTGGAAACCATACACGACCAACACATAGAAAACAAAAACATAGAATGCCCACCCACCTATCACACCCTGACCTAACTAAACAGAGAAAACACAGCTCTCCTAGGTCAGAGCGTGACAGAGAGAGCTGTGTTGTATTACTAAGAGAGAGCTCTGCAGCACTGAGATGTTTTATTACTAAGAGAGAGCTCTGCAGTACTGAGATGTTGTATTACTAAGAGAGAGCTCTGCAGTACTGAGATGTTTTATTACTAAGAGACAGCTCTGCAGTACTGAGATGTTGTATTACTAAGAGAGAGCTCTGCAGTAATGAGATGTTGTATTACTAAGAGAGAGCTCTGCAGTACTGAGATGTTTTATTACTAAGAGAGAGCTCTGCAGTACTGAGATGTTGTATTACTAAGAGAGAGCTCTGCAGTACTATGTTTAATTACTAACAACAATGGTGCATGTGTATTTTTTATTTTATGCATTAAAATGTTATTTTGACACAGTGTTTGTCTTCATCAAATTACCCTCTCGTATATATCTGTTTTCATAATAGAATTTTGTCACCTGAATTTTGGAACTTTTTTTGAGAATATATCTATATCAATTTGTGATGGACCAATTATGGACCATAGTAAAGGGGTAACACTAGTTACCACCAGATTGGTCAGAACATTTGTTGGGCAAGACCACTAACCTGCTATATCCCAGGTTTTAGTTATGTTACTGGTATGTCTCATGTAATTCTGTTACAGAAGATGTTTTGAATTAAGACCAGCTCACACTAATTTATTTTGGGACTGGACCAATACTGTTCTAAAATGGAGTCCTGGCACATGCAAAAACCTGTACTTGAAATGATGTGTTGATGACTGAAGGCTTGTGTTATCCATGTACACATCTGAACACCAATTCTGTTTCAGCACTTTGTCTTAAGAATGTATGTTTTTCCAAACTTGATTGGTGAAAGCAATACAGAGGAAGGTCCATATAGGGCTGGGTTCAGACATCACCAACATGCATATCCCTATCTGAACCCTTCAGATCTGTGAATACTGAGCTGGAGAAAGAGATTAGTTAAAACTAGACTTAGATCAGTCTCGTTGCATGTACTGAATGACTTTGTATTATTATTTTTTTTATTTATTAAACCTTTGTTTAACTAGGCAAGTCAGTTAAGAACAAATTCTTATTTACAATGATGGCCTAGGAACAGTGGGCTAACTGCCTTGTTCAGGTGCAGAACAACAGATTTTTCCCTTGTAAGTTCGGGGATTCAATATAGCAACCTTTCAGTTACTGGCCCAACGCTCTAACCACTAGGCTACTTCTCAGCCAGGTTCCCTTAACAGATCACACCACAGGACTGACGATTCCTAAATCAAGTGTCAACTCCTTCCTTCTGAGACGTGCTGCTGTGAAAACAAATGCACACGACAGTCCAGTTTCATTATCAAGACGTTATCTAGTTGCAAGCTGAATTCCACCTCATAGGCTACGAAAAGGGAGCTTCCGCAGAAAGTTAAAACCTCTCTGGGGTATGTGGGACGATTTCGTCCCACCTACGTAACAGCTACTGAAATTCCAGTGGCGCGATTTTTGAATCGTTAGAAATACTATTACTTCAATTTCTCAAACATATGACTATTTTACAGCTATTTAAAGACAAGAATCTCGTTAATCTAACCCCACTGTCCGATTTCAAAAAGGCTTTACAACGAAAGCAAAACATTAGATTATGTCAGCAGAGTGCCCAACCAGAAATAATCAGACAGCCATTTTTCAAGCTAGCATATCATGTCACATAAACCCAAACCATAGCTAAATGCAGCACTAACCTTTGATGATCTTCATCAGATGACACACCTAGGACATTGTGTTATACAATACATGCATGTCTGTTCAATCAAGTTCATATTTATATCAAAAAACAGCTTTTTGCATTTGCATGTGACGTTCAGAAAACACATAACCCCCGGCAAACTTCCGTTGAATTTACTAACAGTTTGCTAAATTACTCACGATAAACGTTCACAAAAAGTATAACAATTATTTTAAGAATTATAGATACATTACTCCTCTATGCACTCGATATGTCCGATTTTAAAATAGCTTTTCGGATGAAGCACATTTTGCAATAATCTAAGTACATAGCCCGGCATTACAGGGCTAGCTATTTAGATACCCACCCAGGTCAGCATCCACCAAAATCACATTTCCTATAAGAAAAATGTTCTTACCTTGCTTGTTCTTCATCAGAATACACTGCCAGGACTTCTACTTCAATAACAAATGTTGGTTTGGTCCCAAATAATCCATCGTTATATCCAAACAGCGACGTTTTGTTCGTGAGTTCTAGAATGCTTCTTCACGGTCTCGCGCATGGCGCATTGGCGTGTCAAAAATGTCTAAATATTCCATTACCGTACTTCGAAGCATGTCAACCGCTGTTTAAAACCAATTTTTATGCCATTTATGTCGTAGAGAAGTGATAATATTCCGACCGGGAGTATGCATTGAGCCTAAACAGCCGAATAAAATTTCTCCTCGGGAGCGACTCATGCACGCGCATCATTCAAAGGTCCTCTGAGCATCCACTTACAAAAGGCGATAATCTGTTTCAACCTGAGGCTCCCTCGTAAACCTTCAGGTTTTTCGCGGGCTCTGAGAGCCTATTGGAGCCCTGGGAATTGTCACGTTACAGCTAAGATCCTTACTTTTCAATAAAAAGATGCAAGACGCACGACTCCTTGTCAGACAGGGTACTTCCTGCTTGAAACCTTGTCAGGTTTTTGCCTGCCATAGGAGTTCTGTTATACTCACAGACACCATTCAAACAGTTTTAGAAAATTCAGAGTGTTTTCTATCCAAACCTGAACAATAATATGCATATTCTAGCTTCTGAGTTGGTGTAGGAGGCAGTTAAAAATGGGAACATATTTTTTCCAAAATTCTCAATACTGCCCCCTACCCCAAACAGGTTTTAACCACGTAATATAGCCTAGGCTACTGCAATAGCAGCGCTAAGCAGATTTTAACAAATGATCAATGTGACTTCAAAGAATATGTCGATCACACTTCTGTCTTTCTGGTGGAAGCAATACTCTGCGCCATTAAAAGGTACATGTTGTTTCTCATGGATTATCCATATGGAGGACCAAACCTGCCGTAATTAGAATGAAATAAAATATATAAATGCACACAAATAGATCAACCATGAATAAATGCACGTATAAATGGGTGAATTTATGCACACATAAATAGCTAATTATTTAAATAATTAATCCCACTCATTGATCTTTTTATATGTTTCTGTATTTACTCCTCCAATTTGATAACTAGGGGTGTCAAGCAAACATATGTGGGTATTATCTAACACACCATTGGTTGGTCAATGCCACGGCACGTTGCTTGATTACATTTGCCTGGATTGCATTTGCCTGCGTTCAGTATGACAGAACAGTGTTTAAAGGCCATGTTTAACATTAGCACCCCCAAACAATTTGCAGCACATATAGCAATCTATCAATATGATATGTCACTTTTTGGGGGGAAATTGGAGATAAAATATTTAATATGCTACTTTGCCACACGTGCACCATAAAATTACACAAAAAGAACAAATGGAACATTGTCCTTGCTTGACATAGAAACAGGTGAACAGTTTTGGAACACTGGGCCATTGACTGCCTGCCTGCACCATTTTAATATTATTTGAAAACGGAATGCAAAATTCATATAGAAGGATTTCAGTAGCCCCTGTGACGTGTCTGGATTACCCCTTGGTCTGTGGTGGTATTTTTCCAGCCAGGAAAGGTAGAGGAGCACAGAGAGTCAAACACTCCGTTTTAAACAGAAGCTTCTGGCAGTTTCTGAAGCCAATGTGGAATGTTGAATTAATTTTCTTCCTATCAATTTGTCTCTAACGTTTGAATGGCTTTGGCTATAAACTATTATGACCCCATACCTGAAAGCTTAGACTCTCTGGAACATGGACCTTCAACATTCCACATTGGCTTCATAAACCATCATAAACCAACAGAGAGCGTTTTATTCTATCTGTTCTCCTCTACCTTTCCTGGCTGGCAAAGTACCAGGATGTTGTGTCTGGTTTTTAAATCTGAATTTAGAGAACTGAATTTGAATGCATCCGAGAAGTTTAATATATGAAACTTTGATCAACTTGAAATAATAGTCTGTAAACTTGATGCAGAAACAATAAATGCAATATCTACCATACTGAAACTGAATATATAAATATTAAATTAAATTGAAATATAATTAAAACTAAATTAATATTCATTCAATTCAGTTTCAAATCATGAAATACAAGTTCAAATTATGAAATCTATGATTAGTCAATTGGCGCATTACAAATAAAAATATTACATTCAAATTCAATATCCTATATCCTTTTTTTATTCCTATGGTGTTGTAGGTGAAATGTTGTCACATCCTGACCATAGTAAGATGTTATTTTCTATGGTAGAGTAGGTCAGGGCGTGACGGGGTGTTTTGTGTTTTTCTATGTTTTCTATTTCTATGTTCTTGGGTTCTAGTTTTTGTATTTCTATGTTGGTTTGTTTGGGACGATCTCCAATTGGAGGTCCTCGTTGTATCTAATTGGAGATCATACTTAAGTAGGGGTTTTTCTTCCTGGGTTTTGTGGATGATTATTTTTGAGTAGTGTTTGTTTCTCCTCTGCGTCACGGTTTGTTGTTTTGTCAATTCAGTTAATTTATGTATTGCAAAGTTTCACAGATTAAATAAAATGTGGAACTACACACACGCTGCACCTTGGTCCTCTCCTTTTGAAAACCGTGACAAATGTGCACCCAATTCAGCTGCCCTTCGTGCTTGGTAGGCGACGTGTTCCCATTTTGAACCATTTCATATGTACGAAAACTCTGTCTTCCTGGGGGGGGGGGGGGGGGGTTACTCAGCACTGTCAACACTTTCTATTCAACAGTTATAAGGCATGAAATGGGTCATTTTAATATCAACAAATATTTCACTTTCTCTGGTCATATAGAAGTAACAACATGAATTTGTGCAGAAATAATATGGTGTGACTCGAGTTTTGACATCAACTGGAAGATGGTGTCCATTTTGGTCAGTGTCAACTGATGTTATGGGTGTAAAATGGCACGTTGATGCCGTCTGTTGGTAAATGTTAATTACTGCAACATCAGTGTTTTTTTATGCTTAAAGTTAGAGAGGGAGATATAAGTCTCCAGCTTCAGTGATTTTTGCAATTCGTTCCAGTCAATGGCAGCAGAGAACTGGAAGGAAAGAAGGCCAAAGTGTAACGGCTGTCGTGAGAGAGAGTAGACCAAGGTGCAGCGGAGTTAGTGTTCATCTTGACATTTAATTCAAACAAAGAGAACACTATACAAAAAAACAGGAAAACCGACAGCCAAACAGTACTGACAGGAAACACACTGAACAGAAACAATTACCCACAAAACCCAAAGGAAAAACATGCTCCTTATGTGTGACTCCCAGTCAGCAACAACGAGCTTCAGCTGTGCCTGATTGGGAGCCACACATGGCCCAAAACAAAGAAATACAAAAACATAGAAAAAGGAACATAGAACGCCCACCCAATGTAACACCCTGGCCTAACCAAAATAAAGAACAAAAACCCCTCTCTATGGCCAGGGCTTTACACAAAGGAGGTGTTGGCTTTGGGGATGACCAGTGAAATCAGCCCAGTAAAATAAAAAAAGCGAATTATTTAAATGTATGCTCACTATTTAAATGTATGCTCACTCAGCTGTGCCTCAAGTAATACAACAACTGATCTATTACCAGTGTGATCATGTAGCCTACCTCAAATGTTGAAATATAATTGTAAAAAACTGTCTGAGAAGAACAACAATGCATTGGCAGGGGAGTTCAAGCAGAGCCAATATGATAGTGTTTTGGCACTATAGCAGGTTTGGTTGTTTAGCAACAAATCGACACGTCCGCAAGTATGAGGCAAACAGATTGGATTGGCTTAGATTGCTGATAACATGTAAGCTTTATTTAGTCTCCAATGATTATAGAAAACATAAATACATTTTCACAATGAGCACTTGTTTTCTCTCAAATACATCTTTACAGTTGTTGGTTAGCTAGCTAGCGAATTTTAGCCATATTAGCGTAGACATGACATGAGTCAAAACACCTCTAAAACAAGACATGGTATGAAGAACAAGATGAAACAAGAATTGATGGGTAAAATTATTCGTAATTACTTTGTGTCAAACATATGTTTAGCCTTTGATAGATATTTTATTGATTTGAAGTCGCTAGCTAGGTTATTTTGCCTTTGTCATAAGCTAAAGATGGCGTCGACAAAGAGGGCTGCTTCGCTTCCAGCTCTTAGGAAACTTTGCAGTATTTCATTTTTTTTATGTATTATTTCTTACATTGCTAGTGCAGAATTATTTTTGTGTTATTACATACAGTCGGGGAGAACTACTGGGTATCAGAGTGGCGGTAACTCACCAGCACTACCAGCATCACAACCAGGAAAATGACTTTCCCGAAGCGGATCCTTTGTTCGCACCCCCCAGGGCAATTGAACTGATTCCAGAAGCTGACCCAAAACAACGCCAGCGAAGGAGAGGTACTCGGAGTGGTCTTCAAGTCCGACTTAGGAGGCGCGCACACCACCCACCGCTTCCAAGTATATTACTCGCTAATGTTCAGTCTTTGGATAATAAAGTTGACGAACTCAGAGCGAGAGTATCTTTCCAGAGAGACATCAAGGATTGTAGCATACTCTAAGTCGGTCCAGCCAGACGGGTTCTCAGTACATCACGCAGACAGGAATAAATATCTCTCCGGGAAGAAGAAGGGAAGGGGTGTATGTTTCATGATCAACGACTCATGGTATAATTATGATAACACACAGAAACTCAAGACCTTTTGTTCACCCGACCTACAATACCTCACCATCAAATGCCGACCATATTCTCTCCCAAGATAATTTCCTTCGGTTGTGGTCATGGCTGTGTATATTCCCCCTCAAGCCAATACCACGACGGCCCTCAAAGAACTTCACTGGACTTTATGCAAACTGGAAACCACATATCCTGAGGCTGCATTTATTATAGCTGGGGATTTTAACAAAGCAAATTTGAGGAAAAGGATGCTGAAATTCTACCAACACATTGACTGTAGTACTCGCACTGCTAAGACACTCAACCACTGTTACTCCAACTTCCGGGAGGCCTTCAAGACCCTCCCCCTCCCTCCTTTCGGCAAATCTGACCACGACTCTATTTTGCTCCTCCCTTCCTATAGGCAGATCTCAAACAGGAAGTACCCATGCTAAGGACTATTCAACACTGGTCTGACCAATCGGAATCCTCACTTCAAGATTGTTCTGATCACGCGGACTAGGATATACTCCGGGTAGCTTCAGAGAATAAGATAGACCTATACACTGATACAGTGACTGAGTTTATCAGGAAGTGTATAGGAGATGTTGTACCCACTGTGACAATACCCAAACCAGAAAACGTGGATAGATGGCAGCATTCACACAAACCTGAAAGCGCGAACCACCACATTTAACCATGGCAAGGTGACTGGGAATATGACAGAATACAAACAATGTAAATATTCCCTCTGGAAAGGCAATCAAACAGGAAAAACATCAGTATAGAGGCAAAGTGGAGTAGCAATTCAATGGCTCAGACACGAGATGTATGTGGCAGGGTCTACAGACAATCGTGGACTACAAAAAGAAAACCAGCCACGTCGTGGACACCAACGTCTTGCTACCAGATAAGCTAAACACCTTCCTCTCCCACTTTGAAGGTAACACAGTGCCACCGACGCAGCCCGCTACCAAGGACTGAGGGCTCTCCTTCTCCGTGGCCGACGTGAGTAAGACATTTATGTGTTAACCCTCGCAAGGCTGCCGGCCCAGACGGCATCCCTAGCCGCATTCTCAGAGCATGCGCAGACCAGCTGGCTGGTGTGTTTACGGACATATTCAATCTCTCCCTACCGCAGTGTGCTGTCCCTACATGCTTCAGGATGGCCACCATTGTTTCTGTACCCAAGAAAGCGAAGCTAACTGAACTAAATGACTATCGCCCCGTAGCACTTCTGTCATCATGAAGTGCTTTGAGAGACTAGTCAAGGATCATATCACCTCCACTTTACCTGTCACCCTAGACCCACTTCAATTTGCTTACCGCCCCAATAGATCCACAGACGATGCAATCGCCATCACACTGCACACTGCCCTATCCCATCTGGACAAAAGGAATAACTATGTAAGAATGCTGTTCCTTGACTATAGCTCAGCATTAAACACCATAATACCCTCCAAGCTCATCATTAAGCTTGAGGCCCTGTGCAACTGGGTCCTGGACTTCCTGACAGGCTGCCCCCAGGTGGTGAAGGTAGGAAACAACCCCTCCACTTGGCTGATCCTCAACATGGGGCCCCACAAGGGTGCGTGCTCAGCCCCTCTGTATTCCCTGTTCACCCATGACTGCGTGGCCAAGCACGCCTCCAACTTAATCATCAAGTTTGCAGATGACACAACAGTAGTTTTCTTGATTACCAACAATGACGAGACTGGTAGGTGAGGGCTCTGGGAGTGTGGTGCCAGGAAAATAACATCTCACTCAGCATCAACAAAATAAAGGAGATGATCGTGGACTTCAGGAAACAGCAGAGGGAGCACCCCCCTATCCACATCGACGGGACCGCAGTGGAGAAGGTGGAAAGCTTCAAGTTCCTCAGCGTACACATCACTGACAAACTGAAATGGCCAACCCACACAGACAGTGTGGTGAAGAAGGTGCAACAGCGCCTCAGGAGGTTGAATAAATTTGGCTTGGCACCTAAAACCCTCACAAACTTTTACAGATGCACAATTGAGAGTATCCTGTCAGGCTTATCACCACTCGGTACGGCAACTGCACCACCCGCCACCGCAGGGCTCTCCAGAGGGAGGTGCAGTCTGCCCAACGTATCACCCGGGGCAAACTACCTGCCCTCCAGGACACCAACAGCATCCGATGCCACAAAACTTTTACAGATGCACAATTGAGAGTTTGCCAGCAGCATACCACCCTGCATCCCACTGCTGGCTTGCTTCTGAAGCTAAGCAGGATTGGTCATGGTCAGTCCCTGGATGGGAGACCAGATGCTGCTGGAAGTGGTGTTGGAGGGCCAGTAAAATAAGTACAGTAATACCTTGTAACAGGGTTCTTTATTATGAGTCTCATTAAAGTTGTATTGACATGGTGTTGATTCATTGTGTTCAGTTTAGACTCATAATCAACTGAAGAAAATCTGTCACAAGTTGCATTTCCCTGTCTTTCTAAGCCCTCTAGTCGCTCCATACCTGCATACCCATTGACTTCCCTTCTTTCCTCTCCCTTGTTTTTGTAACTAAGGCCAAGCTAATTCTGTGGATCAATCAAGATCTGTCAGCTCCCTTGGTGACACCACAGCTGTGTCACATCCTGACCATAGTAAGATGTTATTTTCTATGGTAGAGTAGGTCAGGGCGTGACAGGGGGTGTTATTCTATGTTTTGTATGTCTATGTTCTAGTTTTGTATTTCTATGTTGGTTTTGTTTGGGATGATCTCCAATTAGAGACAGCTGGTCCTCGTTGTCTCTAATTGGAGATCATACTTAAGTAGGGGTTTTTTCCACCTGGGTTTGTGGGAGGTTAATTTTGAGTTGTGTATGTGTTCATCTCTGCGTCACGGTTTGTTGTTTTTTTTCCTTTCAGTGTATTTATATATTGCATAGTTTCACAGTATAAATAAAAATGTGGAACGACACACACGCTGCACTTTGGTCCGCTCCTCTCTACGACAACCGTGACAAGCTGATACTTTCCAATTCGGCCATGACATCTCCGTTCCTCTAGATTTGCGGAGCACAGGGAATGCCAGCCATCTTGAAGAGTATCGAGAGAAGGCGGTGGCAATCAGCCAGGCAGAGATTGGGGAAGAGGAGAAAAGGGTATTACTAGATGAAGAACTTAGTTGGAACACAAGTGTAAAGGACAGGGTCAATCGAATCAACCAGAACAGCGAGGCTGTGAAACTGGAGAGGGTGCGGGAGAGAAGAAGTCATTACTGGACAAGGCAGGATCCACTGATTCAGATGTTATTGTGAGTAATATCCCGTTCAAACTGAACAACCAGAATCAGGTTTGCGGTTGGGAGTCCGGAAAGAGACAGAGTGAAGAAAAAGTGCAGAATCCAAACAGAACATGAATGTTACCATAGATTCCGGCCAAATTGCTCCTTCGAAGCCACCTCGGAGCAGCCTTAACTATAATTAACCGTACCCACAGATTCTGGAGACACAGCAGAGAGCATCATGGGAGAGGACCTGTTCAAAGCATGTGTGGTTATGGCACAGAGGGAGCGGGAGATGGAGAGGGAGATGGACAGCTTATGCCCCAGAAAGTCCTCATCTTAGACACAGGGGAGGAGAGCAGAGGAAAGGAGGCAGGGACAAGAGAGGAGGGAGAACACGTTGAAAAAGAGAAGGTAGTAGAAGATGATTTAGTGACAGAGGAGGGAGAGGGACATGAAGAGACAGGTAAGAGAGGTGATGCTGATGGAGGATAAAGAAATGGACAGGAGAGAGAGACTGAAAACAATGAAGAAGAGCAGGTGAAAGGAGAGGGAGAAGAAATAGGGAAGAAAGGAGAAGTGACACAGAAGGGAGAGGAAGGAAAGAGCCCAACTTCTCCCAAACAAACACTCCCCCGCAATGCCCCCCCCACCACTTCTCACCCCCGAAACCATTAACTATAAGACACTCATTGCTATCAGATGGGTGTAGAACAAGGAAGTGTGTTGAAAACAATGGAAACCCAGAGGAGCAGTGGTCAGGTAGACAGAGAGAGAGGAACATCTGGCCTATCAGGTCTGAGTAGACCCACTAACTAGCTCAGTGTCAGACAGTACAGACACTCCTGATAGAAGCAGTCCAGGATTGTCAGCTGGTCTCAGAGCCACAGCATGTAGGTACACTATCTACTCCAGTAAAATACAGTTCAGGTGCACCCTCTGAACCAGTAGACACCAGCTCAGATACAGCATGTACAGCAATAGAGAGTAGCTCAGATACTCTGTCTACTTCATAGCGAAGTATAGGTAAATCCTCTGTACCAACAGAGACCAGTACAGCTACAGAGTCTGGACCAGAAGAAACCAGTTGAAAAGCACTTGTTGAATATATAGTTTGTTTGATAACTATTTGGATTGTGTACAGGGAAGGTTTGTTTCTCTCTTTTTCTATCGCTTATGGGTTATTAAGTATCATATTGTTATCCTGTATGGGCTGTCATGTTTAGCCTAGGCTACTATGATGCTCAACTATGTATACTGAACCAAAATACACTGCTCAAAAAAATAAAGGGAACACTTAAACAACACAATGTAACTCCAAGTCAATCACACTTCTGTGAAATCAAACTGTCCACTTAGGAAGCAACACCGATTGACAATACATTTCACATGCTGTTGTGCAAATGGAATAGACAACAGGTCAAATTATAGGCAATTAGCAAGACACCCCCAATAAAGGAGTGGTTCTGCAGGTGGGGACCACAGATAACTTCTCAGTTCCTATGCTTCCTGGCTGATGTTTTGGGCACTTTTGAATGCTGGCAGTGCTTTCACTCTAGTGGTAGCGTAAGACGGAGTCTACAACCCACACAAGTGGCTCAGGTAGTGCAGCTCATCCAGGATGGCACATCAATGCGAGCTGTGGCAAGAAGGTTTGCTGTGTCTGTCAGCGTAGTGTCCAGAGCATGGAGGCGCTACCAGGAGACAGGCCAGTACATCAGGAGACGTGGAGGAGGCCGTAGGAGGGCAACAACCCAGCAGCAGGACCGCTTACTCCGCCTTTGTGCAAGGAGGAGCAGGAGGAGCACTGCCAGAGCCCTGCAAAATGACCTCCAGCAGGCCACAAATGTGCATGTGTCTGCTCAAACGGTCAGAAACAGACTCCATGAGGGTGGTATGAGGGCCCGACGTCCACAGGTGGGGGTTGTGCTTACAGCCCAACACCGTGCAGGACGTTTGGCATTTGCCAGAGAACACCAAGATTGGCAAATTCGCCACTGGAGCATGCCCAGGCATTGTAGGGAGGTCATACAGGCACGTGGAGGCCACACACACTACTGAGCCTCATTTTGACTTGTTTTAAGGACATTATATCAAAGTTGGATCAGCCTGTAGTGTGGTTTTCCACTTTAATTTTGAGTGTGACTCCAAATCCAGACCTCCATGGGTTGATAAATAGGATTTCCATTGATTATTTTTGTGTGATTTTGTTGTCAGCACATTCAACTATGTAAAGAAAAAAGTATTTAATAAGATTATTTCATTCATTCAGATCTAGGATGTGTTATTTTAGTGTTCCCTTTATTTTTTGTGCAGTGTATAAACGCAACATGTAAAATGTTGTTCCCATGTTTCATGAGCTGAAATAAAAAAATCAGAAATGATTTCTCTCAAATGCTGTGCACCAATTAGTTTACATCCCTGTTAGTGAGCATTTCTCCTTTGCCAAGATAATCCATCCACTTGACAGGTGTGGCATATCAAGAAGCTGATTAAACAGCATGATCATTACACAGGTGCACCTTGTGTTGGGGACAATAAACGTGCAGATATGTCACACAACACAATACCACAGATGTCTCAAGTTTTGAGGGAGCATGCAATTGGCATGCCGACTGCAGGAAGGTCTATCAGACCTGTTGCCAGATAATTGAGTGTTAATTTCTCTACCATAAGCCACCTCCAACGTCATTTTAGAGCAGACTACCTGCGCCCCTGCCCAGTCATGTGAAATCATTAGATTAGGGCTTAATTTATTTATTTAAATTTACTGATTTCCTTATATGAACTGTAACTCTGTAAAATCGTTGCATGTTGCGTTTATATTTTGGTTCAATATATATTGTGAATTTTAATGAAATATTGATCCATACAGTAAGATGGCAAACATGCTTTATATGTTTTGAGGAAAATATTGAATCTTGTGAATGTTTTAGTGTGCATGCCATATAGGCCTATGGACGAATGGCTATAGGCTGTTGAATTAAAATCTCTCTTACACTCAGTGGACAGGAGGAAAATTAAATGAACTATAGTTATTCATTTACCTTTGAATATTTCAGTATTGCCAAGTGTTGTTACATTATAGCAGAGATTCTATCAATTCTAAATTCTACATATTTAATTCTGTGCGTTGTAGCCAGTTATACACACAGGAGGCGCCAAAGACCAGGTATGAGTACAACTACAGGAATGAATATTCCAGAAGTGGTTAGAAAAAATGCTTATTAAAGTTATTATAACATATAAACATAATGCAATGTGTTTGTATACCATATGATCTAATTGCAGCTATTAATCATAATTTACAAGTCAAATTAAACAATTTTATTTTCCACCAAGAGGTCATGAATAGGGAGGAACTAAACCACAGTTTACTTTCACTTTCACAGAAAATACAATATCATACGTAGGCTAGACTATGAACCACACCATGTTTTAGCATATCTCATGTTATTATCTAAACAAACAAACTTATTAGCAAATATGCCCAAACTAACGCTCATCGAATTGTGCTTCTGGATTTATGTGGCGCAAAATGTGGTTTCCGGAGGTAAGTTGAACCGACCCACAGGGTCGAACGTAGCTTTCGGTCTACCTAATATTTGTAAGGCTACTTGTGTGCTTACTGTGTAGCCTACAACATTATCACATCATAATGTTTGATTATGATGAACAGTAGGTAGGATATGTAACAATGTGCCTTATAAACACAATGTGCGTTGCAACTTCAAGAACATGCGCAGCCGCCCAAGTGTTATTCACATCAATGAAAAAACATGGCAATCTGAAACAAAAAGCTTTTATAGCGACATTATGGACAATAGCCTAAACACGCTCTTCATAGTGATTTTCAACATGGAAAGTCAGAATCGTTTTAAACGAAGTCTATGTGGGTTTCGATGAGAAATAAGGACCGCACCCTTCTTATTATTTGTAGCTACACACACAGAGCCTACTTCAGGAAGTGATCGAATATTAAGTCCTGGCCTACCAAGGCATAAACCTACAGAAGGGTCTGCGTGATTTGACCGAGATGTGCACCGACAGAAAGAGCCATCAATCTCAGATGAAGCATCCGAGTGAGCGAAACAGTGCCCCTGTCTCAGTATGTGTAGACAATGTATCTGATGCTGTCTGGACCAAAATAGTATGGCATGTCATACTATTTCTGGCCAGACAGCATCAGATACATGGGCTACATATTGTAAGAGAGAGAGGGGCGCTGTTTTGCTCACTTGGATGCTTCATTTTCAGCAGAGAAGAAGAGGTGAAGCAAGAGGGCTCACTCTCGCCAAAATCAGTCCAGACTAAGCCCTATGGGTATAATATGCAGACATAAGCTTGTGGCCTGCCTTCCCGCCTTAAGGACAATGACTCCCATTGTTAGGGCGGAGACATGAGTATCTCATCATTATATACAGATCTCTGATTCCAGCCTCTTGCGAATTCGAAAGGAAAGTTGGCGGGTGCACGGTGCACTGTTAGGATGCTGGCTTCCCCTAAAGTAAATTGATGATTGTTTTGCCAAAATTATATAATTACTCCTATATAATTACTCCATCCTTAATAAAAACTTTCAAAATACTTCACCAGAGAGCATGACTTAGCCACAGAAGATCATTAGCTTCTTTAAAAAAAATAGCTGTGAATTGTTTCAAATCAGAACTGCATAGGCCTATGCCTATTTTGGAATCTGAAAATTTGGGCAGCGGGCGTGGCAATATGTCTTAGCTGCTGGACTGGGCAGGCGCACTAGAGGCCTGATGCGTGGGGCTGGCTTTGGAGGCGCCAGACTAGTGACACGCACCTCAGGGCTAGTGCGAGGAGCAGGAACAGGGTAAACTGGACCGAGGAGATGCACTGGTGGCCAGATGCGCTGCGCCGGCGCACTTCTCCCTGGCTGCCGGCCAACTCTCGCCCGGCAACGCTGCGGAGCCCTTATTGACCGCACCGGACTGTGCATGCGTATGGGCGACACAGTGTGTATCTCCGCATAACAAGCTGCTTGCTTGATCCGTCGCTCCCCATAATAAGCACGGGGAGTTGGCTCAGGTCTCCATCCTGACTCTGCCCAACTCCCCGTGTGCCGGGATGCCTCTCGGCCTCATCTAGCTCCCTTAGTTTCCTCTCCCTGAAATGTCGTTCTGCCTCCCACGTGCATCCTTCTCTTCGGTGCTCCAATCCCCGCTGCTTGGTCCTTGTTTGGTGCTCCAATCCCCGCTGCTTGGTCCTTGTTTGGTGGGTGGTTCTGTCATAGGCGTCGTAAGGATAGGACCAAGGCACAGCGGGTAAAGTGCTCATCTTCTTTATTTGAAGTAACGTGAACACTTAAACAAAATAAACAAAACGACGAAACAGTTCCGTAAGGCAACACAGGCTATACAGGAAAACAAACACAACTAAATATGGCCTCCAATTAGAGACAACAACAACCAGCTGCCTCTAATTGGAGGTCATTGCCAAAAACCCAACATAGAAATAGAAAACGAGATATAAACATAGAAATAGAAAACATAGAACCTAAACCAAAAACACCGAAACACACAAAACAAACACCCCCTGCCACTCCCTGACCAAAATACAATGACAAATAACCCCTTTTACTGGTCAGGACGTGACAGTCGTCTGCAAACTTGATGATTGAGTTGGAAGCGTGCATGGCCATGCAGTCATGGGTGAACAGGGAGTACAGGAGAGGGCTGAGAACGCACCCTTGTGGGGCCCCAGTGTTGAGGATCAGCGGGGTGGAGATGTTGTTTCCTACCTTCACCACCTGGGGGCAGCCCGTCAGAAAGTCCAGGACCCAGTTGCACAAGGCGGGGTCGAGACCCAGGGTCTCGAGCTTAATGATGAGTTTGGAGGGTACTATGGTGTTATGTGCTGAGCTTTCTTAGCTTACCTTAGCTTTCTTGGGAACAGGAACAATGGTGGCCATCTTGAGGAATGTGGGGACAACAGACTGGGATAGAGATTGATTAAATATGTCCGTAAACACACCAGGCAGCTGGTCTGTGCATGCTCTGAGGACGCGGCTAGGGATGCCGTCTGGGCCGGCAGCCTTGTGAGGGTTACCATGTTTAAATGTTTCTTACATTGGCTACGGAGGAGAGCTCGCAGGCTTTGGTAGCAGGCCGTGTCAGTGGCACTGTATTGTCCCCAAAGTGAGCAAAGAAGTTGTTTAATTTGTCTGGGAGCAACGGGGCTGGTTTTCTTTTTGTAATCTGTGATTGACTGTAGACCCTGCTACATACGTCTCGTGTTTGAGCCATTGAATTGCGACTCTACCTTGTCTCTATACTGACGCTTTGCTTGTTTGATTGCCTTGCGGAGGGAATAGCTGCACTTTTTGTATTCGGTCATGTTTCCAGTCGCCTTGCCATGATTAAAAGCGGTGGTTCACGCTTTCAGTTTTGCATAAATGCTGCCATCAATCCATGGTTTCTGGTTAGGAAAGGTTTTAATAGTCACAGTGGGTACGATATCTCCGATGCACTTGCTAATAATCTCGCTCACTGAGTCAGCGTATACATCAATGTTATTGTCTGAGGATATCTGGAACATATCCCAGTCCACGTGATCAATCTTGAAGCGTGTAATCCGGTTGGTCAGACCAGCATTGTATATACCTGAGCACGGGCGTTTCCTGTTTTAGTTTCTGCCTATAGGCTGGGAGCAACAAAATGTAGTCATGGTCAGATTTGCCGAAGGCAGGGCGGGGGAGGGCTTTGTATGCATCGCGGAAATTAGAGTAGCAATGATCCAGAATGCTACCGGCTCGTGTCGCGCATTCAATATGCTAATAGAATTTAGAAAGTCTTGTTCTCAGGTTAGCTTTGTTAAAATCCCAAGCCAGAATAAATGCAGCCTCAGGATGTATGGTTTCCAGTTTACATAGAGTCCAGTGAAGTTCTTTCAGGGCCAATGAGGTGTCTGCTTGGGGGGGATATACACTGCTGTGACTATAATTGAAGAGAATTCTCTTGGAAGATAATGCGGTCGGCATTTGTAAGGATTTCTAGGTCAGGT
Source organism: Salmo trutta (assembly GCF_901001165.1). Lineage (NCBI taxonomy): Eukaryota > Metazoa > Chordata > Actinopteri > Salmoniformes > Salmonidae > Salmo > Salmo trutta. The sequence continues at coordinate 6,641,229 of NC_042995.1, read as the reverse complement.
GAACGAAAGGACTTCCTGTATGTTGTTGTGATTACACCATGAGTTGTTAATCATAAGGCATACACCCCCGCCCTTCCTCTTACCAGAGAGATGTTTTCTTTCTGTCGGCGCGATGCGTGAAGAAACCGGGTGGCTGTAACGACTCTGACAACATATCCTGAGTGAGCCATGCTTCTGTGAAACATGTCTCTGGACATTGGTGTAATATGCTCGGAAGCGGTGGATGGTGTGCTTGCCTTTTGAGTCTGACCAGTAGGCCGCTCTGTCTGCCTCTCCTGCGGCGACCGCGTTGTTTTGGGTCGCCCTCTGGGATAAGATCCCATGTCCAGGGTGGAGGTCCGAATGAAGTATCTGCTTCGGGAAAGACGTATTCCTGGTCGTAATGTTGGTAAGTTGACATATCCAATAGTTCTTCCCGGCTGTATGTAATAACACTTGAGATATGTCACCAGTAGGCCTAGTAAATGTATTAATCCCTCTTCATTTGGTTACATACATTTCTGTTAATGCATGTATTAATTACAGTCATTTACCATTATCATTCTCTGAGTGGAAACATTGTTTGCAGAATGTACAACCTGCTACACTTGTGAGAAACAAGTTTTGGTTTATTTCATAACCATTATGAGTTTTGTCAAACTTTTCCTTCTGTCTTGATCAAGTTGAGGGAGCACGTGAGTGCCTGTGCTCACATAGAAGTAGGCCTACCTGGCCTGCTGCATGCAACTGTAGGAAAGTGCCCATTTGGCAATGTCTGATTTCTGACTTAACTCTGTCTTAACTCACCACATCCACCACTAAAATGCTGAACTTCTCAGTCATTTTTTCTTCACCTCACACAGTGTAAACAAAGTGTTTTTACATCCATTGCAAATGATAGTTCCTCAGTATTTGAAAAATCTTTCCAACACTCTATAATCCAAATATCATCATGATCTGATGATCCCATATATCCAGCATAAACGTTTGTTCTGAGCTTACTGGTGCAAGGGCCTGGAATAGGCTAGTTGATACATTGATACAATGTTGCAAGTTCGCTAGGGACAGCCAGTTGATGATTTGATACAATGTTGCAAGTTCGCTAGGGACAGCCAGTTGATGATTTGATACAATGTTGCAAGTTCGCTAGGGACAGCCAGTTGATGATTTGATACAATGTTGCAAGTTCGCTAGGGACAGCCAGTTGATGATTTGATACAATGTTGCAAGTTCGCTAGGGACAGCCAGTTGATGATTTGATACAATGTTGCAAGTTTGCTAGGGACAGCCAGTTGATGATTTGATACAATGTTGCAAGTTTGCTAGGGACAGCCAGTTGATGATTTGATACAATGTTGCAAGTTCGCTAGGGACAGCCAGTTGATGATTTGATACAATGTTTCGCTTCACAAGCAATAGCTCAAGTCAAGACAGATAGAAAGGGAGGCAGACTGGCGGAGTAGAGAGATGAATGTGATTGAAAGAATCAGCATTTTCATCAGGATATTTCCTACTGTAATTGTCTGTTTAGGCCTATCTATCTTAGTTGATGATGGAAGTTATAGGCCTACTACTGCATTGGCCTATAGACTATCTCTGAGTTCCGATGGACCACAGTGTATAAATGTGTCCATATGGCAGAGGCTTGTGCTCTCGCCTTAAGCCAGGTGTACACTACACGATTTTGGCCATGATTTAGCTGTCCCAGACCCAGTTTTTGAGATTGGAGACAAAATCCCCATGTCGTTGCCTACTCCGGGTGCGCAGCCATCACCGACGCTCTTTAATGTGAGTAGGTCAAAGACGCAATCTGAAGGCTACCGATCTCATCTTTGAGCAGTACCAGACATCCCAATATAATCAAACATGTTTGATTTTATCGGCACAAAATCTACAGTGCTCTTGTAGTGTGAGATGTGCAACAACAAGTTTCGGAGAACGATGATCAGGAATAGCCAATAAGAGCTCGGCAGAGAAGTCAGTGAGATGATGACGTTGTTTCGCGTCACCCAAAATGTGTAGATCGTTACAGCTCTGAAGTTCACAAGCAATGTTGTTCAATTCAAAATGTTGGCTAGATATTTGAACTCGGTATGGCAAGCGTTTATGAAGCTGCTTTGAGCCACAGCTCGTAGCTAAGTAAATCTAATCACATCATTGTTTTCACGAGACAGCGTGGTATCGAGAATCCTCACGACCAAGTGAAGAATCTTGTAGTGTGACCTCCGTCATCGTTTAGTGTGAGCACCACTACGTTGGCTACACCAAATAATGAATGGAAACAGTCATTTGATGTGAGAGGCTCAGCGTTGTTAGGATTTTGAAAGTCGTGTAGTGTCCACCCAGCTTTAGTTGAATTTTAACTTTGAGATTTTTATAATTAACCATTTGCCAATGATTTTGAGAAACGAAAACATTATTATTGATATAAAACTGTTCCACGAAAATGCGCATATAAAAAGTATCAGAGCCTTCATGCAGATCGGTTAGAAATGGTAATATAAATTGTAAGCTTCCCCAAACTTCAATCTCACGAGCTGCCTATGGTCTTTACTATAACACCCATAAAGAAAATGTGTGAACGAGCAAGCCGTGTCAAGCTATGGATATCAAAGGCCCATTCAACTGATTAGATCTGCACGCACGCTCCCTCAACGTTATCAGGAGAGAGAAACCACACACGTGCTCATTGCTCACATGGAGCACTTCAAACAAAGACAATGGAAAAAATGTACAACTCCTAAATGATGGTTACGAAATGAACCAACAGTTGTTTCTCACAAGTGTAGCAGGTTTAGAACTCTGCAAACAACGTTTCCACTCCGAGAATGAGAACGGTAAATGACTGGAATGCTTGCCTTAACAGTAATTCATGTAACCAAATGACAGCGTTTAACTGTACATTTAGGCCTACTGGTTACATACAGTTTACTCAGAAGGTATTCAGACCTCTTGACTTTTTACACATTTTGTTACGTTATCATATATGCATAGTCACTTTAACTATACATTCATGTACATACTACCTCAATTGGCCCGACCAACCAGTGCTCCCGCACATTGGCTAACCGGGCTATCTGCATTGTGTCCCGCCAGCCCCTCTTTTACGCTACTGCAACTCTCTGTTCATCATATATGCATAGTCACTTTAACCATATCTACATGTACATACTACCTCAATCAGCCTGACTAACCGGTGTCTGTATGTAGCCTCGCTACTGTTATTTTCAACTGTCTTTTTACTGTTGTTTTATTTCTTTACCTACCTATTGTTCACCTAATACCTTTTTTTGCACTATTCGGTTAGAGCCTGTAAGGAAGCATTTCACTGTAAGGTCTACACCTGTTGTATTCGGCGCACGTGACAAATAAACTTTGATATGATTTGATACAGCCTTATTCTAAAATTGTTTTTTATTTTTTTATTTCCCCTCATCAATCTACATACAATATCCCATAATGACAAAGCGAAAACAGGTTTTTCGAAATCTTTGCAAATTTATTACAAATAAAAACAGAAATACCTTATTTGCATGGGTTATTGATCAGAATAAACAACCAAAGGGGCAAAGAATTCACACAATGTAACAATGAACGTGCAAGAATTGTTCAGTGACTGCGGGCTTATTCAGGACCAATTTTGGCGAGAGTGAGCCATCTCGCTTAGCTTCTTCCTCTCTGCTGAACCTAGCAGCGAAACAGCGCCCCTTTGTCCTACTAAATGTAGCCCATGTATCTGATAGTGTCTGGCCAGACAAAGTATGACATGCCATACTCCTTTTGTCCAGACAGCATCAGATACATGGTCTACACATACGGAGACAGAGGGGCTGTCACAGTTGTCGTAGTGATGAGACCAAAACGCAGCAGGGAAATGTATACTCATCTTCTTTATTATAAGGAAAGAAGGCAAACCCAAAATAAACACGTATACAAAAAGAAACACACCGACAATAAACAGTCCTGTAAGGCTTGACGCTATACACAGAACAATCTCCCACAAATGACAAACACACCCTAATATATAGGACTCTCAATCAAAGGCAAAGAGAAAACACCTGCCTTCAATTGAGAGTCCCAACCCCAATTAACAAACCATAGAAACACACTCACTAGACTACACATAGAAATACATAAACATAGACCATAAACCAAAAACCCGGTAATACTAAATCAAACGCCCTTCTACCAAAACACCACCCCGAACCACATAAAACAAATACCCACTGCCACGTCCTGACCAAACTACAATAACAATTAACCCTTATACTGGCCAGGACGTGACAGGGGCACTCTTTCACTCGCTCTTATGCTTTATCTGAGATTGATGCGTCTTTCTGTCGGCGCATGTCTCGGTCAAATAAATGATCAATATTTTATTTAGATGGGCAAGGAGGTACAATATTGCGGGCCAGGCCCCCTAGGTCCCGCCCATAATGCCTGCCCTGCTTTATGCACAAATATTGATATAATAACCATCATATCAAAGTAAACTTGGAGTCATGTGATGACATGTTGTGTGGTCCTCCCACTATGACTCGGGAAAACATGCAGTTTATTAGGCTACAGATGAAATAAATGATGATGAACTTCATAGGGTGGTGAAAGTGCAAGGTGATGAGTTTGATGCTTCTTTCCAATAAAAATTGACGGTCTTATTCTTGTGACATGATGATCGATGCTTTGAGGCCGTTTGACAAATAAAAATAATCATTGCACTTATCCATGATAATTTCATAATGTAGATAGTTTACCGCCACTGTAGCTGCGAGCTGTTGGCTAGAGCGCATGTGCCAAGACCAGATTGGGCACATTTGCTATATTACACAGCAGTCGATATAACACAGCAGTCGATATAACACAGCAGTTTATATAACACAGCAGTCTATATAACACAACAGTCTATATATGTCACTTTCAATGCCAACAGGGTTAGGACTACATATTTATACCCTAACCATAATGTGTTACCCTGGATACATTGACACTCTGATACATGTATGAAATGTCTGCTTTTCCAGATGATCTTTATTATAAAGTGGGTGGTGAGCTGGTGTTGAAACCAGACAAGTCCACAGTGCCTGACGCCATCACAAGCATCCTATGGAAGCATGGGAAGAACAAGGTGGCAGAGTGGTACAAGGAATTTGGTCTGGACATCTATGCTGCCTTCCAACAGCGTACAACCCTGGACCAGACTACTGGAGAGCTGAGAATCAGTGGATTGATGAAAACAGACAGTGGAGTTTATTCTGTGGAGTTCAACAGCAAACAGCTTGACAAGACATATACACTGTCTGTTATCAGTAAGTGTTTCTTTCTGTATCTGTCTGTCTGTCTGTCTGTCTGTCTGTCTGTCTGTCTGTCTGTCTGTCTGTCTGTCTGTCTGTGTTTGTGTGTGTGTGTGTGTGTGTGTGGTCAGACTACATAGACCAGATACACCCAGCAAGCAGAATTCTAGACGTAAAAAGTAAAGGTGAATAATAATGTCTCTTTCAATGCCAATAGGGTTAGGACTAGATATTTATACCCTAACCATAATGTGTTACCCTGGATACATTGACACTCTGATACATGTATGAAATGTCTGCTTTTCCAGATGATCTTTATTATAAAGTGGGTGGTGAGCTGGTGTTGAAACCAGACAAGTCCACAATGCCTGACGCCATCACAAGCATCCTATGGAAGCATGGGAAGAACAAGGTGGCAGAGTGGTACAAGGAATTTGATCTGGACATCTATGCTGCCTTCAAAGATCGCACAACCCTGGACCAGACTACTGGAGAGCTGAGAATCAGTGGATTGATGAAAACAGACAGTGGAGTTTATTCTGTGGAGTTCAACAGCAAACAGCTTGACAAGACATATACACTGTCTGTTATCAGTAAGTGTGTGTGTGTGTGTGTGTGTGTGTGTGTGTGTGTGTGTGTGTGTGTGTGTGTGTGTGTGTGTGTGTGTGTGTGTGTGTATGTATGCTTGGTAATGTAGAAACAGCAGGTTATGAATTGCCTCGCAAGCATTTACCCTAATTATTCCTGTTTCTTTCCTCTATTTACAGACGCAGTCCGTAAACCCACAATCACTTCTTCCTGTAACCCAGACAAAACCATCTGCACTCTGACCTGTGAGGGGGACACCACTGATGCTGGACCTGTCACCTACAGTTGGAAAGTGGGAGAGAGAGCATGGGAGGTTGTAGACAAACAGCTGATTGTCTCTAAGAGCAACACTGGCAAATCAAACAGCGGTTACAAGTACATCTGCAAGCTGAAGAACGCTGTTAGTGGGGAAGTCAGTGAGCCAGTTGGAGAGGTGTTTGGTCCAGGTGAGTGGACACTCATAAGTGTGCTACAGTCTTATGTATTGATATGTCAGTAACACTGCTAATGTTGTAGGACATTTTGAATGCTGCACTATGTTGAAAACAGACAGTGTAGTTTGTTATGTGGAGTTCAATAGCAAACTGTTTTAGAGGACATATACATTATGTTATCACTAAGTGTTTCTGTGTGTGTGTACGTGTGTGTGTGAAACAGAACATTTTTCTGTAAAGTTTCCAAATGTTAACAAAACAAAATATGCTAGACAAGGTTGGATCTTTTTGTGTCAGTAAAATGTATTATACGTCAAATGCTGTTGGATCCCTTTTATGCGCAAGTATTGATATTGTCACAACCGTCGTATAAATAATTGGACCAAGGCGCAGCGTGAGTAGAGTTCCACATTTTTATGATAGTGAAACTTCAAAAAACCAACAACAAAGGTAAAACGATCATGAAGTACGTAGCGCACATATGCACTAATCCAAAAACAATATCCCACATCGCAGGTGGGAAAAAGGACACACTAAGTATGATCCCCAATTAGAGGTAACGATATTCAGCTGCCTCTAATTGAGAACCATACACATACACCAACATAGAAATATAATCCCTTGAAACCCCCTAGTCACGACCTGACCTAAAACACCATAGAGAACCCCGAGGGCTCTCTATGGTCAGGGCGTGACAGATATAATAACCATCATATCGAAGTAAACTTGATCACGCGATGACATGTTGTGTGCTCCTCCCACTACGACTTGGGAAAACATGCAGTTTATTAGGCTACAGATGAAATAGGTTATGATTTTGAAAATGCAATGGAAACCCATTTAAACTTGTATTTTTCATTCGGTACATGGGAATTTAACGGCAAAAGTTATTTTTATGTGCACTGCTTCATCACGCACAGCCTTTTATCCGCAAAAATGTCAGTTTTATGGAAACATATCTCTGGGAGGAAAATGTGCATGTTGTTTTATGCAGATTTTTGAATATTGGCATAAAGATCTGTGGCAAATTGGATGGAAATCTAGCTAGTGATATAATAGTGGACAGCCTCAGAGGCAGGGTGTACCCAAACATTTTAATCTGTGGTGTAGTCTAGATCAATTTACGCTCCGGTGGTGGTGAAGGGAAAATACTAGTCAAAGTGGTCAGACTACATAGACCAGATACACCCAGCAAGCAGAATTCTAGACATAAAAAGTAAAGGTAGATAATAATGTCTCTTTCAATGCCAATAGGGTTAGGACTACATATTTATACCCTAACCATAATGTGTTACCCTGGATACATTGACACTCTGATACATGTATGAAATGTCTGCTTTTCCAGGTGATCTTTACCATAAAGTGGGTGGTGAGCTCGTGTTGAAACCAGACAAGTCCACAGTGCCTGACCCCATCACAAGCATCCTATGGAAGCATGGGAAGTACAAGGTGGCAGAGTGGGACAAGGATTTTGGTGGTCTGGACATCTATGCTGCCTTCAAAGATCGCACAACCCTGGACCAGACTACTGGAGAGCTGAGAATCAGTGGATTGATGAAAACAGACAGTGGAGTTTATTCTGTGGAGTTCAACAGCAAACTGCTTGACAAGACATATACACTGTCTGTTATCAGTAAGTGTTTCTTTCTGTATGTGTGTGTGTGTGTGTGTGTGTGTGTGTGTGTGTGTGTGTGTGTGTGTGTGTGTGTGTGTGTGTGTGTGTGTGTGTGTGTGTGTGTGTGTGTATGCTTGGTAATGTAGAAACAGCAGGTTATGAATTGCCTCGCAAGCATTTTCCCTAATTATTCCTGTTTCTTTCCTCTATTTACAGACGCAGTCCGTAAACCCACAATCACTTCTTCCTGTAACCCAGACAAAACCATCTGCACTCTGACCTGTGAGGGGGACACCACTGATGCTGAACCTGTCACCTACAGCTGGAAAGTGGGAGAAGGGGCGTGGGAGGTCTTAGACAAACAGCTGATTGTCTCTAAGAGCAACACTGGCAAATCACACAGCGGTTACAAGTACATCTGCAGGCTGAAGAACGCAGTTAGTGGGGAAGTCAGTGAGCCAGTTGGAGAGGTGTTTGGTCCAGGTGAGTGGACACTCATAAGTGTGCTACAGTCTTATGTATTGATATGTCAGTAACACTGCTAATGTTGTAGGACATTTTGAATGCTGCACTATGTTGAAAACAGACAGTGTAGTTTGTTATGTGGAGTTCAACAGCAAACTGTTTTAGAGGACATATACATTATGTTATCACTAAGTGTTTCTGTGTGTGTGTACGTGTGTGTGTGAAACAGAACATTTTTCTGTAAAGTTTCCAAATGTTAACAAAACAAAATATGCTAGACAAGGTTGGATCTTTTTGTGTCAGTAAAATGTATTATACGTCAAATGCTGTTGGATCGCTTTTATGCGCAAGTATTGATATTGTCACAACCGTCGTATAAATAATTGGACCAAGGCGCAGCGTGAGTAGAGTTCCACATTTTTATGATAGTGAAACTTCAAAAAACCAACAACAAAGGTAAAACGATCATGAAGTACGTAGCGCACATATGCACTAATCCAAAAACAATATCCCACATCGCAGGTGGGAAAAAGGACACACTAAGTATGATCCCCAATTAGAGGTAACGATATTCAGCTGCCTCTAATTGAGAACCATACACATACACCAACATAGAAATATAATCCCTTGAAACCCCCTAGTCACGACCTGACCTAAAACACCATAGAGAACCCCGAGGGCTCTCTATGGTCAGGGCGTGACAGACATAATAACCATCATATCGAAGTAAACTTGATCACGCGATGACATGTTGTGTGCTCCTCCCACTACGACTTGGGAAAGCATGCAGTTTATTAGGCTACAGATGAAATAGGTTATGATTTTGAAAATGCAATGGAAACCCATTTAAACTTGTATTTTTCATTCGGTACATGGGAATTTAACGGCAAAAGTTATTTTTATGTGCACTGCTTCATCACGCACAGCCTTTTATCCGCAAAAGGTCAGTTTTATGGAAACATATCTCTGGGAGGAAAATGTGCATGTTGTTTTATGTAGATTTGTGAATATTTGCATAAAGATCTGTGGCAAATTGGATGGAAATCTAGCTAGTGATATAATAGTGGACAGCCTCAGAGGCAGGGTGTACCCAACATTTTAATCTGTGGTGTAGTCTAGATCAATTTACGCTCCGGTGGTGGTGAAGGGAAAATATTAGTCAAAGTGGTCAGACTACATAGACCAGATACACCCAGCAAGCAGAATTCTAGACATAAAAAGTAAGGGTTTATAATAATGTCTCTTTCAATGCCAATAGGGTTAGGACTACATATTTATACCCTAACCATAATGTGTTACCCTGGATACATTGACACTCTGATACATGTATGAAATGTCTGCTTTTCCAGAGGATCTTTATCATAAAGTGGGAGGTGAGCTCGTGTTGACGCCGGAAAAGTCCACAGTGCCTGACTCCATCACAAGCATCCTATGGAAGCATGGGAAGTACAAGGTGGCAGAGTGGGACAAGGATTTTGGTGGTCTGGACATCTATGCTGCCTTCAAAGATCGCACAACCCTGGACCAGACTACTGGAGAGCTGAGAATCAGTGGATTGAAGAAAACAGACAGTGGAGTTTATTCTGTGGAGTTCAACAGCAAACTGTTTGACAAGACATATACACTGTCTGTTATCAGTAAGTGTTTTTGTGTTTTTGTGTGTGTGTGTGTGTGTGTGTGTGTGTGTGTGTGTGTGTGTGTGTGTGTGTGTGTGTATGCTTGGTAATGTAGAAACAGCAGGTTATGAATTGCCTCGCAAGCATTTTCCCTAATTATTCCTGCTTCTTTCCTCTATTTACAGACGCAGTCCGTAAACCCACAATCACTTCTTCCTGTAACCCAGACAAAACCATCTGCACTCTGACCTGTGAGGGGGACACCACTGATGCTGGACCTGTCACCTACAGTTGGAAAGTGGGAGAGAGAGCATGGGAGGTTGTAGACAAACAGCTGATTGTCTCTAAGAGCAACACTGGCAAATCAAACAGCGGTTACAAGTACATCTGCAAGCTGAAGAACGCTGTTAGTGGGGAAGTCAGTGAGCCAGTTGGAGAGGTGTTTGGTCACTCATAAGTGTGCTACAGTCTTATGTATTGATATGTCAGTAACACTGCTAAATGTTATAGGACATTTTGAATGCTGCACTATCTTGAAAACAGACAGTGGAGTTTGTTATGTGGAGTTCAACAGCAAACTGTTTTAGAGGACATATACATTATGTTATCACTAAGTGTTTCTGTGTGTGTGTACGTGTGTGTGTGAAACAGAACATTTTTCTGTAAAGTTTCCAAATGTTAACTAAATAAAATATGCTAGACAAGGTTGGATCTTTTTGTGTCAGTAAAATGTATTATACGTCAAATGCTGTTGGATTGCTTTTATGCGCAAGTATTGATATTGTCACAACCGTTGTATAAATAATTGGAGCAAGGCGCAGCATGAGTAGAGTTCCACATTTTTATGATAGTGAAACTTCAAAAAACCAACAACAAAGGTAAAACGATCATGAAGTACGTAGCGCACATATGCACTAATCCAAAAACAATATCCCACATCGCAGGTGGGAAAAAGGACACACTAAGTATGATCCCCAATTAGAGGTAACGATATTCAGCTGCCTCTAATTGAGAACCATACACATACACCAACATAGAAATATAATCCCTTGAAACCCCCTAGTCACGACCTGACCTAAAACACCATAGAGAACCCCGAGGGCTCTCTATGGTCAGGGCGTGACAGATATAATAACCATCATATCGAAGTAAACTTGATCACGCGATGACATGTTGTGTGCTCCTCCCACTACGACTCGGGAAAGCATGCAGTTTATTAGGCTACAGATGAAATAGGTTATGATTTTGAAAATGCAATGGAAACCCATTTAAACTTGTATTTTTCATTCGGTACATGGGAATTTAACGGCAAAAGTTATTTTTATGTGCACTGCTTCATCACGCACAGCCTTTTATCCGCAAAAATGTCAGTTTTATGGAAACATATCTCTGGGAGGAAAATGTGCATGTTGTTTTATGCAGATTTTTGAATATTTGCATGAAGATCTGTGGCAAATTGGATGAAAACCTAGCTGGTGATATAATAGTGGACAGCCTCAGAGGCAGGGTGTACCCAAACATTTTAATCTGTGGTGTAGTCTAGATCAATTTACGCTCCGGTGGTGGTGAAGGGAAAATACTAGTCAAAGTGGTCAGACTACATAGACCAGATACACCCAGCAAGCAGAATTCTAGACATAAAAAGTAAAGGTAGATAATAATGTCTCTTTCAATGCCAATAGGGTTAGGACTACATATTTATACCCTAACCATAATGTGTTACCCTGGATGCATTGATACCTCGTGGGGTTACAATGATCATGAGAACGGTGAGGAATCAGCCCAGAACTACACGGGAGGATCTTGTCAATGATCTCAAGGCAGCTGGGACCATAGTCACCAAGAAAACAATTGGTAACACACTACGCCGTGAAGGACTGAAATCCTGCAGCGCCCGCAAGGTCCCCCTGCTCAAGAATACATATACATGCCCGTCTGAAGATTGCCAATGAACATATGAATGATTCAGAGGACAACTGGTGAAAGTGTTGTGGTCAGATGAGACCAAAATGGAGCTCTTTGGCATCAACTCAACTCGTCGTGTTTGGAGGAGGAGGAATGCTGCCTATGACCCCAAGAACACCATCTCCACCGTCAAACATGGAGGTGGAAACATTATGCTTTGGGGGTGTTTTTCTGCTAAGGGGACAGGACAACTTCACCGCATAAAAGGGATGATGGACGGGGCCATGTACCGTCAAATCCTGGGTGAGAACATCCTTCCCTCAGCCAGGGCATTGAAAATGGGTCGTGGATGGGTATTCCAGCATGACAATGACCCAAAACACACGGCCAAGGCAACAAAGGAGTGGCTCAAGAAGAAGCACATTAAGGTCCTGGAGTGGCCTAGCCAGTCTCCAGACCTTAATCCCATAGAAAATCTGTGGAGGGAGTTGAAGGTTCGAGTTGCCAAACGTCAGCCTCGAAACCTTAATGACTTGGAGAAGATCTGCAAGAGGAGTGGGACAAAATCCCTCCTGAGATGTGTGCAAACCTGGTGGCCAACTACAAGAAACATCTGACCACTGTGATTGCCAACAAGGGTTTTGCCACCAAGTACTAAGTCATGTTTTGCAGAGGGGTCAAATACTTATTTCCCTCATTAATATGCAAATCCTTTTATAACATTTTTGACATGTGTTTTTCTGGATTTTTTTGTTGTTATTATGTCTCTCACTGTTCAAATAAACCTACCATTAAAATTATAGACTGATCATTTCTTTGTAAGTGGGCAAACGTACAAAATCAGCAGGGGATCAAATACTTTTTTCCCCCACTGTACACACATACAATTTCTCGTATTTCCTTATCTTCACACAATCCATATATAACGTTATAAATCTTAGTTACTCACATCAACCAATCCATGTGCATTATGCACGACTCTTAGCTGCTACAAAGTTTCAGCATTGCAACCATACTTCCCAAGAACCCAAAGACTTTTGGTTTCCCGGACGCTGTCCGGTGGGTCATGGAAATACTGCGCCACACGAATCCTCAACGGCTCTCAACGGCTCTCTGGCCTCCCAGAAATCATGGCACAGTCTAGAAACGATAGACTTGCCGCTACTTTTGAAGGGTTAAAGTTGATTTTGTTATCCACTGATTATGTTATTCATTTGCTTACGTGCCGTTGTACTTATGCTCACTGTACAGCTGAATATTGAGGCCTCTGTCTGTGTCTAGCTCTCTGCCAAAACCTGCAGCAGCCCCGCGTCTGTGTGAAAAGGTGAGAAAAGGGACTGTGGGTGATAGCGAGACACACAGAGACGGCGTCTGTTTTTCTCTGAAACAAGGGCAGATTTGCAAACCGCTGAGACAGGTTCTCAGAAACCTTGTGTTAAGAATAACTTGTTCTTTTAGTTGCACATGCAGGTTTTGACATAGCAGATCACACCATAAGGTGTGATCTCCTATGTTTTGTTCGGGGCAGAACTCAGGAGAGACATCAGTTGTATGTTTGATCTTTGATCTTTGACTTCTGTCTACAGCTGTAGTTTGATAAATTGTTATGATTTATAAGTGTACATTTTGAGTATTCCTTATTTGTTAAGAATATACCGGAGCCCAGAAAAGTGGAACCAACACTTCCCATACATATAAAATAACATTGTGTGATATTACTAGTAGTCCCAGACTATGATGGGCCGTGGTGGACAGAACCCCAAGATAAAGTTATATATCGAAAGTTATTATCCAAATTTCAATCAGTTTATTATGCACATTTCAGATTAACACTTATGTCCACACTCACACAGCTCTGATATCACATTTACACAGTACTATCCCCAAACACACTTAATCAATATTTTTATAACCTGCAGGAATATTTTCTTCTTTCAATAAGAAAGGAAAAATATATATATTTTATTACACGCGCATCTACTTCTCACTAGGTTATACCATGTCACTGCATATAACACCTATTCTCCATATCCCTAGGGTTCATAAGAGACCTTTTTCTCTTTTCCCAACCTACTCCACGTCCTTCACAAATTTTGATTTTAAGACAATGAACACCCTTTTCACCTAACTGCCCACTTCCTTCCTATGTAAAATAAGAGACAATTCTCTTCTCACCCTACCCCACAACCTAGGATTTTTTTAAGGGTAACATTTCTTTCAAGAAAAAGTATAGAACTATCTGCGTGACATTTTTTTACTTACCCCGTCAACATTTTCGCCTAAACTGCCCCTCAACATTAACAATGTTCAATTTGTACTATCCAAGTATTAATTCTGTACACTTTCAAGTTTTAACTGTTGAAAGAAATCAGTCTAAACCTAAATTCTATCTGTTCAAAATGATGTATCCATTCCGCTGATGCTCCCAGCCAGGCGAGAATCAGATCTGCTCTGTCGAGTGGAGTATGGCTTCCCCAGCTGCATCTAATGTAACTCCCGTGTACGGTTAACCTGGATTTCCCCGGAACAATCAGCAAAATGAAGATTATCATCCCATCATCGTCGCTAAATTGTCGTGGAATATTTCTAACCAAAGGAGAGACTTTTAGATTTCTTCAAAACAATCACACTTTATTATTAATTATTGCAATAAAGGAGCTGGTCAACAATCCCCTAGAGGTGATCATATGAGAACCCACGAGCAGATTTAGTTTTCAGCTCTTTATAGCAAAGTACATCCTCCTGAATGTTCATGACAAACAACAGATACAAAGGTACATTATGCTATTGTAACAGTGTAGGTTCCGTCCCTCTCTTCGCCCCAACCTGGGCTCGAACCAGGGACCCTTCCACACATCAACAACTGACACCCCACGAAGCATCGTTACCCATCGTGCCACAAAAGCCGTGGCCCTTGCAACGCAAGGGGAAACCCTACTTCAAGTCTCAGAGCGAGTGACGTCACTGATTGAAACGCTATTAGCGCGCACCACCGCTAACTAACTAGCCATTTCACATCGGTTACACTATCAAGCAACAGACAGCAAGATTTACATTGCGCCAGGTTTCTGTCTCTAGCTCATTTACTTCTTGTTTATACAGGGTTGTCTTCTCAGTTTGACACTACTTAACACACAGATTCTAATGCAACATGGGACACTGGGTCTTTATCAACATTTCTGAAGTCCAGTGTTCATCTGCATGTGGGAGAGAAACTGGAGGGAGGGTTCACCTGGCCCTGGCAGACAGGCCAGCATTTCATAGACACTAATCATTCAATGTCATTTTTCATTTCAATGTAAGGTTTTATCACCAAGCCATCATAAATCAATTGCCAGTGTTAAGTCCTAGAGGCCCAACTCAGTCACACAGACGAGAGAGTACTAATCAAAGCTATTCGATGCATAAACCGTATTAAAACATAATCTTATAATTTTTTTACCATTTAGTATCTGCGGGTTTTTGTTTTTTCCTTTCAATGAAGACCTAGACAACCAGGTGAGGGGACTTTTTTTTATTTTTTTACTAATTAGTGACCTTAATTCATCAATCAAGTATAAGGGAGGAGGGGGGATGCATTCTAAAGTAACTTCTTAATTAGCATTTTATGCCGTAGGAGAGGTTTTTTTTGTTGTTGTTTTTTTCACCTTTATTTATCCAGGTAGGCTAGTTGAGAACAAGTTCTCATTTGCAACTGCGACCTGGCCAAGATAAATATAGCAATTCGACACACAACAACACAGAGTTACACATGGAATAAACAAAACATACAGTCAATAATACAGTAGAACAAAAGAAAACAAAAAGTCTATATACAGTGAGTGCAAATGAGGTAAGATAAGGGAGTTAAGGCAATAAATAGGCCATGGTGGCAATGTAATTGCAATATAGCAATTAAACACTGGAATGGTAGATGTGCAGAAGATGAATGTGCAAGTAGAGATACTGGGGTGCCAAAGAGCAAGATAAATAATTAAATACAATATGGGGATGAGGTAGATAGATGGGCTGTTTACAGATGGGCTATGTACAGGTGCAGTGATCTGTGAGCTGCTCTGACTGCTGGTCCTTAAAGCTAGTGAGGGAGATATGAGTCTCCAGCCTCAGTGATTTTTGCAGTTTGTTCCAGTCATTGGCAGCAGAGAACTGGAAGGAAAGGCGACCAAAGGAGGAATTGGCTTTGGGGATGACCAGTGAGATATACCTGCTGGAGCACGTGCTATGAGTGGGTGCTGCTATGGTGACCAGTGAGCTGAGATAAGGCGGGGCTTTACCTAGCAGGGACTTGTAGATAACCTGAGTATGAAGCGAGGGCCAACCAACGAGAGCTTACAGGTCGCAGTGGTGGGTAGTGTATGGGGCTTTGGTGACAAAACGGATGGCACTGTGATAGACTGCATCCAATTTGTTGAGTAGAGTGTTGGGGGCTATTTTATAGATTGTGTTGTTATGTGTTAATAACATTTAGACTACGTGACCCAGCAGGCTATGCGGGAAGGGGGTGGTTGAAGAATGCCTTGCATGGCTAAACATGGAGTTTTCTAGCTGAAGTATATGTTCATTAAAAGTAGTTAAACCTACGCCCCGGTTTGTCATTATATAAGGAACAAACATAACATAGATGACATCGCCGAAGTTGAGGATCGGTAGGAGGGTCGGTTTTACAAGGGTATGTTTGGCAGCATGAGTGAAGGATGCTTTGTTGCGATATAGGAAGCCGATTCTAGATTTAATTTTGGATTGGAGATGCTTAAAGTGAGTCTGGAAGGAGAGTTTACAGTCTAACCAGACACCTAGATATTTGTAGTTATCCACGTATTCTAAGTCAGAGCCGTCCAGAGTAGTGATGCTGGACGGGCGGGCAGGTGATCGATTGAATAGCATGCATTTAGTTTTACTTGCATTTAAGAGCAGTTGGAGGCCACGGAGGGAGAGTTGTATGGCATTGTGTAGTGATGCTGGACGGGCGGGCATTGATCGATTGAAGAGCATGCATTTAGTTTTACTTGTATTTAAGAGCAGTTGGAGGCCACGGAAGGAGAGTTGTATGGCATTGAAACTCGTCTGGAGGTTAATTAACACTGTGTCCAAAGAGGGGCCTGAAGTATACAGAATGGTGTCGTCTGCGTAGAGGTGGATCAGAGAATCACCAGCAGCAAGAGCGACATCATTGATGTATACAGAGAAGAGAGTCGGCCCGAGAATTGAACCCTGTGGAACCCCCATAGAGACTGCCAGAGGTCCGGACAACAGGCCCTCTGATTTGACACACTGAACTCTATCAGAGAAGTAGTTGGTAAACCAGGCGAGGCAATCATTTGAGAAACCAAGGCTGTCGAGTTTGCCAATAAGAATGTGGTGATTGACAGAGTCGAAAGCCTTGGCCAGGTCGATGAATACGGCTGCACAGTAATGTCTCTTATCGATGGCGGTTATGATATCGTTTAGGACCTTGAGCGTGGCTGAGGTGCACCCATGGCCAGCTCTGTAACCAGATTGCATAGCGGAGAAGGTACGGTGGGATTCGAAATGGTCGGTAATCTGTTTGTTAACATGGCTTTCGAAGACCTTAGAAAGACAGGGTAGGATAGATATAGGTCTATAGCAGTTTGGGTATAGAGTGTCAACCCCTTTGAAGAGGGGGATGACCGCGGCAGCTTTCCAATCTTTGGGAATCTCAGACGATGCGAAAGAGAGGTTGAACAGGCTAGTAGTAGGGGGTTGCAACAATTTCGGCAGATCATTTTAGAAAGAGAGGGTCCAGATTGTCTAGCCCGGCTGATTTGTAGGGGTACATATTTTGCAGCTCTTTCAGAACATCAGCTATCTTGATTTGGGTGAAGGAGAAATGGTGGGGGCTTGGGCGGGTTGATGTGGAGGGTACCGGGCAGTTGACCGGGGTAGGGTTAGCCACATGGAAAGCATGGCCAGCCATAGAGAAATGCTTATTGAAATTCTCAATTATTGTGGATTTATTGGTGGTAACAGTGTTTCCTAGCCTCAGAGCAGTGGGCAGCTGGGAGGAGGTGCTCTTATTCTCCATGGACTTTACAGTGTCCCAGAACTTTCTTGAGTTTGTAATACAGGATGCAAATTTCTGTTTGAAAAAGCTAGTCTTAGTGTAACGCTTGGACGTCGTGGGTGTGGAGTCAGGTGCAGGAGGCAGAAAAATGTTTGGTACAATATATATATATTTAATAAGTACCACAAAAGAGGAAAAATGCCCAAACACAACAAGGCGTAACAAATCCAAAGTCCAACACGATACACAACACGAATACAGTGAAAACACGTAACAAGCCAGCACCCAGAACAGGTGGAGAGGCGGGCTTAAATAATAACACTAATTAACTAACAGAACACAGGTGCAACTAATAAAGACATGACTAACAGAAAAACGAAAAGGGGATCGATGGTAGCTAGTAGGCCGGTGACGACGACCGCCGAGCGCCACCCGAACAGGGAGAGGAACTACCCTCGGCAGTAGTCGTGACACTTAGCTTTCCTAACTGCCTCTGTATATTTGTTCCTAACTTCCCTGAAAAGTTGCATATCACAGGGGCTATTCGATGCTAATGCAGAACGCCACAGGATGTTTTTGTGCTGGTCAAGGGCAGACAGGTCTGGAGTGAACCAAGGACTATATCTATTCCTGGTTAAAAAAAATTTGAATGGAGCATTTGCTCGCAGAAGTGTTTTAGGGAGCGTTTAACAGCGATGAGGGGTGGTCATTTGATCGCAGACCCATTACGGATGCAGGCAATGAGGCAGTGATCACTGAGATCTTGATTGAAAACAGCAGAGGTGTATTTGGAGGGCGAGTTAGTTAGGATGATATCTATGAGGGGGCCTGTGTTTACGGATTTGGGGTTGTACCTGGTAGGTTCATTGATAATTAGTTTACCCGGTAACCGAGTGGTCTGGCTGGTTAGTGAACTCCAACCATATTTGTCTTAATGATTTGATTCCTTGACTCACCGCTGCTGAATGTTTGCCACCACTGCAAAAACTGTATTTTTTATATATATATAAACTCAGCAAAAAAAGAAACGTCCTCTCACTGTCAACTGCATTGCTGAAAATAAAACTTAACCTGTTGGGGGTAGGGGGCAGTATTGACACGGCCGGATAAAAAACGTACCCGATTTAATCTGGTTACTACTCCTGCCCAGTAACTAGAATATGCATATAATTATTGGCTTTGGATAGAAAACACCCTAAAGTTTCTAAACTGTTTGAATGGTGTCTGTGAGTATAACAGAACTCATATGGCAGGCAAAAACCTGAGAGGATTCTGAACAGGAAGTGGCCTGTCTGACAAGTTGTTGTTCATCTTGGCTCTTTTTATTGAAGACTGAGGATCTTTGCTGTAACGTGACACTTCCTACGGCTCCCATAGGCTCTCAGAGCCCGGGAAAAAGCTGAACGATGTCGAGGCAGCCCCAGGCTGAAACACATTATCGCTTTTGGCAAGTGGCCGATCAGAGGACAATGGGCTTAGGCGCGTGCCCAAGTCGACCCCATGCTTTATTTTCTTTCGTCTGTTTACCTAAATGCAGATTCCCGGTCGGAATATTATCGCTTTTTTTACGAGAAAAATGGCATTAAAAATGGATTTTAAACAGCGGTTGACATGCTTCGAAGTACGGTAATGGAATATTTAGAATTTTTTTGTCACGAAATGCGCCATGCTCGTCACCCTTCTTTACCCTTTCGGATAGTGTCTTGAACGCACAAACAAAACGCTGCTATTTGGATATAACTATGGATTATTTTGAACCAAACCAACATTTGTTATTGAAGTAGAAGTCCTGGGAGTGCATTCTGACGAAGAACACCAAAGGTAATAACATTTTTCTTATAGTAAATCTGAATTTGGTGAGTGCTAAACTTGCTGGGTGTCTAAATAGCTAGCCCTGTGATGCCGGGCTATCTACTTAGAATATTGCAAAATGTGCTTTCACCGAAAAGATATTTTAAAATCGGACATATCGAGTGCATAGAGGAGTTCTGTATCTATAATTCTTAAAATAATTGTTATGCTTTTTGTGAACGTTTATCGTGAGTAATTTAGTAAATTCACCGGAAGTTTGCGGGGGGTATGCTAGTTCTGAACGTCACATGCTAATGTAAAAAGCTGTTTTTTGATATAAATATGAACTTGATTGAACAAAACATGCATGTATTGTATAACATAATGCCCTAGGTGTGTCATCTGATGAAGATCATCAAAGGTTAGTGCTGCATTTAGCTGTCTTCTGGTTTTTTGTGACATTATATGCTAGCTTGAAAAATGGGTGTCTGATTATTTCTGGCTGGGTACTCTGCTGACATAATCTAATGTTTTGCTTTCGTTGTAAAGCCTTTTTGAAATCAGACAGTGTGGTTAGATTAACGAGAGTCTTGTCTTTAAAATGGTGTAAAATAGTCATATGTTTGAGAAATTGAAGTAATAGCATTTCTAAGGTATTTGAATAACGCGCCACAGGATTCCACTGGCTGTTACGTAGGTGGGACGATTTTGTCCCGCCGGCCCTAGAGAAGTTAACATGTGTAAATATTTGTTTGAACAACAAGATTCACCAACTGAGACATAAACTGATCAAGACATGTGACTAACAGCAATGGAATAATGTGTCCCTAAACAAAGGTGGGGAGGGGTCAAAAGTAAGTATTTTGTGTGGCCACCAGCTGCATTAAATACAGCAGTGCATCTCCTCCTCATGGACTGCACCAGATTTGCCAGTTCTTGCTGTAAGATGTTACCCCACTCTTCCACCAAGGCACCTGCAAGTTCCCGGACATTTCTGGGGGGAATGGTCCTAGCCCTCACCCTCCGATCCAACAGATCCCAGACGTGCTCAGTGGGATTGCGATCCGGGCTCTTTGCTGGCCATGCCAGAACACTGACATTCCTATCTTGCAGGAAATCACGCACAGAACGAGCAGTATGGCTGGTGGCATTGTCATGCTGGAGGGTCATGTCAGAATGAGCCTGCAGGAAGGGTACCACATGAGGGAGGAGGATGTCTTCCCTGTAACGCACAGCGTTGAGATTGCCTGCCAAGACAACAAGCTCAGTCCGATGATGTTGTGACACACCGCCCCAGACCATCACGGACCCTCCACCTCCAAATCAATCCCGCTCCAGAGTACAGGCCTCGGTGTAGCACTCATTCCTTCGACGATAAATGCGAATCTGACCATCACCCCTGGTGAGACAAAACCGCGACTCGTCAGTGAAGAGCACTTTTTGCCAGTCCTGTCTGGTCCAGCGACAGTGGGTTTTTGCCCATAGGCAACATTGTTGCCAGTGATGTCTGGTGAGGACCTGCCTTACAACAGGCCTACAAGCCCTCATTCCAGCCTCTCTCAGCCTATTGCGGACAGTCTGAGGACTGATGGAGGGATTGTGCGATCCTGGTGTAACTCGGGCAGTTGTTGTTGCCATCCTGTACCTGTCCCGCAGGTGTGATGTTCGGATGTACCGATCCTGTGCAGGTGTTGTTACACGTGGTCTGCCACTGCGAGGACGATCCGTGCATAATTTAATAAACAAATGAACAAAACAAGAAACGCGAACAACGCACAGACAGGCAACTGAAACAGAAACAATGACGCCTGGGGAATCCTGTCTCCCTGTAGCGCTGTCTTAGGCGTCGCGCAGTACAGACATTGCAATTTATTGCCCTGGCCACATCTGCAGCCCTCATGCCTCCACGTTCACGCAGATGAGCAGGGACCCTGGGCATCTTTCTTTTGGTGTTTTTCAGAGTCAGTAGAAAGGCCTCTTTTATTGTCCTAAGTTTTCATAACTGTGACCTTAATTGCCTACCGTCTGTGAGCTGTTAGCGTCTGTTGAGGACAGACGTTCCACTAGCGGAACCCCGTTCCGCCAGCGGGACCCCTAGCCAACAGCCAATGGGATAGCAGGGAGCGAAATACAAAACATAAAAAATCTAATAATTCAAATTTCTCAAACATACGACTATTTTACACCATTTTAAAGATACACTTCTCCTTAAAGCAACCACATTGTCCAATTTCAAAAAGGCTTTACAGCGAAAGCAAAACATTAGATTATGTTAGGACACCACCTAAACAAGAATAGCCACACAGCCATTTTCCTAGCAAGGAGAGGCGTCACAAAAACCAGAAATACAGCTAAAATTAAGCACTAACCTTTGACAATCTTCATCAGATGACACTCATAGGACATCATGTTACACAATACATGTATGTTTTGTTCGATCAAGTTCATATTTATATCCAAAAACAGCATTTTACATTGGCGCAGAAAATGTTTGCCTCCCAAAACTTCCGGTGAATGTGCACATTCATTTACAGAAATACTCATCATAAACGTTGACAAAATATATAACAATTATTTAAAGAATTATCGATACTGTCATGACGTTGGCCTGTGGGTAAGGTTTATGACCCCCCCATAAATACCTTTCTCCATTCCCCTCTCTCTCTGACCCTACTGAAGGACTTGAATAGCCTGTGTTAAATATAGAGAGTCTGGGAACATCAAACAAATGGGGAAAAGGAATCATCTTTTGATAATAAAACCAGTTGGAAATATGCTTGATAACGTAATGAGTATGTATGTCAGTTCATTGTTATCTGAGACATTATGATTGATGACAGGACGACATAAACTGTACCTGAGAAAGTATACACCCTCTAGTTATCAGAGTCACATGGAATTGTTATGCAATTGAAATGTTTGATATTGAAATTGTTTGTTAGGAGATTAAATGTAATTTTAGCTTCCAAATGAGAGAATTGGGTTTTCATAAGGAAAGTGCCCTGCCGATCAGTGGCCAACCCTGTGAAGAGACATGGGGTTATAAACGATGGGGCGCCTCCTTTCCCCCTCTCCACTATATAAGCTTTGGACGAAAATACATTCAGGTGTTCCAGTACGTGAGGACTGCAGCCTCTACGTTAGAAGGACAGACACATATCAAGAACAGAACTAAGCCAACCTCGGCGTGAGCTATGGTATGAACTGGTATGAACTTTGAGCTTATTCACTACAGAAGTGATACTTCCTAGCCGTTGAGTTAGCCGCTGCTAACGTGGGCTAGGAAAGGACGGACGACGGATCCAGTCTAACAACCAGACGAAGATACCAACACGTATCCAATTTACCACCATTGATATCCATTACCACTACAGGAAGATCTGTTGGCCAACCCGGCCAGCATCTACGACCAATCTACCGAAGCGCAGCTCAGAGTAAATATTTATTGCATTTTCCTTTTCCAAATGGGCGGTAATTTAGAATGCATAAGATAATGTATTTACGATAGCATAGCTGCTGTTTCTTTGTTCCTAAATCTTCCCGCTCTTTCATTCAAGCCCAACCCCCTTTTCCTTTGTGTAACCAGCCATGATACAGGTTCCGTTCACCAGGGCGAATTCTGTATGACATCATTGTATTCTGTGTATTTGTAATTCTGTGTGATTAGTTAGGTATTTAGTAAATAAATAATTAAACCCAATTTTGTATTGCTGATTCAACTTGTTAGCCAGGGTTCGTGAAGATAACCAAGAATTTACAACTTTCATGATGAGACTGAAAATAAGATAAGGGTTAATATTGACTGCTATCGATGTAAAATATTACTAAGTATTTTAAGAGTTTATTCGGAAGATAACAGCTCTATAAACGTTCTTCTGTGGTGCCCCGACTTTCTAGTTAATTACATTTACATGATTAGCTTAATCAGGTAATATTAATTACAGAGAAATAATTTTATAAGTTAGCATGTCATATCAATTAATCCGGCATAGCCAAAGACACGACAATACACTACTTCTTAATGCAACCACTGTGTCAGATTTGAAAATAACTTTACAAAGAAAGCACATTGTTCAATATTCTGAGTACAGAGCTCAGCCATCAATGCAAGCTATACAGCTACCCGCCAAGTCATGGCATCAACTAAACTCAGAATTAGTATTATAAATCTTTCCTTACCTTTGCTGATCTTCGGAGGAATGCACTCGCAGGACTCCCACAAGAAATGTTCATTTGTTCGATAAAGTCCATAATTTATGTCCAAATACCTCCGTTTTGTCCAGAACACTACTCCAAAGGCACGATGCGGGAGCGCATATCAATAACCGAAAAGCTCAAAAGTTCCATTAACATTTGTAGAAACATGTCAAACGATGTTTACAATCAATCCTTAGGTTTTTTTTAACATAAATAATTGATAATATTCCAACCGGACAATAGCGTATTCATTACAGAAGAAAAATAAAAAATGCTAGCCATGCGTGAATGCGCATGAAGTAACTACATGACCTCAGACAGTCCACTGCTTGAACCGGCTGTTATTCCCTCAAAATTCACCATAGAAGCCTCAAACAACTTTCTAAAGACTGTTGACATCTAGTGTAAGCCTTAGGAAGTGCAAAATGACCCCACAGACACTGTAGTTTCAATAGACAATGGTTTGAAAGACTACAAGTCTCAGACTTCCCACTTCCTGGTTGGATTTTTCTCAGGTCTTTGCCTGCCATATGAGTTCTATTATACTCACAGACATCATTCAAACAGTTTTAGAAACTTCAGAGTGTTTTCTATCCAAATCTACTAATAATATGCATATTCTAGTTTCTGGGCCCGAGTAGTAGGCAGTTTAATTTGGGTACGTTTTTCATCCGGCCGTGAAAATACTGCCCCCTATACCTTAACAGGTTTAACGACCGTTCCACAGGTGCATGTTCATTCATTGTTTATGGTTCATTAAACAAGCACGGGAAACAGTGTTTAAACCCTTTACAATGAAGATCTATGAAGTTATTTGGATTTTTACGAATTATCTTTGAAAGACAGGGTCATGAAAAAGGGACGTTTCTTTTTTTGCTGAGTTTATATATATTTCGGCCGTGACGCACTTTTAAATAGTCATTGGCTCAATTACCTGAATTCTATGGGAAAAGCTACATGTCACGTGTGCTCCCTCTCCGGCCTGTAGGTCACCAGGCTGCTCGTTATTGCGCACACCTGTCACCATCGTTACGCGCACCTGTGCGTCATCAGACTCACCTGGACTCCATCACCTCCTTGTTTACCTTCCCAATATACGTAATTCCTTTTGGTTCCTTCCCCAGGCGTCACTGTTTCTGTTTCAGTTGCCTATCTGTGCGTTGTTCGGGTTTCTTGTTTGGTTTATTTGTTTATTAAATTATGCACCCCCTAAACTTTCTTCCCGACTCCCAGCGCACACGTTACACTACATATATACAAAAGTATGTGGACACCCCTTCAAATTAGTGGATTTGTCCATTTCAGCCACACACGTTGCTGATGTTACGCCCCTGAAAAAGGGGAGAAATAATCACGAGTGTGATACGGTATTGTTTCCTCACTGAGAACTTTTACTGCAATCATTTTACCAAAGTAACACATTTTACAAAAGTAACACATTTTACAAAACAACAGATCTACAGGAAAGAGCTAGTGTTGTAGGGTACAAGGCTTATTCACGTCACAACAGTATACACTGTAATTCACTGAAACATACACTCATTTCAATATAACTGTCAAGCACAAAGCTTTACCTCAGTAAACCATAACTCAATTTATCAACAGTCAATAAAGTGTTTGAAAAACCATTATACAAATAACACCGCAAAATATCTTATTAACAACGCACATGTTCATTCACGATCGATATAAAATGGCAGGTACTCTCAGTACGAAGCTAGCCTTCGCTGCAACAGAGCAGGGCTCATATTACTCTCTGCAAACTTAACTCTAACTTCCTCAAGATGTTACTAAGACACACCTTAAACACTCTTGACATGAGTTATTACATTTAAATGACTGTTTTATCATCAATAACGTACCTGAAAAAGGGGAGAAATAATCACGAGTGTGATACGGTATTGTTTCCTCACTGAGAACTTTTACTGCAATAAGGAAAAGACCACGATTTCCCCGCGAACTTGGGTGGAGACCAGAGCAATCGATCTCAGGCTCATAGATTAAGAGCATTTAGTAGATCACAGATTAACACTTTTCCCCTTCAATTAGGCACCACAAAATAAAGTAATCAATATAACGTTTACACATTCCTTTTACAATTCTTTCCCTTTGTACGCTTGATGGATTTTAACTTTTTAACACAATTATATGAATGTTATCAATCTCTATCAAATAATACAGAATGCATGATCTTTTTAACCTTAGATGTTTTAAGATCCTCACATACTATGAACTTACTAATACTTTTTAATGTATACCAGGCTATGAGTATTTCCTTTAACCTGTCACACTGACAGGTGTATAAAATCGAGCACACACCCATGCAATCTCCATAGACAAACAGTGGCAGTGGAATGGCCTTACTGAAGAGCTCAGTGAGTTTCAACGTGGCACAGCCATAGAATGCCACCTTTCTAACAAGTCACTTTGTTAAATTTCTGGCTGGCTAGAGCTACCCCGGTCAACTAAGTGCTGTTATTGTGAAGTGGAAACGTCTTGGAGCTCAGTCGCAAAGTGGTAGGCCATGTCAACTCAAAATGACACAACGACTAGCTTCCAGTTTAACAATGTTTGCTTCACCGTATTTCCACAGTACTTAGTTGCCATCACACCCAGGCTAGGTGCAACTCCCCTGAGACTACTGCGCAGGTGTAGTAATAAAAGAGTGATAGCACCGTAATAACAGAAATAAAGGGATACTTTAAACAAAGCTAACAGGCCTCTCAAGCTCACAGAACGGGACCGCCAAGTTTTGAAGCTCGTAAAAATCATCTGTGCTCGGTTGCAACACTCACTACAGAGTTCCAAACTTCCTCTGGAAGCAACATCAGCACGAGCTGTTCTTTGGGAGCTTCATGAAATGGATTTCCATGGCTGAGCAGCCGCACACAAGCCTAAGATCACCATGCACAATGCCAAGTGTCAGCTGGAGTGGTGTAAAGTTTGTTGCCATTGTACTTTGGAGCAGTGGAAACGTGTTCTCTGGAGTGACGAATCACGCTTCACTATCTGGCAGTCTGATGAACAAATCTGGGTTTGGCGGATGCCAGGAGAACGCTACCTGCCCCAACTAAAGTTTGAAGGAGGAATAATGGTCTGTGGCTGTTTTTCATGGTTGGGGCTAGGCCCCTTAGTTCCAGTGAACAGCATACAATGACATTCTAGATGATTTTGTGCTTCCAACTTTGTGGCAACAGTTTGGGGAAGCCCTCTGACCTCAACCTCATCGAAACACTTATGGGATGAATTGGAACGCCGACTGCGAGCCAGGCCTAATCGCCCAACATCAGTGCCCAACCTCACTAGAGAAAGTTTGTCCTTCTGTTCTCATTAGCAGCAGAAGTCAGCAGATCCAACAGTCCTAAAGATGAGTCAAAGCCTGAGGGTAAGAAGACACAGTGGCATTCACCTGGAATTCTGCCACTTAGCATCCTTTTCATTGTCATCCAGAAGTGAACACAACAAATACTAATATGGTCTGTGTATGAGAATACTAAGCTCAACTTTTCTCTCTTCTCTTCTTCTCAGCTAAAGTCAGTGACGGGATCCAGACAGAACAAGGCAAGTCATCCAGTTAATATAAGACTGTATAAAGCAGAGGTAACTCCTTAAGTAGCATTTGATGTCGTAGGAGAGAGGTTGTAGTTTATGTTTTCCTTCTATGTGTGATTCTGCAGAGACTGTTGAGCTAATGGCCATCACCAAAACAGTGGAAGATGACGCAGACAAAGCTGAGAAGAGGCAGGGGAATGGAGGTGTGTTTGAAACTTAAGCGGATAGTTTACCCACTTAGAGTGCTCTGGCAGATACAGTACACTCAAACCATATTTGTCCCAGATGATTCATATAAATGCTAAATGCATTATGCTGTGTTGTATTACAAGTATAGAGGGTTCATCTGTAAAACTGGGGTGTCAAACTCATTCCATTGAGAGCTTAGTGTCTGCAGGTTCTTGTTTTTTCCTTTCAATGAAGACCTAGACAACCAAGTGAGGGGAGTTCTTTACTAATTAGTGACCTTAATTCATCAATCATGTACAAGGGAGGAGTGAGAACCTACAGACACTCGGCACTCTGTGGAATGAGTTTGTCACGTGATCTAGAGGGTTACTTGTCACGTCCTGACCAGTAAAAGGGGTTATTTGTTATTGTAGTTTGGTCAGGGCATGGCAGGGGGTGTTTGTTTTGTGTGTTTCGGTGTTTTTGGTTTATGTTCTATGTTATCTATTTCTATGTGTTTATCTAGTTTTCTATTTCTATGTTGGGTTTTTGGCAATGACCTCCAATTAGAGGCAGCTGGTTGTCGTTGTCTCTAATTAGAGGCCATATTTAGTGGGGTTTGTTTTCACTTGTGTTTTGTGGGTGGTTGTTTCCAGTATAGTCTGTGCACCTTACTGGACTGTTTTCGTCATCAGTTTATTTTGTTTAAGTGTTTTCTTTAATAAAGAAAGAAGATGAGCACTTTACCTGCTGCGTTTTGGTCCAATCCTTATGACGCCTATGACATTACTAGAAATTATATCATTTAGAACTAGTTTGTAGCCAGAATAGGAAAAACTAGGAAATCCCTCGGCTGTTTGATTGTTGTAGCTTATCAGGGCTGTTGTGTTTTCTTGCCAGAAGCCACCCGTTGATGACGTAGAACGACCACCAGTAAAGAATCCAATGTTTCAGAAGAGTAAGTCGGAGGAAGACACCAACCACAACATTTATTAACAAAGCATTTGGCCTGTGGATTTCCGGCGACGATGTGGCGAGGAGCAGCAGCTAACTAAAGAGGCTGTATAGCTCCAACTATAGTTTAACTAATTATTCAACACCTAGTTACACATTTCGTTAACTAATTGTCCAAGATATCGGTTACATGGTTACATGAAAAGCAGACACGTTTGACCTGCAGCTGCTAGCAAGGAAAATGGTGGAGAGGAACAGTCTGATGACCCAGTTCTAAAGGAGATTCGTAAAATGGACAAAAATCCCGAAGAGAAGATTGGGAATGTGGGCGACGATTTGCACCATCCCATTCTCTGGGCTCTGTCTGCAATCATAACCAGTAGTGTATACCAGGAATAATGAAACAGAATAATAATAGATGTTTGGTGAATCTATTAATTATGTATGACCTCTGGAGTGTTTGCCACTCAAAATATATTTTTAAATAATATTTTGACAGAGGTTACATGTAGGCTAAGCTTATTACCACACTTTACAATAACTATATTGCAGTGGTCTTAGGTAGGCTATTCCCTCCATCGTGACACTGCTGCCCAGTTGAAGAGCTTGTGATCTCCATGCAGCACCACTCGCCTTCGGAAAAGCACCTCTCAGCCTCAGAAGATGCCCTTCTGGAGGCATGCAGCCATAGTCATTATACCCTAATGTAGGCCTATTTGCCTACTAGCCAAATAAAGTGCAGAGCATGCATGATGCATGCAACTCATCATTCCAATATTTGAATAGCTGCAATAGGAACTAAATCAAAGAGAATAGAACAGTCTTATTCATTTGCTTATTGAAATCCATGTGTGCATTCAAAAAGATCTAAATTCTCCAAAGTTCTTTAGCCTGTCACTTCAATAATTCAATGTTTAATAAAATAAATAGGCCTTCAACTTCTAGACATTGCAATTTAGGCTATCATTTTGGGTACTGGTACACATTTTGGCTACTGGTCTTAGAACACTTTGTGTTTTAGAACTGTTTTTATTATAGTCCTCCCCTTAAAAAGAGACCCAAGCTCACAGGACTCTAAATGCATTTTAATCAAAATAGTTGAAGAAGCACATGCAGTGGCTAATAGGGAAAACATATCTAGCAAAAATAATAGGTTAGAGTGCGCAGCTGAACACTATGCTGGAAAAACACCAGGTTTGTTATTTTTGATAAAAACAAAACCGCGATTAATTAAATACGAATACCAAACTTGTTTTTGCGTGGATTCCGTGACACGGTTAGCTTTTAACAGCTAGAAAACACCGCTAACCAAACAACAGTGCTAGGTGGCTGTACTACAGACACCGGTCATTGTCGTGGGAAAGACGCATTGTTAAAAACTTTTGAAAAACAACTGGTTGCAGTAAATAGCCAACTTGGATACTAAGGAGATCCTGAGGGAAATCGATGAGTACCAACAGCTTTACGTTATGGAGGAACAACATAGTCCATCATGGAAAGATCCGACTACCTCACAAAAGAACTCTAACCCGACAAAAAAAGAAAAACAGATTAATCTACAGACACGGACGATTTACTTACCCGTGAAGTAGAGGTCTGTCGCTGTGCCCTTGAGCAGGGCGTTGATCCTGGATGCTTCTGTGTGTCGCTTTGAATGGGAGTCTGTTGGTTGACTGGTGTGGTGCAGTTGTTGATCGTCTTCACTGCAAGTATATTGTATGTTTTGGATGTTCAATTAAAAAATAAATTAAAAAAAACAATAAGCTTCAGATAGTCTTGACCATTTGGGACCCCTTGGCTATTTCGCTCAGGACAGATTGTAACAAAGACTTAATCAATATTTTGTTTTGTATCATTTACTGATATGGAGATAGCCTCTGCGTGAAGGGGTTGTGCAATGCAAATGGGTATAACATGCCAACATGCAGAGTGGAATATGCTAATAAAACAGTGAAAATGCCTATAAGGCCTACAGTCTGTGCTCCCAAATACTTGAAAAACGGTGATTCATTTGGGTACATGATCACCACAGTAGCCCCACGCAGATATATCAATAAATTATTAAATTATATGGTCATTAAATAACACACAACTGCATGGCATATTTAGATAGTGGAAATAGCCTAAATCATATTTAGTTTCTATTTTGCAGCTCAGGCGTTTATTCTAGACAAGGCACTTCTGTGTCTTATTAGTATCATTCTCACACAAGTCATTTGCTGAAGGCCCAAGCTTATACTATGCCATCTACTGGTATAACGTCTTATCGAATGCCAGAAATGAAACCGGAAGCCACAAAGCAACTCTAACGTCTGGGCTAGAGGTGCTTGATTGACTAGCTAACTTCAGCTAGCTACTTTCGGTTCATGTCCTTTGCAGATGCCACATTCCTTTTAAAAGTTTGTACGTATAAAAAAGATCTGTAACCGAGTAAAGGGAGAAGTAAAGTAACAATTCATTCATAGTCGTAACAGGGTTTGTATGTTTACAGAGTTTAACGATTATTTTTCATGTTTCATGCATGGCTTTTCTTATGATCCTAACAATTTACATATGGATTTTCTAATGATCCTAACGATAAGTACATTCAACATTTTGGCAGCTATCTGGCTCCATACATGTAAGCTATAAACATAAATATATTTTCACAATGAGCACTTGTCTCTCCAATACATCTTTATAGTTGTTGGTTAGCTATCTAGCAAATTTTAGTCATATTAGCATAGACATAACCTGACTCAGAACACCTCAAAAACAAGATGGTATCAAGAACGAGCGAAACGAGCCACTTATGATTCCCCACATGGCAGTTTCTTGTCATTCTTCCTAGCAATCTGGCCATCCAGAATCTCAATAAAAGTAAAAAAATACAATAAAAAAATACAATGCAAAATAAGTGCATATTTTCCAAGTTTTGTCCTGCATTCTCGCCATTAAATCTACAGTGGGGGAAAAAGTATTTGATCCCCTGCTGATTTTGTACGTTTGCCAACTTACAAAGAAATGATCAGTCTATAATTTTAATGGTAGGTTTATATGAACAGTGAGAGACAGAATAACAACAACAAAAAAATCCTGAAAAACGCATGTCAAAAATGTTATAAATTGATTTGCATTTTAATGAGGGAAATTAGTATTTGACCCCTCTGCAAAACATGACTTAGTACTTGGTGGCAAAACCCTTGTTGGCAATCACAGAGGTCAGACGTTTCTTGTAGTTGGCCACCAAGTTTGCACACATCTCAGGAGGGATTTTGTCCCACTCCTCTTTGCAGATCTTCTCCAAGTCATTAAGGTTTCCAGGCTGACATTTGGCAACTGGAACCTTCAGCTCCCTCCACAGATTTGCTATGGGATTAAGGTCTGGAGACTGGCTAGGCCACTCCAGGACCTTAATGTGCTTCTTCTTGAGCCACTCCTTTGTTGCCTTGGCCGTGTGTTTTGGGTCATTGTCATGCTGGAATACCCATCCACGACCCATTTTCAATGCCCTGGCTGAGGGAAGGAGATTCTCACCCAAGATTTGACAGTACATGGCCCCGTCAAATGATGCGGTGAAGTTGTCCTGTCCCCTTAGCAGAAAAACACCCCCAAAGCATAATGTTTCCACCTCCATGTTTGACGGTGGAGATGGTGTTCTTGGGGTCATAGGCAGCATTCCTCCTCCTCCAAACACGGCGAGTTGAGTTGTTGCCAAAGAGCTCCATTTTGGTCTCATCTGACCACAACACTTTCACCAGTTGTCCTCTGAATCATTCAGATGTTCATTGGCAAACTTCAGACGGGCATGTATATGTATTCTTGAGCAGGGGGACCTTGCGGGCGCTGCAGGATTTCAGTCCTTCACGGCGTAGTGTGTTACCAATTGTTTTCTTGGTGACTATGGTCCCAGCTGCCTTGAGATCATTGACAAGATCCTCCCGTGTAGTTCTGGGCTGATTCCTCACCGTTCTCATGCTCATTGCAACTCCACGAGGTGAGATCTTGCATGGAGCCCCAGGCCGATGGATATTGACAGTTCTTTTGTGTTTCTTCCATTTGCAAATAATCGCACCAAATGTTGTCACCTTCTCACCAAGCTGCTTGGCGATGGTCTTGTAGCCCATTCCAGCCTTGTGTAGGTCTACAATCTTGTCCCTGACATCTTTGGAGAGCTCTTTGGTCTTGGCCATGGTGGAGAGTTTGGAATCTGATTGATTGATTGCTTCTGTGGACAGGTGTCTTTTATACAGGTAACAAACTGCGGTTAGGAGCACTCCCTTTAAGAGTGTGCTCCTAATCTCAGCTCGTTACCTGTATAAAAGACACCTGGGAGCCAGAAATCTTTCTGATTGAGAGGGGGTCAAATACTTATTTCCCTCATTAAAATGCAAATCAATTTATAACATTTTTGACATGCATTTTTCTCTATATTTTTGTTGTTATTCTGTCTCTCACTGTTCAAATAAACCTACCATTAAAATTATAGACTGATAATTTCTTTGTCAGTGGGCAAACGTACAAAATCAGCAGGGGATCAAATACTTTTTTCCCCCACTGTAGATAAGGAGGAAAATTATGCCTTAGCAGCCTTAGCATGATGCTTTATGTACGAGCAAGTATAAGGGGACACAATAGCTTTATGAACGAGAAAGTATACGGGACAAGATAGTGAAGATCTAGCACCCATGCACAATCGGATGCCTAGGCTAATCAGACAGTAGAGGGGAAATGAAGGTTTTAGTTATTTTTATTTGCTCTGAGTGCCTTTCATAGTCCCACATATTCAACATCCAACTATGGCAATCAACATGTAAAATATGATTTTTCCATCACAATTTGTATAACTAAATCTTTTGTAGTATTATATTGACATAATTATTTTGTACTACAACACAGTGATTTTAACCTGCATGCAAATATCATTTTGTGCAATTGTACATCCCCCTGTTTTATATTAATCGTAATATGTATGTGCTGTGTATACTGTATTGTTCTTGTTTTGCTGACCCTATGGGGACATTGAACTGTTTGCATAACTTCCGTATGGGGACGTCATGACTAACTGGGGACAAAATCATGGTCCCCACAAGACAGACCACTGGAACTGATAGAAAATGGCACGCTAATGTGAATATCTCATTATTTGGGTTTAGTTCCCAGAAGGTGTTTTTTTTTGTCATGGTGTGTGTAAGTGTGTCTATGGAGAGCGCCCCCTGTACCTGGGTGTTGGTACTGCAGTGTGCATATGTAATGAGGCTCTGCCTTCATTTGCATATAATTTGCATATTTGGGGGACTTGAGGAAGGGGTATCAAGGAGGACCTTTCTCACCCTCACACAACTTTTTCACTTTTTTTCTTTTGTGTTGATTTTTTTTTATGCATGTCAGTTATCCATAAAAGTAAATTAATAAAATATAAAATATACATGACCAGAAGTGTTCTCTATAAAAAATATGCTGACCAATCAAATCCTATCAGACACACATATTATATTATATATTAGGTCTATATTATATAGTCAAACTAAAACACTAGCTAAATGCATTGTATGAACAACCAAAGAATATATGGATTCATTGATTAATAAAAAACAACAAACATTCAATTTTTTTGCAATAGTACATCCCCCTGTTTTATATTAATCATATTATGTATGTGCTGTATATACTGTATTGTGTGTGTGTGTGTGTTGTATTTATGTATGTAAGAAATATTTTACCTTGAAAAGTAAAAACTGTTTCTCTATTTGCATGTTTCCATGTTTCCATTGTCCCCCTAATAGCTGGTGTTGTGATTGGTGTCTTGGCTTCTGTTCTATTGGCTATTCTTCCATGTGTAGTGGCCTGTCCCACCTGCTGGAAGTGTTCCAAAGGTAAGTCCATGTCTTTACTGTAAATATTACCATAAAGGTTTCATTATTTGAGTCTCCTCCTTGAAGTTTGATGGAAATATATTTTACATATCAACAATTGTATCTCTAGCTATCTCAGGATCAAAGAATGATTCCAGGTCAACAACATATTCAGATTTTGAAAGTAAGAAAGGGAAAGTGTGCTCCATATGCTCCAACATCCCTGGTTCTCTAGGTATGATATGTTGAATGATATCCAGAGCAAGACAAAGAACTGCATGCTGATTGGCTGAAAGCCGTGGTATATCAGACCGTATACCACGGCTTTGACAAAACTTGTATTTTTACTGCTCTAGTTATGTTGGTAACCAGTTTGTGATAGCAATAAGGCACCTCGGGGGGTTGTAGTATATTGTCAATATACCATGGCTAAGGACTGTATCCAGGCACTCAGCGTTGCGTCGTGAAAAGATCAGTTCAAATGTTTGGGGTCACTCCGGGATGCTGGCCTTCTAGGCAGAGTTGCAAAGAAAAAGTTCTTAGACTGGCCAATAAAAAGAAAAGATTAAGATGGGCAAAAGAACACAGACACTGGACAGAGGAACTCTGCCTAGAAGCCTAGCATCCCGGAGTCGCCTCTTCACTGTTGACATTGAGACTGGTGTATTGCGGTTACTATTTAATGAAGCTGCCAGTTGAGGACTTGTGAGGCGTCTGTTTCTCAAACTAGATACTCTAATGTACTTGTCCTCTTGCTCAGTTGTGCACCGGAGCCTCACACTCCTCTTTCTATTCTGGTTAGAGCCAGTTTGCACTGTTCTGTGAAGGGAGTAGTACACAGCGTTGTACAAGATCTTTAGTTTCTTGGCAATTTCTCGCATGGAACAGCCTTCATTTCTCAGAACAAGAATAGACTGACGAGATTCAGAAGAAAGTTATTTGTTTCTGGCCATTTTGAGCCTGTAATCGAACCCACAAATGCTGATGCTCCAGATACTCAACTAGTCTAAATAAGGCCAGTTCTATTGCTAATTTAATCAGAACAACAGTTTACAGCTGTGCTAACATAATGGCAAAAGGGTTTTCTAATGATCAGTTAGCCGTTTAAAATGATAAACTTGGATTAGCTAACACAACGTGCCATTGGAACACATATTTCTGATCAATTTGATGTTATTTTAATGGACAATAAATGTGCTTTTCTTACAAAAACAAGGATATTTCTAAATGTCCCCAAACTTTTGAACGGTGGTGTATATTGGCCATATATGACACCCCCTCGGGCATTATTGTTAAATTTAACCAGATTACCCACACCAGCAAGGCTGTGATAACCAGAGAGAGTGAGGAAGAGAAGCAGCCATTACTAGATGAGGCAGGATCTACTGATAACACAGGTGATGTTGTGCGTAACAGCCCGCTCAAACGAAATGACCAGAATCAGGGTCCGAATTCCAATGCCTTCCAGCCTGGATCTCAGGTGAGGACACTGAATAAGGTATCTGAAAATGGAGAGCGGGAGAAAGAGAGAGGGAAGTGAAGTGAAGGAAGAGAGTGAGAGAAAGGAGAAAAGCATGTCACAGGCTCATCTCACCCTCTCCAAAGCCCCATCGGATGTCACATTCCAGTGATGGATACAGCCTGAACCACAATCAGGATACACTGTGGGGGACTGAGGATTATGGGAATGGATCTGACCAGGAGACATGAGGTCATAGGTTATGATGCAGAGACAGGGGGAGATGGAGAGACAGAGGGAGAGAATGAGGGAAAGCAGAGGGAGAGGATGAAGAATAGAAAACACAGGAAGAAGGGAACAAAGAAGAGGCATATAGAAAAGAAGAAAGTGATTCCCAACAACAGGAGGACATCGCCTCTGAGGTGGAGCCAGGGTCAGAGGACCAAGAGAGCCACACACGACAGCCAGACTGACGGACAGAGGTCTCCACCAACCCCTCAGAGAAGGGATGAAGATGGAGCATTAGAGAGAAAGTAGGTGAAAGAACCTAACTTCTCACAAACAAACACCTCCATCCCGAAATCCCACACATCAAGATCCAACTTCTCCTAAAACAACATGCTCCCACAATCCCCCACCACCTGTTGCACCAAGACCACCATCTATAAGACACTCTAATTGCTATCAGATGGGTGTAGAATAAGAAAAAGCATAGTGAAAACAATGGAAACCCAGAGGAGCAGTGGTCAGGTAGACAGAGAGAGAGGAACACTTAACCTATAAGGTCTGAATAGACCCACTAGATCAGTGTCAGACAGTACAGACACTCCTGATAAAAGCAGTCCAGGATTGTCAGCTGGTCTCAGAGCCACAGCATGTAGGTACACTATCTACTCCAGTAAAATACAGTTCAGGTGCACCCTCTGGACCAGTAGACACCAGCTCAGATATAGCATGTACAGCAATAGAGAGTAGCTCAGATAATCTGTCTACTTCACAGGGAAGTATAGGTAAATCCTCTGTACCAACAGAGACCAGTACAGCTACAGCCTCTGTACCAGAAGAAACCACTTGAAAAGCACTTGTTGAATTTATAGTTTGTTTGACAAATATTTTGATTCTGTACAGGGAAGATTTGTTTCTCTTCAGTAAACTCATCTCTCTTTTGGGTTATTATGCATCATATTGTTATCCTGTATGCAATGTGCTGTCATGTTTAACCCAGGCTACTATAATTGTTATAAACTTTGAATAATGTGAATTATAATGAAATGTTAATCCATGCAACAAAAATGTATAATATTTTGAGGAAAATATTTCATTGTGTGAATGTTTTTGTGTGCTTGTCTCATACAGTAAGCCTATAGGTCAATGGCTATAAGCTGGTGAATCAAAAGCCCTCAGACTCAGTGGACAGGAGGAAAATTAAATGAACTATAGTTATTAAGTTACCTTAGAATATTACAGTATTGCCAACCTTTGTTGCATTATAGTACAGTGATCCTATCAATTCTAAATTGTACATGTAATTCTGTGCATTGTAGCCAATTATACACACAGGGAGGTGCCAACGACCAGCTATTGGCACGACTACAGCAAGGAATATAGAAAAACATGTTATTAAAGTTATTTAAAACAACGGGTGGTTGTTAGAGCCTCTCCTGCCCATGATATATGAGACAACATGCACATGGCCACGTTCATATAAAGTGGCATCGTTTACGTCGTTACCTAGCAACACACTACCACTACTACTTTTAAAACTACAAGTCTTAGCACCTGTAAGTCATCATGGATGATTTATTTTAATGTTACTTTTGATTTGTTTTATCCACTAACGTTTGAAGGATGATGTCAACAAGAAGATGAGGAGGATATGAAAGAAATGAAACAAGAAGAAGAGCAAGTGGACCAGCAACCTGAGCCTGGCGTTAACGTTAGACATGCAGAAATCAGTAGCGCTGCTATAGACGACAAAGAAAATGAGAGAAATTAAAAAGCTACATCAAGACAAACCAATTGGGTAGTGAAGTGCTTTCTGGAATGGCTGTCAGAAAAGTGGATAAACATCGATCTGGCAAGTATTTCAAAACAGGAGATGGGTAATATTCTCCTGAGTTTCTACGCCACCGCAAGGACTGCTAAAGGAGACCGATATGGAATCAACTGCTTTGCTGGACTTTGAGCAGGCCTACATCACCACTTAAATTAGCCTCCACTGAGCCGGTCTTGGTACCTGATGAGAGATACTGAGTTCCTAAATGCAAACAATGTCTTTGCTGGTATCATAAAACAGCTGAGAAGGGAGGTCAGGGACAGAACCAACCACCACCCAGCTATAACAGACTCACAGGAGGACCTAAAAATCCTCTGCGAGTCTGAAGCCTTGAGCCCCGCCACCCTAGAGGATTACTGAATAAGGTGTCGTTTGATTTGCATTTGCACTTTGGCCAAAGAGGCAACGAAGGAAATCGCAAACTGAAGCCAGACTCATTCGTAATAAATGAGGACAAAAATGGATCGAGATACGCAACACCGAGTTTCAATGAAGAAACCAAGAAAGACAAAAATCCAATGGAAAGAGACGGAGATACTCGTCGCGCAACGTCGCGGCTGTGTATGAAAACCTAGGGAACGAGCTCTGCCGGGTGGCATCGCTAGAAAAATATCGCTCTATATTACCAGAACATGCCCCAGCCTTTTATCTACACCCCAGACGAAAGCTCTCCTATGATGACAACACGTGGTATACCATAGACCCAATGGGACTCAACACCCTTGCACGTCTGTGCAAGGAAAACATTTAGCTGAAATAGCTAGGCTGCTGTACAGTATATGAATATGATAAACATTCATATAATAATTGTCATATTGTCATTATTCATCGCTCGCTCACTCTCTCTCTCTCTCTAGGAGGCTGGCACATCCGGTAGGTATACCAACCACTGCATCAGGACGACTACCATCCAGCAGCTCTCCTATGCATGTCTGGAGGCCAGAGGGATAATGAGTGTGAGTGGGCACAGAGCTGAAAGCTCTCTTATGAGATATTGGAAGCCGTCCACGGAAAATAGGAGGAAATGGAGTAACATCCTAATAGCTGCGTGCGACGACAAGGCAGTTGTTCCTGAAAAATGGCGCCCGGCTGCGCTTGAGACCCCGGCGTTAGACACCTACTTCACTAATTTCACAATGAATGGAAATGTGAAATTCAATGTGTATCACAAATAAATAGCTGTCGATGCTGTAACTATTCGAAAAAAAATTATAATTGTGGTTTCTATTCTTATCTGCTGTATCAATGTCTTTGCTACAATGTTTCAGCACTGTTTTCAGTACCATGGACAGCGCCCCTAGAAACCAAGGTTCTGGAACTATCAACCAGCACTTGGGTAGTTTTTCTTTACATGGCAGTCAATACGACAACAACTAACGACCAGAGAACGCCTGAAATGTCACTTGACAACCAGTGTTAGTGAATGTAGCATCATGTTTTGTCAGAAAATGGATCGTTTCGGAAATAATCTTGATTTTTAATGCTGGTAACCCGTTGTATAAAAGCAATAATACACTCGAGGCCATGTGTTATGAAATTGTTATCATGGCTGTGGTGTGGTCATAGCCAAGAGGCGAAGCTTCTCATGTATTATTGCTTAAATAGCATATAAACATAATGCAATGTGTTGGTATACAGTGTGGTTGTATTGCAGCTATTAAACATTATTTACAAGTCAAATGGAACGTTGATTTATTTTCCACGAAGAGGTCATGAATAGTGAGGAACTAAACCACATTTTACTTTCACTTTCACAGCCTCGGGAAATGAAGATCAGAAGTAGGTTAGATGAACCACACAGTGCTTTAGCATATCTCATTTGAATGTACTGTTATTTATTATCTTTACAAACAAACAGTCTAGCAGATATGCCCAAACTAAAGCTCATCAGATTGTGTTTCTGGCTTTGTCTGGCGCGGATGGTAGTCTCCGGAGGTAAGTTGAACCGACTGGCAGGGGCGAACGTAGCGTTTTGGCCTACCTACTAATTTTTAGGCTACTTGTTTGCTATTGTGTGCTAATTGTATAGCCTAGCCTACAACATCACATCCTAATCTTTGATTATCATGAACAATAGGTATAGCGAGATAATGTCCTTTAAGAACACTATGTGCGCTGCAACTTCAAGTTAGAAGCGCAGCCGCCGAGAGGGATTCATATCACTGAAAAAATAACTTGTAACGACATTATGGATGGACAATAGTCTAAACACGGTCTTGATATAGATTTTCAACATGGAAAGTCAGAATGGTTTTATACAACGTCTATATGGGTTTCGATTAGAAATAAGGACCACACCCTTCTTGGGTGGGGTGAGGGGGGGGGGGGGGTGCCTTGAGATGCATGCCAGCAAAGCCACTACACAACACAACACTAAAAAATACATTAATTGCACTATAACGGTGATAAACGGTGCCCACAAACGGCCTACTTAAAGCTGTCCCAACAGCAGTCCCAATATCTTACCACTACTACACCTGGTTATCAGCAGAGCCTTGTCTGGCAGTGAAACAGTTCATTCAGTCTCATTTACAGCCTTTAAAAAAACATAGCTGATATGGCTGACTTGCTTAAACAAATGTGGTTTCTAATGACAATTGAGATGTACAAACTATGGCATAAGGCGACAACAAGCGGATAAAAGGCAATCCATAATTTGAATAAGACATTAATGAGCAAGCTAGGATGGAGTAGTCAATATAACTATTTGTTTAGCACTTTTGAAATGTACAGCAGACAGAATTCAGAACATAAACCGTTCTTACAGTGTTCTCCCTGTACACCAAGTCAGAACCGTAGGATAAATAAAGGGGGCATATAAAAAGACAATGAAAGCTCTTACAATATTCGATGATTACATTTTTCTAAGACAGGTTATAGGCTACACGTGCACCACCAAGTCAGAACAGTAGGCGAAATTAACCTGTTGGGGATAGGGGGCAGTGTTTGCACGGCCGGATAAAAAACGTACCCGATTTAATCTGGTTACTACTCCTGCCCAGTAACTAGAATATGCATATAATTGTTTGATTTGGATAGAAAACACCCTAAAGTTTCTAAAACTGTTTGAATGGTGTCTGTGAGTATAACAGAACTCATTTGGCAGGCCAAAACCTGAGAAGATTCCAAACAGGAAGGGCTCTCTCTGACCATTTCATGGCCTTCTTGATCATCTCTAACCAAAACAGGGGATCTCTGGCATGACGTGACATTTTCTAACGCTCCCATAGGCTCTCAGAAGGCGCCAGAACGATGAATGGTGACTTTGCAGGCCATGGCTGAAAAACATTAGCGCATTTTGTAAGTGGTCGATCTGAGGACAATGAGACTGGAGGCGCGTGTCTGAGCCGACACCATGTTTACTTTCTCTCTCTTTGAACGAAAACAACGACTCCCGGTCGGAATATTATCGCTTTTTTACGAGAAAAATAGCATAAAAATTGATTTTAAACAGCGGTTGACATGCTTCGAAGAACAGTAATGGAATATTTTGAATTTTTTTGTCACGAAATGCATCGGGCGCGTCAGCCTTCTTTACCCATCAGATAGTGTCTTGAACGCACGAACAAAACGCCGCTATTTGGATATAACTATGGATTATTTGGAACCAAACCAACATTTGTTATTGAAGTAGAAGTCCTGGGAGTGCATTCTGACGAAGACAGCAAAGGTAATGAAACTTTTCTAATAGTAAATCGGAGTTTGGTGAGTACCACACTTGGTGGGTGTCAAAATAGCTAGCCTGTGATGGCCGGGCTATCTACTCAGAATATTGCAAAATGTGCTTTCACCGAAAAGCTATTTTAAAATTGGACATAGCGAGTGCATAAAGGAGTTCTGTATCTATAATTCTTAAAATAATTGTTGTGTTTTTTGTAAACGTTTCTCGTGAGTAATTTAGTAAATTCACGGAAGTGTTCGGTGGGAATGCTAGTCACATGCTAGTCACATGCTAATGTAAAAAGCTGGTTTTTGATATAAATATGAACTTGATGGAACAAAACATGCATGTATTGTATAACATAATGTCCTAGGATTGTCATCTGATGAAGGTCATCAAAGGTTAGTGCTGCATTTAGCTGTGGTTTGGGTTTATGTGACATTATATGCTAGCTTGAAAAATGGGTGTCTGATTATTTCTGGCTGGGTACTCTGCTGACATAATCTAATGTTTTGCTTTCGTTGTAAAGCCTTTTTTAAATCGGACACTGTGGTTAGATTAACGAGAGTCTTGTCTTTAAAATGGTGTAAAATAGTCATATGTTTGAGAAATTGAAGTAATAGCATCTCTAAGGTATTTGAATATCGCGCCACGGGATTACACTGGCTGTTGAGTAGGTGGGACGCAAGCATCCCACTGGCCCAGAGAGGTGAAGAAGGGTAAATAGACCAAATTATTAGGGTGAGGCACATGGGCTACTAACATCTTACTATACAACATACACTTAGTATTACTTTCTTAGCTACGGTATACATACACCACCATTCAATAGTTTGGGGTCACTTAGAAATGTCCTTGTTTTCCATGAAAACATACATGAAATGAGTTGCAAAATAAATAGGAAATATAGACAAGACGTTAACAAGGTTATAAATAATGATTTTTAATTGAAATAATAATTGTGCCCTTCAAACTTTGCTTTCGTCAAAGAATCCTCCATTTGCAGCAATTACAGCCTTGCAGACCTTTGGCATTCTAGTTGTGAATTTGCTGAGGTAATCTGAAGAGATTTCACCCCATGCTTCCTGAAGCACCTCCCACAAGTTGGATTGGCTTGATGGGCACTTCTTACGTACCATACAGTCAAGCTGCTCCCACAACAGCTCAATAGGGTTGAGATCCGGTGACTGTGCTGGCCACTCCATTATAGACAGAATACCAGCTGACTGCTTCTTCCTTAAATAGTTATTGCATAGTTTGGAGCTGTGCTTTGGGATCATTGTTCTGTTGTAGGAGGAAATTGGCTCCAGTTAAGCGCAGTCAACAGGGTATGGCATGGCGTTGCAAAATGCAGTGATAGCCTTCCTTCTTCAAGACCCCTTTTACCCTGTACAAATCTCCCAATTTACCACCATCAAAGATCTGAACACCTCAAACTTAGATTTGTCTGTCCATAATACAATTTTTCCCAATCTTCCTCTGTCCAGTGTCTCTGTTCTTTTGCCCATCTTAATCTCTTATTTTTATTGGCCAGTCTGAGATATGGCTTTTATTTTGCAACTCTGCCTTGAAGGCCAGCATCCCGAGCATCCCGAGCTTGAGCTTGGCAAAAATCATGCTTCATTGATATCATGGCCAATGTTGAATGTTTTTCATTTGAAATTTGGAAAAGAGCCCCTTAATCCCAGATTTGGGACCACACATCCACTCCACTGAAGAGCAGGCTAGTGATTGATTTGCAATGCTTGCAGTTAGCCACTGTCACTGATTCCTTCCAAACCACCCATTGTTGAATTTGTGATTTACAACTTGTTGTGTAATGTTTATGTCCAATGGCCGATGAGCACCGATACATTTTATCTATAATTTCTCTTCATTATTTATCTTCATATGACAAGGATTAAAAAGGATTTGCCAGTAGATTGTCGACTTGATTCATAATGATGACTGCTAGCTAAGATTTTGAAAGTATGATGTTGACATGATCAGTCCAATCAAAACTACTGCACATATAACGATATTTTATGTCATTTTATCTGTGGTCAATAACCTTGAGTCTTCTTTGATGGGCACTTCTAATGTAACTCTATGGCAGCACCCAAGGGGCATGAATTTTCTAGCTCTACCCTAAGACTTGGCGGTGACGTAGTGTCCCCATGAGTGACAGATCACTGAGTCAATCACGGTGCAGCTCTCCATATTTTCTACTGGCTTTCCCCACCACCACAGAAAGCACTTAGCTAGGCTGAAACACCTGCATTTTGGAGCTGCCTTACTCAAGAAAACAAAAAAAGAGACCATATTTGTATGCGGCTTTATTAAATCATTTATATATATATATATATATATATACTATTTGTTTTTACATTGTTTGCAAACTGATATGTGACACGTATTAATGCCAAAATAACATTTTAATTTTGCTAAAAAGGTGGGGCTCAAAACCCCCACCTACCCTGAAAGACGGGGTCACAACTGTTCTTATAACGTTTAGCTACACAGAGCCTACTTCAGGAAGTGGGCGAATTTTGAGTCCTCGCCAAACCAAGGCGCAAGCCTACAGAAGGGTCTGCATGTTAATGGCAGCGCCGGCGTTATGGGCCTTAGAGGGACTGGACCGCCCTACCGTACCTACTTACCCATCCAAATAAAATATTGAAATATTGATCATTTATTTGACCTAAACTCACGGAGACAGAAAGACCCATCAATCTCAGCTAAAGCAT
This sequence comes from Salmo trutta, assembly GCF_901001165.1. Taxonomy (NCBI): domain Eukaryota; kingdom Metazoa; phylum Chordata; class Actinopteri; order Salmoniformes; family Salmonidae; genus Salmo; species Salmo trutta. The sequence goes on along the minus strand of NC_042995.1, from coordinate 6,596,916 downwards.
CAGAGCGAGGGAAACAGCGCCTCTCTGTCTCAGTTTGTATAGGCCATGTATCTGATGCTGTCTGGACCAAAAGAGTATGGCACCAGAACGAATCAGTTGGATGGGCATTTGATTTCTATAGGCGGACCGTTTTTTCCATGGGACTTTTGTGCACGCCCTCGGGCATGCACGAATTTTGTCAATGGGTGTTATAATTAAGACCATAAGCAGCTCGAGAGTTTAAAGTTTGGAGAAGCTTACAATTTATACTACCATTTCTACGTATCTACGAGCCGGTTATGATTATTTTATATGCACATTTCCATGCAACAGTTTCATTTCAACAATAACCTTTTCGTTTCTCAAAATTATAGTTACGTGGTTAATCATACAACTCTGAATTAAAATTATACAAATCTAAAAGTTAAAATTCAACTAAACGCAAGAGCACCAGCCTTTGCCACATCAAATCAAATCAAATGTATTTATATAGCCCTTCTTACATCAGCTGATATCTCAAAGTGCTGTACAGAAACCCAGCCGAAAACCCCAAACAGAAAGCAATGCAGGTGTAGAAGCGCGGTGGCTAGGAAAAACTCCCTAGAAAGGCCAAAACCCAGGAAGAAACCTAGAGAGGAACCAGGCTATGAGGGGTGGCCAGTCCTCTTCTGGCTGTGCCGGGAGGAGATTATAACAGCACATGGCCAAGATGTTCAAATGTTCATAAATGACCAGCATGGTCAAATAATAATAATCATAGTAGTTGTCGAGGGTGCAACAAGTCAGCAACTCAAGAGTAAGTGTCAATTGGCTTTTTCATAGCCGATCTTTGAGAGTATCTCTACCGCTCCTGCTGTCTCTAGAGAGTTGAAAACAGCAGGTCTGGGACAGGTAGCACGTCCGGTGAACAGGTCAGGGTTCCAGCAGGTCTGGGACAGCAGGTCTGGGACAGGTAGCACGTCCGGTGAACAGGTCAGGGTTCCATAGCCGCAGGCAGAACAGATGAAACTGGAGCAGCAGCACGGCCAGGTGGATTGGGGACAGCAAGGAGTCATCATGCCAGGTAGTCCTGAGGCATGGTCCTTGGGCTCAGGTCCTCCAAGAGAGAGAAAGAAAGAAAGAGAGAATTAGAGAGAGTATATTTAAATTCACACAGGACACCGGATAAACAAGAGAAAAACTCCAGATGTAACAGACTGACCTTAGCCCCCCGACACATAAACTACTGCAGCATAAATTCTGGAGGCTGAGACAGGAGGGGTCAGGAGACACTGTGGCCCCATCCGATGAAACCCCCAGACAGGGCCAAACAGGCAGGATATAACCCCACCCACTTTGCCAAAGCACAGCCCCCACACCACTGGAGGGATATCTCCAACCACCAACTTACCATCCTGAAACAAGGCCGAGTATAGCCCACAAAGATCTCTGCCACGGCACAACCCAAGGGGGAGCGCCAACCCAGAAAGGAAGACCACATCAGTGACTCAACCCACTCAAGTGACGCACCCCTCCTAGGGACGGCATGGAAGAACACCAATAAGCCAGTGACTCAGCCCCTGTAATAGGGTTAGAGGCAAAGAATCCCAGTGGAGAGAGGGGAACCGGCCAGGCAGAGACAGCAAGGGCGGTTCGTTGCTCCAGCCTTTCCGTTCACCTTCACACCCCTGGGCCAGACTACACTTAATCATAGGACCTACTGAAGAGATGAGTCTTCAGTAAAGACTTAAAGGTTGAGACTGAGTCTGCGTCTCTCACATAGGTAAACATACCATTCCATAAAAATGGAGCTCTATAGGAGAAAACTGCCTCCAGCTCTTTGCTTAGAAATTCTAGGGACAATTAGGAGGCCCGCGTCTTGTGACCGTAGCGTATGTGTAGGTATGTACGGCAGGACCAAATCGGAAAGATAGGTAGGAGCAAGCCCATGTAATGCTTTGTAGGTTAGCAGTAAAGCCTTGAAATCAGCCCTTGCCTTAACAGGAAGCCAGTGTAGGGAGGCTAGCACTGGAGTAATATGATCACATTTTTTGGTTCTAGTCAGGATTCTAGCAGCCGTATTTAGCACTAACTGAAGTTTATTTAGTGCTTTATCCGGGTAGCCGGAAAGTAGAGCATTGCAGTAGTCCAACCTAGAAGTAACAAAAGCATGGATTAATTTTTCTGCATCGTTTTTGGACAGAAAGTTTCTGATTTTTGCAATGTTACATAGATGGAAAAAAGCTGTCCTTGAAACAGTCTTGATATGTTCTTCAAAAGAGAGATCAGGGTCCAGAGTAACGACGAGGTCCTTCACAGTTTTATTTGAGACGACTGTACAACCATCCAGATTAATTGTCAGATTCAACAGAAGATCTCTTTGTTTCTTGGGACCTAGAACAAGCAACTCTGTTTTGTCTGAGTTTAAAAGTAGAACGTTTGCAGCCATCCACTTCCTTATGTCTGAAACACAGGCTTCTAGTGAGGGCAATTTTGGGGCTTCACCATGTTTCATTGAAATGTACAGCTGTGTGTCATCCGCATAGCAGTGAAATTTAACATTATGTTTCCGAATGACTTCCCCAAGAGGTAAAATATAGAGTGAAAACAATAGTGGTCCTAAAACGGAACCTTGAGGAACACCGAAATTGACAGTTGATTTGTCAGAGGACAAACCATTCACAGAGACAAACTGATATCTTTCCGACAGATAAGATCTAAACCAGGCCAGAACTTGTCCATGTAGACCAATTTGGGTTTCCAATCTCTCCAAAAGAATGTGGTGATCGATGGTATCAAAAGCAGCACTAAGATCTAGGAGCACGAGGACAGATGCAGAGCCTCGGTCTGACGTCATTAAAAGGTCATTTACCACCTTCACAAGTGCAGTCTCAGTGCTATGATGGGGTCTAAAACCAGACTGAAGCATTTTGTATACATTGTTTGTCTTCAGGAAGGCAGTGAGTTGCTGCGCAACAGTTTTTTCAATTTTTTTTGAGAGGAATGGAAGATTCGATATAGGCCGATAGTTTTTTATAATTTCTGGGTCAAGATTTGGCTTTTTCAAGAGAGGCTTTATTACTGCCACTTTTAGTGAGTATGGTACACATCCGGTGGATAGAGAGCCGTTTATTATGTTCAACATAGGAGGGCCAAGCACAGGAAGCAGCTCTTTCAGTAGTTTAGTTGGAATAGAGTCCAGTATGCAGCTTGAAGGTTTAGAGGCCATGATTATTTTCATCATTGTGTCAAGAGATATAGTACTAAAACACTTTAGTGTCTCCCTTGATCCTAGGTCCTGGCAGAGTTGTGCAGACTCAGGATAACGGACCTTTGGAGGAATACGCAGATTTAAAGAGGAGTCCGTAATTTGCTTTCTAATGATCATGATCTTTTCCTCAAAGAAGTTAATGAATTCATTACTGCTGATTCATTCATTGATCCACTGGCGGCTAAAGAAATTAGCGCATGGAACTCAGAGATAGTCTATAGACCAATGCAGTAGTAGGTCTATAACTTCCATCATCAACTAAGTAAAATACATAGGCCTAAAGCCGACAAATATAAACAGTAGAAAATATCCTGATCAAAATTCAGGTTCTTTAGATTGCATTCATCTCTCTACACCGCCTATCTTCCTCCCTTTCTATCGGTCATGACTTGTGAAGTGTAACATTGTATAATGTCAGGAGGTTGGTGTGCGCATGCTCGCTCGCTCCCTCAACGTTATCAGGACAGAGAAACGACACATTGCTCACATGGAGCACTCCAAACAAAAGACAATGAAAAAATGGACAAAACTCCTAAATTATGGTTATGAAATTAACCAAAACGTGTTTCTCACAAGTGTAGCGGGTTGTGAACTCTGTAATGCATGCATTAACAGTAATTCATGTAACCAAATGACGGGGATTAACAATACATTTTCGATACATTTAAGGCCTTCTGGTTACATGTGTAATGGAGTATTGATAAAATAAACAATCAAAGGGCAAACTATTCACCCAATGAAACAATGAATGAATGAATGAATGGGCAGTAATTGGCGGGAGACTGCTGAGCACATTCTGGATAGCTGAGTGCATGCATTCTGGAGAAAAATGTCCCTATTTTTACCACACACCCCTCCCCTTCTTCTTTTCCCAACATTTTATATTTTGTTTCAGAGTAAATTATACTCAAGACACATTATCTTCACACATTTTAGATGCTTTTCACTGACAGCCACAAAGCTAGGCATATTGCTAGATGCGCTGCCCAAATTTCTGGCTTCCCAAATAGGCATATGCCTATGCACTGCTATTTAAATAAAATAACTTAGGATTTGTTGTGGCTAAGTCAAGCTCTCTGGTAAAATATTTTGAATGATTTTATTTAGATAGGAGTAATTATCAATTTACTTTAGGGGAAGCCAGCATCCGAAAAGTGCACTGTGCACCCGCCAACTTTCCTTTCTCATTCGCAAGTGGCTGAAACCAGAAATCTCTATAATCTGACGAAATGCTCATGTCTCCACCCTAACAATGAGAGTTGTTGTCCCAAAGGCGGGAATGCAGGCGACTAGTTTAGGTCTGCATATTATGCTAAAGGTAACGCACTGGGTTTATCCAGGACAGATTGTGGCGGGACTGAGCCCTCTCGCTTAGCCTCTTCCTCTCTGCTGAAACTAGCCAGCGAAGCAGCTATATGTAGACCATGTATCTGATTCTGTCTGTCCAGAAAAAGTATGACATGCCATACTCCTTTTGCCCAGACAGCATCAGATACATGGTCTACACTTACATCATCAGATACATGGTCTACACTTACAGCATCAGATACATGGTCTACACTTACAGCATCAGATACATGGTCTACACTTAGGGAGACAGAGGGACGCTGTTTCACTCGTTCGGATGCTTTAACTGAGATTGATGCGTGTTTCTGTCAGCACGCACCTGCCCAGTTTAATGCACAAAAATCATATGACGACCATCATATCGAAGTAAACCTGGAGTCACCAGATTATATGGTGTGTGGGCCTCCCACTATGACACGGGAAACCATGCAGTTTATTACAGTACAAATGAAATACATTATGATGAACTTCACATGGTGGTGAAAGTTCACGGTGATCTTGATGCTCCTTTCCAATAAATATTGAGGGTGTTATTCTGGTGACATGATCATCAATGCTTTGCTGCCCTTTGACAAATACAAATAATAATCACTATTATCCATGATAATGTCATAATGTAGATAGCCTAACCCCACTTAGTTTGATGGAAACATCTCTCTGGTGGGAAAATGTGCAGATTTTTTTGTCGCAGATTGGATGGAAACCTAGCTAGTGATATAATAGGGGACAGGGTGTAGACAAAGACATTAATATGTGGTGTAGTCTAGATACATTTCTGCTCCAGTGGTGGTGGTGAGGGGGACAATACTAGTCAAAGTGGTCAGACTACATAGACCAGATACACCCAGAAAGCAGAATTCTAGACGTAAAAAGTAAAGGTGAAAAATAATGTCTCTTTCAATGCCAATAGGGTTAGGACTACATATTTATACCCTAACCATAATGTGTTACCCTGGATACATTGATACTCTGATACATGTATGAAATGTCTGCTTTTCCAGAAGACCTTAACCTTAAAGTGGGAGGTGAGCTCCTGTTGACGCCGGACAAGTCCACAGTGCCTGACCCCATCACAAGCATCCTATGGAAGCATGGGAAGAACAAGGTGGCAGAGTGGGACAATGATTTTGGTGGTCTGGACATCTATGCTGCCTTCATAAACCGCACAGCCCTGGACCAGACTACTGGAGAGCTGAGAATCAGTGGATTGATGAAAACAGACAGTGGAGTTTATTCTGTGCAGTTTAACAGCAAACTGTTTGACAAGACATATAAACTATCTGTTATCAGTAAGTGTTTCTGTGTGTGTGTACATGTGTGGTCATGTAGAAACAGCAGGTTATGAATTGTCTCACAAGCATTTTCCCAAATTATTCCTGTTTCTTTCCTCTATTTACAGAGGCAGCCCCCAAACCCACAATCACTTCTTCCTGTAACGTCAACAAAACCATCTGCACTCTGACCTGTGAGGGGGACACCACTGATGCTGAACCTGTCACCTACAGCTGGAAAGTGGGAGAGGGGGCGTGGGAGGTCATAGGAAAACAGCTGATTGTCTTTAAGAGCGACACTGGCAAATCAACCAACAGTTACAAGTACGTCTGCAAGCTGAATAACTCTGTAAGTGGGGAAGGGGAAGTCAGCGAGCCAGTTGGAGAGGTGTTTGTCTCAGGTGAGTCGACACTCATAAGCGTGTTACATACTTATGTATTGATATGTTTGTAACACTGCTAGTTTTGTAAGACATTTTGAATGTTGCACTATGTTGAATACCTGATCAACTCCTGTCAAAGTATCAATACAAAATGTGTTTTCATTTCAGAGCCTTCCAATATCGATGCTGTTGTTGTTGTCTTTATCATTGTAGTGCTTGTTACCATCGTCATAACAGGTAAGAACAGTACATCTATAGTAACAGAGCACTGCACATGTACATAGTTCTGAAGCACAGATTGACATAACAGTAGCAACAACAGTGAGCTATACCCCCTGAAGGGGATACCTGTTCTACCTGTATTTACAGTAGTGTTCAGGCTACTGCTACAGACAAGACAGGGGGTTAGATGCACCACCTGCTGTAGGGCACTGTCTTCATAATGTGTCACAAGGAGGCATCAATTTGGACCGTGGCCAGTATGGAATAACCTAATCGGATTCCTTACACTCGTTCTTCCAATGACCGATAGCCACACATCTAAAACAGGGAGCTATTCCTGGGTGCCTTAGCACAGGTTCGTTACCCTTTCCTCTCTGTTTCTTTGTCCTACCTTGGGAATTGAGACCACTGTTAGTGACTTCCACTGTGGCAGCATTAACCACTTGTACATCTGCGGTGTAAACTAAATTAGCTTCCACTCTCAACGCTGCTTGTCCTATTAAATCCCAGTCAGAATGATGGTCCACTACCCCCTCTTTATTTGATTGGAATTTCCATTGGCAGGGAAATGCTGACCAATTTTATCATTTTTTGCGCAATTTTTCCGATATTCGAGAATTGGTAGAATGCTTGTGCGCCTCTTTCAACACCTCTAAACTTCTCTTCCTCTAGCCCCGCTTTACAGGGAGAATCCCTGAATGTCTGTCACCATTTCAATAGTTATTATTCTGAAACCTCTCCCCACGGTGTCCAGGGTGTTCAGATCTTCTTCACTCCCGGCACTAATACACACCTTTTATTAACTATTTTCCAAGGTAGCTCTACCAACTTCCTCTGAGAATAGTTATGGTATTTGTGCCTATTAATTGGTCATGGCACTTAATACCTTGTATTTGAACCAATCCTATAGCGTCTGCAAATGTATTACTGAAGAATACGGATGACCTTATGTCTTATTCCAGTGTTACGCCTCAAATATCACTGTTGTTGATAAAACACATTACCAAAAATATTCACAGTTGTCTTCCTATTTCCACATACTCTGTCATGGTTCCCCCTCCCAATAGGGCATAAACCAACCTCTCTCCTTATTGCTACTGCTAATACACACAAATCAAACAGTATTCGAATATCTTCTTGCTTTTCTTTTAACAATGAATGTGGCTTTCTTTCAGAAATTATAGGCAACCTTCTTATCACCATCCACATTCCCTCCTGTTGTCCTTCTCCATGGACTGCTTCTCTACAAACTGCCGTAGTAGTACACAAGCATTACAATTTATCCATACACACACACTACGGCCACCGCGGCTGGGCTTTCACCCTCCCTTTACGGGTCTAGTAGGGAACCAACTCCACTCGGGACTTACCCTCTACAGGTACCAACCTGCTCCAGCTTACCTTCCGAGAATTACCCTATACTTTATGGTCCTCGCAGGAACCAAACCACTTGGGATATACCCCCTAGGACTTACCCTCTGCAGGTACCAGCCTGCTCGGGCTTACCTTCCGGGACTTACCATATACCATGAATCTATGACCGGTAGTAATACAATGGGACTACTGAATAAGCTCAGGCTTTCTAGGTCCGTATCCTATAATTGGTTCAGCCTACGACTCTCATCTCCCCAACATGTCTGAATGAGTGGTAACAGGTGTAGGAACTGTGCCTACCTTGTTTTTGGTGCCGGCTCCTGTTTCACTGATTCAGAATCTCTAGTTCGACTGTAAATCGTGGTGAATCCTGCTCGCAGCGCCAACTGTTAGGTTCTAAATAAACAGAGTAATAAACTCACGGACGCTAAATAAAGCTCAAACCAAGTTTATTCACCCACTGGGTCTTACAGCTGCGTAAGACAAAGACATGGTTCCACCAGTGGTAGTATATATACCCCAATTTGGGTGACGTCCTCCTTCTCTCTAAACATTACATCTTTATTGCTAGGCAGGAAATTAAGTGATGCGGCCATAAACTGTTCCTTCTCCCTTAATGTGACCTGACATAACCTCGGCCCTCTTCCTCGCTAAACCACATCTCTCCATCCTTATTAGTGCCTGCCACATGTGATTGCCCTTCCTTTACTCAGTACATTCCAAGCTTAATTGCCTCCACCATATACATTCCTCCTACAGATAACCATTAACTTCTGGTGTAGACCCTAGACCCTAGACGTAAAAGGTGTCTACTTTGAAGAATCTTAAATATATGTGTTATTTCATAGTTTTGATGTCTTCACTATTATTCTACAATGTAGAAAATAGTTAAAATAAAGAAAAACCCTTGAATGAGTAGGTGTTCTAAAACTTTTGACCGGTAGTGTATATTTATAAAAAGATATGGAAATGATGCAGACAATTACATTGATGGAAGCTACAATCTATCTGTAATATTAAAGCTGATCTACCCCCTAAAAAATAAAAAAGGCCGTTGGTGGGAAGTCATTATAGATCTACACTGTACGCGCCGTTCCACAAGGGTGGCTATAGCCTAGGGGGTCGGCAACCTTTTTCATCTGGAGTGCCAATTTACAATTGATCCTACCATTTATAAAGTTCTGCATGCCAGTTATGATTTTCATATACGCATTGTAGGCTAACCATGCCCTAAAATCTGCCCAACAACTGAAGAATTATGTAGCTGTCTACTAGACAGAGGCGCTGTCCATTCAGCACCACGCCACTGAGCTCCACTATGCCTACCTGTACCGAGGAGCTGTCCATTCAGCGGTGCTGAATCACAGACGCAGCCTTAGCTCCCTTTAAAAAGGCATGTGTATATTTTGTGATTTTCGTCATTCTTTGAGCTTTTGTCTTCATGTGTCCTTCTCGATTGTAGGCCTAAGTAAGTCTTTTGATGTATGCCTTTTATTTCACTGCATGTGTTAATGCATGTTTATATATTATTTCTTACATTGTTACCCCAGGAGAATTGTTTTTTGTAAAAGCATTTCGCTACACTCACATTAATATCTGCTATCCAAGTGTATGCGACCAATAACATTTGATTTGATGTGTAGGATTTATCTAGCATAGTTTGCATTCGTCGTCAGCTGTTTAATGCGCCGATTGTCTCCTATTTCTGAGAGCATGCATACAGTACCTGCACAAGGCCGACTTCAAATCAATGTGAAAGTAACCGGCGCATTAAACAGCTGACGACGAATGCAAACTATGCTAGATAAATCCTACACATCAAATCAAATCAAATGTTATTGGTCGCATACACTTGGATAGCAGATATTAATGTGAGTGTAGCGAAATGCTTTTACAAAAAACAATTATCCTGGGGTAACATTGTAAGAAATAATAGCTTAAACATGTAAATGTGGGTGAAGTCATACTCAACAGCTGACAGAATGGTTACTACACAGACTTGTACTTTAAGGGGGGTTATTTCTCACTCTGTTAAACCAACACATAAGATACACAACCATGGATAAACTTGGAAAATAAAATATACATTTTTTTACTCCTCAGGAATGTTGGTGTGGAAGAAAAGGACTGGTAGGATGATTATCTGTCTCTTCCTGTCTCAATTCTTCATACTCACTGCTTTACAATAAAATCATTTACATTTGGATTCCAGTACTAACAAAGAACCATTTGAATGAAACTGTTAATAAGGTCTTACATTCTTGTGTTTCTTTTTCCTCTCAGGATATCCCCTAGACACCTGGATCGACTTTTGGAGGAGGTTTTGTGGTGGAATGTGTGGTAAGTTTTACCCTAACTTGACTCTGATTCATATTCAACCTGCTAACGGGGTCCCCAAAGTAATACAAACACAACATTATTCATGTACTGCACTATATACACATACACTGCCTTCGTAAAGTATTCAGAACCCTTTACTTTTTTACATTTTGTTACGTTTAGTCTTATTCTAAAATGGATTAAATGAAAAAATATGTATCTACACACACACAATAGCCCATAATGACAAAGCAAAAACAGGCTTTTAGATTTATTTGCAAATGTATTCAAAATAAAAAAAACAGAAATACCTTATTTACATAAGTATTCAGACCCTTTGCTATACGACTCGAAATTGAGCTCAGATGCATCCTGTTTCCATTGATCATCCTTGAGATGTTTCAACAACTTGATTGGAGTCCACCTGTGATAAATTCAATTGATTGGACATGATTTGGAAAGGCACACACCTGTCTATACAAGGTCTCACAGTTGCATGTGAGACCTAATATAGGTGCTTACTTTTATTTTTAATACATTTGCAAAAATTCTAAAAACCTGTTTTTGCTTTGTCATTATGGGGTATTGTGTGTAGATTGATGAGGAAAAAAAGCAATTTAATCAATTTTAGAATAAGATTGTAACGCTACAAAATGTGGAAAAAGTCAAGGGGTCTGAATACTTTCCGAATGCACTGCACACATGCGTCCTGACAGCACAGGACAGAAAACCTGTTTTAATCAAATTAACAGGGCTGTTAACTGTGTCCATGGCAACCCCAGAGAGAACCCCTGAAGCCCCACAGTTGGCGACCTGAACATCCAATACAGTGTGATAAACAGTATCCGGGGCAACAGAATTCTGACTGTGGACTGTTTCTCACAGTGTACGGGATATTCAGGTCGCCAACCGTGGAGCTTCAGGGGATCTCTCTGGGGTTGCTATGGATACGGTTAACAGCACTGTAGGGGAAAGATCTTCTAGAGATTACTCAAACAAACTAGAAAAATTATTTAAAAGAAAAGGCTCACAGTGCCTCTCTGAAGATGATGTGGGCCATGAAACCACGGAAAGCCATTCATTTCCAATGAAATAGAAGTGTGCAGGGGACAGTTGGTAGTATGGACGACAGTCGTGTACAGGGCGCTGCCAGTCATCAAAAGCTGAACTTTATGCAAATACTTCCCACCATCACAACACAAGTCAATAAAATCAGTTAGTCGCCAACTCTGGGGGTTTCCACCAGGTGTTTCCAGCGTTGGGTATGTTACATGTAATCAGTTACTCCCTAACTCTGGGGGTTTCCACCAGGTGTTTCCAGCGTTGGGTATGTTACATGTAATCAGTTACTCCCTAACTCTGGGGGTTTCCACCAGGTGTTTCCAGCGTTGGGTATGTTACATGTAATCAGTTACTCCCTAACTCTGGGGGTTTCCACCAGGTGTTTCCAGCGTTGGGTATGTTACATGTAATCAGTTACTCCCTAACTCTGGGGGTTTCCACCAGGTGTTTCCAGCGTTGGGTATGTTACATGTAATCAGTTACTCCCTAACTCTGGGGGTTTCCACCAGGTGTTTCCAGCGTTGGGTATGTTACATGTAATCAGTTACTCCCTAACTCTGGGGGTTTCCACCAGGTGCTTCCATTGGGAATAGCAGAGTAGCTCAAGAACAAACATTTATAGTAGGCAAAAATGATTCCAATCCCAATTAAAATGCAACCGTATTTTAGAGTATTGGATGGCATGGCTCGGAAAGCAGCTGCCAGCATGGTGCCTTTTCTTTCACTTTTAGAATGCAGAGAACAGAGAGTGCCAGTTTGTTTTGCCGGTCAGCAGTTTAGGCTGTTCGCCGATTGCTTTGAATCTGATGTCAGGATTTGAACTTGGCCTTGTATGCCTTGTTGTAATCTGATAGCCAGGGAACTGGGAGGTGGGCGAGCCCTCCTTTAAAAAAATGTGTTTGTGTGCTCTCCTGTGTCGTTGAAGACACTATAATGACTTCCCACCAACATTGTCTCGTGCTCTTCCCACTTTCTACAAAGACCATTGGTCGGATTAAAACCAAATTATGATAAATGTACTATATTACGTATTGGATCTCTAAAACATACAACTTTAGCATTACTGTGTAGTTTACCAATAAAATGGTCTGACTGGGATGTGGACATACTCAGTATACATATCCAGAAAGAAAGAAATGATCTCACTCCAAAACATTTTAATAGAAAGATATCAAAAATAGATAAGATCTTGCGACCATGGAAAGGAAAATACCTGTCTATTTGTGGCAAAATCACCCTGATTAACTCTTTAAACATATTCCAGTTTACCTATTTGCTTATGGTCTTGTCTACACCTAGCGACTTGTTTTTAAATTATATGAGCAAAAAATATTACATTTTATTTGGAATGGCAAGCCAGACAAAATTAAAAGGGCCTAGAAATGATAAAATATTAACCTGATATGGATAGGGGGCAGTATTTTCACGGCCGGATGAAAAAACGTACCCGATTTAAACTGGTTACTACTCTTGCCCAGAAATGAGAATATGCATATTATTAGTAGATTTGGATAGAAAACACTCTGAAGTTTGTAAAACTGTTTGAATGGTGTCTGTGAGTATAACATAACTCATATGGCAGGCAAAAACCTGAGAAAAAGTCAACCAGGAAGTGTAGGATCTGACAAATGTAGTTCTTCTTTCTAGTCCCTTTCGAAACTACAGTATCTGTGCTGTTACGTTGCACTTTCTAAGGCTTCCATTAGCTGTCAACAGCCTTCAGAAAGTTGTTTCAGCATTCTCCTGTCACTGGGCAGATAATAGGAGCTCAGTTACTGAGTGGCCTGCCTGGCAACAAAGGGATTGGATATGCGCGGTCATGCGAGCACGCTGTTCCTTCTTTTTCTCCTTGAATGAATACGCTATTGTCCGGTTGGAATATTATCGCAATTTTACGTTAAAAATACCATAAAGATTGATTTTAAACAGCGTTTGGAATGTTTCTAAGAATGGTAATGGAACATTTTGACTTTTTGCGTCTCGAATTACGCTCGCGCATCATGCTTTTGGATAGTGACCTGAACGCATGAACAAAACGGAGGTATTTGGAGATAAATATGGATTATTTTGAACAAAAACAACATTTCTTGTGTAAGTAGCAGTCCTGGGAGTGCATTCTGATGAAAATCAGCAAAGGTAAGAATATTTCTAACACTAATTCTGAGTTTAGGTTGCCCCGAACTTGGCGGGTGTCTGTATAGCTCGCTGTAATGGCGAGCTATGTACTCAGAATATTGAAAAATGTGCTTTCTCCGTAAAGCTATTTTAAAATATGACACAGCGGTTGCATCCAGGAGTAGTCTATAATTCTTTAAATAATTGTTATATATTTTGTCAACGTTTATGATGAGTATTTTTGTAAATTGATGTGCATATTCACCGGTGGTTTTCGTGGGAATACATTTTCTGAGCATCACGCGCCAATGTAAAATGCTGTTTTGGGGTATAAATATGAACTTTATTGAACAAAACATACATGTATTGTGTAACATAATGTCCTAGGAGTGTCATCTGATGAAGATCGTCAAAGGTTAGTGCTTCATTTAGCTGTGTTTTGGGTTTTATTGACACATGTCCTTGCTTGGAAAATGGCTGTGTGATTATTTTTGTCTATGTACTCTCCTAACATAATCTAATGTTTTCCTTTCGCTGTAAAGCCTTTTTGAAATCGGACAATGTGGTTACATCAAGGAGAAGTGTATCTTTAAAATGGTGTAAAATAGTTGTATGTTTGAGAAAGTTGAATTATGACATTTTGTTGTTTTTGAATTTGCCACCCTGATATTTCACTGGCTGTGTCCCGCAGGTTGGACGCTAGCGTCCCACGTAGCCCTGAGAAGTTAACAGACAGATTATTTAACTTAATCACAATTCCAGTGGGTCAGAAGTTTAACTGTTGACTGTGCCTTTAAACAGCTTGAAAATTCCAGAAAAGTATGTCATGGCTTTAGAAGCTTGTTATTGGCTAATTGACATAATTTGAGTCAATTGGAGGTGTACCTGTGGATGTATTTCAAGGCCTACCTTCAAACTCAGTGCCTCTTTGCATGACATCATGGAAAAATCAAAAGAAATCAGCCAAGACCCCAGAAAAAGAATTGTAGACCTCGACAAGTCTGGTTCATCCTTGGGAGCAATTTCCAAATGCCTGAAGGTACCACGTCCATCTGTAAAAACAATAGTATGCAAGTATAAACACCATGGGACCACACAGCCATCATACCGCTCAGGAAGAAGACAAATCAATCCCAGAACAACAGCAAAGGACCTTGTGAAGATGCTGGAGGAAACAGGTACGAAATATCTATATCCACAGTAAAACGAGTCCTATATCGACATAACCTGAAAGGCCACTCAGCAAGGAAGAAGCCACTGCTTCAAAACCGCCATAAAAAAAAGCCAGACTACGGTTTGCAACTGCACGTGGGGACAAAGATCATGCTTTTTGGAGATGTGTCCTCTGGTCTGATGAAACAAAAATGTAACTGTTTGGCCATAATGTACATCGTTATGTTTGGAGGAAAAAGGGGGAGGCTTCCAAGCCGAAGCATCCCAACCGTGAAGCACGGGGGTAGCGGCATCATGTTGTGGGGGTACTTTGCTGCAGGAGGGACTGGTGCACTTCACAAAATAGATGGCCTCATGAGGAAAGGAAAATTATGTCGGTATAATGAAGCAACATCTCAAGACATCAGTCAGGAAGCTTGGTCGCAAAGGGGTCTTCCAAATGGACAATGAGCCCAAGCATACTTCCAAAGTTGTGGCAAAATGGCTTAACCTCTCTAGGGTATGTGGGACGCTAGTGTCCCACTCGCCAACATCCAGTGAAATTGCAGAGCGCCATATTCAAAAACAGAAATACTAATTACAAAAATTCATAAAAGATACAACTGTTATACATCAGTTTAAAGATTAACTTCTTGTTAATCCAACCCTGGTGTCAGATTTCAAAAAGGCTTTACGGCGAAAGCATACCATGTGATTATCTGAGAACAGCGCCCAGCAGACACATCATTACAAACAGTAACCAGTAGAAGAGTTACACAATTCAGAAATAGTGATAAAATGAATCACTTACCTTTGATGATCTTCATATCGGTGCACTCACAAGACTCCCATTTACTCAATAAATGTTTGTTTTGTTCAATAAAGTCCCTGTTTATATCCAAAAACATTTTATTTGTGCGTTTTGTTCAGTAATCCATAGGCTCAAACGCAGTCACAACAGGCAGACGAATCCGTAAAGTTCGTAGAAACATGTCAAACGATTTTTATAATCAATCCTCAGGTTGTTTTTAGCCTAAATAATTGATCATATTTCAACCGGACAATAACGTCGTCGATGTAAAAGGTAAACAAGAAAGGCGCGCTCTCGGTCTCGCACATGAAAAAATCTCTATGCCATTGCGGTGTCCACTCATTCAGACTGGTCTTACTCCCTCATTTTTCAGAATACAGGCCTGAAACAATTTCTAAAGATTGTTGACATCTAGTGGAAGGCATAGGAAGTGCAATTTGAGTCCTAAGTCAATGGATACTGTAAAGGCATTCAATAGAAAACTACAAAAATTATACTGATACTACTACTTCCTGGATGGCTTTTTCTCAGGTTTTGGCCTGCCAAATCAGTTCTGTTATACTCACTGATATTATTTTAACAGTTTTGGAAACGGTGGAGTGTTTTCTATCCAAATCTACCAATTATATGCATATCCTAGCTTCTGGACCTGAGTAGCAGGCAGTTTAGTTTGGGCACGCTTTTCATCCAAAATTCCGAATGCTTCCCCCTACCCTAGTGAGGTTAAAGACAACAAAGTCAAGGTATTGGAATAGCCATCACAAATCCCTGACCTCAATCCCATAGAAAATTTGTGGGCAGAACTGAAAAAGCGTGTGCGAGCAAGGAGGCCTACAAACCTGACTCTGTTACACCAGCTCTGTCAGGAGGAACGGGCCAAAATGTACACAACTTATTGTGGGAAGCTAGTGGAAGGCTACCCGAAATGTTTGACCCAAATTAAACAATTTAATAACACAATAACTAACCAAAACAGCAATAGACAAGGCATATTGACATTAGGGAGAGGCATGTGTAGCCGAGTGATCAAAGGGTCCAATGAGTAGCAATAGATGAGTCAGGAAGCCGATTCAGTAGTCGCTACCACGCTAGGTGAGCTGGAGACACGGCCATTCAGATAGCTAGCGGGCCGGGGCTAGCAGATGGGCCTCCGGCGAAGTCGCAACGGAAAAGCCTGTTGAAACCACCTCGGAAGATTACGTCGGCAGACCAGTCGTGATGGATTGGCGGGGCTCCGTGTCGGCAGTAAAGGGTCCAGGCCAATTGGCAGGAGGGGTATTGTAGCCCAAGAATTGGCTGGTGGACCTCTTCGGCTAGCGGGGAGATGGGCCTTGCTCGAGGTTAGCTCAAGGCTAACTGGTGCTTGCTTCGGGACAGAGACGTTAGCCAGGAGTAGCCACTCTGATTGCAGCTAGCGAGCTGCGATGATCCGGGGTAAAGGTTCAGAGTTTGCGGTAGGAATCCGGAGATGTGGTAGAGAAAAAGCAGCACGATATGCTCTGGATTAATATCGCGCTGTGTAGACTGGCAGGTATTGACTGAGCTGAGGCTGGCTGGTGTCTGAGTTAAGGCTGAAGACTGCTAGCAGTGGCTAACTGACTACTAGCTAGTAAGCTGGCTAGCTGCTGAAGGGGGTTCCGGTTCTAAAGTATAAAAATAGCAGATCCGTACCACATTGGGTGAGGCGGGTTGCAGGAGAGTATATTCAGTCCGTAGATGGAAAGTGAGATTAAGATGTATACGAAGGGGGGAAAAACCAAGCAAAAAACAATATTTACACGGGACAGGACGGGGCAAGACAAAACACACGTCTGACTGCTACGCCATCTTGGAATCAGCTGTAACGCATATAATTAACTGGCTTGTATGCAAAGCAGTAATTGTTTCAAAACATCTCCTGCATGTCACTGATATGTCATGAAACAGTGTTGTTTGATGAAGGCATTGTCTGTATTGTTTTTTTTTGGCCTTTTCCCCCACTATTGTCCCAGCCATATTTAAATCTTTATTTATTTGACCTTTATTTAACTAGGCAAGTCGGTTAAGAACAAATTCTTATTTTCAATGACAGCCTAGGAACAGTGGGTTAACTGCCTTGTTCAGGGGCAGAATGACAGATTTATACCTTGTCAGTTCAGGGATTTGAACTTGCAACCTTTCGGTTACTAGCCCAACACTCAAACCATTTTTCAAATGGCCACGTTTTGTTTCTAAATGTCTGCGCAAGAGTGAAGGTTTCATCCAGTTGTGAGATAGTACTTTTGCACATATAACACACTGTGAATGAGGAAAGGCACTACTCCCAAAATAAGTGAACCCCAAGTCAATGTAGTTCTCATCATATTTGAGCCTCTTCGATGGTCCAACATCCCTGTCTGTTGTTCGGTGCTTTCCCGGGTAAGGGGGCAGTAGCTCTTTGGCTGCATCAGATTCACAATTGTCAGTGTCCATGCTAGCTGGGCTAACAACAAATGTAGAATTACTAATGCTAGCATTGGATGTGCTCATGGAAGCAGAACAACTTGTCATCGACAGAAGCAGGTGTATTACTGCTGGTAGTAGCAGTACTACCAGTAGAGCTGGTATGTGTATCAATTGACGCTGGCCTTTTTTTTAAAACCATTTACACATTTTTGAGTAAACGGAATGAGCAGCAGCTACGTTTGGCTACATGCGGACCGTTAGTGGATTTCCCACGAGAGAAAAACCTCACCCAAATGTATAGCCCCGTTGGAAAATATAAATGGACTGTGAATCACATTTTTATTTGGCGTACCCCCGACGGCATTGCGCGTACCCCTGGGGCTTTGGGAATACCTGGTGTAGAGGATCATTGTACCATCTAAACCGCTGTGAACTATATTTTCCATACCCAAAAATATAGTATATTCAGCTGGTGTGTGAAGCTGGTGTACAAAACTGAAATGGGAAGCATATAAATAGCACACATAGAACAAATCTACAGCTTCTTGAACTTGCTTTCAATGGGAATGACAGATCTATAACTCACGTTTCTATGTGAATTTGTTTGGGTTGCCCAAAAAGTTACATATTGCAGATTTAAGCAGTGTGTTTTTGATGCAGTAGGAGAGAAGCTGTAATTGATGTTGTCCTTCTGTGTGTGTTTTTGAGGAGGTTACTGTTCCCCTAATGGCATCACCAGAAATTAGTTTTAATTGAACTAGAGACCTTTACTCACAGAGCAGTAAATCCCACCACCCAGAACATTTCCAATTTGCCATAACCTTACGCAAAATTAAAGGGCATATACATAAATTAACTTCAAGGAACCTTCTCTACTCTTTTTGCTGCGAACAAATGTTGATGTCTGAGAAACACTGGTGGTTCAGCAGCGGCTGTAGTATATTGTTTACCCTCTCTGTGTGTTTCCTCAGGGCGCGACGGTGAGCCTAAAAGGGACGGCGGTGGCGGGACAGGGGCCGGCGGCGGACCGGCGGCGATTGCGGAGGCAGCGGAGGCGGCAGCAGCAATTGCGGCGAAGGCGGCGATGGTGGCGATTGCGGAGGCAGCGATGGTGGCGATGGCGGCGGCGATGGCGGCGATTGCGAAGGCGGAGATTGCTGAGGCGGCGAATGAGGAGGCGGCGAATGCGGAGGCGGCGAATGCGGAGGCGACGATTGCGGAGGCAGCGATTGCGGAGGCGGCGATTGCAGCGGAGGCGGCAATTGCAAAGGCGGCGGAGGCGGCATTTGTGAAAGCGGCGGCGGACTGGGAGACGGCGGCGATTCTGAAAGGGCCAGCGGCGGAGGCCCGGGGGCCGACCTGAACACAGCTGAAAAAGGAGAGGGAAATGGAGGTGCGGGAATTTCACTAACTCCCTCTCAAGGCACCTGCCTCAAGAAACATTTCAAAGGGAGAGATACAGAATCCTTGGTAAAGTCATCAGACAACTGGATGGTGGACATTCCATCAGTCCTGAAAAAAATAAACATGTACTTTGTTTTCACTATGTTATATCCAAAAAATAGTTTATCTTAGTCGAGTTTACAGCATTTTGGGCAGGAAGCCTTGATAAAACCATACGTATCCAGAATTATACTTCAGACACATCAGAAGATACAGTTTCCCAGTAAGTGGAATAGACACCTTCTGAAGTAAACAATTCCGGAGCCACTTTCCAGTAATCTTATCATTTTGACCTGTTGCATTGATTTAGTGACAATATAAAACCTGCTGTTTAACAAATCTAGGACCTTCAAAAGTTGGTGCCGTCTTATCAGCTTAATATTCAATACTAAAACGTTTGCTTCAATCTCAGACACTGTTCCACGTAATGGAAACCAATTGTGGTTTTACCTTCTTGCTTAAATCACTGGTGTTACCCAAACTATAAAATTGAGTAATAATAATTAGAAATTGTCAAAAACATTTCCCATTCAACTATTCATACCTCTGCTCCAAATATCCCACATGCATCCCTTACAGCCCTCTCGAGCCCAGCGGCACTACTCTCTTTCACCCGTCAACTAAAACATTGAATTATTAGTCTATTCAAATACCACTAACATATTACCATCCACATACTGAAAACAATCATGAAATTGGAAGTTATCAATTGTGATCATGTTCACAGTTCTATCGCAATTGCCGATCAGCTGTTTTTAGAATGCATTAGATTTAGGTAACAATCCGTCAGATTAGGCTACATGTAACAAAACAAACAATGTCTGTTGTTGACAAGCATATATTCAGTTCATATCCATATTATTAATATTTGATTCAGTGATTGAAATTACGACACCGTTCTCAGTAGCCTATTCTAGCAGGCTATTAGGCAACACAAAAATGTATTCCTCTCAATCGCCTTGCTATTCATGTTGAAGTATTTCAATTTGAACTGAGCAAGGCGCTAAATCGTTCAGTTTACATCTTATAACAAACACTAGCTGCTGTATCTAGCTAAGAAAACCATGTCAATATTTGAATTACAATCTGAAACACAGATTTGCGTCAATAATAGCTGCACTACATAGGGTAGTGCGAACGGCCCAGTACATCACTGGGGCCAAGCTTCCTGCCATCCAGGACCTCTATACCAGGCGGTGTAAGAGGAAGGCCCTACAAATTGTCAAAGACTCCAGCCACCCTAGTCATAGACTATTCTCTCTGCTACTGCACAGCAAGCGGTACCGGAGAGCCAAGTCTAGGTTCAAGAGGCTTCTAAACAGCTTCTACCCCCAAGCCATAAGACTCCTGAACACCTAGTCAAATGGCTACCCAGACTATTTCCAGTGCCCCCCAATGCTATTGAAATGACGAGTAAATCCCACAAATAAACCAATTTGGCTTTTTACGTCATTCCAAGTTACGTCGATATTCCAGCTTAATTCGCTTTAACTTTATAGAAAAAGGGTTTATTCGATAAATATGGAAACTCCCCTCTTGCTGCGAAAAAGAGAGTGAAAAATAATAATAATAGGAATTTTCAGGCCTTATGGTCCCAGCACACCAGGACAGTCGTGAAGAGGGCACGACAAAACCTATTCCCACTCAGGAGACTGAAAATATTTGGCATTGGTCCTCAGATCCTCAAAAGGTTTTTCAGCTGCACCATCGAGAGCATCCTGACTGGTTGCTTCACTGCTTGGCATGGCAACTGCTCGGCCTCCGACCGCAAGGCACTACATAGGGTAGTGCGAACGGCCCAGTACATCACTGGGGCCAAGCTTCCTGCCATCCAGGACCTCTATACCAGGCGGTGTAAGAGGAAGGCCCTACAAATTGTCAAAGACTCCAGCCACCCTAGTCATAGACTATTCTCTCTGCTACTGCACAGCAAGCGGTACCGGAGAGCCAAGTCTAGGTTCAAGAGGCTTCTAAACAGCTTCTACCCCCAAGCCATAAGACTCCTGAACACCTAGTCAAATGGCTACCCAGACTATTTCCAGTGCCCCCCACCCCCTCTTTACACCACTGCTACTCTCTGTTGTCATCTATGCATAGTCACTTTAAAAACTCTACCTACATGTATATACTACCTCAACTAACCGGTGACCCTGCACATTATCTCTGTATTGGTACCCCCCTGTATATAGTCTCGCTATTGTTATTTTACTGCTGCTCTTTAATCTCTTATTCGTATTTTTTTGAAACTGCACTGTTGGTTAGGGGCTCGTAAGTAAGCATTTCACTGTAGCTAACTGTTGTATTTGGCCCATGTGACTAATAAAATGTGATTTAATTGATTATGAGCAGTTTTTTTATGTATTCCCAGGATGGAGAAAATCCCATAAGCGTTTATAGTTTTATTGGTTAGAGGTAAGTCAAGTCCGATACCTTTAACAAAAGTGGATATATGCCAATCTTTTCTGAGAATATTTCCCAGACCTTTTTAGACAGTCATACAATGCAAAACGTTATCTTCACAGAATCCATATATAACGTTATAAATCTTAGCTACTCACATCAACCAATCCATGTGCGTTTTCAATGACTCTCAGCTGCTACAAAGTTTCAGCTTTGCAACCATACTTCCCCAGAACCCAAAGACTTTTGGTTTGCCGGACGCTGCCCGGCGGGTCATGGAAATACTGTGCCACACGAATCCTCAACACCCTATTTAGCCTCCCAGAAACGATAGACTTGCCGCTAATTCCCATACACGTAAAATAACATCCTGTGATATTGCTAGTCGTCCCAGACTATGATGGGCCGTGGAGGACAGAACCCCAAGATAATGTTATATATTGAAACTTATTATCCAAATTTCAATCAGTTTATTATGCACATTTCAGATTAACACTTATGTCCACACTCACACAGCTCTGATATCACATTTACACAGTACTATCCCCAAACACACTTAATCAATATTTTTATAACCTGCAGGAATATTTTCATCTTTCAATAAGAGAGAAAGGGGAAAAAAATAATACATATATATATTTTTTATAACACGTGCATCTACTTCTCAGTAGGTTATACCATGTCACTGCATATAAAACCTATTCTCCATATTTCTAGGGTTCTGTCACGTCCTGACCGACCAAGGCGCAGCGGGTTGAGTGCTCATCTTTAACTTTTATTTAACACTTAAACAAAAACAAGAAACCGAACGACAGCTAGACTGTTTTGCAGGCTACACGCAGCAATGCAAAAACAACTTCCCACAAAAGACAGGTGGAAAAACAGGCGTGGGAGGTCATAGGAAAATAGCTGATTGTCTCCAAGAACGACACTGGCAAATCAACCAACAGTTACAAGTACATCTGCAAGCTGAAGAACGCTGTTAAGTCAGTGAGCCAGTTGGAGAGGTGTTTGGTCCAGGTGAGTGGACACTCATAAGTGTGTTACAGTCTTATGTATTGATATGTCAGTAACACTGCTAGTGTTGTAGTGCAGCATTCAAAATGTCCTATGTTTAATACCTGAAACGCCTGTCAAAGGAGCAATACAACATGTGTTTTCATTTCAGAGCCTTCTGAAATTGTTGTTGGTGTTGTTGGTGTTGTTGTTGGTGTTATCATTGTAGCGCTTGTTGCTGTCATAACAGGTAAGAACAGCACATCTCTAGTAACAGAGCACTGGACATGTACATAGTTCTGAAGCACAGATTGACATAACAGTAGCAACAACAGTGAGCTATACCCCCTGAAGGGGATACCTGTTCTACCTGTATTTACAGTACTGTTCAGATGTGCAGGTACTGTATGCAGGTTGTTAATTGGTGCTCTCAGAAAACATCTGTTCTTATTGCAGCTTAAGCATGTAATTGTCGGTGAAGTCCTACTCAATAGCTGATAGAATGGTTAATGCAGACTTGTACTTTAAGAAGTTGTCAAATATTTGTATTTTTACTCCCCAGTTTGGTTGGTGTGGAAGAAAATTAAAGGTAGGATGATTCTCTGGCTCCTCCTGGTTCAACTCTTCATACTCACTGCTTCACCAAAATGTTAGACAATGTGCATTTAATTTCATTGGAAGGGTCTTAATAATGTATTAATGTATGCACACTCCAACACTCAGGCATAATTTACAAATGCAGTATTTGTGTTTAGTGAATCCGCCAGATGAGAGGCAGTAGGGATGACAATGCATTATATTGATTGATGTGTGCATTGGACCATATTGATGTCATGCCTGAGCATTCTAAATGTAACAAGTACTTTTAGGTGTCGTGGAAAATGTATGGAGTAAAAAGTACATCATTTTCTTTAGGAATGTAGTGAAGTAAAAGTAAAAAATATATAAATAGTAAAGTACAGATACCCCCCCCAAATTAAGAGAAGAATGAAGAAAATAAATAGAAAAAGGGATGTGTGTGTGAGAGTGTGCGAGGGCACAGTAGCAATCTCATCATAACCTTATGCAAACTTAAAGGGGAAAATACAGTTGAAGTCGGAAGGTTACATACACCTTAGCCAAATACATTTAAACTCAGTGTTTCACAATTCCTGACATTTAATCCTAGTAAAAATTCCCTGTTTTAGGTCAGTTAGGATCGTCACTTTATATTAAGAATGTGAAATGTCAGAATAATAGTAGAGAGAATTATTTCTTTCAGCTTTTATTTCTTTCATCACATTCCCAGTGGGTCAGAAGTTTACATACACTCAATTAGTATTTGGTAGCATTGCCTTTAAATTGTTTAACTTGGGTCAAACATTTCGGGTAGCCTTCCACAAGCTTCCCACAATAAGTTGGGTGAATGTTGGCCCATTCCTCTTGACAGAGCTGGTGTAATTGAGTCAGGTTGCTCGCACACGCTTTTGCTCGCACACGCTTTTTCAGTTCTGCACACAACTTTTCTATAGGATTGGGGTGAGGGCTTTGTGATGGCCACTCCAATACCTTGACTTTGTTGTCCTTAAGCCATTTTGCCACAACTTTGGAAAT
Source organism: Salmo trutta (assembly GCF_901001165.1). Taxonomy (NCBI): domain Eukaryota; kingdom Metazoa; phylum Chordata; class Actinopteri; order Salmoniformes; family Salmonidae; genus Salmo; species Salmo trutta. The sequence goes on along the minus strand of NC_042995.1, from coordinate 6,572,775 downwards.
ATGCTTGGGTTCATTGTCCATTTGGAAGACCCATTTGCGACCAAGCTTTAACTTCCTGACTGATGCCTTGAGATGTTGCTTCAATATATCCACATAATTTTCCTTCCTCATGATGCCATCTATTTTGTGAAGTGCACCAGTCCCTCCTGCAGTAAAGCACCCCCACAACATGATGCTGCCACCCCCGTGCTTCATGGGGTGTTCTTCGGGCTTGCAAGCCTCCCCCTTTTTCCTACAAACATAACAATGGTCATTATGGCCAAACAGTTTTATTTTGTTTCATCAGACCAGAGGACATTTCTCCAAAAAGTACGATCTTTGTCCCCATGTGCAGTTGCAAACCGTAGTCTGGCTTTTCTATGGCGGTTTTGGAGCAGTGGCTTCCTCCTTGCTGAGCGGCTTTTCAGGTTATGTCGATATAGGACTCGTTTCACTGTGGATATAGATACTTTGTACCTGTTTCCTCCAGCATCTTCACAAGGTCCTTTGCTGTTGTTCTGGGATTGATTTGCACTTTTCGCACCAAAGTACGTTCATCTCTAGGAGACAGAACGCGTCTCCTTCCTGAGCGGTATTACAGCTGCGTGGTCCCATGGTGTTTATACTTGCTTACTATTGTTTGTACAGATGAACGTGGTACCTTCAGGTGTTTGGAAATTGCTCCCATGGATGAACCAGACTTGGGGAGGTCTACAATTTTTTTCTGAGGTCTTGGCTGATTTCTTTTGATTTTCCCATGATGCCAAGCAAAGAGGCACTGAGTTTGAAGGTAGGCCTTGAAATACATCCACAGGTCTTTTTTATTTGTTATTTCACCTTTATTTAACCAGGTAGGCTAGTTGAGAGCAAGTTCTCATTTACAACTGCGACTTGGCCAAGATAAAGATAAGCAGTGTGACACAAACAACAACACAGAGTAACACATGGAGTAAACAAGCGTACAGTCAATAACACAATAGGAAAAAAATTAAGTCTATATACAGTGTGTGCAAATGGCTTGAGGAGGTAAGGCAATAAATAAGCCATAGTCGCGAAGTCATTACAATTTATTAAATAAACACTGGAGTGATAGATGTGCAGATGATGATGTGCAAGTAGAAATACTGGTGTGCTAAAGAGCAGAAAAGTAAATAAGAACAATATGGGGATGAGGTAGGTAGATTGGATGGGCTATTTACAGATGGGCTATGTACAGCTGCAGCGATCGGTTAGCTGCTCAGATAGCTGATGTTTAAAGTTAGTGAGGGAAATATAAGTCTCCAGCTTCAGCGATTTTTGCAATTCGTTCCAGTCATTGGCAGCAGAGAACTGGAAGGAAAGGCGGCCAATGGGGGTGTTGGCTTTGGGGATGAACAGTGAGATATACCTGCTGGAGCGCCTGCTACGGGTGGGTGTTGTAATGGTGACCAGTGAGCTGAGATAAGGCAGAGCTTTACTTAGCAAAGACTTATAGATGACCTGGAGCCAGTGGGTCTGGCGACGAATATGTAGCGAAGGCCAGCCGACTAGAGCATGCAGGTCGCAGTGGTGAGTGGTATATGGGGCTTTGGTGACAAAACGGATGGCACTGCATCCAGTTTGCTGAGTAGAGTGTTGTAGGCTATTTTGTAAATGACATCGCCGAAGTCGAGGATTGGTAGGATAGTCAGCTTTACGAGGGTATGTTTGGCGGCGTGAGTGAAGGAGGCTTTGTTGCGAAATAGGAAGCTGATTCTAGATTTAATTTTGGATTGGAGATGTTTAATATGAGTCTGGAAGGAGAATTTACAGTCTAGCCAGACACCTAGGTATTTGTAGTTGTCCACATATTCTCCGTCAGAACCGTCCAGAGTTGTGATGCTAGTCGGGCAGGCGGGTGCGGGCAGCGAACGTGCATTTAGTTTTACTAGCGTGTAAGAGCAGTTGGAGACCAGGGAAGGAGTGTTGTATGGCATTGAAGCTCATTTGGAGGTTGTTAACACAGTGTCCAAAGAAGGGCCAGATGTATACAGCATGGTGTCGTCTGCATCGTCTGCGTAGAGGTGGAGCAAGAGCGACATCGTTGATATACAGAGAAAAGAGTCTGCCCGAGAAGGCGCACTGGAGAGAGAGTGCGAGAGGCAGGCACATGCTCACCACAATAAGCACAGGGAGTTGGCTCAGGTCTCACCCCTGGCCCAGCCAAACTACCCGTGTGCCCCCCAAAAATACTTTTTTGGGGCTGCCTCTCGTTCTTCCCCGGTAGGCTCCGATATCTCTCTATTACCTGGCCCCAAGTCCAGTCTCTCCTTTCCGTCCACTCACTATGTGACCAGGTGTCCATTTCTGCCTGGGCACGCCGCTTGATCCAATCATGGTGGGTAGTTCTGTAACACGGGTCGTCTAAAGGGGACCAAGGCGCAGCGTGTAGAGTGCTCATAATTACTTTAATGATGACACTTAAACAGAAACCAACAAAACGACAGCCAACAGTTCTGTCAGGTACTACTTACAAAACGGAAAACAACTACCCACACCAACACAGGAAAAACAGGCTGCCTAAGGATGGCTTCCAATCAGAGACAACGATAGACAGCTGCCTCTGATTGGAAACCATACACGACCAACACATAGAAAACAAAAACATAGAATGCCCACCCACCTATCACACCCTGACCTAACTAAACAGAGAAAACACAGCTCTCCTAGGTCAGAGCGTGACAGAGAGAGCTGTGTTGTATTACTAAGAGAGAGCTCTGCAGCACTGAGATGTTTTATTACTAAGAGAGAGCTCTGCAGTACTGAGATGTTGTATTACTAAGAGAGAGCTCTGCAGTACTGAGATGTTTTATTACTAAGAGAGAGCTCTGCAGTACTGAGATGTTGTATTACTAAGAGAGAGCTCTGCAGTACTGAGATGTTGTATTACTAAGAGAGAGCTCTGCAGTACTGAGATGTTTTATTACTAAGAGAGAGCTCTGCAGTACTGAGATGTTGTATTACTAAGAGAGAGCTCTGCAGTACTATGTTTAATAACTAACAACAATGGTGCATGTGTATTTTTTATTTTATGCATTAAAATGTTATTTTGACACAGTGTTTGTCTTCATCAAATTACCCTCTGGTATATATCTGTTTTCATAATAGAATTTTGTCACCTGAATTTTGGAACTTTTTTTGAGAATATATCTATATCAATTTGTGATGGACCAATTATGGACCATAGTAAGGGGTAACACTAGTTACCACCAGATTGGTCAGAACATTTGTTGGGCAAGACCACTAACCTGCTATATCCCAGGTTTTAGTTATGTTACTGGTATGTCTCATGTAATTCTGTTACAGAAGATGTTTTGAATTAAGACCAGCTCACACTAATTTATTTTGGGACTGGACCAATACTGTTCTAAAATGGAGTCCTGGCACATGCAAAAACCTGTACTTGAATTGATGTGTTGATGACTGAAGGCTTGTGTTATCCATGTACACATCTGAACACCAATTCTGTTTCAGCACTTTGTCTTAAGAATGTATGTTTTTCCAAACTTGATTGGTGAAAGCAATACAGAGGAAGGTCCATATAGGGCTGGGTTCAGACATCACCAACATGCATATCCCTATCTGAACCCTTCAGATCTGTGAATACTGAGCTGGGGAAAGAGATTAGTTAAAACTAGACTTAGATCAGTCTCGTTGCATGTACTGAATGACTTTGTATTATAATTTTATTTATTTATTAAACCTTTGTTTAACTAGGCAAGTCAGTTAAGAACAAATTCTTATTTACAATGATGGCCTAGGAACAGTGGGCTAACTGCCTTGTTCAGGTGCAGAACAACAGATTTTTCCCTTGTAAATTCGGGGATTCAATATAGCAACCTTTCAGTTACTGGCCCAACGCTCTAACCACTAGGCTACTTCTCAGCCAGGTTCCCTTAACAGATCACACCACAGGACTGACGATTCCTAAATCAAGTGTCAACTCCTTCCTTCTGAGACGTGCTGCTGTGAAAAGAAATGCACACGACAGTCCAGTTTCATTATCAAGACGTTATCTAGTTGCAAGCTGAATTTCACCTCATAGGCTACGAAAAGGGAGCTTCCGCAGAAAGTTAACCACGTAATATAGCCTAGGCTACTGCAATAGCAGCGCTAAGCAGATTTTGACAAATGATCAATGTGACTTCAAAGAATATGTCGATCACACTTCTGTCTTTCTGGTGGAAGCAATACTCTGCGCCATTTAAGGTACATGTTGTTTCTCATGGATTATCCATATGGAGGACCAAACCTGCCGTAATTAGAATGAAATAAAATATATAAATGCACACAAATAGATCAACCATGAATAAATGCACGTATAAATGGGTGAATTTATGCACACATAAATAGCTAATTATTTAAATAATTAATCCCACTCATTGATCTTTTTATATGTTTCTGTATTTACTCCTCCAATTTGATAACTGGGGGTGTCAAGCAAACATATGTTTGACCAACCAACCAACCAACACACCATTGGTTGGTCAATGCCACGGCACGTTGCTTGATTGCATTTGCCTGCGTTCAGTATGACAGAACAGTGTTTAAAGGCCATGTTTAACATTAGCACCCCCCAAACAATTTGCAGCCCATATAGCAATCTATCAATATGATATGTCACTTTTTTGGGGGAAATTGGAGATAAAATATTTAATATGCTACTTTGCCACACGCTCACCATAAAATTACACAAAAAGAACAAATGGAACATTGTCCTTGCTTGACATAGAAACAGGTGAACAGTTTTGGAACACTGGGCCATTGACTGCCTGCCTGCACCATTTTAATATTATTTGAAAACGGAATGCAAAATTCATATAGAAGGATTTCAGTAGCCCCTGTGATGTGTCTGGATTACCCCTTGGTCTGTGGTGGTATTTTGCCAGCCAGGAAAGGTAGAGGAGCACAGAGAGTCAAACACTCCGTTTTAAACAGAAGCTTCTGGCAGTTTCTGAAGCCAATGTGGAATGTTGAATTAATTTTCTTCCTATCAATTTGTCTCTAACGTTTGAATGGTTTTGGCTATAAACTATTATGACCCCATACCTGAAAGCTCTCTGGAACATGGACCTTCAACATTCCACATTGGCTTCATAAACCACCAGAAGCTTCTGTTTACCACAGAGAGCGTTTTATTCGATCTGTTCTCCTCTACCTTTCCTGGCTGGCAAAGTACCAGGATGTTGTGTCTGGTTTTTAAATCTGAATTTAGAGAACTGAATTTGAATGCATCCGAGAAGTTTAATATATGAAACTTTGATCAACTTGAAATAATAGTCTGTAAACTTGATGCAGAAACAATAAATGCAATATCTACCATACTGAAACTGAATATATAAATATTAAATTAAATTGAAATATAATTAAAACTAAATTAATATTCATTCAATTCAGTTTCAAATCATGAAATACAAGTTCAAATTATGAAATCTATGATAAGTCAATTGGCGCATTACAAATAAAAATATTCCATTCAAATTCAATATCCTATATCCTTTTTTTATTCCTATGGTGTTGTAGGTGAAATGTTGTCACATCCTGACCATAGTAAGATGTTATTTTCTATGGTAGAGTAGGTCAGGGCGTGACGGGGTGTTTTGTGTTTTTCTATGTTTTCTATTTCTATGTTCTTAGGTTCTAGTTTTTGTATTTCTATGTTGGTTTGTTTGGGATGATCTCCAATTGGAGGTCCTCGTTGTATCTAATTGGAGATCATACTTAAGTAGGGGTTTTTCTTCCTGGGTTTTGTGGATGATTATTTTTGAGTAGTGTTTGTTTCTCCTCTGCGTCACGGTTTGTTGTTTTGTCAATTCAGTTTATTTATGTATTGCAAAGTTTCACAGATTAAATAAAATGTGGAACTACACACACGCTGCACCTTGGTCCTCTCCTTTTGAAAACCGTGACAAATGTGCACTCAATTCAGCTGCCCTTCGTGCTTGGTAGGCGACGTGTTCCCATTTTGAACCATTTCATATGTACGAAAACTCTGTCTTCCTGGGGGGGGGGGGGACATCAGTGTTTTTTTATGCTTAAAGTTAGAGAGGGAGATATAAGTCTCCAGCTTCAGTGATTTTTGCAATTCGTTCCAGTCAATGGCAGCAGAGAACTGGAAGGAAAGACGGCCAAAGTGTAACGGCTGTCGTGAGAGAGAGTAGACCAAGGTGCAGCGGAGTTAGTGTTCATCTTGACATTTAATTCAAACAAAGAGAACACTATACAAAAAAACAGGAAAACCGACAGCCAAACAGTACTGACAGGAAACAACTGAACAGAAACAATTACCCACAAAACCCAAAGGAAAAACATGCTCCTTATGTGTGACTCCCAGTCAGCAACAACGAGCTTCAGCTGTGCCTGATTGGGAGCCACACATGGCCCAAAACAAAGAAATACAAAAACATAGAAAAAGGAACATAGAACGCCCTGCCAATGTAACACCCTGGCCTAACCAAAATAAAGAACAAAAACCCCTCTCTATGGCCAGGGCTTTACACAAAGGAGGTGTTGGCTTTGGGGATGACCAGTGAAATCAGCCCAGTAAAATAAAAAAGCGAATTATTTAAATGTATGCTCACTATTTAAATGTATGCTCACTCAGCTGTGCCTCAAGTAATACAACAACTGATCTATTACCAGTGTGATCATGTAGCCTACCTCAAATGTTGAAATATAATTGTAAAAAACTGTCTGAGAAGAACAACAATGCATTGGCAGGGGAGTTCAAGCAGAGCCAATATGATAATGTTTTGGCACTATAGCAGGTTTGGTTGTTTAGCAACAAATCGACACGTCCGCAAGTATGAGGCAAACAGATTGGATTGGCTTAGATTGCTGATAACATGTAAGCTTTATTTAGTCTCCAATGATTATAGAAAACATAAATACGTTTTCACAATGAGCACTTGTTTTCTCTCAAATACATCTTTACAGTTGTTGGTTAGCTAGCTAGCGAATTTTAGCCATATTAGCGTAGACATGACATGAGTCAAAACACCTCTAAAACAAGACATGGTATGAAGAACAAGATGAAACGAGAATTGATGGGTAAAATTATTCGTAATTACTTTGTGTCAAACATATGTTTAGCCTTTGATAGATATTTTATTGATTTGAAGTCGCTAGCTAGGTTATTTTGCCTTTGTCATAAGCTAAAGATGGCGTCAACAAAGAGGGCTGCTTCGCTTCCAGCTCTTAGGAAACTTTGCAGTATTTCATTTTTTTATGTATTATTTCTTACATTGCTAGTCCAGAATTATTTTTGTGTTATTACATACAGTCGGGGAGAACTACTGGGTATCAGAGTGGCGGTAACTCACCAGCACTACCAGCATCACGACCAGGAAAATGACTTTCCCGAAGCGGATCCTTTGTTCGCACCCCCCAGGGCAATTGAACTGATTCCAGAAGCTGACCCAAAACAACGCCAGCGAAGGAGAGGTACTCGGAGTGGTCTTCTAGTCCGACTTAGGAGGCGCGCACACCACCCACCGCTTCCAAGTATATTACTCGCTAATGTTCAGTCTTTGGATAATAAAGTTGACGAGCTCAGAGCGAGAGTATCTTTCCAGAGAGACATCAAGGATTGTAGCATACTCTAAGTCGGTCCAGCCAGACGGGTTCTCAGTACATCACGCAGACAGGAATAAATATCTCTCCGGGAAGAAGAAGGGAAGGGGTGTATGTTTCATGATCAACGACTCATGGTGTAATTATGATAACACACAGAAACTCAAGACCTTTTGTTCACCCGACCTACAATACCTCACCATCAAATGCCGACCATATTCTCTCCCAAGATAATTTCCTTCGGTTGTGGTCATGGCTGTGTATATTCCCCCTCAAGCCAATACCACGACGGCCCTCAAAGAACTTCACTGGACTTTATGCAAACTGGAAACCACATATCCTGAGGCTGCATTTATTATAGCTGGGGATTTTAACAAAGCAAATTTGAGGAAAAGGATGCTGAAATTCTACCAACACATTGACTGTAGTACTCGCACTGCTAAGACACTCAACCACTGTTACTCCAACTTCCGGGAGGCCTTCAAGACCCTCCCCCTCCCTCCTTTCGGCAAATCTGACCACGAATCTATTTTGCTCCTCCCTTCCTATAGGCAGATCTCAAACAGGAAGTACCCATGCTAAGGACTATTCAACACTGGTCTGACCAATCGGAATCCTCACTTCAAGATTGTTCTGATCACGCGGACTAGGATATACTCCGGGTAGCTTCAGAGAATAAGATAGACCTATACACTGATACAGTGACTGAGTTTATCAGGAAGTGTATAGGAGATGTTGTACCCACTGTGACAATACCCAAACCAGAAAACGTGGATAGATGGCAGCATTCACACAAACCTGAAAGCGCGAACCACCACATTTAACCATGGCAAGGTGACTAGGAATATGACAGAATACAAACAATGTAAATATTCCCTCTGGAAAGGCAATCAAACAGGAAAAACATCAGTATAGAGACAAAGTGGAGTAGCAATTCAATGGCTCAGACACGAGACGTATGTGGCAGGGTCTACAGACAATCGTGGACTACAAAAAGAAAACCAGCCACGTCGTGGACACCAACGTCTTGCTACCAGATAAGCTAAACACCTTCCTCTCCCACTTTGAAGGTAACACAGTGCCACCGACGCAGCCCGCTACCAAGGACTGAGGGCTCGCCTTCTCCGTGGCCGACGTGAGTAAGACATTTATGTGTTAACCCTCGCAAGGCTGCCGGCCCAGACGGCATCCCTAGCCGCATTCTCAGAGCATGCGCAGACCAGCTGGCTGGTGTGTTTACGGACATATTCAATCTCTCCCTACCGCAGTGTGCTGTCCCTACATGCTTCAGGATGGCCACCATTGTTTCTGTACCCAAGAAAGCGAAGCTAACTGAACTAAATGACTATCGCCCCGTAGCACTTCTGTCATCATGAAGTGCTTTGAGAGACTAGTCAAGGATCATATCACCTCCACTTTACCTGTCACCCTAGACCCACTTCAATTTGCTTACCGCCCCAATAGATCCACAGACGATGCAATCGCCATCACACTGCACACTGCCTTATCCCATCTGGACAAAAGGAATAACTATGTAAGAATGCTGTTCATTGACTATAGCTCAGCATTAAACACCATAGTACCCTCCAAGCTCATCATTAAGCTTGAGGCCCTGGTTCTGGACCCCGCCCTGTGCAACTGGGTCCTGGACTTCCTGACAAGCTGCCCCCAGGTGGTGAAGGTAGGAAACAACCCCTCCACTTGGCTGACCCTCAACATGGGGCCCCACAAGGGTGCGTGCTCAGCCCCTCTGTACTCCCTGTTCACCCATGACTGCGTGGCCAAGCACGCCTCCAACTTAATCATCAAGTTTGCAGATGACACAACAGTAGTTTTCTTGATTACCAACAATGACGAGACTGGTAGGTGAGGGCTCTGGGAGTGTGGTGCCAGGAAAATAACATCTCACTCAGCATCAACAAAATAAAGGAGATGATCGTGGACTTCAGGAAACAGCAGAGGGAGCACCCCCCTATCCACATCGACGGGACCGCAGTGGAGAAGGTGGAAAGCTTCAAGTTCCTCAGCGTACACATCACTGACAAACTGAAATGGCCCACCCACACAGACAGTGTGGTGAAGAAGGTGCAACAGCGCCTCTTCAACCTCAGGAGGTTGAATAAATTTGGCTTGGCACCTAAAACCCTCACAAACTTTTACAGATGCACAATTGAGAGTATCCTGTCAGGCTTATCACCACTCGGTACGGCAACTGCACCACCCGCCACCGCAGGGCTCTCCAGAGGGAGGTGCAGTCTGCCCAACGTATCACCCGGGGCAAACTACCTGCCCTCCAGGACACCAACAGCATCCGATGTCACAAGACTTTTACAGATGCACAATTGAGAGTTTGCCAGCAGCATACCACCCTGCATCCCACTGCTGGCTTGCTTCTGAAGCTAAGCAGGATTGGTCATGGTCAGTCCCTGGATGGGAGATCAGATGCTGCTGGAAGTGGTGTTGGAGAGCCAGTAGGAGGCACTCTTTCCTCTGGTCTAAAAAAAAAAGATCCCAATGCCCCAGGGCAGTGATTGCCCTGTGTAGGGTGCCGTCTTTCGGATGGGACTTTAAACGTGTGTCCTGACTCTCTGAGGTCATTAAAGATCCCATTGCACTTATCGTAAGAGTAGGGGTGTTAACCCCGGTGTCCTGGCTAAATTCCCAATCTGGCCCTCATACCATCACGGCCATCTAATCATCCCCAGCTTACAATTGGCTCATTCATCCCCCTCCTCTCCCCTGAAACTATTCCCCAGGTCGTTGCTGTAAATGAGAATGTGTTATCAGTCAATTTACCTGGTAAAATAAAAAATAAAATAAAAAGACAGCCAAAAAGTTCACCCTGCTATGATCCAGAAGACAAGGTCAGTACAGGTGCATCATAAACAGCTTCTATCTCAAGGCCATCAGACTGCTAAATAGCCATCACTAGCACATAGAGGTTGCTGCCTATATTTATAGACTTGTAACCATTGGCCACTTTAATAAATGGAACACTAGTCACTTTAATAATGTTTACATATCTTGCATTACTCATCTCTTATGTATATACTGTATTCTATACTATTCTACTGTATCTTAGTCTATGCCGCTCTGACATTGCTCATCCAAATATTTATATATTCTAATTACGTTCCTTTTCTTAGATTTGTGTGTATTGGTATATGTTGTGAAATGGTTAGATATTACTTGTTAGATATTACTGCACTGTCGGAGCTAGAAACACAAGCATTTCGCTACACCCGCAATAACATCTGCTAAACACGTGTATGTGACCAATAGAATTTGATTTAATTTTCAATCCAACATATCGTTTGCAATCGAGTGGCTCAACAGGCAAGTTGAAGTTTTACATCTCATGTCTGCTAGGTAGGCAGACATGCTAAAGACATAGCCACAGTGAGTCAACATACTACATGACTGTTTTGTTGTCTGTAGCTGCAAACAAACCAGCAAAATGACTTCTAAGAAAAGGCTCACTTTTGAGCGTCTTTTTCAGGGAAACGATACGCTGCGCAGTTTCATCAAGTAGGTTATTTTGTTGCACAGGCTGTGTTCTGGGTGGCGCGAAACTCTTCTTTTAAAGATGCACTTGTGTTTATTACAAGTTACTGGTCTGTTATGTGTGCTGATTACAAACAAGGATATCACAAGTCAATAAAACACAATGATATGAAACTGCTAGTAAATAATAAGCCATGTTTGCACAAGTAGGCTACGTTTTCAATATCGACCGCACCCCATAACTGGAATATATGACTGCAGAAGGCCTACAGTATTTGCAGATCCATAAAAGGATGGTACATTTTAGCTGTGTGTATGTGTGTGGGTGGCTTTAGCATAAGAAATCGGGGGTTTCCAGGGTTGTGTAGGTTACATGTAATCAGTTACTCCCCATCCCTTGGGGTTTCCACTTCTGCCTCCCAATGATGACATATTATAGGCCTATTGTATTGGCAAGCAGAGATATTAACAGCTGAAACTGTACGTGGTAACCCTCACTTATCCCCTTTATTTTGACATCAGTTTATTTTAAGGGCTGTACATAAACCACACATAACATAATTCCCACATAGGGATAACATGACACGTTTAAAAGTACATGTAAACTGACAACTGTTATTATGGTTATTGTGGTTAATATATATCATGTTCAATGTCAATGGCTATGTAGGCCCATTTAGAATGTTAACCTCTAACCTGGACACAAGCCACTAGTTCACTTTCATGTATATGATGTCTGGTTTTCCAGATGAACAGCTCTACAGAAAAGTGGGAGAGTTTCTTGTTTTGACTCCGGACAAGTCCACTAGCTGTAGGTTTAGTTTATGTCCGCTGGTGGTGTACCGCTGGTCTTGGCCTGACCACCAGGGGGAGATGTGGAGCCAGGAGCAGAGTGGACAGCACTACAACCTCAAATCCCCAGAGTCAGACAGCTACACCTGTGAGGCCAGGAACCCAGTCAGTGAGAAGACACAGACCTACAACAGAAATGACTGTCTGACCACAGGTAAACAAGATAGGCGAGATTTAGAAGGTTTGGGTTTTGTGAAGTGAATACCATTCTGTTGGTATACTCAGTCAATGTTAAATCATGTCCAAGTATTTTAACGCTGTTGGTAAAGGAATAGGAATTCCTCTCTTCAGTTTCCACTGACCACGTGACCTTTCTTGTGTGTTTCTGTCTGTATGTGTGTGTGTCAGGTAATCCTGAGATCTACATCTACACTGGTATTGGTGCAGGTGTCTTGCTGTTGGTTGCTGGTGTGGTTGCTGTTGTGGTCTGGCTCATCAAGAAGCATTCAAGAAGCGTTCCAAAGGTAAGCCCAGTTTTTAAAATAAGTACAGTAATACCTTGTAACAGGGTTCTTTATTATGAGTCTCCTTAAAGTTGTATTGACATGGTGTTGATTCATTGTGTTCAGTTTAGACTCATAATCAACTGAAGAAAATCTGTTGCATTTCCCTGTCTTTCTAAGCCCTCTAGTCGCTCCATACCTGCATACCCATTGACTTCCCTTCTTTCCTCTCCCTTGTTTTTGTAACTAAGGCCAAGCTAATTCTGTGGATCAATCAAGATCTGTCAGCTCCCTTGGTGACACCACAGCTGTGTCACATCCTGACCATAGTAAGATGTTATTTTCTATGGTAGAGTAGGTCAGGGCGTGACAGGGGGTGTTATTCTATGTTTTGTATGTCTATGTTCTAGTTTTGTATTTCTATGTTGGTTTTGTTTGGGATGATCTCCAATTAGAGGCAGCTGGTCCTCGTTGTCTCTAATTGGAGATCATACTTAAGTAGGGTTTTTTCCACCTGGGTTTGTGGGAGGTTAATTTTGAGTTGTGTATGTGTTCATCTCTGCGTCACGGTTTGTTGTTTTTTTCATTTCAGTGTATTTATATATTGCATAGTTTCACAGTATAAATAAAAATGTGGAACGACACACACGCTGCACTTTGGTCCGCTCCTCTCTACGACAACCGTGACAAGCTGATACTTTCCAATTCGGCCATGACATCTCCGTTCCTCTAGATTTGCGGAGCACAGGGAATGCCAGCCATCTTGAAGAGTATCGAGAGAAGGCGGTGGCAATCAGCCAGGCAGAGATTGGGGAAGAGGAGAAAAGGGTATTACTAGATGAAGAACTTACTTGGAACACAAGTGTAAAGGACAGGGTCAATCGAATCAACCAGACCAGCGAGGCTGTGAAACTGGAGAGGGTGCGGGAGAGAAGAAGTCATTACTAGACAAGGCAGGATCCACTGATTCAGATGTTATTGTGAGTAATATCCCGTTCAAACTGAACAACCAGAATCAGGTTTGCGGTTGGGAGTCCGGAAAGAGACAGAGTGAAGAAAAAGTGCAGAATCCAAACAGAACATGAATGTTACCATAGATTCCGGCCAAATTGCTCCTTCGAAGCCACCTCGGAGCAGCCTTAACTATAATTAACCGTACCCACAGATTCTGGAGACACAGCACAGCAGAGAGCATCATGGGAGAGGACCTGTCCAAAGCATGTGCGGTTATGGCACAGAGGGAGCGGGAGATGGAGAGGGAGATGGACAGTTTATGCCCCAGAAAGTCCTAATCTTAGACACAGGGGAGGAGAGCAGAGGAAAGGAGGCAGGGACAAGAGAGGAGGGAGAACACGTTGAAAAAGAGAAGGTAGTAGAAGATGATTTAGTGACAGAGGAGGGAGAGGGACATGAAGAGACAGGTAAGAGAGGTGATGCTGATGGAGGATAAAGAAATGGACAGGAGAGAGAGACTGAAAACAATGAAGAAGAGCAGGTGAAAGGAGAGGGAGAAGAAATAGGGAAGAAAGGAGAAGAGACACAGAAGGGAGAGGAAGGAAAGAGCCCAACTTCTCCCAAACAAACACTCCCCCGCAATGCCCCCCCCACCACTTCTCACCCCCGAAACCATCAACTATAAGACACTCATTGCTATCAGATGGGTGTAGAACAAGGAAGTGTGTTGAAAACAATTGAAACCCAGAGGAGCAGTGATCAGGCAGACAGAGAGGGAGGAACATCTGGCCTATCAGGTCTGAGTAGACCCACTAACTAGCTCAGTGTCAGACAGTACAAACACTCCTGATAGAAGCAGTCCAGGATTGTCAGCTGGTCTCAGAGCCACAGCATGTAGGTACACTATCTACTCCAGTAAAATACAGTTCAGGTGCACCCTCTGAACCGGTAGACACCAGCTCAGATACAGCATGTACAGCAATAGAGAGTAGCTCAGATACTCTGTCTACTTCATAGCGAAGTATAGGTAAATCCTCTGTACCAACAGAGACCAGTACAGCTACAGAGTCTGGACCAGAAGAAACCAGTTGAAAAGCACCTGTTGAATATATAGTTTGTTTGATAAATATTTGGATTGTGTACAGGGAAGGTTTGTTTCTCTTCAGTAAACTCATCTCTCTTTTTCTATCGCTTATGGGTTATTAAGTATCATATTGTTATCCTGTATGGGCTGTCATGTTTAGCCTAGGCTACTAGCTCAACTATGTATACTGAACCAAAATACACTGCTCAAAAAAATAAAGGGAACACTTAAACAACACAATGTAACTCCAAGTCAATCACACTTCTGTGAAATCAAACTGTCCACTTAGGAAGCAACACCGATTGACAATACATTTCACATGTGGAAATTATAGGAAATTAGGCAATTAGCAAGACACCCCCAATAAAGGAGTGGTTCTGCAGGTGGGGACCACAGACCACTTCTCAGTTCCTATGCTTCCTGGCTGATGTTTTGGGCACTTTTGAATGCTGGCGGTGCTTTCACTCTAGATGTAGCGTGAGACGGAGTCTACAACCCACACAAGTGGCTCAGGTAGTGCAGCTCATCCAGGATGGCACATCAATGCGAGCTGTGGCAAGAAGGTTTGCTGTGTCTGTCAGCGTAGTGTCCAGAGCATGGAGGCGCTACCAGGAGACAGGCCAGTACATCAGGAGACGTGGAGGAGGCCGTAGGAGGGCAACAACCCAGCAGCAGGACCGCTTACTCCGCCTTTGTGCAAGGAGGAGCAGGAGGAGCACTGCCAGAGCCCTGCAAAATGACCTCCAGCAGGCCACAGATGTGCATGTGTCTGCTGAAACGGTCAGAAACAGACTCCATGAGGGTGGTATGAGGGCCCGACGTCCACAGGTGGGGGTTGTGCTTACAGCCCAACACCGTGCAGGACGTTTGGCATTTGCCAGAGAACACCAAGATTGGCAAATTCGCCACTGGCGCCCTGTGCTCTTCACAGATGAAAGCAGGTTCACACTGAGCACGTGACAGACGTGACAGAGTCTGGAGACGCCGTGGAGAACGTTCTGCTGCATGCAACATCCTCCAGCATGACCGGTTTGGCGGTGGGTCAGTCATGGTGTGGGGTGGCATTTCTTTGGGGGGCCGCACAGCCCTCCATGTGCTCGCCAGAGGTAGCCTGACTGCCATTAGGTACCGAGATAAGATCCTCAGACCCCTTGTGAGACCATATGCTGGTGCGGTTGGCCCTGGGCTCCTCCTAATGCAAGACAATGCTAGACCTCATGTGGCTGGAGTGTGTCAGCAGTTCCTGCAAGAGGAAGGCATTGATGCTATGGACTGGCCCGCCCGTTCCCCAGACCTGAATCCAATTGAGCACATCTGGGACATCATGTCTCGCTCCATCCACCAACGCCATGTTGCACCACAGACTGTCCAGGAGTTGGCGGATGCTTTAGTCCAGGTCTGGGAGGAGATCCCTCAGTAGACCATCCGCCACCTCATCAGGAGCATGCCCAGGCGTTGTAGGGAGGTCATACAGGCACGTGGAGGCCACACACACTACTGAGCCTCATTTTGACTTGTTTTAAGGACATTATATCAAAGTTGGATCAGCCTGTAGTGTGGTTTTCCACTTTAATTTTGAGTGTGACTCCAAATCCAGACCTCCATGGGTTGATAAATAGGATTTCCATTGATTATTTTTGTGTGATTTTGTTGTCAGCACATTCAACTATGTAAAGAAAAAAGTATTTAATAAGATTATTTCATTCATTCAGATCTAGGATGTGTTATTTTAGTGTTCCCTTTATTTTTTTGAGCAGTGTATAAACGCAACATGTAAAATGTTGTTCCCATGTTTCATGAGCTGAAATAAAAAAATCCAGAAATGTTACAAAAAATATGATTTCTCTCAAATGCTGTGCACCAATTAGTTTACATCCCTGTTAGTGAGCATTTCTCCTTTGCCAAGATAATCCATCCACTTGACAGGTGTGGCATATCAAGAAGCTGATTAAACAGCATGATCATTACACAGGTGCACCTTGTGTTGGGGACAATAAAAGGTCACTCTACAACGTGCAGATATGTCACACAACACAATACCACAGATGTCTCAAGTTTTGAGGGAGCATGCAATTGGCATGCCGACTGCAGGAAGGTCTATCAGAGCTGTTGCCAGATAATTGAGTGTTCATTTCTCTACCATAAGCCACCTCCAACGTCATTTTAGAGCAGACTACCTGCGCCCCTGCCCAGTCATGTGAAATCATTAGATTAGGGCTTAATTTATTTATTTAAATTTACTGATTTCCTTACATGAACTGTAACTCTGTAAAATCGTTGAAATTGTTGCATGTTGCGTTTATATTTTGGTTCAATATATATTGTGAATTATAATGAAATATTGATCCATACAGTAAGATGGCAAACATGCTTTATATGTTTTGAGGAAAATATTGAATCTTGTGAATGTTTTAGTGTGCATGCCATATAGGCCTATGGACGAATGGCTATAGGCTGTTGAATTAAAATCTCTCTTACACTCATTGGACAGGAGGAAAATTAAATGAACTATAGTTATTCATTTACCTTTGAATATTTCAGTATTGCCAAGTGTTGTTACATTATAGCAGAGATTCTATCAATTCTAAATTCTACATATTTAATTATGTGCGTTGTAGCCAGTTATACACACAGGAGGCGCCAAAGACCAGGTATAAGTACAACTACAGGAATGAATATTCCAGAAGTGGTTAGAAAAATGCTTATTAAAGTTATTATAACATATAAACATAATGCAATGTGTTTGTATACCATATGATCTAATTGCAGCTATTAATCATAATTTACAAGTCAAATTAAACAATTTTATTTTCCACCAAGAGGTCATGAATAGGGAGGAACTAAACCACAGTTTACTTTCACTTTCACAGAAAATACAATATCATACGTAGGCTAGACTATGAACCACACCATGTTTTAGCATATCTCATGTTATTATCTAAACAAACAAACTTATTAGCAAATATGCCCAAACTAACGCTCATCGAATTGTGCTTCTGGATTTATGTGGCGCAAAATGTGGTTTCCGGAGGTAAGTTGAACCGACCCACAGGGTCGAACGTAGCTTTCGGTCTACCTAATATTTGTAAGGCTACTTGTGTGCTTACTGTGTAGCCTACAACATTATCACATCATAATGTTTGATTATGATGAACAGTAGGTAGGATATGTAACAATGTGCCTTATGAACACAATGTGCGTTGCAACTTCAAGAACATGCGCAGCCGCCCAAGTGTTATTCACATCAATGAAAAAACATGGCAATCTGAAACAAAAAGCTTTTATAGCGACATTATGGACAATAGCCTAAACACGCTCTTCATAGTGATTTTCAACATGGAAAGTCAGAATGGTTTTAAACGAAGTCTATGTGGGTTTCGATGAGAAATAAGGACCGCACCCTTCTTATTATTTGTAGCTACACACACAGAGCCTACTTCAGGAAGTGATCGAATATTAAGTCCTGGCCTACCAAGGCATAAACCTACAGAAGGGTCTGCGTGATTTGACCGAGATGTGCACCGACAGAAAGAGCCATCAATCTCAGATGAAGCATCCGAGTGAGCGAAACAGTGCCCCTGTCTCAGTATGTGTAGACAATGTATCTGATGCTGTCTGGACCAAAATAGTATGGCATGTCATACTATTTCTGGCCAGACAAAATCAGTCCAGAATAAGCCCTATGGGTATAATATGCAGACATAAGCTTGTGGCCTGCCTTCCCGCCTTAAGGACAATGACTCCCATTGTTAGGGCGGAGACATGAGTATCTCATCATTATATACAGATCTCTGATTCCAGCCTCTTGCGAATTCGAAAGGAAAGTTGGCGGGTGCACGGTGCACTGTTAGGATGCTGGCTTCCCCTAAAGTAAATTGATGATTGTTTTGCCAAAATTATATAATTACTCCTATATAATTACTCCATCCTTAATAAAAACTTTCAAAATACTTCACCAGAGAGCATGACTTAGCCACAGAAGATCATTAGCTTCTTAAAAAAAAATAGCTGTGAATTGTTTCAAATCAGAACTGCATAGGCCTATGCCTATTTTGGAATCTGAAAATTTGGGCAGCGGGCGTGGCAATATGTCTTAGCTGCTGGACTGGGCAGGCGCACTAGAGGCCTGATGCGTGGGGCTGGCTTTGGAGGCGCCAGACTAGTAACACGCACCTCAGGGCTAGTGCGGGGAGCAGGAACAGGACGTACTGGACTGGGCAGGCACACTAGAGGCCTGATGCGTGGGGCTGGCTTTGGAGGCGCCAGACTAGTGACACGCACCTCAGGGCTAGTGCGAGGAGCAGGAACAGGGTAAACTGGACCGAGGAGATGCACTGGTGGCCAGATGCGCTGCGCCGGCGCACTTCTCCCTGGCTGCCGGCCAACTCTCGCCCGGCAACGCTGCGGAGCCCTTATTGACCGCACCGGACTGTGCATGCGTATGGGCGACACAGTGTGTATCTCCGCATAACAAGCTGCTTGCTTGATCCGTCGCTCCCCATAATAAGCACGGGGAGTTGGCTCAGGTCTCCATCCTGACTCTGCCCAACTCCCCGTGTGCCCCCCCCAACATTTTTGGGGGGGATGCCTCTCGGCCTCATCTAGCTCCCTTAGTTTCCTCTCCCTGAAATGTCGTTCTGCCTCCCACGTCCATCCTTCTCTTCGGTGCTCCAATCCCCGCTGCTTGGTCCTTGTTTGGTGCTCCAATCCCCGCTGCTTGGTCCTTGTTTGGTGGGTGGTTCTGTCATAGGCGTCGTAAGGATAGGACCAAGGCGCAGCGGGTAAAGTGCTCATCTTCTTTATTTGAAGTAACGTGAACACTTAAACAAAATAAACAAAACGACGAAACAGTTCCGTAAGGCAACACAGGCTATACAGGAAAACAAACACAACTAAATATGGCCTCCAATTAGAGACAACAACAACCAGCTGCCTCTAATTGGAGGTCATTGCCAAAAACCCAACATAGAAATAGAAAACGAGATATAAACATAGAAATAGAAAACATAGAACCTAAACCAAAAACACCGAAACACACAAAACAAACACCCCCTGCCACGCCCTGACCAAAATACAATGACAAATAACCCCTTTTACTGGTCAGGACGTGACAGTCGTCTGCAAACTTGATGATTGAGTTGGAAGCGTGCATGGCCATGCAGTCATGGGTGAACAGGGAGTACAGGAGAGGGCTGAGAACGCACCCTTGTGGGGCCCCAGTGTTGAGGATCAGCGGGGTGGAGATGTTGTTTCCTACCTTCACCACCTGGGGGCAGCCCGTCAGAAAGTCCAGGACCCAGTTGCACAAGGCGGGGTCGAGACCCAGGGTCTCGAGCTTAATGATGAGTTTGGAGGGTACTATGGTGTTATGTGCTGAGCTTTCTTAGCTTACCTTAGCTTTCTTGGGAACAGGAACAATGGTGGCCATCTTGAGGAATGTGGGGACAACAGACTGGGATAGAGATTGATTAAATATGTCCGTAAACACACCAGGCAGCTGGTCTGTGCATGCTCTGAGGACGCGGCTAGGGATGCCGTCTGGGCCGGCAGCCTTGCGAGGGTTACCACGTTTAAATGTTTTACTCACATTGGCCACGGAGGAGAGCTCGCAGGCTTTGGTAGCAGGCCGTGTCAGTGGCACTGTATTGTCCCCAAAGTGAGCAAAGAAGTTGTTTAATTTGTCTGGGAGCAACGGGGCTGGTTTTCTTTTTGTAATCTGTGACTGTAGACCTTGCTATATACGTCTCGTGTTTGAGCCATTGAATTGCGACTCTACCTTGTCTCTATACTGACGCTTTGCTTGTTTGATTGCCTTGCGGAGGGAATAGCTGCACTTTTTGTATTCGGTCATGTTTCCAGTCGCCTTGCCATGATTAAAAGCGGTGGTTCGCGCTTTCAGTTTTGCATAAATGCTGCCATCAATCCATAGTTTCTGGTTAGGAAAGGTTTTAATAGTCACAGTGGGTACGATATCTCCGATGCACTTGCTAATAATCTCGCTCACTGAGTCAGCGTATACATCAATGTTATTGTCTGAGGATATCTGGAACATATCCCAGTCCACGTGATCAATCTTGAAGCGTGTAATCCGGTTGGTCAGACCAGCATTGTATATACCTGAGCACGGGCGTTTCCTGTTTTAGTTTCTGCCTATAGGCTGGGAGCAACAAAATGTAGTCATGGTCAGATTTGCCGAAGGCAGGGCGGGGGAGGGCTTTGTATGCATCGCGGAAATTAGAGTAGCAATGATCCAGAATGCTACCGGCTCGTGTCGCGCATTCAATATGCTGATAGAATTTAGAAAGTCTTGTTCTCAGGTTAGCTTTGTTAAAATCCCAAGCCAGAATAAATGCAGCCTCAGGATGTATGGTTTCCAGTTTACATAGAGTCCAGTGAAGTTCTTTCAGGGCCAATGAGGTGTCTGCTTGGGGGGGATATACACTGCTGTGACTATAATTGAAGAGAATTCTCTTGGAAGATAATGCGGTCGGCATTTGTAAGGATTTCTAGGTCAGGTGAACGAAAGGACTTCCTGTATGTTGTTGTGATTACACCATGAGTCGTTAATCATAAGGCATACACCCCCGCCCTTCCTCTTACCAGAGAGATGTTTTCTTTCTGTCGGCGCAATGTGTGAAGAAACCGGGTGGCTGTAACGACTCTGACAACATATCCTGAGTGAGCCATGCTTCTGTGAAACATGTCTCTGGACATTGGTGTAACATGCTCGGAAGCGGTGGATGGTGTGCTTGCCTTTTGAGTCTGACCAGTAGGCCGCTCTGTCTGCCTCTCCTGCGGCGACCGCGTTGTCTTGGGTCGCCCTCTGGGATAAGATCCCATGTCCAGGGTGGAGGTCCGAATGAAGTATCTGCTTCGGGAAAGACGTATTCCTGGTCGTAATGTTGGTAAGTTGACATATCCAATAGTTCTTCCCGGCTGTATGTAATAACACTTGAGATATGTCACCAGTAGGCCTAGTAAATGTATTAATCCCTCTTCATTTGGTTACATACATTTCTGTTAATGCATGTATTAATTACAGTCATTTACCATTATCATTCTCTGAGTGGAAACATTGTTTGCAGAATGTACAACCTGCTACACTTGTGAGAAACAAGTTTTGGTTTATTTCATAACCATTATGAGTTTTGTCAAATCTTTTCCTTCTGTCTTGACCAAGTTGAGGGAGCACGTGAGTGCCTGTGCTCACATAGAAGTAGGCCTACCTGGCCTGCTGCATGCAACTGTAGGAAAGTGCCCATTTGGCAATGTCTGATTTCTGACTTAACTCTGTCTTAACTCACCACATCCACCACTAAAATGCTGAACTTCTCAGTAATTTTTTCTTCACCTCACACAGTGTAAACAAAGTGTTTTTACATCCATTGCAAATGATAGTTCCTCAGTATTTGAAAAATCTTTCCAACACTCGATAATCCAAATATCATCATGGTCTGATGATCCCATATATCCAGCATAAACGTTTGTTCTGAGCTTACTGGTGCAAGGGCCTGGAATAGGCTAGTTGATACATTGATACAATGTTGCAAGTTCGCTAGGGACAGCCAGTTGATGATTTGATACAATGTTGCAAGTTCGCTAGGGACAGCCAGTTGATGATTTGATACAATGTTGCAAGTTCGCTAGGGACAGCCAGTTGATGATTTGATACAATGTTGCAAGTTCGCTAGGGACAGCCAGTTGATGATTTGATACAATGTTGCAAGTTCGTTAGGGACAGCCAGTTGATGATTTGATACAATGTTGCAAGTTTGCTAGGGACAGCCAGTTGATGATTTGATACAATGTTGCAAGTTTCCTAGGGACAGCCAGTTGATGATTTGATACAATGTTGCAAGTTTTCTAGGGACAGCCAGTTGATGATTTGATACAATGTTTCGCTTCATAAGCAATAGCTCAAGTCAAGACAGATAGAAAGGGAGGCAGACTGGCGGAGTAGAGAGATGAATGTGATTGAAAGAACCAGCATTTTCATCAGGATATTTCCTACTGTAATTGTCTGTTTAGGCCTATCTATCTTAGTTGATGATGGAAGTTATAGGCCTACTACTGCATTGGCCTATAGACTATCTCTGAGTTCTATAGCCGCCGATGGACCACAGTGTATCAATGTGTCCATATGGCAGAGGCTGGTGCTCTCGCCTTAAGCCAGGTGTACACTACACGATTTTGGCCATGATTTAGCTGTCCCAGACCCAGTTTTTGAGATTGGAGACAAAATCCCCATGTCGTTGCCTACTCCGGGTGCGCAGCCATCACCGACGCTCTTTAATGTGAGTAGGTCAAAGACGCAATCTGAAGGCTACCGATCTCATCTTTGAGCAGTACCAGACATCCCAATATAATCAAACATGTTTGATGGAACTCCTAAATGATGGTTACGAAATGAACCAACAGTTGTTTCTCACAAGTGTAGCAGGTTTAGAACCCTGCAAACAACGTTTCCAGTCCGAGAATTAGAACGGTAAATGACTGGAATGCTTGCCTTAACAGTAATTCATGTAACCAAATGACAGCGTTTAACTGTACATTTAGGCCTACTGGTTACATACAGTTTACTCAGAAGGTATTCAGACCTCTTGACTTTTTACACATTTTGTTACGTTACCATATATGCATAGTCACTTTAACTATACATTCATGTACATACTACCTCAATTGGCCCGACCAACCAGTGCTCCCGCACATTGGCTAACCGGGCTATCTGCATTGGGTCCCGCCAGCCCCTCTTTTACGCTACTGCAACTCTCTGTTCATCATATATGCATAGTCACTTTAACCATATCTACATGTACATACTACCTCAATAAGCCTGACTAACCGGTGTCTGTATATAGCCTTGCTACTGTTATTTTTAACTGTCTTTTTACTGTTGTTTTATTTCTTTACTTACCTATTGTTCACCTAATACCTTTTTTTGCACTATTCGGTTAGAGCCTGTAAGGAAGCATTTCACTGTAAGGTCTACACCTGTTGTATTCGGCGCACGTGACAAATAAACTTTGATATGATTTGATACAGTCTTATTCTAAAATTGTTTTTTATTTTTTTATTTCCCCTCATCAATCTACATACAATATCCCATAATGACAAAGCGAAAACAGGTTTTTCGAAATCTTTGCAAATTTATTACAAATAAAAACAGAAATACCTTATTTGCATGGGTTATTGATCAGAAAAAACAACCAAAGGGGCAAAGAATTCACACAATGTAACAATGAACGTGCAAGAATTGTTCAGTGACTGCGGGCTTATTCAGGACCAATTTTGGCGAGAGTGAGCCATCTCACTTAGCTTCTTCCTCTCTGCTGAACCTAGCAGCGAAACAGCGCCCCTTTGTCCTACTAAATGTAGCCCATGTATCTGATAGTGTCTGGCCAGAAAAAGTATGACATGCCATACTCCTTTTGTCCAGACAGCATCAGATACATGGTCTACACATACGGAGACAGAGGGGCTGTCACAGTTGTCGTAGTGATGAGACCAAAACGCAGCAGGGAAATGTATACTCATCTTCTTTATTATAAGGAAAGAAGGCAAACCCAAAATAAACACGTATACAAAAAGAAACACACCGACAATAAACAGTCCTGTAAGGCTTGACGCTATACACGGAACAATCTCCCACAAATGACAAACACACCCTAATATATAGGACTCTCAATCAAAGGCAAAGAGAAAACACCTGCCTTCAATTGAGAGTCCCAACCCCAATTAACCAACCATAGAAACACACTCACTAGACTACACATAGAAATACATAAACATAGACCATAAACCAAAAACCCGGAAATACTAAATCAAACGCCCTTCTACCAAAACACCACCCCGAACCACATAAAACAAATACCCACTGCCACGTCCTGACCAAACTACAATAACAATTAACCCTTATACTGGCCAGGATGTGACAGGGGCACTCTTTCACTCGCTCTTATGCTTTATCTGAGATTGATGCGTCTTTCTGTCGGCGCACGTCTCGGTCAAATAAATGATCAATATTTTATTTAGATGGGCAAGGAGGTACAATAGTGCGGGCCAGGCCCCCTAGGTCCCGCCCATAATGCCTGCCCTGCTTTATGCACAAATATTGATATAATAACCATCATATCAAAGTAAACTTGGAGTCATGTGATGATATGTTGTGTGGTCCTCCCACTATGACTCGGGAAAACATGCAGTTTATTAGGCTACAGATGAAATAAATGATGATGTTAACTTCATAGGGTGGTGAAAGTGCAAGGTGATGAGTTTGATGCTCCTTTCAATAAAAATTGACGTTCTTATTCTTGTGACATGATGATCGATGCTTTGAGGCCGTTTGACAAATAAAAATAATCCTTGCACTTATCCATGATAATTTCATAATGTAGATAGTTTACCGCCACTGTAGCTGCGAGCTGTTGGCTAGAGCGCATGTGCCAAGACCAGAGTGGGCACATTTGCTATATTACACAGCAGTCGATATAACAGAGCAGTCGATATAACACAGCAGTTTATATAACACAGCAGTCTATATATGTCACTTTCAATGCCAACAGGGTTAGGACTACATATTTATACCCTAACCATAATGTGTTACCCTGGATACATTGACACTCTGATACATGTATGAAATGTCTGCTTTTCCAGGTGATCTTTACCATAAAGTGGGTGGTGAGCTCGTGTTGAAACCAGACAAGTCCACAGTGCCTGACCCCATCACAAGCATCCTATGGAAGCATGGGAAGTACAAGGTGGCAGAGTGGGACAATGCTTTTGGTGGTCTGGACATCTATGCTGCCTTCAAAGATCGCACAACCCTGGACCAGACTACTGGAGAGCTGAGAATCAGTGGATTGATGAAAACAGACAGTGGAGTTTATTCTGTGGAGTTCAACAGCAAACTGTTTGACAAAACATATACACTGTCTGTTATCAGTAAGTGTTTCTTTCTGTATGTGTGTGTGTGTGTGTGTGTGTGTGTGTGTGTGTGTGTGTGTGTGTGTGTGTGTGTGTGTGTGTGTATGCTTGGTAATGTAGAAACAGCAGGTTATGAATTGCCTCGCAAGCATTTTCCCTAATTATTCCTGTTTCTTTCCTCTATTTACAGACGCAGTCCATAAACCCACAATCACTTCTTCCTGTAACCCAGACAAAACCATCTGCACTCTGACCTGTGAGGGGGACACCACTGATGCTGAACCTGTCACCTACAGCTGGAAAGTGGGAGAGGGGGCGTGGGAGGTCTTAGGCAAACAGCTGATTTTCTCTAAGAGCAACACTGGCAAATCAAACAGCGGTTACAAGTACATCTGCAAGCTGAAGAACGCTGTTAGTGGGGACGTCAGTGAGCCAGTTGGAGAGGTGTTTTGTTCAGGTGAGTGGACACTCATAAGTGTGCTACAGTCTTATGTATTGATATGTCAGTAACACTGCTAATGTTGTAGGACATTTTGAATGCTGCACTATGTTGAAAACAGACAGTGGAGTTTGTTATGTGGAGTTCAACAGCAAACTGTTTTAGAGGACATATACATTATGTTATCACTAAGTGTTTCTGTGTGTGTGTACGTGTGTGTGTGAAACAGAACATTTTTCTGTAAAGTTTCCAAATGTTAACAAAACAAAATATGCTAGACAAGGTTGGATCTTTTTGTGTCAGTAAAATGTATTATACGTCAAATGCTGTTGGATCGCTTTTATGCGCAAGTATTGATATTGTCACAACCGTCGTATAAATAATTGGACCAAGGCGCAGCGTGAGTAGAGTTCCACATTTTTATGATAGTGAAACTTCAAAAAACCAACAACAAAGGTAAAACGATCATGAAGTACGTAGCGCACATATGCACTAATCCAAAAACAATATCCCACATCGCAGGTGGGAAAAAGGACACACTAAGTATGATCCCCAATTAGAGGTAACGATATTCAGCTGCCTCTAATTGAGAACCATACACATACACCAACATAGAAATATAATCCCTTGAAACCCCTAGTCACGACCTGACCTAAAACACCATAGAGAACCCCGAGGGCTCTCTATGGTCAGGGCGTGACAGACATAATAACCATCATATCGAAGTAAACTTGATCACGCGATGACATGTTTTGTGGTCCTCCCACTACGACTCGGGAAAACATGCAGTTTATTAGGCTACAGGTGAAATAGGTAATGATTTTGAAAATGCAATGGAAACCCATTTAAACTTGTATTTTTCATTCGGTACATGGGAATTTAACGGCAAAAGTTATTTTTATGTGCACTGCTTCATCACGCACAGCCTTTTATCCGCAAAAATGTCAGTTTTATGGAAACATATCTCTGGGAGGAAAATGTGCATGTTGTTTTATGCAGATTTTTGAATATTTGCATGAAGATCTGTGGCAAATTGGATGGAAATCTGGCTAGTGATATAATAGTGGACAGCCTCAGAGGCAGGGTGTACCCAAACATTTAAATCTGTGGTGTAGTCTAGATGAATTTACGCTCCGGGGGTGGTGAGGGGAAAATACTAGTCAAAGTGGGCTGTCTACATAGACCAGATACACCCAGCAAGCAGAATTCTAGACATAAAAAGTAAAGGTAGATGATAATGTCTCTTTCAATGCCAATAGGGTTAGGACTACATATTTATACCCTAACCATAATGTGTTACCCTGGATACATTGACACTCTGATACATGTATGAAATGTCTGCTTTTCCAGAGGATCTTTATCATAAAGTGGGTGGTGAGCTCGTGTTGAAACCAGACAAGTCCACAGTGACTGACCCCATCACAAGCATCCTATGGAAGCATGGGAAGTACAAGGTGGCAGAGTGGGACAAGGATTTTGGTGGTCTGGACATCTATGCTGCCTTCAAAGATCGCACAACCCTGGACCAGACTACTGGAGAGCTGAGAATCAGTGGATTGATGAAAACAGACAGTGGAGTTTATTCTGTGGAGTTCAACAGCAAACTGTTTGACAAGACATATACACTGTCTGTTATCAGTAAGTGTTTGTGTGTGTGTGTGTGTGTGTGTATGTATGCTTGGTAATGTAGAAACAGCAGGTTATGAATTGCCTCGCAAGCATTTTCCCTAATTATTCCTGTTTCTTTCCTCTATTTACAGACTCAGTCCGCAAACCCACAATCACTTCTTCCTGTAACCCAGACAAAACCTTCTGCACTCTGACCTGTGAAGGCGACACCACTGATGCTGAACCTGTCACCTACAGCTGGAAAGTGGGAGAGGGGGCGTGGGAGGTCTTAGGCAAACAGCTGATTTTCTCTAAGAGCAACACTGGCAAATCAAACAGCGGTTACAAGTACATCTGCAAGCTGAAGAACGCTGTTAGTGGGGACGTCAGTGAGCCAGTTGGAGAGGTGTTTTGTTCAGGTGAGTGGACACTCATAAGTGTGCTACAGTCTTATGTATTGATATGTCAGTAACACTGCTAATGTTGTAGGACATTTTGAATGCTGCACTATGTTGAAAACAGACAGTGGAGTTTGTTATGTGGAGTTCAACAGCAAACTGTTTTAGAGGACATATACATTATGTTATCACTAAGTGTTTCTGTGTGTGTGTACGTGTGTGTGTGAAACAGAACATTTTTCTGTAAAGTTTCCAAATGTTAACAAAACAAAATATGCTAGACAAGGTTGGATCTTTTTGTGTCAGTAAAATGTATTATACGTCAAATGCTGTTGGATCGCTTTTATGCGCAAGTATTGATATTGTCACAACCGTCGTATAAATAATTGGACCAAGGCGCAGCGTGAGTAGAGTTCCACATTTTTATGATAGTGAAACTTCAAAAAACCAACAACAAAGGTAAAACGATCATGAAGTACGTAGCGCACATATGCACTAATCCAAAAACAATATCCCACATCGCAGGTGGGAAAAAGGACACACTAAGTATGATCCCCAATTAGAGGTAACGATATTCAGCTGCCTCTAATTGAGAACCATACACATACACCAACATAGAAATATAATCCCTTGAAACCCCTAGTCACGACCTGACCTAAAACACCATAGAGAACCCCGAGGGCTCTCTATGGTCAGGGCGTGACAGACATAATAACCATCATATCGAAGTAAACTTGATCACGCGATGACATGTTTTGTGGTCCTCCCACTACGACTCGGGAAAACATGCAGTTTATTAGGCTACAGGTGAAATAGGTAATGATTTTGAAAATGCAATGGAAACCCATTTAAACTTGTATTTTTCATTCGGTACATGGGAATTTAACGGCAAAAGTTATTTTTATGTGCACTGCTTCATCACGCACAGCCTTTTATCCGCAAAAATGTCAGTTTTATGGAAACATATCTCTGGGAGGAAAATGTGCATGTTGTTTTATGCAGATTTTTGAATATTTGCATGAAGATCTGTGGCAAATTGGATGGAAATCTGGCTAGTGATATAATAGTGGACAGCCTCAGAGGCAGGGTGTACCCAAACATTTAAATCTGTGGTGTAGTCTAGATGAATTTACGCTCCGGGGGTGGTGAGGGGAAAATACTAGTCAAAGTGGGCTGTCTACATAGACCAGATACACCCAGCAAGCAGAATTCTAGACATAAAAAGTAAAGGTAGATGATAATGTCTCTTTCAATGCCAATAGGGTTAGGACTACATATTTATACCCTAACCATAATGTGTTACCCTGGATACATTGACACTCTGATACATGTATGAAATGTCTGCTTTTCCAGAGGATCTTTATCATAAAGTGGGTGGTGAGCTCGTGTTGAAACCAGACAAGTCCACAGTGACTGACCCCATCACAAGCATCCTATGGAAGCATGGGAAGTACAAGGTGGCAGAGTGGGACAAGGATTTTGGTGGTCTGGACATCTATGCTGCCTTCAAAGATCGCACAACCCTGGACCAGACTACTGGAGAGCTGAGAATCAGTGGATTGATGAAAACAGACAGTGGAGTTTATTCTGTGGAGTTCAACAGCAAACTGTTTGACAAGACATATACACTGTCTGTTATCAGTAAGTGTTTGTGTGTGTGTGTGTGTGTGTGTATGTATGCTTGGTAATGTAGAAACAGCAGGTTATGAATTGCCTCGCAAGCATTTTCCCTAATTATTCCTGTTTCTTTCCTCTATTTACAGACTCAGTCCGCAAACCCACAATCACTTCTTCCTGTAACCCAGACAAAACCTTCTGCACTCTGACCTGTGAAGGCGACACCACTGATGCTGAACCTGTCACCTACAGCTGGAAAGTGGGAGAGGGGGCGTGGGAGGTCTTAGACAAACAGATGAATGTCTCTAAGAGCGACACTGGCAATTCAACCAACTGTTACAAGTACATCTGCAAGCTGAAGAACTCTGTTAGTGGGGACGTCAGTGAGCCAGTTGGAGAGGTGTTTGGTCCAGGTGAGTGGACACTCATAAGTGTGTTACAGTCTTATGTATTGATATGTCAATAACACTGCTAATGTTGTAGGACATTTTGAATGCTGCACTATGTTCTTTCAACATTGTCACGCCTGCTCCCGCTCTCCCTCTCTGGCGCTCGAGGGCACCAGACTGCCTATCTTTGCGCACACCTGTCCCCTTTGTTACGCGCACCTCATTGGACACACCTGAACTCCATCATTGTTTGATTGCCTCCACATTATCTGTCTGTTTCCTCTCTGTTCCGTGTCTGCATTGATGTTCGTTTGTCCCCTGTCCAGACGCTGTTCCTGTCCTGGTTCATGTCCGTCATTTATTAAATGTTCTCCCTGTACCTGCTTCCTGTCTCCAGCGTCGATCCTTACAAACATATCAATACAAAAATGTATAGATTTTTGTTTTCAGAGCCTTCTACAGTTGGTGGTGTTGTTGGTGGTGTTGTCCGTGGTTTACTTGTCACAACGCTTGCTATCACCATAATAGGTAAGGACAGCACATCTATAGTAACAGAGTACATCACAATCACATAAACTGGTTAAAGGTGCACATGTACATATTTCTGAATCACAGATTGACATAACAGTAGCAACAACAGTGAGCTATACCCCCTGAAGGGGATACCTGTTCTACCTGTATTTACAGTAGTGTTCAGGCTACTGCTACAGACAATACAAGGGGTTAGATGCACCACCTGTTGTAGGGCACTGTCTTCGTAACGTGTCACAAGGAGGCACCTGTCACGTCCTGACCAGTAAAGGGGTTATTTGTTATTATAGTTTGGTCAGGACGTGGCAGGGGGTATTTGTTTTATATGGTTCGGGGTGTTTGTGTATGTAGAGGGGTGTTTGATTTATGTATTCCGGGGTTTTGGTCATTGTTCTATGTTTGTTATTTCTGTTCTAGGGTGTTTAGATCTGTGTTTAATTGGGATGGGGCCTTCAATTGAAGGCAGCTGTCTATCGTTGCCTCTGATTGAAGGTCCTATAATGAGGAATGTGTTTGTCATGGGATTTGTGGGAGATTGTTCTTTGCATAGCTGTGTGTTGCCTGCAAGACTGTTTGTCGTCCGTTCATTGTTTTTGTGTTTTATTTTGTCAAATTAACATGAGCATTCACGTACCCGCTGTGCCTTGGTCCATTCACTACGACGACCGTGACATCACCAAATTGGATCGCGCCCAGTATGGATTAGTCTAATCTGAATTAATCAGCAAAAAGGATGGTAATTATTTTGTGGTAACCTAAAAATATGTTTAGTTTACAATGGATATTAGATGTGAAATTGCTGGCTAGGTTATTTTACCTTTGTCATAGGCTACACCCATCCTGTTTTTTTTCAATCGAGTGGCTCAACATGCAAGTTTACTTCCACTTTTACAGATAGCTCATGTCTGCATGTAGGCTGAAGACATAGACACAGTCAACATACTACACAACTGTTTGTTACAAAGTAACAATAAAAAATATTTAAAAGAAAAGGCTCACAGTGCCTCTGAAGACGATATGGGTGATGAAACTACTGAAAGCCATTAATTTTCAATGGCAGAGAAGCGAAGTGTGCGGAGTACAGTTGGGTGATGCTAGCATGGGCGAGGGTCGTGAACAGGGTGGGACCAAAGTCAGGGAAAGCTGAACTTTATGCAAATACTTCCTGCCATCGCAGCGCGCTTGATGTACATCTCAACACAAGTCAATAAAACATATTGTTAGGAAACTGCTAATAATAAGTCATGGGTAGAATCTGAATTGTTTACTCTTAGCTTGCTCTGTCCTCGATTCCCGTCTCAAATCAAATTTTATTTGTCACATACACATGGTTAGCAGATGTTATTGTGAATGTAGCGAAATGCTTGTGCTTCTAGTTCCGACAGTGCAGTAATATCTAATAAGTAATCTAACAATTCCATGACAACTACCTAGTACACACATCTAAGTAAAGGGATGGAATAGAATGTATATCCATATACATTTATGGATGAGCAATGACCGAGCGGCATAGGCAAGATGCCATAGATGGTATAAAAGACAGTATATACAAATGGGATAGGTAATGCAAGATGGATATGTAAACATTATTAAAGAGACTAGTGATCCATTTATTAAAGTGACCAATGATTTCAAGTCTGTGTTTAGGCAGCAACCTCTCTGTGTTAGTGATGGCTGTTTAACAGTCTGATGGCCTTGAGATAGAAGCTGTTTTTCAGTCTCTCGGTCCCCGCTTTGATGCACCTGTACTGACCTCACCTTCTGGATGGTAGTGGGGTGAACAGGAAGTGGCTCAGGTGGTTGTTGTCCTTGATGATATTTTTGGCCTTGATATTGATGATATTTTTGGCCAGCACCCACATTGGGTGCTGTGGGTGTCCTGGAGGGCAGGTAGTTTGCCCCCGGTGATGCGTTGTGCAGACCGCACCAACCTCTGGAGAGCCTTGCGGTTGTGGGCGGTGCAGTTGCCGCACCAGGCGGTGATGCAGCCCAACAGGATGCTCTCGATTGTGCATCTGTAAAAGTGTGTGAGGGTTTTAGGTGACAAGCCAAATTTCTTCAGCCTTCTTCACCACACTGTATGTGTGGGTGGACCATTTCAGTTTGTCCGTGATGTGTATGCCGAGGAACTTAAAACTTTCCACCTTCTCCACTGCTGCCCCTTCGATGTGGATAGGGGGTGCTCGCTCTGCTGTTTTCTGAAGTCCACGATCATCTCCTTTGTTTTGTTGACTTTGAGTGACAGGTTGTTTTCCTGACACCATACTCAGAGTGCCCTCACCTCCGCCCTATAGGCTGTCTCGTCGTTGTTGGTGATCAAGCCTACTACTGTTGTGTCGTCTGCAAACTTGATGATTGAGTTGGAGGCATGCGTGGCTACACAGTCATGTGTGAACAGGGAGTACAGGAGAGGGCTGAGAACACACCTTCCTTGTAGCTCAGTTGGTAGAGCATGGTGTTTGCAACACCAGGGTTGTGGGTTCGTTTCCCACGGGGGGCCAGCACAGGAAAAAAAAAAATGTATGA
Organism: Salmo trutta; assembly: GCF_901001165.1. Lineage (NCBI taxonomy): Eukaryota > Metazoa > Chordata > Actinopteri > Salmoniformes > Salmonidae > Salmo > Salmo trutta. Next base: position 6,539,938 of record NC_042995.1, on the reverse strand, counting down.
AATGTATGCATTCACTACTGTAAGTCGCTCTGGATAAGAGCGTCTGCTAAATGACTAAAATGTAATGTAAAATGTTATGGAGCCCCAGTGTTGAGGATCAGCGAAGTTGAGATATTGTTTCCTAACTTCACCACCTGGGGGTGGCCGTCAGGAAGTCCAGGACCCAATTGCACAGGGTGGTGTTGAGACCTAGGGCCTCAAGCTTATTGATGAACTTGAAGAGTACTATGGTGTTGAATGCTGAGCTGTAGTCAATGAACAGCATTCTTACATAGGTATTCCTCTTGTCCAGATGGGATAGGGCAGTGTGCAGTGTGATGGCGATTACATCATCTGTGGACCTATTGGGGCGGTATGCAAATTAAAGTTGGTCTAGCGTAGCAGGTAAGGTGGAGGTGATATGATCCTTGACTAGTCTCTCAAAGCACTTAATGATGACAAGTGAGTGCAACGTGGCAATAGTAATTTTGTTCAATTACCTTTGCCTTCTTGGGTACAGGGACAATAGGGGCCATCTTGCAGCATGTGGGGACAGCAGACTGGGATAGGGAAAGATTGAATATGTTCATAAACACACCAGCCAGCTGGTCTGCGCATACTCTCAGGACGCAGCTAGGGATGCCGTCTGGGCCGGCAGCCTTGCAAGGGTTAACACATAAATGTCTTACTCACGTCGGCCACGGAGAAGGAGAGCCCGCAGTCCTTGGTAGCAGGCCGCGTCGGTGGCACTGTATTATCCTTAAAGTGGGCAAAGAACGTGTTCAGTTTGTCTGGAAGCGAGACGTCGGTGTCCGTGTAGACCCTGCCACATACGTCTCGTGTCTGAGCCATTCAATTGCGACTCCACTTTGTCCCTATACCAACGTTTCACTTATTTGCTTGCCTTGCGGTGGGAATAACTACACTGTTTGTATTCAGCCATATTCCCAGTCGTCTTTCCATGGTTAAATGCGATGTTTTGCGCTTTCAGTTTAGCACAAATGCCGCCATCAATTCTCAAAACCCATTGGAGAAGGTCAGAGGGGAGGGGCCTCTGGCTTTGTCATCCAATGGGTTTTAAAAGTAGGAGAGAGAGGACGCAAGGAGTATGCCATTAAGATTCTCCCCTTGTCACACAAGTATGCTACGTTTTCGATATCAAATCGACCATCCACTATAACTTTAATATGTGACTGTGCCTAAGGCCTATCTGCACGTCCATAAAAGGATGGTTCATTTTGTGTGTGTGTGTGTGTGTGTGTGTGTGTGTGGCTTTACCATAAGAGGTAGGGGGTTTCCAGGGTTGGGTAGGTTACATATAATCAGTACCTCCCCAACACTGGGGGCATCCATTTGGTATAGCAGGGTATGGCAGTTGCTCAATAACAATCATTTAAAGTAGGCAAAAAAGTAGACTAAAATCATTCCAATCCTGATTAAAATGTAACGGCTGTTTAGAGTATTGGATGGCATGGCTCAGAGAGCAGCTGCCAGCATGGTGCCTTTTCTTTCACTTTTAGAAAGCAGAGAACAGAGTGCCAGTTTGTTTTGCTGGTCAGCAGTTTAGGCCATATGCCGATTGCTTTGAATTTGATGTCAGCATTTGAACTCGTCCTTGTAAGCCTTGTTGTCATCTGATAGCCAGGGAATTGGGAGGTGGGGGAGTCCTCCTTTTTGGTGACCATTGGAAACCAAAAGCAATTTTATTTATATTAAAATATAGATTGTGATAGCTGTAGCCTAATTGGTATTTTCATTTATTCGGCCCAGTAGGCTACTGCCATTTTGGTTTGTATTGTTATAAAATAAAAACAACTGACCCCTTGACTTTTTCCACATTTTGTTGCGTTAAAGCCTTACTCTAAAATTGATTAAATAGTTTTTCCCACATCAATCTACACACAATTCCCCATATTGACAAAGCAATTTTTGTTTTGCAAATGTATTAAACTGAAAAAGCATATTTACATAAGTATTCAGACCCTTCACTCAGTACTTTGTTGGCAGCGATTACAGCCTCAAGTCTTATTGGGTATGACACTACAAGCTTGGCGCACCTGTATTTGGGGAGTTTCTCCCATTCTTCTCTGAAGATCCTCTCAAGCTCTGTCAGGCTGGACGGGGAGCGTCACTGCACAGCTATTTTCAGGTCTCTCCAGAGATGTGAGATCGAGTTCAAGTACGGGCTCTGGCTGGGCCATTAAAGGACATTGAGACTTGCCCGAAGCCACGCCTGCGTTGTCTTGGCTGCGTGCTTAGGGCCGTTGTCCTGTTGGAAGGTGAACCTTCGCCCAAGTCTGAGGTCCTGAGTGCTCTGGAGCAGGTTTTCATCAAGGATCTCTCTGTACTTTCCTCTGTTCATCTTTCCCTCAATCCTGACTAGTCTACCAGTCCCGGCTGCTGAAAAACATCCCCACAGCATGATGCTGCCACCACCATGCGTCACCATAGGGATGGTTCCAGGTTTATTCCAGAGGCAACACTTGGCATTCAGGCCAAAGAGTTCAATCTTGGTTTCACCAGACCAGAGAATCTTGTTTCTCGTGGTCTGAGAGTCCTTTAGGTGCCTTTTGGCAAATTCCAAGCAGGCTGTCACGTGCCTTTTACAGAGAAGTGGCTTCTGTCTGACCACTCTACCATAAAGGCCTGATTTGGTGGAGTGCTGCAGAGATGATTGTCCTTCTGGAAGGTTCTCCCATCGCCACAGAGGAACTCTGGAGCTCTGTCAGTGTGACAATCGGGTTCTTGGTTTCCCCCGATTGCTCAGTTTGGCCCGGGCGGCCAGCTCTATGAAGAGTCTTGGGGGTTCCAAACTTCTTCCATTTAAGAATGATGGAGACCACTGTGTTCTTGGGGACCTTAAATGCTGCAGAAATGTTTTGGTACCCTTCCCCAGATCTGTGCCTTGACACACTCCTGTCTCGGAGCCATACGGACAATTCCTTCAACCTCATGGCGTGGTTTTTGCTCTGACATGCACTGCCAACTTTGGACCATATATAGACAGGTGTGTGCCTTTCCAAATCATGTCCAATCAATTGAATTTACCACAGGTGGACTCCAATCAAGTTGTAGAAACTTTTCAAGGATGATCAATGGAAACAGGATGCACCTGAGCTGAAATTTGAGTATCATAGCAAAGGGTACTTTGAATACTTAAGTAATTAAGGTATTTCTGGTTTTATTTTTTTTCATAAATGTGCAAACATTTCTAAAAACCTGTTTTCACTTCGTCATTATGGGGTATTGTGTGTAGATTGATGATTTTTCCCCCCATCCATTTAAGAATAAGGCTGTAACGTAACAAAATGAGGAAAAAGTCAAGGGGTCTGAATACTTTCTGAATGCACTGTATGTGTACATTTATTTTGCAACACCAGTGGATTGGTCAGCATGTTAGCTCCCTTTAAAAAAGCATGTGTATATTTAGTGATTTTTGTCATTCTTTGAGGTTGTTTGTCTTCATTCGTTCTTGTTGATTGTAGGCCTGGGTAAGTCCTTCGATGTTTACCTTTTTATTTCAATGCATGTGTAGGATTTATCTAGCATAGTTTGCATTCGTCGTCAGCTGTTTAATGCACCGGCTACTTTCACATTGATTTGAAGTCGGCCTTGTTGTCACGTCCTGACCAGTAAAGGGGTTATTTGTTATTATAGGTTGGTCAGGACGTGGCAGGGGGTATTTGTTTAGTGTTTCGGGGTTTGTTGGGCTTTGTTGGGCTATGTGTTTAGGTAGAGGGGTGTTTGTTTAGAGTGTTCTGGGGTTTTTGGTTATGTTCTATGTTAGTATATTTCTATGTTCTGGTCTAGTCTTTTTAGTTCTATGTTTAGGGCTATTGGATGGACCTTTAATTGGAAGCAGCTGTTCCTTGTTGCCTCTGATTGAAGGTCCTATATAGAGGGGTGTTTTTGTAATGGGTTTGGTGGGAAGTTGTTTTTGCACTGCTCGGGTTAGCCTGCAATACTGTGCGTTCGTTTGTTTTGTTTCATTAAGTGTTGTAATAAAAGTTAAGATGAGCACTCAACCCGCTGCGCCTTGGTCCAGTATATACGACGACCGTTACACTTGTGAAGGTACTGTATGCATGCTCTCAAATTATGTATTTTTATTGCAGCTTGAGCATGTAAATGTGGGTGAAGTCCTACTCAATATCTGACAGAATGGTTAATGCACAGACTTGTACTTTAAGGGGGGTTATTTCTCACTCTGTTAATCCAACACATAAGATACACAACCATGGATCAACTTGGAAAATAAAATATTTATTTTGTTACTCCTCAGGAATGTTGGTGTGGAAGAAAAAGAAAGGTAGGATGATTATCTGTCTCTTCCTGTCTCAATTCTTCATACTCACTGGTTCACGAAAGGAATTGAACATTTGGATTCCAGTGAAAATAAAGAACCATTTGAATGAACATTTTAATATGTCTTACGTTTTTGTCTCTTTTTCATCTCAGAACATCCAGACGACACCATGAGGGAAATTTTGAGCAAGGTTTTTTGTGGAATGTGTGGTAAGTGTTACCCTAACTCGACTCTTTTCAACCTGCTAACTACTCCCCAAAGTAGTACAAACACAACATCATTAATTCCTTCAATATTTCTTCCCTATTTTCAACCTTCCATGCTTCCACACAGGACAGTAGTGTTGTTTTTGTCCCAATCCAGAAACGTGATTTAATCGAATTAGGGCCCTTATTTAGTAATAGGTATCTCCTATTGTATACGCTTGTGTGTGTGTGAGAGAGAGTGCGAGTGCACAGCAGTAATCCCATCATCCAGAATATTTCCAAGGTTTCTCATCATGACCTTATGCACACATAAAGGGCAAATGCATCCTAAATTCAAGGAACCTCTTCTACTCTGTTTACTGTAAACAATGTTGATGGATGGTCTAGACTTTACAGGGGATGCCGTCAACAATCAGAATTCTGTTGCCCCGGGTACTGTTTATCACACTGTAGGGGATGTTCAGGTCGCCAACCGTGGGCCTTCAGGGGTTCTCTCTGGGGTTGGCATGGATACCATATGCACCATAGAGGAGATGTCTTCTAGAGATTACTCCATGAATCAGAATAATAACAATCAGCCCACTAACACAGGTAGTAACACTAACACACCTTTTACATGGTACTTCTACGGGGACATTTTGGCAATGCAGATATGTGGAGATGTTGTCAGAAATGTGTTACTCATATTATTTGTGGTGGCATTTATTTGAAGAGCATGTTTTAGTGACATCTACATACAGTATGAGAAGGTGATTACTAATGTGAGTTTAAAGTTAGCAGTGTGTGGGCTAACCTATATAAAATGTATATGATGCAGTTGGAATCTGCAAGGAAAATGTGCTTTAAATTAAGTGCCGTGATGAGTTTTTGAAATAATGTTTGGTTTTGGTTTATCTATGCATTTTTGCACTGTCAAAATGTCACCCATAGAGGTAACACTGGATAAAGATCGTCACTGTCACCCCTTGCTAGTTTGTACTGTTGAAAAGCCAATTATTTCACAATCTTCTGCTCCATTTGATCTGCTACATGGATGTCAATTACAACATTTTGAGTTCTGAGAACTGTTTCCATGTTTTGTTTGATATGATTGTTACCGGTTTAGAGAGTCAACCCTGGTCCTGGAGGTCCGCAGGCACTTCATGTTTTTATTTAACTGACCTAGAAGATGTTATGAATTTAGGCTGAAGTGATCAATTAGCACTCCAGGAACAGGGTTACCTACCCCTGATCTACTGTATGTTACAAATCAAATGGTTACTACATCATCATTAAATATTGTCACAACAAAGATGTTTGAGAATGCTAAACTGATCTATTCTCTCTTCAGCTAAATCCAGTGATGGAAACAACCAAACCACAGGCAAGTCATCCAGTTAATTTAAGACTGTATAAAGCAAAAGTAAGTTAAGTAGCATTTGATGCAGTAGGAGACAGGCTGTAGTTGAGGTTTTCCTTCTGGGTGTTTCTGCAGGGGGTTGCGCTAGTGTCCATCAAAACAGGGGACGATGACACAGACAAATTGCAGGGGTGTATGAGACATAAGCAGATAGTTTACCCCGTAACAGATCTGGAATCAGTGCTTTGGCGGTTACAGTACGCTCAAACCATATTTGTCCTGATGATTCCTGTAACTGACTGATTCTTAAAAGCTAAATATATTATATTGTGCATTACATGTATAGATGGTTCATCTAGAACTGGGCTGTCAAACTCATTCCATGAAGGGTTTAGTGTCTGCAGGTTTTTGGTTTTTCCTTTCAATGAAGACCTAGACAACCAGGTGAGGGGAATTCTTTAGTAATTAGTGACCTTAATCACTTGAGTACAAGGGAGGAGTGAAAACCCCAGACACTCGGCCCTCCGTGGAATGAGTTTGACACGTTATTTAGAGGGTTACTAGAAATGATCTGATTAGCAGCTGAAGCCAGTGGATCCAACAGTCTTAAAGATGAGTCAATGCCCGAGGTAAGACACAGTGGCATTCACCTGGAATTCTGCTATGATGTTGATTACCTTGAGGATTATTAGAGCAAGTTTGTGGTCCAGAATAGAAAAACTGGGAGATTCCTGTACTGTTTGATTGTTGTAGCTTGCGAGGGTGTGAATGGAGACCAGGGGTGCGTGCGTGCCTGTGCGTGTGTGTGTGTGTGTGTGTGTGTGTGTGTGTGTGTGTGTATGATTAAGTCCAACTCTTCTGTTGTGTGTTTTCTTGCCAGAAGCCAATCCATTCATGGAGTAGAAAGACATCCAGTGTTTTAGGATAGTAAGTATGAGTCTGAGAAAGACACCAACCACAACTTAAGAAAACATTTGGAAGTGCTCACATTGTTATTACGTTGTTATTATGTTAGTGATGATCAACATGTGGGATTTTAATTTGGATGCAATGAAAGACAAACATTGAACAATTGAGATTGGTGTTAACGTTCTTACAGCCAGACTTAGTAAGTGTCAGTTTCCTCATTTTGTTTAAATTGTATATTTTGTTGCATCGACAAAACAAACCCAGGCATGTCATAAACATGCTCTAGAGTCTAGGCCACCTGAGAGAAATCTGACTTGCAATTTTGTAAACAAAGCTGCTGTATTTATATCTCAAATGTATTTATCACTTTGAAGTGACCCAAATGGCAACTTAAGCTTTCATCCATTTTGAGATATATTAAAAAATAAAATAATGTGATATTTTATTTGGGACTTACTTAGTCTGGCTTTAAAGGAAGGAAGATATCCTTTTGCATTTAAAACATAAGACCAATAGTTTTTCCAGACCATGTGACCTGACCAGGAAAAACTCTTGGCCCTAGTCATTAGTCATGTTTTGTCTCATGAGCTCTTTCCTCTATTGCTTCCTTCCAGCTGGTGGTCTTCCTGGTGAGGTAACCGAGGACCAGAAACATGGAGTTTGAAGGCTCTCCGTACATGCCTCCATATGTTACATTGAGACAAACGACCAAGAAGAGACCTGTTGAGTGTGTGTATATATATATATATATATATATATATATATATATATATATATATATATATATATATATATATATATTATTTATTTATTTATTTTTTTTTTAAAGTAAAATGAAGGATAACAACAAGCAAATATTGCACATAGTAACTTGCATGCAATCAGATGAAGTACACTGGGCTACAAAGTATTGGCACAATGACATCTTTTGTTGTTTTGGCTCTGTACTCCAGCACTGTTCCCCGAGCACCAAAGACTTGGATGTCAATTAAGGCAGCCCCCTGCACCTCTCTGATTCAGATGGGTTGGGTTAAATGCAGACAGCCCTCCCCACCTCTCTGATTCAGAGGGGTTGGGTTAAATGCAGACAGCCCTCCCCACCTCTCTGATTCAGATGGGTTGGGTTAAATGCGGGAGACACATTTCAGTTGAAGGCATTCAGTGACTAGTTATCACCCTTTCCCTTTGGGATTTGTAATGATACAATGACTATAAAGGTTATAGTGCAGACTGTCAGCTTTAACCCAATATGGATGAGAATACCCTCAAATTAAAGCTGACAGTCTGCAATTTAACCTCATAGTTATTGTATAATTTCAAATCCAAAGTGCTGGAGTACAGAGCCAAAACAACCAAAAAAGTGTCACTGTCCCAATACTTTTGGCGCTCACTGTATAATGTGATGAACTGTGTGCTTTATGAACTTACAGTACTTCAGAAATATGAGGGCAATATTTGTATCTCAGAACATTTTGATGTTGGACAAAAATGATTCTTATATTTTGAGGTAAATAGCTTTGTGGATTCTTATCCTTTCTCAGTATTCATGCCTTGTCTTTACAAATCACCATCAATAACGTACAGGTTGTTTGAAGCCATAGTATCAATCACATTGTTGTTGTATGATACCTTTTTAATTATATTCTCCAGAGCGCTTTATGCCAAGCCACTGCACTTTGTTTTAAAATCGCAGCTTATGAATGTCTTATATAATTCTTCACTTGATTTGTGTCAAGGAATTTGTACAGGTAGTTTTTTTTCTCAGTAATTTATGGCAACCCCCACACTAGGCAAATTAAAGTGTTGGTTGAGAGGAACCAGGCCTGAGAGGTAGAGCTCATCCTCATCTGCCTTGTAAAGAGAGAGAGCTCTGCAGTACTGAGATGTTGTATTACTAAGAGAGAGCTCTGCAGTACTGAGATGTTGTATTACTAAGAGAGAGCTCTGCAGTACTGAGATGTTGTATTACTAAGAGAGAGCTCTGCAGTACTGAGATGTTGTATTACTAAGAGAGAGCTCTGCAGTACTGAGATGTTGTATTACTAAGAGAGAGCTCTGCAGTACTGAGATGTTGTATTACTAAGAGAGAGCTCTGCAGTACTGAGATGTTGTATTACTAAGAGAGAGCTCTGCAGTACTGAGATGTTGTATTACTAAGAGAGAGCTCTGCAGTACTGAGATGTTGTATTACTAAGAGAGAGCTCTGCAGTACTGAGATGTTGTATTACTAAGAGAGAGCTCTGCAGTACTGAGATGTTGTATTACTAAGCGAGAGCTCTGCAGCACTGAGATGTTGTATTACTAAGCGAGAGCTCTGCAGCACTGAGATGTTGTATTACTAAGCGAGAGCTCTGCAGCACTGAGATGTTGTATTACTAAGCGAGAGCTCTGCAGAACTGAGATGTTGTATTACTAAGAGAGAGCTCTGCAGTACTGAGATGTTTTATTACTAACACAATTTGTAGTTGTTTTAATACCTTCCTATTTTTATTTGACAAACAGTGGTTGTCTTTCAATTCCTTCAAATAACCCTCTGGTATATCAGTTTTCACAATATACATTGTCACCTGGATTGTAATAATTTTTCCCATATCTGTACATTGTCACGGCCCCTCCTCTGCAGTGCAGGGGCGGTTCCTCCTGCAGGCAGAGGAGGGTCATTAGTGATTGGAGCTGCCGTGATTGGAGCCACCTGGGCTCAGGGTATTTAAACTGCTTCGCTAACCACTCTTCTCTCTCTCTCCCTGCTCCTCCAGGTATGATCCTGTTTTGTTTGTTCCTTTGTAGGTTTATTTAGTTTCCACTCAGTCATGTTCACACACACAGATTCATGCATCCATGCACCTTACATACACCCTACATTATGACATTTCCACACCTCATTCCTTTTTCTTTGTTTAAAGTTAATAGTTTTTGGTTTACAATAAAGAACCTTTTGATTGGCCTATACCTGTTGTTCATGTCCCCTCATTTTTGCCACAGGCTATGAGCCGGCCTGTGACAACATCAATCTGTGACGGACCATAGTAAGGGGTAACAGCAGTGTACACTAGTTGCCACCAGATTGGGAAAACCACTAACCTGGTATATCCCAGGTTTTAGTTCTGTTCTGGTATGTCTCGGGTAATTGTTACAGAAGAAGATATTATGAATTAAGACCAGCCACTTTGCTTTATTTTGGGACTTGACTGTTCTAAAATGGAGTCATGGCGCATGCAAAAATGTACAATCCTTGTATAACTGTATAAACTCCAGACCTCACACTAGTGGTGTGTTGATGACTGAATGATTGTTGTCCATGTACACACATCTGAACACCAATTCTGTTTCAGAACTTTGTCTTAAGAATGTATTTTTTTCCTAACTTGATTGGTGAGGAAGGTCTGTATAGGGCTGAGCCATCACCAACGCATATCCCTATCTGAACCCCTAAGATCTGTGAATACGAAGTTAGGGAAAGGTACTTAGAGATCAGTCTCGTTGCATGTACTGGAAGTACTTCTCGCCAAACGGATCACACCACAGGACTGATGATTCCTAAATCAGGGTCAACTCCTTTCTGAGACATGCTGCTGTGACAAACAAATGCACTTGAAAGTGCAGTGTGTTAAATATATTTTATCTGCAACAATTGAATTCCAGCCTGCATATACTGCCAATACTTTGAATTTGAGTTGTGTGATATTTATTTTTTCAATAAAAGGAGTTGAGTTCGATATTGGATTGTATTATGACCTGACAGTGATTTAAAAAACAATTCAAACCTGATTGGCGAAAGCAATATACTGTATACATGATCTGTAAGTGTGCGTGCATGTTTGTTCCAGATCTTGCACTGTATGTCGGTCTGTGTGCCCTTATATTAAATAGCAGATTATGCAGTGCCTCACAAGCATTTTTCCTGCTTTGTCTCTGTCTTTTTCTCCTGGATTTACAGAGGCAGTCCTTAAACCCACAATCACTTCTTCATGTAACTCCAACAAAACCATCTGCACTCTGACCTGTGAGGGGGACACCACTGATGCTGAACCTGTCACCTACAGCTGGAAAGTGGGAGAGGGGGCGTGGGAGGTCTTAGACAAACAGATGAATGTCTCTAAGAGTGACACTGGCAAATCAACCAACAGTTACAAGTACATCTGCAAGCTGAAAAACGCTGTTAGTGGGGAAGTCAGCGAGTCAGTTGGAGAGGTGTTTGGCTCAGGTGAGTGGTAATGATAGGCCAGAGTGGTAGGTATCCTAGCGGTTAAGAGCATTGGGCCAGTCACCGAAAGGTCGCTTGTTCGACTCCCTGAGCCGACTAGGTCAAAAAATCTGTCTATATCCTAGAGCGGGCGTCGGCAACCCGCGGCTTTTGAGCCGCATGCGGCTCTTTAGCGCCGCCCTAGTGGCTCCCTGAAGCTTTTTCAAAAATATGGAAAAAGATGGTGTGAATATATTTTTTGTTTTAATATAATTTATTATCCAATGCTGTAAAAAAATGTGTATAATTAATATTTAATTTCAACATTTCTGTCAACGAAGATTTACGTCATAGCCTGCGACACACGTTTCTTTCAGCTCGGCGTAGTGCCAGACAGGTGGCTGTTGCAAACAAACCGGCGGGTGTGTCATGGGCCATGGATCCCAAAGGGAAAAAGAGAAAGATGGCTGAGGAGAACAGAGGATTCCACAGTTCTTGGACCGAATCATTTGCTTTCATTGCCAATGCGGAAGGATTGCCTGCATGTTTGCTTTGTAATGAGTGGTTGTCAAATAACAAAAAGAGTAACGTGGAAAGACATTTACATTCTTCCTGACAGTTATAGGAACATGAAGAAATATGCATTTGGAGTATTATCCATCTTTGGATCAACATACCTGTGTGAGCAGATATTCTCAAACATGAACTACATAAAATCCAAATACCGCACCCGCCTCACAGATGAGAGTTTGCAGTCCTGCGTGAAGATTAAAGTTACATCTTACATGCCCGATGTTGAGAAGCTGTCCAGTGATGTCCGAAAACAGAAGTCACATTAAACGGGTAAGAACACAATCCTGTCAGAGTCACATATTTAGTAACACAGTGGCTGTTTTTATAAAGTGATTTCTGATTTTTGTCAGTATATATTTGGAATGACACATAGGGATATTATTGTGTTTTGTTGCTCAGGTCCGAGGATGGCTGCATTGTATTGTGCGTGTCAAAAGAGAAGAGGATAATGCACAGAAATCGAACTTAAACTGTATTATTTTAATTTGATATACTTTACCTTTTCAAAAGGCTGCTGTTTTATTGCACTCTGTCTGTTGCCCAGATAAGGGGGAAAAGAGAAGAGGATTGTATCGTATTATTGAGGATTGAAAAGGACTGCATTTTATTTCCATGGGGAGGTCTGAAATTACAGGAGGCTATTATGCACGTTGCACATTTTGTTGTTGTTTTTTCGAATCCTAAAATAAAAATGACATCAAATCTGATTTCTGTATTGTATTTCTATAATTTCATCAATGCAACGAAACATAATACATTAATATTATAATGGAAGTTAAACTTAAAGCACCATCGTATAGCAGAGTAGTCACGTGGTGCGTCATTCTCTCCAGGATGCGCTGCAGGTAAAATAAACGTTTAATCATGAATGCTCATTATGTATTTGTAGCCTACTTATCATTTTGATAGCAAGCTAATATAGACACTTACAGCATGTGTTGCCTTCATTATAAGGCTTATATAAGGCTTTTAATTTTTTGCAGTCCAGACAGATTTGTTTTTTTGGTCCAATATGGCTCTTTCAACATTTTGGTTTGCCGACCCCTGCCCTAAAGCAAGGCACTTAACCCTAATTGCTCTGGATAGGAGTGTCTGCTAAAAGATTACAATATAAATAGGCCTGATCATCAATACTGTTTATTAATGTTATTACATATGACATTTATAAAAATAAAAATCTACCTTCATGTCAGAGCTGGTACTGCCATTTTAATTGCTGCCGGTGACCCTACCCTACTTAGTTTGACCACTTGTATTGGCGTTCATAGACATTTGACCAGTAAGGACAATACATTCTGTCATGACTGCCCTGGGGGTGGTTAGGTCTCTCTCTCTCTCACACACACACACACACACACACACACACACACACACACACACACACACACACACACACACACACACACACACACACACACACACACACACACACACACACACACACACACGTTTATGACGATCGAAAATACTGAAACTCATTTCCCCAAAAGGATTCTCAAAATTGAGAATCATTTTGTTAACACACACTTGGACATCAAAAGTTTGAATAATTGAACAGTATTTTTATTATATTTTTTTTATGTAACAAGGCAAATCAGTTAAGAACAAATTCTTATTTACAATGACGGCCTACCGGGGAACAGTGGGTTAACTGCCTTGTTCAGGGGCAGAACGTCAGATTTTTACCTTGTCAGCTCAGGGATTCATTCCAGCAACCTTTCGGTTACTGGCCCAACGCTCTAACCACTAGGCCAACTGCTGCCCTAGTTGGAGTGGTCCGTGGACACTTAAGGAACAGTCATGTCAAGTTTGTTTCATTTGGTGTCCTCCTGAAGGACAGGAGACACACATTACTGTTTCTTTGTTTATATACACTTCAATGATGGGGTTTGCGTCTGCATGTTGTATAAAATAAATGATTGAGTATAGGAATACCTTTGGAAAGATGTGATGTTAGTCTTCTAAATGAGAATTGTTTTTCATAGTAACTTATGATCAGTCAGTGGCCACGCCCCTGTGAGCACAAACATTTACATTGGCGTAATGGAACGCCCCCTTTTCTACTAAAAGTATAAAACCCACTTCTGACAAAATATATATTAGACCAAAACACGCTGGGTGATGCTGGTGTGTGAAGTGGTTCAAAACTACAACTCTAGCAAAGGACAATACCAAAGAATATGGAGATCATCCACACGCTGAAATGGTGAAGAAATCTACAAACTGAAGACCATTATTCAGGCTGCAGCTGTTTAAATACTTTAGTCTGGTAAATGCGTCCGATCTAAGAACATTTCCGAATGGTACTCTGACGTATCCATAATAACAACCTACAACTACGACAGACTTTGATCTCTGGTGGACAAACCAGAGGCTTTCTGTCGACTGACTATTATCCAACAGACGGACCGGCGAGCAGAGGGACAACAAAGGTATACACTCGTAAATATGTAAATTGCTATTTTTCTAATGAACAGCTGTTCATGTTCAAAGTATTAGCATTTACATGAGTGTAGTTATGAACTGTATTACAGTGGGTCCACTGAGTTTCCCGCTCTTGAACTGCCCCCACCCCTTTCCTTTGTCTACCAAGCTGTTAAATTTTTATTTGTATCATGTTAGTAGCCAATGTATGACCTATTGTGTGTTTATGTAATACTGTGTTTGATTAGTTAGTAAATAAATAATTATGCCAATTTGTATAACTCTGATTCATGATTTGATGCTAGGGTTCATGCAGATATCCAAGGATTTACGACGTTCAGAAATGAGACCGATGTGGTAACGAGTTATATTCGGGAAATTGAAACTATACAAACAATTTTCCCGTGGTGCCCTGACCTAGTTAATTACTATTCAGTGATTCGTTGAATTACAGAATAATTACACAGAGATTTGAATTGATAATATTACAGTCTTCACATTTAATGAAGGCACACCTGACTACCTCATGAAGCTGGTTGAGGAAATGCCAATAGTGCAAATAGCTGTCATCAAGGGAAAGGGTGAGTGCTTTGAAGAATCTCAAAAATATAATATATTTTGATTTGTTTAACACTTTTTTGGTTACTTCATGACTCCATATATTATTTTCTAGTTTTGATGTCCTATTATTCTACAATGTAGAAAATAGTACAAATAAAGAAAAACCCTTGAATGAGGTGTGTCCAAACTTTGGAATGATACTGTATATATATATTTATATATATATAAATAAAAGCTGTGTTCGAATACCCATACTAACATACTGTATGCTACATAATTAATGAGTATATAATACGTGCTATTAGTATACTGTAAATGAACAGTATTGTTTCGTCTGTCTACCGGAAGTTGATGCTGTTGCCATGCAACCTCTTGCTAGCATAACAAAGGACTAGCTAAACACACAATAGGTCATACATTGGCTACTAACATGATACAAATAAAAATATGACAGCTTGGTAGACAAAGGAAAGGGGTGGGGGCAGTTCAAGAGCGGGAAACTCAGTGGACCCACTTTAATACAGTTCATAACTACACTCATGTAAATGCTAATACTTTGAACATGAACAGCTGTTACACTTATTATTCTATGTATGTCCCTTAAGGTCCTTGTGTAATGTGATATTGTACCCCCTAGCCCAATTGCCCTTTGTATATTATTTATATATACTTGTGTTCCCACATGTACTTCCTGTATTAATTTGTTGTGAATAAAAAAATAAAAAATCCTTATGAACCACATAGCATTACAGCAGTAAAACCCATGCCTATCTGTTAGCTAGTTGTCAATTCTTGTAATTGTATAGAATTGTATAATGGACAGTACTATGGAATAATGTGTGCATTATGAACACAACGCAGGCCCAGCTCCAGGATGAAATGCCTGAGGGTGCATTTTAATTATATGGGGGGCACAACTAGCATTGCTTAGAGCCCTAACACCACAAGGTAGATTTGTCCTACTATTGTTCAAATATACAAAAATGTCTGAAATGTAGCCATACACAAACAACCAGCGTTTTATATTATAACACAATAAATATATTGGCCCCGGCCCCTCTAGGACATACAGCTGAATTTCGAATACACTTGTATCGGCCGTACATTTGCGCCTACCAATTTTGTTGAATTTGTGACACTGCACTGAATAAATAACCTAGGGCAAATGGCAACTTCTCCAGGTGCGCAATATTTCCTGTGGGAGTTTCAGAAAAGCAAACTAAATAAAACTAAGTGTATATTCTCAATTCATAGCTGATCTGGCAGTAAGATTAAAAGCGCATTCCGAGAGCAACACACACGCTATAGCAAGACCGCAGCAGGGAGGGGACGAAAAGGTAGACTGTGTTGTTTTCAGTGTTGACGTCACTTTTACAGTATCACACAACGACTAATGCAAATGAATGATAAGAGTGAACGTTTGCCTACTTCTTTTAGGAGACCTACACTGTGACATACAAAATATATATATTTTTTAAATGCAGCCTTACACAACTGTCATTTTGCCACAAGAAAGCGTGGGATGTTGTAGAGAAGCCACGTGATGACTGGTAGCCCAAGAGGCGCTCATTAAAACAGCACAAAAACGATTGATTCAGGACCATGGGAAGTATCGGCAGTCAGCGAGATGACTGGCGTCAAGGCGTCATCTCAGCGCAAAACCAATAGGCTACATTTGTCATATATATAGGCCTACCATGAAATAACGCAAAGCTGTACAGTGTATTCAGAAAGTATTCAGACCATTAGATTCACATTTTGTTACATTTTAGAAAAAGGCTGGAACCTCTTGAGGACCCCTTCGAGATACAGTCCCGCTAACGGGATTGGTTGGACAACAACCAGTGAGATAGGGCGCGATATTCAAAACAAAATAATCTCAAAATTAAAATTCAAGTATTATACGTCATTTTAAAGATACTCTACTCGTTAATCCAATCACATTGTCCGATTTCAAAAAGGCTTTACGGTGAAAACAAAACATTAGATTATTTTAGCATAGCACCTCAGCAAAAAAAAAAGCAATTTTCCAAGCACGATAGCCATCACAAAACCAGATATACAGCTAAAATTAAGCACTAACCTTTGACAATCTTCATCAGATGACACTCCTAGGACATCATGTTAGACAATACATGCATTTTTTGTTCGATCAAGTTTATATTTATATCCAAAAACCCAATTTTTACATTGGCGCGTGACGTTCAGAAAATGTTTTCTCCCCATAACCGCCGGTGAATAGGCACATTTCATTTACAGAAGAACTCATAAACGTTGATAAAAATGTATAACAATGATTTAAAGAATTAGAGATAATCTACTCCTTTATGCAACCACTTTGTCAGATTTCAAAATAACTTTACGGAAAAAGCACATTGTTCAATATTCTGAGTACAGAACTTAGCCTTCAATGCTAAGCTATACAGTTAGCCTACAACCACGGCGTCGACAAATCTCTAACAATATGTTCGAAATATTTACTTACCTTCGCTGATCTTCGGCGGAATGCACTCGGATGGGCACCCACTTCCACAAGAAATGTTCATTTGTTCTGCAAAGTCCATCATTTATGTCCAAATACGTCCGTTTTGTTGACCCATCCATCCAGAACACTTAACAATGCCATGTGGCGTGGACGCAAATCCATAGACGAAATGTTCAAAGTTCCATTACCATTTGTAGAAACACGTCAAACGATGTTTACAATCAATCCTTTAGGGTATTTTTTAACGTCAAATTGCGATAATTTTACAACCGGGCAAAAGGTATTCATCCCAGAAGAAAAATAAAAAAAACACGAAGTCACGTGCACGCGCATCATAAGACACCTCTCCTCAGACAGGAACTTAAATGTTAGCTTTTTTACATGGCACATATTGCACTTTTACTTTCTTCTCCAATGCTTTGTTTTTGCATTATTTAAACCAAATTGAACATGTTTCATTATTTATTTGAGACTGAATTGATGTATTATATTAAGTTAAAATAAGTGTTCATTCAGTATTGTTGTAATTGTCATTATTACAACAAAAAAAAAAATATATATATATATATATATATATATATAAATTGGCCGATTAATCGGTATCGGCTTTTTTGGTCCTCCAATAATCGGTATCGGCGTTGAAAAATCATAATCGGTCGACCTCTAGAGGAGAGAGCTAGTGCAGGTAAAGGAGGAGATGGCAAATGAGTTGTCTGTCATCAAGAGGGTGCTGCAGCACAGAGCGCAGACTGTAGAGACTCCTAGAGAGAAGCTGCTGCCCCTCACCACCCTTAACGGACCCACCTTTACCCACAACCCCCCCATACCAGACAACCCTTTACCCACACCCCCAGTCAACAAGGAGGCTCACATGGGGACACTTACTACAGAGAGAAGCTCTCTGGCCCCCCCTGACACACCCCTCCTTGTACACAGGCCCTGTGTACCCCAGCCCCACACCATAAACCCACTGAGGTGGCCATCCTCATTGACTCAAATGGGAAATTCATCCAAGAGGATAAACTCTTCCCCCACCACAAGGTGTCCAAAATATGGTGCTCAAAAACACAGGATGCACTCCACATCCTGTCCCAGCTTTAACCACTATTTGAGGCTAAATTGATTTTATTGATGTATTATATTAAGTTAAAATAAGTGTTCATTCAGTATTGTTGTAATTGTCATTATTACAAATGAATAAAAGAAAAATAGAAATCGGCCGATTAATCGGTATCTGCTTTTTTGGTCCTCCAATAATCGGTATCGGTATCGGCGTTGAAAAATCATAGTTGGTCGACCTCTACTTCTGATTTGATTTCTGCTGGAAATTGACAGTGTGAGTTAAAAGACCAATCTTTTCCTCCTGTGTTGATCTTCAGTTGAACAAATTGATTACCTATACATTTTTTGCTAATTTAATCGTGTTCTCACTCTTAACAACCAGAAAGTTATAACAAGTCAGGAGCTGTTCTTCTGCATTCTCTCAGATTTTTTTTTCTTTCTGAAAGTGTCATAAGGGAGAGAGAACAGAACGTAAAAATAGAGTATTGTGGTTGATATGTACTTTTAAAACAGTATTACCATTTCTAAAAATCCAAAAAGATTGTGCTTTCGTGATCCGTATTAAGTTTTACAGAGTTTAAAACGGCAAAGCTGACAAATTGCACTCAGTGCTTTGAGCAGCGCTCTCCATAGACAGACTGGGGAGAGCAGAGTGCCGACCCCCCTACTAAAGCCAAGGATAGAGGAGTACAAGTTTGAGTAAAATGACACTCACCTTGATCCTTTCAGCGCTTGTCCCTGCTACTACTTCAGTTATGGTGATCTGCCGCTGCTGTGGGAACTGTTCTGACATTCTCATATGCTTTGCCGATTCGAAGTGACTGTTGACTTCGACATGGGGGGCTTTGTTGAAGTGTGATTGGATTGGGCCATTTTTCACGGTAACGGTGCAGTAATTTGTCAAAATTGCAAACCCGCTTTTGATTGCGAGCTCTTGCATAATATGTGCTGATTGGTTGATTTTGCATTGAATTATGCGATCGCGGAATCCTGGACATTCTGAAGCAAGGCAATGGTGAAAAAGATATGGTGTGAGCTTATTGGTGGAGTGCTGCAGAGATGGTTGTCCTTCTGGAAGGTTCTCCCAACTCCACAGAGGAACTCTGGAGGAACTCTGGAGCTCTGCCAGAGTGACCATCGGGTTCTTGGTCACCTCCCTGACCAAGGCTCTTCTCCTCTGATTGCTCAGTTTGGCCGGGCGGCCAGCTCCAGAAAGAGTCTTGGTGGATCCAAAATTCTTCCATTTAAGAATGATGGAGGCCACTGTGTTCTTGTGGACCAACAATGCTGCAGACATTTCCCCCGATCTGTGCCTCGACACAATCCTCTCTCAGAGCCCTACGGACAATTCCTTCGACCTCATGGCTTGGTTTTTGCTCTGACATGCACTGTCAACTGTGGGACCTTATATAGACAGGTGTGTGCCTTTCCAAATCATTTCCAATCAATTGAATTGACCACAGGTGGACTCCAAGTTTTAGAAACGTCTCAAGGATGATCAATGGAAACAGGATGCACTTGAGCTCAGTTTTGAGTCTCATAGCAAAGGGTCTGAATACTTATGTAAATAAGGTATTTATGTTTTACATTTGCAAACATGTATAAATACCTGTTTTCGCTGTGTCATTATGGGGTATTGTGTGTAGATTAAGGGAAAATATGTATGTAATCCATTTTAGAATAAGGCTGTAACGTGGAAAAAGTAGAGGGGTCTGAATACTTTCTGAATGCGCTTTATCTGTTGTGTATCTAGCCAACGTTAGCGTATCTAGGCAGGGCTCCTTGTTTTTAGCTTGCTACATAAATAGATACGCTAGCCTATTAGCCACGTTATGACTGACTTGTGATTTTTGACGTTGCTAGTTTGATTGTATTGTCATTCCCAACCTTAGTTACATTGTTCCGTTTCTGTCCAAAATATTGAGCCATTGAAACTGAAACATTGCATCCTGAATGGAGGCAGGTAACATTGTACCAGACCAGCTGTGATTTACAACCTGATAGCAGTATTTTTAAACTACCAAGAAATGTATTGATGAATTATATGAATCATGCATCAAACTGCTTCATTCTATTGCTAGAGGACTCCTGATATCTCCAGGAGTGATAAGTATATATTGTTTGCCTTTATCTGTTGTGGTCTAGTACTACTAGCTAGGGCTATCTACTTTAAGTGCTGCCTGTTTTCCCAGTAGCCTACTTGGTGTGTGAACTGCTGACTGCTCCTCATTTGCAGATAGTTGTTGACACATCAACCAGGATCAACGGGCAGGGCAATTTGTGACTTGTTTTGGTAATCAGTGGCTGTATTGGAGGGGGAGTGGTTTCACCTCTCCTAGGCAATCAGCAATTAGTACAGGGAGGTGTGCTCTCCACCTTTATGGTCTGTTTACATATATCCTGAACAAAAATATAAACAAGAATTTCAAAGATTTTACTGAGTTACAGTTCATAGAAGGAAATCATTCAATTTTAATAAATTAATTAGATCCTACTCTATGAAGAAGCCGGATGTGGAGGTCCTGGGTTGGTGTAGTTACACGTGGTCTGCAGTTGTGAGGCCAGTTGGACTTACTGCCAAATGCTCTAAAACGGGATGCATTCAGCATCCCAAATGCACGCTCCCTCATAACTTGAGAGATCTGTGGCATTGTGATGTGTGACAAAACAGTACATTTTAGAGTGGCCTTTTATTGTCCCCAGCACAAGGTGCACCTGTGTAATGATCACGCTGTTTAATCAGCTTCTTGATATGCCACACCTGTCAGGTGGATGGATTATCTTAGCAAAGGAGAAATGCTCACAAAATTTGAGAGAAAAAAGCTTTTTGCGCGTAGTGAACATTTTGGGGATCTTTTATTTCAGCTCACGAAACATGGGGCGAACACTTTACTTGTTGCATTTATATTTTTGTTCAGTATATTTTAGAAGCTATTTATACATACAATTTGTATAAAATCTGTATGGGTGTGAGGCAACATCCCTCCCTGCAGACTATTTTTGAACAGACTGTTACCAGACAAGCGCATCAAATTATTTCAGGTCCGTCCCATGTATTCCACTCTGGGTATCAGCACCTCCCTCAGGCAGACGCTATAGTATCTCTATGTGTAAGCTGAACAGGTATAAGCACTCCATCATTCCCATGTCCAGCAAATACCTAAACCGCAATAAGTAAAGCTGAGCTGTGTTAGTACGCCGCTGACAGAATAAGGGATTATGCAAAGTATTATGTTTGTGAATGTAAGAGAAGTGTATGATAAGGGTAATGTATGTATTATGTTGAGTGTGTAATGTACAGTATCTATTTTGTATACAGCAGTACTGAGTGTCTAAGACAATTTTCCCCTTGGGATATTAAAGTTCATCCTCTTCCTATAAGCAGTATCTATAATTATATGTCAATATTTTAGGTTGACTATAATTTCATTACACAATTTCTGATATGTCACATGCCTTACTTTTACTTTCCTGCATCAGTAAAATCAGGAAATGCGTCATCTATGCCTCTACTGCCATTCATTCAAATTAGACTGGTTTTGGATTTCTCCCTGAACAAGATGTTTGCTATTTTTCCCCATTCTGGAACGTTGAGGGACTATGACATAGCCCCTCTAGTGGTTTAATAGGATCTATATTGATATAATAGTGGACAGCCTCCGAGTCAGGGTGTACCCAAAGATTTCCATCTGTAGTGTAGTCTAGATACATTTCTGCTCCAGTGGTGGTGGTGAGGGAGGACATACTAGTCAAAGTGGTCAGACTACATAGACCAGATACACCCAGCAAGCAGAATTCTAGACATAAAAAGTAAAGGTTGATAAGAATGTCAGTTCAATGCCAATAGGGTTAGGACTACATATTTATACCCTAACCATAATGTGTTACCCTGGATACATTGATACTCTGATACATGTATGAAATGTCTGCTTTTCCAGAAGACCTTAACCTTAAAGTGGGAGGTGAGCTCCTGTTGACGCCGGACAAGTCCACAGTGCCTGACCCCATCACAAGCATCCTATGGAAGCATGGGAAGAACAAGGTGGCAGAGTGGGACAATGCTTTTGGTGGCCTGGACATCTATGCTGACTTCATAAACCGCACAACCCTGGACCAGACTACTGGAGAGCTGAGAATCAGTGGATTGATGAAAACCGACAGTGGAGTTTATTCTGTGGAGTTCAACAGCAAACTGTTTGACAAGACATATAAACGATCTGTTATCAGTAAGTGTTTGTGTATGTGTATGTGTGTGTGTGTGTGTGTGTGTACATGTGTGGTCGTGTAGAAACAGCAGGTTATGTATTGTAGTGCCTCACACCCATTTTCCCAAATTATTCCTGTTTCTTTCCTCTATTTACAGAGGCAGCCCCCAAACCCACAATCACTTCTTCCTGTAACGCCAACCAAACCTCCTGCACTCTGACCTGTGAAAGTGACACCACTGATGCTGAACCAGTCACTTACAGCTGGAAAGTGGGAGAGAAAGCATGGAAGGACTTATACAAACAGCTGAATGTCTCTAAAAGCGACACTGGCAAATCAACCAATGGTTACAAGTACGTTTGCAAGATGAAGAACTCTGCTGGAGAAGGGGAAGTCAGTGAGCCAGTTGGAGAGGTGTTTGGTTCAGGTGAGTGGACACTCATAAGTGTGCTACAGTCTTATGTATTGATATGTCAGTAACACTGCTAATGTTGTAGGACATTTTGAATGCTGCACGATGTTGAATTCATGATCAACAAATCAATACAGAATGCGTTTTTCATTTCAGAGCCTTCTGAAGTCGGTGGTGGAGGGATTGTTGTTGGTGTTGTTGTTGGTGTTATCATTGTAGTGCTTGTTGCCGTCATAATAGGAACAGTACATCTATAGAAACAGAGCACTGCACATGTACATAGTTCTGAAGCACAGATTGACATAACAGTAGCAACAACAGTGAGCTATACCCCCTGAAGGGGATACCTGTTCTACCTGTATTTACAGTAGTGTTCAGATGTGCAGGTACTGTATGCAGGTTGTTAATTGGTGCTCTCAGAAAATATCTGTTCTTATTGCAGCTTAAGCATGTAATTGTCGGTGAAGTCCTACTCAATAGCTGATAGAATGGTTAATGCAGACTTGTACTTAGAGGTAATAAAATATTTGTATTTTTACTCCCCAGGTTGGTTGGTGTGGAATAAAATAAAAGGTAGAATGATTCTCTGGCTCCTCCTGGTTCAACTTCATACTCACTTCTTCACCAAAATGTTACACAATGTTAATTTCATTTAAATGCTTTAAGTCTCTTAATAATTGTCTTAAATTTGTCTCTTTTTCATCTCAGGATATCCCCAAGACACCTGGATGGACTTTTTGAGAAAGTTTTGTGGTGGAATTTGTGGTAAGTGTTACCTTAACTTGACTCTGATCCATATTCAACCTGCTAACAGGGTCCCCAAAGTAATACAAACACAACATTATTAATGTACTGATCTATATTCCCAACTTTCCATGCACTGCACACATGCTTCCTCACAGGACAGGAGTGTTGTTTTTGTCCCATCCCAGAAATCCAGAAACCTGTTTTATTCTAATTAGGAACCTTTGCAGTGTGTGCAGTGGTGGAAAAAGTACTCAATTGTAATACTTGAGTAAAAGTAAAGATACCTTAATAGAAAAGGATGCCCAAACTAACGCGAATGTCACTCAGTAAATTAGTACTTGAGTAAAAGTCTAAAAGTATCTGGTTTTAAATGTACTTAAGTACAGTGGTGGAAAAAGTACTTAATTGTCATACTTGAGTAAAAGTCAAAAGTTAAAGTAAATGCTAAACATCAAATTCCTTATATGAAGCAAACCAGACCAGACAGCACAGTTTTCTTGTTTATTTTTTATTTACGGACAGACACTGAGACATTTACAAATGCAGTATTTGTGTTTAGTGAGTCCACAAGATCAGAGGCAGTAGGAATGACAAGGCATTATATTGATAGGTGCATGGATTGGACCATATTGTTGTCCTGCCTGAGCATTCAAAATGTAATGAGTACTTTTTGGTGTTAGGGAATATGTATGGAGTAAAAAGTACATGATTTTCTTTTGGAATGTAGTGAAGTCTCATCATAACTTTATGCAAACGTAAAGGGAAAATACATCCTAAATTCTAAACCAATGTTGAGGACTGTAGGGGAGAAGATAAGGAGCATTAACTGTTATTATAAGCAATTTGTACATTACTTTTCACAATGCTAATTGTTTAGAATAATAATAATAATAATAATAATAGGCCTTTAATTTGTTACATTCACTGCTAAAATGGACTAAAGTTGGCCACCAGGCAATTTTATGTGAAAAAAATAATTAGCGACTTCGCGAATGGTGGTCCTCAAGCTTTTGATGATGGTTCCCAGATCGGAAAAGGTTGGGAACTGCTGTTCTAGAGATTACTCCATTAATCAGAATAATAACAATCAGCCCACTAACCAGTGTAATTTCGTCAACAATGACGAAAAATACTTGTCAACTACCTATTTTTCCTGACTAAAACTAAGCCGATAACGAGACACGATGCCCTGGGGAAAAACGAGAACTATTACAAATTACTTTCATTTCAGTCTACGAAAATGTGACGACAACAATTCCCCATGAGACTAATGGACATTCAATTCGACATGAAGCTAATTTTCATATGTTTTGTCCAATCATAAGCGTGCATGGAGAATGTCATACAATCCTCTCATTGGCAGAATTGACATCTTTCAGTTGCGCAATCTGATTGAGCTGATCTGCGCGGCTCTCCTACACAGCTCCCAGGTGGTAGCCTAAATATAAATGATTTTATAGAAAATAATGCACTGACTATTATGTGACTGAAATGGCTGTGTCTAAGGGAGTGGAAGCTATTGTGTGCATGATGGAAGTTAAGTTAGAGGTTTGTATGAACTATTTAACTAAATTAATTTACAATGACTAAAATAGGACTAGAATCGTCCAGTCGCCTGATAACTCAAATTCAGGATGAAATTACTAATATGGGGCTAAGATTAAAATGTATTTTAGTCGTCATGACTAAAACGGATGACAAAATGAACACTGCCACTAACACAGGTAGTAACACTAACACACATTTTACATGGTACTTCTATGGGGCCATTTTGACAATGCAGATACAGTTGAAGTCGGAAGTTTACATACATCTTAGCCAAATTCATTTTAACTCAGTTTTTCAAAACTCTTGACGTTTAATCCTTGTAAAATTCCCTGTCTTAGGTCAGTTAGGATCACCACTTTTAAGAATGTGAAATGTCAGAATAATAATAATAGAGAGAATGATTTATTTCAGCTTTTATTTCTTTCATCACATTCCCAGTGGGTCAGAAGTTTACATACACTCAATTAGTATTTGGAAGCATTGCCTTTAAATTGTTTAACTTGGTTCAAACATTTCGGGTAGCCTTCCACAAGCTTCCCACAATAAATTGGGTGAATTTTGGCCCATTCCTGCTGACAGAGCTGGTGTAACTGAGTCAGGTTGAGACCCATTTGCGACCAAGCTTTAACTTCCTGACTGATGTCTTGAGATGTTGCTTCAATATATCCACATCATTTTCCTTCCTTATGATGCCATTTATTTTGTGAAGTGCACCAGTCCCTCCTGCAGCAAAGCACCCCCACAACATGATGCTGCCACCCCCGTGCTTCACGGTTTGGATGGTGTTCTTCGGCTTGCAAGCCTCCCCCTTTTCTTCCAAACATAACGATGGTCATTATGACCAAACAGTTTTATTTTTGTTTCAACAGATCAGAGGACATTTCTCCATGTGCAGTTGCAAACCGTAGTCTGGCTTTTTTTATGGTTGGTTTTGGAGCAGTGGCTTCTTCCCTGCTGAGCGGCCTTTCAGGTTATGTTGATATAGGACTCGTTTTACTGTGAATATAGATACTTTTGTACCTGTTTCCTCAAGCATCTTCACAAGGTCCTTTGCTGTTGTTTTGGGAACGATTTGCACTCGTCGCACCAAAGTACGTTCATCTCTAGGAGTCAGAATGCATTTCCTTCCTGAGCAGAATGACAGCTGCTTGGTCCCATGGTGTTTATACTTGCGTACTATTGTTTGTACAGATGAACATGGTACCTTCAGGCGTTTGGAAATTGCTCCCAAGGATGAACCAGACTTGTGGAGGTTTAGAATTTTTTTTCTGAGGTCTTGTCTGATTTATTTTGATTTCCCATGATGTCAAGCAAAGAGACACTGAGTTTGAAGGTAGGCCTTGAAATACATCCACAGGTACACCTCCAATTGACTCAAATGATGTAAATTAGCCTATCAGAAGCTTCTAAAGCCATTACATCATTTTATGGAATTTACCAAGCTGTTTAAAGGCACAGTCAACTTAGTGTATGTAAGCTTCTGACCCACTGGAATTGTCATACAGTGAATTATAAGTGAAATAATCTGTCTGTAAACAATTGTTGGAAATATTACTTGTGTCATGCACAAAGTAGATGTCCTAACTGACTTGCCAAAACTATAGTTTGTTAACAAAAAATTTGTGGAGTGGTTGAAAAATGATTTTTAATGACTTCAACCTAAGTGTATGTAAACTTCCGACTTCAACTGTATGTGGAGATGTTGCCATGTCACAACTCCCACCGAAGGTGGCGCCCCCTCCTGCTCGGGTGGCGCTCGGCGGTCGTCGTCACCGGCCTACTAGCTGCCACTGATTCCTTTTTTGTTTTCCCCCATTCTGTTATTGTTTGCACCTGTCCGTAGTTGGGTTGATTAGCGGGGCTATATGAGCTAGCTGGCCCGCCTGCTCTTTGTGCTGGATTGTTTCCTCTGTGTGTTGCTTGGGTAAGCGCTGTCTGTATTTTGCGCTAGTGCATCGTGTTGCGCTCACTGTATTTTGTCCCCTGTGTTTGGGGCACTTTCATTTTGTGTGCGCTAAGTTCGCATGTTGGGTTGGCAGGTGTTTTGCTTTTCGAGCATTAAAAGCTATAACCCTTCTCGCTGCTTCCTGTGTCTGTTTCCTCCTCCACTACGCCCGAGCCTTACATGCCAGTAATGGGTTTCTCATTATTTGTGGTGGCATTTATTTGAAGAACATGTTTTAGTGACATCTACATACAGTTTGAGGTTATTACTAATGTGAGTTTAAAGTTAGCAGTGTGTGGACTAGTATATATAAAATATGTATTATGCAGTTAGAATCTGCAACGAAAATGTGCCGTGGTGAGTAACCCCCCTCTTGCTACACATGCCACCAGTGCTGAAAACAATCCTAGGGGAAACACTGCTGTAACGGACTGATTCTTATAAGTTAAATATAATATACTGTGTGTTATAAATATAGGAGTGTTTGTTTCAAAGTATCTGATTAGAGAAAGTTTGTCCTTCTGTTCTCATTAGCAGCTGAAGTCAGCAGATCCATCAGTCCTAAAGATGAGTCAAAGCCTGAGGGTAAGAAGACACAGTGGCATTCGCCTGGAATTCTGTCATCTACTATGTTGTTGATTACCTTGATTACCTGTTAGAGCAAGTTTGTGGTCCAGAAAAGACTAACTAGGAAATCCCTGTACTGTTTGATTGTTGTAGCTTATGAGGGTGGGAATGGAGAGCAGGGATGTGTGTGTGCGCTTGCTTGCATGCCTGTGTGTTTGTATGATTAAGTCCAACTCTTCTGTCGTGTGTTTTCTTGCCAGTAGCCACCTGTCGTATCTTTGGCATCCTTAAAACTGAAGACTTCTGTTTCAAATAACTCTAATTATTATTATTACGCAATTAAACTGATTAATCATGTAACTGTAATTAACTAGGAAGTCGGGGCACCAAGGAAAATATTCAGATTACAAAGTTATAATTTTCCTAATATAACTTTCAGATATTGTAATATCTGATCAATTAGTCTTCGAATTAATGAATTATTATTTATCTCACGTTAGTCTCATTCCAATAGTCGTAAATTGTTGGTTATCTGCATGAACCCAGTCTTCACTATGAGTCATCATACATCAATTGTCTTAAAATAATTTATTTACTAACTAGGTAATTCACAGAAATGCATAACAAACAGTAGATATGGTTACAAGGAAATGATAGGAGAATATGGGCTACACCGGTATGGAGGCTTGTTAGACAAAAGGGGAGTGGGGTCAGCTGAGAAGGCACTACAGAGTTGATAATTATAACAATTGAAATGCTAATCCTTTGCACATGAGCGCTCACTCATTCGGGAATAACTGCAATCAATATATATATTTATGCTCAGTGTGTCGTCGGGATCTCTGTTGAAAAGTTTGTTTCTGCTGGAGAGTTTGTCCGCTCTCTCTCTCTCGTGGTTAGAATGGATAGTTCAGAATGACATTCATTCATGTCGTTATAGATAGATGTTTCGGGCGGTTGTCGGTCTTCGCGTTCAATGATACCAATTCCTCGCTGCAGGCTAGTAATTAATATCAAAGACTTGTTCTTATTCTGTCGGTATCGATAGTCTAAGAGTTTAACCACGTGGTATGGTTAAAAGTTCAGCAAGAGAAATGCATGGTCTACAATCTTTAGCCATCTTGTAATTGAGGTAAGCTTGGTCTCCTCTCAAACCTTGGCCCTCTCGTTATCGAGGTAAGCTGGTCTGGTCATAGAAAACCCATGTGGGGGTTTTATTTGGAAGAGCAGAAAAGGGCCTGTCCCATGATGCCAGACCATAACTGTGCTCATGGGCGGTCCTCTGATTTAGTTAAACTCCAAAAGGGAATTGGAGTTTCCTTCATTAAACAGTCCAAAATCACATTACACAATTTCACAAACAGTTCCATCCTCACTCATTCATTTTATACAACAATTAGATGTAAGCCTCATAACTGAGGCTATTATATAAACACTGTTATGTGGCCATATTGTCTCTCATGAGTTTCACAAAATTGTACCAAACGGACCAGTTCGTACCTGGATTCTTCACCAATCTTTTATACATTCTCCAGAACATAAATACTGTTCGGCCCTCCAGTTCTGTGAGGTGGAAGAAATTCCTTTGTTCTCTCTATGAAAACTCACTCTCTCTATACTGTCTGTCCATGAGGCAGGATCTTCTCTAGGAATTTACGACCTCTTCTGACCACAGCAGCCTGGGTGTGGGAGACAGAGGTAGGGGGATGGTGCATAGAAAAGGGCTGGTGCAGAGGGAGGGGGAAATAGTGCTCGCTGTACCCAAAGAGGGCAACGTCATGACACACCCCATTCATGGAGTAGAAAGACCACCAGTAAAGAATCCAGTGTTTTAGGATAGTAAGTATGAGTCTGAGAAAGACACCAACCACAACATTTATTAAGAAAACATTAGGAAGTGCTCACATTGTTATTACATTATGTTTTTGATGATCAACATGTGGGATTTTAATTTGGATGCAATGAAAGACAAACAATGAACAAGTCAGATTGGTGCTGGTATTCTTAAATCGGGTACGTTTTTTATCCGGCCGTGAAAATACTGCCCCCTATCCCAAAGAAGTTAAAGGAAAGGAAGAACACCTGTTGTTGCATTTATAACATAAGACCAAGAGATTTTCCAGACCATGTGACCTGACCAGGAAAAACTCCCGGCCCTAGTCATTAGTCATGTTTTGTCTCATGAGCTCTTTCCTCTATTGCTTCCTTCCAGCTGGTGGTCTTCCTGGTGGGTTAACTGAGGACCAGAAAAATGGGGTTTGAAGGCTCTCAGTACATGCCTCCATATCTGTTACATGGAGACAAACAACCAAGAAGAGAGAAACACGTTTGAACTGTTGGAGATGTTTTCAATGAAATCTGAATTTAAAATGAAGGAAAACAGGCAAACATTGCAGATAGTAACTTGCACTCAATCAGATGAAGTACAGAGCTACAAAAGTATTGGGAGTGTGACACATTTTTAGTTGTTTTGGCTCTGTACGCCAGCACTTCGGATTTGAAATTATACAAGGACTATAAGACTGTCAGCTTTAATTTGAGTGTTTTCTCATCCATATTGGGTGAACCGCTTAGCAATTACAGCAGTTTTTGTACCTTTGCCCCCCCCTCATTTTAGGGAAGCAAAGGTATTGGTACAAATTCACTTATGTGTATTAAAGGAGTCAAAAGTTTTTAGTATTTGGATCATATCCCTAGTGCGCAAAGATTACATAAAGCTTGTGACTCTACAAACTTGTTTTGGTTGTTTCAGATTATTTTGGGCCTGATAGAAATGAATGGTAAATAATAATGTACCTCATTGTAGTATCAATTTAATCATAAGTGCTGGAGTACAGAGCCAAAACAATCAAAACACGTGTCACAGTTCCAATACCTTTCCAATACCTGTATAATGTGATGAACTGTGTGCTTTATGAACTTACAGTACTTCAGAAATATGAGGGGAATATTTGTATCTCAGAACATTTGATGATGGACAAAAACGAGATTCTTATACTTTGAGGTAAATAGCTTAGGATTCTTATCCTTTCTCAGTATTCATGCCTCGTCTTTACAAATCGAAATCAATTTGCGCATATTGTTGTTGTTTGAAGCCATAGTGTCAATCACTTTGTGGTTGTATGATACCTTTTCTGGTATTTTCTCCAGAGCACTTTATGCCAACCCACTGCACGTTCTGTTTTTAATTGCAGCTTGTGAATGTCTTTCCTTTCATAATTGAATCATTGTTCAAGCCTTCACTTGACCTAAGTCAAGGAATTTGCACAGGTTGTTATTGTTTTAGTTATTGTTTTTAGTCATTTATGCCAACCCCCCCCCAACTCCTTCCTTCCAAGACATGCTGCTGTGCAAAAGAAATGCACTTCAAAGCTCACATCTATCTGCAACTATTGAATTCCAGCCTGCATATACTACCAATTTGAGGTGTTTTGATATTTCATTTTTTTCTATAAAGGAGTTGAGTTCTATATCGGATTCTATTATGACCTCCATTCAAAAGGCACATCTGGGCTATCTTTGTAGCAGGTGCATGGTAACAACTGAATAACATGAGAAAATGCTCTTGATAGTATCGCTGCATTTAATAAGCTTAACGTATCGGCCTCAAGGTCTTCGTCAGAGCTTTTATGAGTGTTTTTCATTTGCACCCTTATGTAGATAGACATTGCTCCACCCACATCCTTTCAATGCATCAAATGAGGTTGGAGTCGAGGGAAAATAAACGTGATACCAAATTTAACAATGTGCATTTCATAGGTATTCTAATAAAGTGTGTATATAAAACGTATTAAACACTTGTGTAAAATCACAATGAGGAAATCAACGTATCAAGTAAGTTTTCATAAATCCTTGTGAACATACAGTGCAAGACAAAACACCAGAGTAGGTTGAACTGGTGGCATTAGTTCATGTTCATATTTACGTACCATGCATTGGAATTTCATCATTAAGACCTTTTAGGAATAATGTCTGGCGGGTGAAAATCCAAAAACATATTTGCTCAGAGTGTTTTTTACTGTATATCCCCTCCCCTGTCTGATATCTTGACTTTCTCTATGCCACAAAATCTAAAAGGTAGAAATGTCATGTTTTAGGTCATGAAAATGTACTGCGACTGGATAATCCCTGTCGTTTCTCCTTTTATGTTCACTAATACCCTGCTTGAGAGAATGAGAGGTTTTACCTACATAACACAGCCCACATGGACATTTATTCATGTACATAACATGGCTGGAGGAGCATGTAATAATGTCATTTATTTGGAACCGTTTTCCTGTGTGTGGGTGGCAGAAATATTCACACTTCATCATATTGTTGCAAAACAAATGCACTTGAATCTATCTGCCAATCCTTTGTGAATTTGAGATTTCTTTCAATAAAGGAGTTTATGAGTTCGATATTGGATTGCATTTTATTATGACGACCTTTTCTAACCTGATTGGTGAAAGCAATATACAATGCCATGCCATTGCCATCCCGTAGGAGGCGCCACATATGAACACACTACTCGGCAGAGAAACTTCGAGAGAAGGGTGGATATTCTAAGGGCTACATTGTAACAATTAAGAAATGTATGTAGCCCGTAAACTAGGTTACATTTTAACAATCTAAATTGTAACTATTTAAAATATATATAGTTGGCAATTGTAGCCATTAGCCAACAAATGCTTAGCCACACGACAGTGCAATTTAATTATCAAGAAGTTCTCTAGTAGGAGGTTGACTTTCACCTCATAGGCTACGAAAAGGGGGCTTTCTCAGAAAGACAAACAAGTAATGTAACCCAGGCTACTGCAATAGCAGTGTTAACAGATCAGACGAATTATCAACGAGACTCAAAAGAAAATGTCGATCACACTTCTGACTGTGTTTCTGGCGGAAGCAATAATCTGCACAGTTTCAGGTAGGTTTTGTTGCGCATGGATTATCCATGGTTTTCGGTAGTCGATATGGGTGGGAGCCCATTCGCAAATTCTAGTTAGTAATTTAGGCAGTTGTGTGCGTTTTAGAAACAAGGTAAAGAATGACAAACCACAGCAAAACAACGTATGTTCTACACAAGCCTAAAAAATGGAAACCGTCTGAGTGAACTGAAGCGTTCACGTTGTGTAGTAGTCTACCTACCACCAGCATAATCGCATGAAAGTGGTAAAAATACGCTTTTTTTTAGGCCTATCGATAAGAAAAACGACCGCACCTTTTACTGTAGGCTACATCCACTGGACACAGACGTCAATTCAACGTCTATTCCACGTTGGTTCAGTGGAAACAACGTTGATTCAACCAGTTTGTGTCCAGTGGGATAGATAGACTTAGTGTGAGCGGGTTGCATAGAGGCCTAACCAAAGTAGTTAAGTAAAAATACTTCAAAGTACTACTTAAGCCGTTTTTTGGTATCTTTACTTTACTATTTATGTTTGACAACTTTTACTTTTACTTAACTACATTCCTAAAGAAAATATTGTACTTTTTACTCCATACATTTTCCCTGACACCAAAAATGAGTCATTACATTTTGAATGCTTAGCAGGACTGGAAAATGGTCCAATTCACACACTTATCAACAGAATATCCCTGGTCATCCCTACTGCCTCTGATCTGGCGGACTCACCAAACACACATGCTTCATTTGTAAATGATGTGAGTGTTGGAGTGTGACCCTGGCTATCCATGCATTTAAAAACAAGAAAATGGTGCTGTCTGGTTTGCTTAATATAAGGAATTTGAAATTATTTTTACTTTAACTTTTGATACTTAAGTATATTTTAGCAATTACATTTACTTTTGATACTTAAGTATATTTCAAACCAATTACTTTTAGACTTTTACTCAAGTAGTATTTTACTGGGTGACTTTCACTTTTGCTTGTCATTTTCTGTTAATGTGTCTTTACTTTAACTCAAGTATGACACATCCAGATATCTCTAGATTAAACAAACAGATTTTGATCAATGTTATTATGTTACTTAGATTGATCCACCGGTGTGTCAGTCGACTAGGGGTTTATTCATGAGGTATAACTTCTTTCTCATTTATAAATATGTGACAGAAACAGAACAATATGGTTGGAATGTGTTCGTGCAATGGGATGAGAAGGCCACACTAATCTGCAGGCCTTGTGTATACATGTATAGATAGATATAGGCTATCAGACTCCTAACCTGGATAGGCTACACCTCCTTGGTATTCTGTTACAAGTATGACATATTGTCTGGTTTTCCAGGTGAACAGCTCGACAGAAAAGTGGGAGGTGAGCTCCTGTTGACGCCGGACAAGTCCACAGTGACTGACTCCATCACAAGCATCCTATGGAGGCATGGGAAGAACAAGGTGGCAGAGTGGGACAATGCTTTTGGTGGTCTGGACATCTATGCTGCCTTCAAAGAGCGTACAACCCTGGACCAGACTACTGGAGAGCTGAGAATCACCGGCTTGATGAAAACAGACAGTGGAGTTTATTCTGTGGAGTTCAACAGCAAACTGCTTGACAAGACATATACACTGTCTGTTATCAGTAAGTGTTTCTGTGTGTGGACTTGTTTTCCTATCTTGAGTAGAGGTCGACCAATTCTGATTTTTCAACACCGATACCGATTATTGGAGGACCAAAAAAAGCTGATACAGATTAATCGGCCAATTTTTATATATATATTTGTAATAATGACAATTACAACAATACTGAATGAACAATGAACACTTATTTTAACTTAATATAATACATCAATTTAGTCTCAAACAAATAATGAAACATGTTCAATTTGGTTTAAATAATGCAAAAACAAAGTGTTGGAGAAGAAAGTAAAAGTGCAATATGTGCCATGTAAAAAAGCTAACGTTTAAGTTCCTTGCTCAGAACATGAGAACATATGAAAGCTGGTGGTTCAATATTCCCAGTTCTTCAATATTCCCAGTTAAGAAGATTTAGGTTGTAGTTGTTATCGGAATTATGACGCGTCGACTATCTCTCTATACCATTTGTATTTCATATACCTTTGACTATTGGATGTTCTTATAGGCACTATAGTATTGCCTGCCTAATCTCTGGAGTTGGTAGGCTTGAAGTCATAAACGGCGCTGTGCTTCAAGCATTGCTAAGAGCTGCTTGCAAAACGCAGTAAAGTGCTGTTTGAATGAATGCTTACGAGCCTGCTGCTGCCTACCACCGCTCAGTCAGACTGCTCTATCATATATCAAATCATAGACTTAATTATAATATAATAAACTCAGAAATACGAGCCTTTAGTCATAAATATGGTCAAATCTGGAAACTATAATTTCGAAAACAAAACGTTTATTCTTTCAGTGAAATACGGAACTGTTCTGTATTTTATCATACGGGTGGCAACCCTATGTCTAAATATTGCTGTTACATTGCACAACCTTCAATGTTATGTCAAAGTTAGGTAAAATTCTGGCAAATTAGTTCACAGTTCGCAATGAGCCAGGCTGACCAAACTGTTGCATATACCCTGACTCTGCTTGCACTGAACGCAGAGAAGTGACACAATTTCCCTAGTTAATATTGCCTGCTAACATGAATTTCTGTTAACTAAATATGCAGGTTTAAAAAATATACATCTGTGTATTGATTTTAAGAAAGGCATTGATGTTTATGGTTAGGTACATTTTTAGAGAATGTGCTTTTGTTAAATCATCACCCATTTGGCGACATTGAAGTAGGCTGTGATTCGATGATAAATTAACAGGCACCGCATTGAATATATGCAACGCAGGACAAGCTAGTTAACCTAGTAATATCATCAACTATGTGTAGTTAACTAGTGATTATGTGAAGATTGATTGTTTTTTATAAGATAAGTTTAATGCTAGCTAGTAACTTACCTTGGCTCCTTGCAGCCACAAGGTCCTTTTGACGCTGCACTCACGTAACAGGTGGTCAGCCTGCCACACAGTTTCCTCTTGGATTGCAATGTAATCGGCCATAATCGGCGTCCAAAAAGGCTGATTACAGATTGCTATGAAAACGTAATATCAGCCCTAATTAATCGGCCGACCTCTAATCTTGACCAGAATGTCCTGACAAGATAGGAAACAAGAAAGATTCTGGAAAGTCATGACATTTAGTATGTCCTGAAAAGTAAAAATGCTATTTTAGGTTTAAGGGTTAGGTTTAAGGGTTAGGTTTAGGGCTAGGTTTAAGGGTTAGGTTTAAGGGTCAGGTCTAGGGTTTGGGGTTAAGATTAAGGTTAGGGTTAAAGATGCACTCTCAAACTTTTGTATAATTTCAGCCAGTAGTTTTGAATGTGGTGCAAGCATGCCAAAAGTGATCCCCGTTTTTTTGTACTACATCATCCAATTGTGTACTACGTCATTCATTTCGCATTATATGATACATTCTGCAATTTGTATTTGTTTATTATTATATACATGTTTTTGCATTTGTATGATAGGTCGGGTTAAGGTTAGGGGTAGGGTTATAATTAGGGTAAGGAGTTAGTTCGGGTTAAGGTTAGGGGTAGGGTTATGATTAGGGTAAGGAGTTAGTTCGGGTTAAGGTTAGGGGTAGGGTTATGATTAGGGTAAGGAGTTAGTTCGGGTTAAGGTTAGGGGTAGGGTTATGATTAGGGTAAGGAGTTAGTTCGGGTTAAGGTTAGGGGTAGGGTTATGATTAGGGTAAGGAGTTAGTTCGGGTTAAGGTTAGGGGTAGGGTTATGATTAGGGTAAGGAGTTAGTTCGGGTTAAGGTTAGGGGTAGGGTTATGATTAGGGTAAGGAGTTAGTTCGGGTTAAGGTTAGGGGTAGGGTTATGATTAGGGTAAGGAGTTAGTTCGGGTTAAGGTTAGGGGTAGGGTTATGATTAGGGTAAGGAGTTAGTTCGGGTTAAGGTTAGGGGTAGGGTTATGATTAGGGTAAGGAGTTAGTTCGGGTTAAGGTTAGGGGTAGGGTTATGATTAGGGTAAGGAGTTAGTTCGGGTTAAGGTTAGGGTTATGATTAGGGTAAGGAGTTAGTTCGGGTTAAGTTTAGGGGTAGGGTTATGATTAGGGTAAGGAGTTAGTTCGGGTTAAGGTTAGGGGTAGGGTTATGATTAGGGTAAGGAGTTAGTTCGGGTTAAGGTTAGGGGTAGGGTTATGATTAGGGTTAGGATTAGTTTGGTTTCGGGCTATGATTAGGGGTTTGTGGAAAATAAAGTGTTTTGAATTAAATTTAAGCCCCAAAAAATCCTGACAAGTAACGGAAACATGGCTGTGTGTCTGTTTGCATGTGTGTTTGGCATGCACGAAGCAGCGAGTACAAGCACCTCAAAAAAAAAAACATTGTTCTGTCTTGATCTCCTCTATTTTCAGAGGCAGTCCCCAAACCCACAATCACTTCTTCCTGTAACCCAGACAAAACCATCTGCACTCTGACCTGTGAGGGGGACACCACTGATGCTGAACCTGTCACCTACAGCTGGAAAGTGGGAGAGGGGGCGTGGGAGGTCTTAGACAAACAGCTGAATGTCTCTAAGAGTGAAACTGGCAACTCAACCAACAGTTACAACTACACCTGCAAGCTGAAGAACTCTGTTAATGTGGAAGTCAGCGAGCCAGTTGGAGAGGTGTTTGGCTCAGGTGAGTGGTAATGATAGGCCAGAGTGGTAGGTATCCTAGCGGTCATCAAACAATGGTTACAAGTACTTCTGCCAGATGAAGAACTCTGCTGGGGAAGGTGAAGTCAGCGAGCCAGTCGGGCCGGTGTTTGGGTCAGGTGAGAAGACTCTCGTAAGAGTGACAACACTAAAATCAGCTACACTTGTCAGTTCAAGGACCCTGTGAGCGAGGCCAGTGAAGTCTTTGATAAAGACCCATTTGGCCCAGGTGAAAGGACTCTGATAGTTGTTGTTACACTGCCCAGTATGTTGTTATAGCCTAAGACTACTAGTTGTAATGATATGTATGAATCAGGGATTGTTGATAGGTGAGGTACTCAATATTAAGGTGTTCCTAATGTTTGGTACAGTCAGTGTAGCTGAGGAATTTGGGAAGATAGAACAAAAGCATCTGGAAAAAAGCATCTGGAATGGAAAGTTGTGGCATATTTTATTAAATGTTAATATTAAATGTATTCCTTCCTCACTGCAGATGGCAGGTTGACCAATGCCAAGTTGTTTGGTATTTCTGTCTTTGTTCTTGCTATTGCTGGAGTTCTATCGTTCATTCTTGGTCATAGAGCTAAAACAGGTAAGGAGAAATGATGTTTATTGAAAATGTTACTTACATCAGTATGAGGTGGATTTGTCTAACAAAGTAAATGTATTCTTCTTTTTCTACACCACAGGAGTTTGGTTCTATGAGAAAGGTAGGATTATTGTCTGTCTGTCTGTCTGTCTGTAATCTTGGGTAATAGTTGAGATTTTATGAAAGTAATCCCTTTTTCCTTTTTTTCTTTCAGAATCAATGCCATGGAAAGGAGGTAGGAAACATGCATTACTTTTATTTTGTAGTAATGTTCATTTACGTTCCATTCATTGTTTTGTAGTAATGTTCATTTAAGTTCCATTCATTGTTTTGTAGTAATGTTCATTTAAGTTCTATTCATTGTTTTGTAGTAATGTTCATTTAAGTTCTATTCATTGTTTTGTAGTAATGTTCATTTAAGTTCCATTAATTGTTTTGTAGTAATGTTCATTTAAGTTCCATTCATTGTTTTGTAGTAATGTTCATTTAAGTTCCATTCATTGGTTTGTAGTAATGTTCATTTAAGTTCCATTCATTGTTTTCGCTGCCATCACGATTCCTCACGATCGTGTCCCTTTGCTCCGGTGAAAGGGAGATGAACATGTTACATGTGTATTATTTGCATTAGTCACTGTTGAGATCATTGACCTAATCTCTTCTCTGTTTTCCATTACTAGAATTTTGGAAAAACCAGAGAGAAGTGGGACCTAGTAAGTGTTTCCTTTACTTGACCACAACAAACAGGATCTGTGTATGATAAAGCTAAGCTAAACTCTTCTCTCTTCTCTCTCTCTTCAGCCAATGACACATCAAATGGAGTTGCTGCATCCACAGGCAAGTCATAGCTACTTCTAGACTGCATGGTGCAGAAATAGCACCAGAAGTATCATTAGATGCATATCAGCATATCTCAAAATATCTGAAAATCTTGATTAGTCTATTCCGTCATAGATGGAATGTCTACAGTATTGCACCAAATACTGAGTGTAAAAGTTACTTTATTTTTCTTTGATTTCAATTATTGTGCTTTTTAGCTCATTCATTGATCGGTTATAGACTTATATAGATGTTTCTAGATGCTTTATAGAGGGGCTGTAGTCGACGTGTTTCTTCTCTGCTTTTCCTCGGGTGTTTCCTACTCTGCTGTTAACACAACCACAGCTGAAGTGGGGCGGGGGAAGGAAGGTATGATGCCCAGCATCTTCCACTTCCATGTTTGATCTGAAGGGACCAATTACAAGTCAGGAATATAACTTTAACCTCCTGGGCCACCCAAATGAAAAATGTATGCATGCCTGACTGTACAGTAAGTCGCTTTGGATAAATTAATTTGCTAAATGGCATAAACAGTATTATATTTAGGTGTTAGCAATATGGTGGTAGCTCTATCTAGCTTGGCAATGGGACTTCGAGCATTCCAACTATCCTGTTTTGTTTGTTACTTTGCAGAGGAAGCCATTGCGAGGAACAATTATCATCAAGATGATTCAGTAAATAATTCAGTATTGTAGGACGGTAAGTTTGACTGTAAAATAATATATACTGCATCCACCTCATTCTCTTAATTGTGAACCAATTTAGGCCAACTCTACAAGTGTGTTACCAACTCTTGTTCCTACTGATGTGTTTTAGCTGTGGATCTGTGGGCCAGAGGATCACTGTGGATCAAAAGAAACAAACATCTAGACAACGAGCACTGGATGACAAAGGGAACAACCTACCACGCTATTGTACCATTAAAAGAATGTTACATCCCGATCTGAGAAATAGAGGTCAATTTGAGTTACAGATCTAGGATCTTAATTTGAGCTAAACTGAGCTAAACTGAGTTTGTTACTGCAGGAAAATTACATTTACATTTTACATTTTAGTCATTTAGCAGACGCTCTTATCCAGAGCGACTTACAGTAGTGAATGCATACATTTCATACATTTTTTCTCCGTACTGGTCCCCCGTGGGAACCCACAACCCTGGTGTTGCAAACACCATGCTCTACCAATCAAACATTTATTAATAATACATTTTGTAGGGGTTAATATATTTTTTGTACAGGGGAATCAAGTCAGAAGTTTCAAAGTGGAAATTACAAACTTCAGAAGCCCTTTTAAGCCTTGAATACACTACAAGTTTTACATGCTTAGGGCCTCCCGAGTGGCACAGTGGTCTAAGGCTAGCTGTGCCACTAGCGATCCTGGTTTGAGTCCAGGCTCTGTCGCAGCTGGCCGCAACCGGGAGACCCATGGAGCGGCGCACAATTGGCCCAGCGTCATCTAGGTTAGGGGAGGGTTTGGCCGGCAGGGATGTCCTTGTCCCATCGCTCTCTAGCGACTCCTGTGGCGGGCCGGGCGCATGCACACTGACACGGTCGCCAGGTGTACGGTGTTTCCTCCGACACATTGGTTGGCTGGCTTCCGGGTTAAGCGGGCATTATGTCAAGAAGCAGTGCGGGTTGATTGGGTCGTTTTTCGGAGGACGCGGAGGAAGGCTCTCGACCTTCGCCTCTCCCGAGTCCGTACGGGAGTTGCAGTGAGGAGACAAGACTGTAACTACCAATTGGATACCACGAAATTGGGGAGAAAAAGGGATACAAAAATAAAAAATAGATATATCAAAAAAAGTGTACATGCTTTGCAGGAAAGTTTTACAAAACAATTTGCAAAGTAAATTGCTAAGCCTTACAAATTCTCAGGATCATAGACAAACCTATGACGCCAAGGACTACTACACTGAGTATGTTTACATGCACACTAATTATTCAATATTAGCTAATTAGGGTTAATACTCAGAGTTTGGCATTAGTCATGTCAACACCTTACTCTGATTTTCTTAATCGGTGTAAGGTCAAAAGCGAAGTAAGCATATGCCGCAATCTTTCTAATTATCATGGTATGTAAACACCTTAATCTGAATTCCAGTGGTGTATTAATGGCATGTAAACACCTTAATCTGAATTCCAGTGGTGTATTAATGGCATGTAAACACCTTAATCTGAGTTCCAGTGGTGTATTAATGGCATGTAAACACCTTAATCTGAGTTCCAGTGGCGTATTAATGGCATGTAAACACCTTAATCTGAGTTCCAGTGGTGTATTAATGGCATATAAACACCTTAATCTGAGTTTGTGGTGTATTAATGGCATGTAAACACCTTAATCTGAGTTCCAGTGGTGTATTAATGGCATGTAAACACCTTAATCTGAGTTCCAGTGGTGTATTAATGGCATATAAACACCTTAATCTGAGTTCCAGTGGTGTATTAATGGCATATAAACACCTTAATCTGAGTTCCAGTGGTGTATTAATGGCATGTAAACACCTTAATCTGAGTTTGTGGTGTATTAATGGCATGTAAACACCTTAATCTGAGTTCCAGTGGTGTATTAATGGCATGTAAACACCTTAATCTGAGTTCCAGTGGTGTATTAATGGCATATAACCACCTTAATCTGAGTTCGTGGTGTATTAATGGCATGTAAACACCTTAATCTGAGTTCCAGTGGTGTATTAATGGCATGTAAACACCTTAATCTGAGTTCCAGTGGTGTATTAATGGCATATAACCACCTTAATCTGAGTTCCAGTGGTGTATTAATGGCATATAAACACCTTAATCAGAGTTCCAGTGGTGTATTAATGGCATGTAAACACCTTAATCTGAGTTCCAGTGGTGTATTAATGGCATGTAAACACCTTAATCTGAGTTCCAGTGGTGTATTAATGGCATGTAAACACCTTCATCTGAGTTCCAGTGGTGTATTAATGGCATATAAACACCTTAATCTGAGTTCCAGTGGTGTATTAATGGCATGTAAACACCTTAATCTGAGTTCCAGTGGTGTATTAATGGCATGTAAACACCTTAATCTGAGTTCCAGTGGTGTATTAATGGTGTATTTGATCTGCACATGTGCTATCACGAGCAGCGTAAATCTCCTTTTCTGGCACAGGTGAAGTGAGTTTGGAAAATCTGAAAGTATGCATAGTTTTCACATGCAAACTTTATATAGTATGTCCAAACTCTGAATCAAATAGGCTTCCCAAAATGATATGATCAATGTGATAGAACGTTTATGTTGATTGGTGATTTTCAGGTTGCCTGACTATGACCTGTCCACCGGATTGTAGAGGAAATCGTTCTTCTCGCAAAGCATGTAAATGTTTTAATCAAATTATTATATTAATCAGAGTATTAACACTAATCATATTATTGAATGCATATAAACATACCCATTGTTACATGAAATACAGTAGTTTGCAAAAATACTTAATTTAAAGTTTATGCTTATATAGAAATATGCAGTTGGTAAAGTGCTATTGCTCAAACTAAAGCCGTGTGCCTTTAAAGCCTGCTCACACTTCTACTCTGCCAGTGTGTATCTCTGTGTATATCTCTGTTCTTTACTAACCTATGTGAGAACAAGTTTACTGCAGTACTAGCAAACTTTACAATGACAATCTTAAAATGTGTGATGTGATGTGATTGCAAGATCACTGCCTTACCTCTCATAATCAATAATATTAAAGTCCATTTTTACCCAGTGCTGTCTAATTGGAATGTAAATAATGTATAGTTTTTATTGCATGTTTATTTTCTGCAATTTAAACCAATGTTGATTTTGTGTTGAATGTATGTAGCAGTATGTTGTATGTATATATTTCTATAGAGACCAAGGCCTCAGTTTTGTATATGTATTTTGTGAAAGTGAAGGCTGTCTTTTTAACAGAATTGTAAAACTGTCACACTTAGAACTTAGTAGTAATAAAGCAGTGTTTTTCTTTTTAATGATTTTAATGTGGCAGATACCATAGACACCCTACAGGCCTGTACTGATACTGGCAACTAACCCAATATATCTCATCGGCGTCGTTTCTAATGTGAGCAAATTAAGCATATTGGACAGAACACGCAAGGAGGTGGGCAGAGCCAAGCACGAGCTAGCAAGATCCTATTGGCACGTGTTTGCAAGCATTTGCATATTTCCGTTAGGGAAGTCTCTATTGCACCCCGGAGTCAACTCACACGATCACTGCGTCATAAAAAGAGGAAGGGTGTATCTTAGTTGTTACAATCTGATCATGCTCGAAACGACGGAACATTACAACCACATAGTCCATTTAACCGCTCCCCCTAACCTTAACCATTACCCAA
The DNA here is from genome assembly GCF_901001165.1 of Salmo trutta. NCBI lineage: Eukaryota > Metazoa > Chordata > Actinopteri > Salmoniformes > Salmonidae > Salmo > Salmo trutta. Next base: position 6,497,155 of record NC_042995.1, on the reverse strand, counting down.
ACCTTAACCCTAACTCTAAATTAATTTCCAAAAATGTACGTAGTTACACATTATTTCGGACAAAATCGTAACTTTAGTTCTTTCTAGCATGGCCATCTACAGTAGTAACTACAGAGTTGTTTTTCGCTGCACTCTTTCAATTACTCACAGATGCCCCCTTCTGGGTGTACAGCCAAAAGCACTATGGACACCGTTGTGGCCAGTTTGTGCTGTTAGAATATGTCTAGTTGTGCGCGTGTTTGTGTGTGTACCCACAATGCCTGCATGTGAGTTCAAGTCTCTACCCTTGAATGACACTCACCTTGAGGTTCCGTTTCCTGCTCTAAAAAAAATGGTGATACCCTCAATTAAAATAATGTTTGTCTGCCATTGTTATTACCCTGACTGAAATCGATGAATAAACTACAAATGTCTTGATCTTCTGAAACTTTGGTTTCAAATGATTAAAAAATGGTGATACCCTCAATTAAAATAATGTTTGTCTGCCATTGTTATTACCCTGACTGAAATCGATGAATAAACTACAAATGTCTTGATCTTCTGAAACTTTGGTTTCACCACACCTGTTCACTTTTAATAGTAACTCCTTCTGCCCTTGTCATGTGCTGACCCATCTCATTTACCCTTCAAAGCTAAATGACACAGTGTCCCAGAATCCACACGTTTATGACATCCTTATTCCTATACTAAAGAACAAGGTTTTTCTGAACCTTTCCTGTCTAGGTTGATGAACAACCAACCTTCACAATTTGTGCAATTGTTGTGCTATTGCAGGACTAGTGTCAGAGTCCTTATAGTGATCTTTTCAAACTAGCAGAATCACGGAACAGAACCCTGCTAACGGAATGTTCATTTCGGAGTAGATTTCACTGTTAAATGGAACACATCCCTCTCTCTTACTTGACTGTAGACAGCTAAGACTCAATTATTCAACTGAACTTTTTTCCTTTGAAGGACTAATAATACTTAATATGGACTTGTTAATAGATGAATAGATACCAGATGAGTTCTGGTCCGACAGAGAGTATAGTCTACTATTGTACCACGTTACACTGTAAGATCAAGATCATGCTGTATGCTTCACAGCCTCACACATTGACCTAATGTTCTAAGGTAACTGACTTCAGGGTGAATATCCTTCATCTCTGTGGCATTGTTTATGACCTGGTAGTAAGGGTCTTTATTAATGTATAACTATGGCAGAGGGATCGTCAGGTTGGCTACTTTTATGGTACGCATTTCCACTGACCCTGTTACAATAAAGATAACCTGGTACCCAGGCTGGAATTACTGGTGACAGAGAGAGAGACAGAGAGAGACAGAGAGAGAGCCGGCTGGTGGATGAGACTACAATAAAGATAACTTGATGATAAGACTGAAAGAGTGTAAACAAGCGCTGTGTGTGTGTGTGTGTGTGTGTGTGCTTGAAGCCCTGATAGTGCTGCCCACTCACAGAACCGTGTGCGTGTGTGTGTGTGTGTGTGTGTGTGTAAAGCCCTGCCAAAGTGCTGCCCACTCACACAACCATGGCATCTGGTAGCTCTCTAGAGCAGGAATAATAAAGAGAGATATAGGGGGGATATTCAGGAATGGGAGAGCCCAAACTGCACAGTTGTATCGTTAGTAATGCCAAGAAGCAGAGAGAGAGTGAGAAGGATGAGAAATAGAGACAGAAGTGTATTTCTTTTTTCTACCAGGAGGAGGCAGTACTAAGCCAAGCTTTTGCACTGCTGGCTGTACCCATCAGTATGCACAGTGACTGGGAGTCGCATGTCAAACACACTACAGAAATAAACATGTTTATTTACCCCCATACAAAAGCACAAATATATTAAATCTACACATTATTATTGTATACTGTAATGTTTTGTAATGATCATAGGATTTCCTGGAATCAGTCTAGACTCTAGAGACATAAACAAGGATTATGGAAAGATTACGTCCTGTAAGAAAGCAGGAAGTAAACATGGGAGCCAACTGAACCATTTGTGTCACTCAGTGGGAGTTGATGTCTAATCCCTCTTCCCTTTCTCATTATAGGAATCAGTATGACAGCTATGAGCCATTGACCATCTCATCATTTTCAGCTGTTGACACCACAAAATCGACACTGGTGTCGACATCACAGTTCCACATGAATGACTGCCACGCCCACTCTGTCTCAAAATGTTTAACCCAGACACTGCAATTTAACTTGCTTATCCACTCAAAATGTTGCTTCCTCAACAGTTTCTTCAAACTGTTTTGTATATATTTAATGTATATATAGATATTAAACTGTGTTATTGACATCTCTCATTTCCTTATTACCGTAGTGCCTCCATGGTAACGGCGTGAGCATCCTTAGATTATTCCGCAGCCCACTAGTGAGCTAATCTAAAACCAGCATGGGAGAGACATACCTCCTATTATAACCCTTTGTAGAGGGAGTTTTTTAATGTTATTCTCAGAATTCTACCCCACTCACAGAATTCTGCATTCTACCTCCTCCTTCTCAGTGGAGCTAGATCAATGAATGCAAGGAATTCTCTTTCCAAAACTGTCAGGTTCCCCCCCACCTCCTCAACATGATATGTTTGCTGTTAAAAGCTGGTGTTTTTATTCTGTGTATCCGTGGAGTTCACATCTGACCATGGTCACTGAGCGATGGGCTGTACCTGCCATGGTGATATAGGGGGACCATGGTGATATAGGGGGACCATGGTCACTGAGCGATGGGCTGTACCTGCCATGGTGATATAGGGGGACCATGGTCACTGAGCGACGGGCTGTACCTGCCATGGTGATATAGGGGGACCATGGTGATATAGGGGGACCATGGTCACTGAGCGATGGGCTGTACCTGCCATGGTGATATAGGGGGACCATGGTGATATAGGGGGACCATGGTCACTGAGCGATGGGCTGTACCTGCCATGGTGATATAGGGGGACCATGGTGATATAGGGGGACCATGGTCACTGAGCGATGGGCTGTACCTGCCATGGTGATATAGGGGGACCATGGTCACTGAGCGAAAGGCTGTACCTGCCATGGTGATATAGGGGGACCATGGTCACTGAGCGACGGGCTGTACCTGCCATGGTGATATAGGGGGACCATAGTCACTGAGCGATGGGCTGTACCTGCCATGGTGATATAGGGGGACCATGGTCACTGAGCGACGGGCTGTACCTGCCATGGTGATATAGGGGGACCATGGTGATATAGGGGGACCATGGTCACTGAGCGATGGGCTGTACCTGCCATGGTGATATAGGGGGACCATGGTATTGGAGCTTTTGATGTATTGGAGTTTGCTTTATGATGAGTGGTGAAATGATTATCCCAGACGGTGTGGAAATGTAATCCAGATATCGGTAAATAAATCATTGATATGCACATTTTTCATACCAAGTCATTTATTAAGCTTTCATTATGTGTGTGTGTGTGTGTGTGTGTGTGTGTGTGTGTGTGTGAGGGAGAGGGAGATAGGGGAGTATAAAGACACACACACAGAGAATGCATAGACTGTATTCTCTCTGTGTGTGTGTGTGTGTGTGTGTGTGTGTGTGTGTGTGTGTGTGTGTGTGTGTGTGTGTGTGTGTGTGTGTGTGTGTGTGTGTGTGTGTGTGTGTGTGTGTGTGTGTGTGTGTGTGTGTGTGTGTGTGAGTGAGTGAGTGAGAGAGGGAGATAGGAGTATAAAGACACACACAGAGAATGCTGTATAACCTTACAATTTACTATATTTGGAGTGGCCCTAGCTATCACCTACAGCCACCTCCTACAGTAGTGTTCATCTCTCATAGAATGTACTGTATGTATCTACCTATCAACTAATCATCAAATGAAATTGTATTTGTCACATGCTTTGTAAACAGGTGTACACTAACAGTGAAATACTTACGGGCTCTTCCCAACAATACAGAGAAAGAAAAGAGAAATAATAACAGGAGGAATAATTACACAATGAGTGACGATAACTTGGCTATATACACAGGGTACCAGTACAGAGTGGATGTGCAGGGGTACGAGGTCATTTAGGTAGATATGTACATATAGGTAGGGGTAAAGTGACTAGGCAACAGAATAGATAATAAACAGTAACAGCAGCGTATGTAATGAGTCAAAATATTAAGTGCAAAAGGGTCAATGCAGATAGTTAAATAGTTCACCAATAGCCACCCGGAGTAATTATTTAGTAGTCTTCTGGCTTGGGGTAGAAGCTGTTTAGGGTCCTGTTGGTTCCAGACTTGGTGCATCGGTATCGCTTGCCGTGTGGTAGCAGAGAGAACAGTCTGTGACTACGGGTGGCAGGAGTCTTTGACCATTTTTAGCGCCTTCTTCTGACACCGCCTGGTATAGAGGTCCTGGATGGCAGGAAGCTTGGCCCCAGTGATGTACTGGGCCATACGCACTACCCTCTGTAGCACCTTACGGTCGGATGCCAAGCAGTTGCCATACCAAGCAATGATGCAGGCAGTCAAGAAGCTCTCAATGGTGAAACTGTAGAAGTTTTTGAGGATCTGAGGGGCCATGACAAATCTTTTCAGCCTCCTGAGGGGGAAGTGCCTTCTTCACGACTGCCTTGGTGTGAGAGGACCATGACAATTCCGTAGTGATGTGGACACCGAGGAACTTGAAGCTCTCGACCCCATCCACTACAGCCCTGTCGATGTGGATAAGGGGGGGTGCTCGGCCCTCCGTTTCCTGTTGTCCACGATCAGCTCCTTTGTCTTGCTGACGTTGAGGGAGAGGTTGTTGTCCTGGCACCACACTGCCAGGTTCCTGACCTCCACCCTATAGGCTGTCTCATCATCTTCGGTGATCAGGCCAACCACCGTCGTGTTGTCAGCAAATGTAATGATGGTGTTGAAATCATGCGCGGCTACGCAGTCGTGGGTGAACAGGGAGTACAGGAGCGGACTAAGCATGCAACCCTGAGGGACCACCGTATTAAGGGTCGCATGACGGTTGTGTTGTTGACTACCCTCATAGACTCATGTGCTGTATGTATCTAGCTATCACCTACAACCACCTCCTACAGTACTATTCATCTCTCATAGAATGTACTGTATGTATAGAGTTCTGATCTGGCTGAGGGCCGTGGACTGTAGGATTATGCAACATGAAAAGGCCCCAGGAATCTGAGAGAGCCCTCCCATTGTTCACAGCCATGTGACAAAGGTCAGGGTCAACTGCAAAGGCATGCCAACACAGGGGCCGGCCGGACTGTAGAAACACAGTGAGGAGGATGGAGTGGAGATGTTTCACATCGGTGCAGCTAAATTGAACGGGCAGGTTGCTCAGAGAACACTATGACAAGCAACAAGTGATTGAATGTTCTAGAGAGTAAGCCACAGAGATAGAAGTTTGACTCTCAGTGAGAATGGACATTTGTAGGAGATAGAGTGTGGGAGGTAGAGGGGCTGGAGAGAAAGAGAGAGGAGGAATGAAGATAAGAAAGTGTGCTCTACATTGCTCATTTATATGAATGGTATTAGGCTGTAGGGGAGAGTAGGAGGAAGAACATGAGAGAGAGAGACAGAGAGAGAGAGACCGTGGGAGAAAAGGAGAGAAAGAGAGTGAGAGAGAGAGACCGTGAGAGACAAAGGAGAAAAGGAGTGAAAGAGAGTGAAAGAAAAAGAGGGAGGGAAGAAGGAGAGGGTCCAAACTCCACAGAGCTTTCTTGTTAGTGATTGCCAAGGTCAGGTCATTTTGAACCCAACCTCCCTCACCAGGCACAAATGGTTAACCCTTTCCTTGGTCCAGTTCCCACTTCCCAGCCCTGCCTATGGCTATAGGCCTGGCAATGATATGAAGGTGGAACTCGCTCAACTACTTTCTAGACAAAAAATAGAATTATGGCTGGTTGCTAGGAGCTAAGATATCTTCAGTTATGTCCATATACAATTGTAAGGACCAGCACTGATTGATATAGTTGGAAAAGTTTGCCCTTTTTTTACACTGCATATAAAAAGGCTACCTCTATCCCTCCCTCTCCTCGCCAGCCATTTTGCAACTTGCCACCATCTATCAACAGGTTGTAGATCAGCAAAGAGACATGTTAGCTAATTGCACTAACGGGTACAGCGAACCTTGCATCAGGGCGACAGAAATCCTAGTGTGGCGTCAACAGCGTACCATGGTTGGCACTCAACTGCTACAATATGATATGTATGGTGTGTGTGCGTGTTTGTGTGTGTGAGTGTGGTGGTGAATTCAGCAGCACTGGAGAGAGTAATCTGATCATATAATGTTATCATATAATGAAAAGTCTTTCTAAATAGATGTCGCTCTACTTAAAGCTCTCTTCAAAACTCAAGAAACAGTATGATTGACAACACAGAGGACTCAAATAAAATGAAGATGAACAAGTATCACTTCTTTCCCTGTGGGTGCAATATAATGGTTCTTACATGGAGCTCGGTCAGCTCGACCTTTCTCTGATAAGCGTTCAGCTAAGAGTCTGCAGTATCTGAACACTTTGAGTATTTAATTATTCATCTTTAATGTCCATAACAGCCTTAGCTCAGATACACATACAGGTGTTTTAGCTACACTCTCCCTGGCTCTGGAGCCACTCAGCTCACTGGAAAACATGGCACCGGATTATAGGCCCTGAGTGGGTGGAGACTGGAGAAGGCAAAATATGGCACTGAATTCTAAGACCTTGAGTGGATGGAGACTGGAGAATGTAAAACATGGTACTGGAATCTTGGCCAAACTGCATCAGGTATCAAGTCTGCTGGATCATAAACAAAAGTGAATGATTGGTTCAGTTGGTAATGGGATGGGAAATGGGAGAGGGGCCATTGGGTTTGCAATAAAGGCCTTTATTATGGCTAGCTCAGCATGTTAGCAACAGGACAGTTCTGCATTGGACTCAGATGGACTTCATGGCTTTACTGCTACTACTGCATATCAGCTGCAGCTAGATTCACCACATATTGCAGGGCCAGTGTTGCTGGATCATTAAGGATGGTTAACGACTGGCTAACGACTATGTTCCAGAGACAGCGATGGGGATGGAGGGTTGAGAGTGGAAGCAGAGTTAGCAGTTAAAGGCTTGATTACAGCTATATTAGTAATTGAGTACAGGGGCGGTGGTTGGCGTTGATGAGTTCGTACATCACCAGACTTGCAGCAGCTGCACTGTTTCTCTGTCTCCTGATGTCTTCAACAACTCTCAGGGGAACCCCTAGCCCTCCTAGCTAGACTTCTAGCGACAAAACACACGATGTAAAACAACGCCCCTCTGCTCCCCTGTTGCACTGCTGTAATGTCTGAAAGTTGCGAGTCTATTTGAGAGTTAGTGGATGGTAGATGGAGGGAAGGGACCCGAGGGGTTAGTTCAAGCGGGGAAAAAATTACCATCCGCAAGATTCAGTTGATTGGCTATTTAATATGCTGTTTGTTGGACAATAACATGTTTTTAGGGAAATAGGAGACGATAAAAGGCCTATCAGGACCATTATTGATGGAAGCTATAATATTTGCTTCTGTTTAGAGAGACTTGAGGGAAACCTACAAGTGAGTGAGGTTGTGAAATGAACAAGTAAACTGTTGATATCTCACAGTTCAATGAAGGTGCATGATGAAATGAAGAACAACTTTGATCTAGAAAAGATATTCAGCCGTTTTCCTCCAAGAGAGGCAACTGGAAATATTTTCTTCTTGATCAAGTGAATGAGGATGGAAACGTCCCCACCATCCCCACCTTTCTGAATCCATTCATTCTTTTTTTACATTTATTTTGTATAATATTTTATTTCAGCAGGAAAGATATTACAAATCATACATCTCCCAGTCAACTGTGTGTTTTAAGTAAAGGTAATCCATTGAGTCTACCTCACTCTGAAAACTACACATGAGAATCTGAGTTATCCCTCTTACCCATGATTGTTGTTTAAAACTGAAAGACAACAACTGCCAGATATACCCAGCCTCAGTGTCAGTCTTATGTTGCATAGAGAAGCCACATTAACTTTAAGGTATCCTCTTGACATGGAGGTTGTTCCCCACCCACCCTGTCTCTCTACTCCCACCAAAACAGCCATTAGCATTAATGATAGTAATTCGTGAGAATCCTAACGATACAGGTACAGCACCCAACACACAGCATCATAATTCCTAACGCGAGGGGTCTCAGTGTGTGTGTGTGTGTGTGTGTGTGTGTGTGTGTGTGTGTGTGTGTGTGTGTGTGTGTGTGTGTGTGTGTGTGTGTGTGCCTGCGTACTTGCATGTGTGAGCTGTGTGTGTGTGTGTGTGTGTGTGTATGTGCGACTGTGCTTTACACAGGGCAATTAACCTCCACAGCCCAATCTTTTCTGACGAAGTAACTATTGATTACCCTCAGCGAACAGCACCACATTATTCAGGTGATTTCCATTATGAATTGGTGAATACTGATCATCACCTCAGTGGAAAACTCCCAGTTTGGTCAAACACACATCCTTGTGATTCCTTCTGAAATGAGCCAGTGGTGGGTATAGACGGTGGTGTGGAAGGGCTCAGCTGTAGCCTTCACCGTCCAGTATCTGATCCTTTCATCCACATGGCGAGGACACCTGTGCCATCTCAGGAATACAATACAGGACATAGGGGTGTTAAATGCAGACGTTATGGCTCTATATCAATGCCTTGTATGAAAACTGAATAAGTAGGAAATGGTGAGATGTTTCTTTTCTTTTTCTTACATCCCTTATCCAAGTGCGGGAGGGCAAGGCGTCTCATTTCCAGAAGAGCGGGAGGGCAAGGCGTCTCATTTCCAGAAGAGCGGGAGGGCAAGGCGTCTCATTTCCAGAAGAGCGGGAGGGCAAGGCGTCTCATTTCCAGAAAAGCGGGAGGGCAAGGCGTCTCATTTCCAGAAGAGCGGGAGGGCAAGGCGTCTCATTTCCAAAAGAGAGGGAGGGCAAGGTGTCTCATTTCCAGAAGAGCGGGAGGGCAAGGCGTCTCATTTCCAGAAGAGCGGGAGGGCAAGGCGTCTCATTTCCAAAAGAGCGGGAGGGCAAGGCGTCTCATTTCCAGAAAAGCGGGAGGGCAAGGCGTCTCATTTCCAGAAGAGCGGGAGGGCAAGGCGTCTCATTTCCAGAAGAGCGGGATGGCAAGGCGTCTCATTTCCAGAAGAGCGGGAGGGCAAGGCGTCTCATTTCCAGAAGAGCGGGAGGGCAAGGCGTCTCATTTCCAGAAGAGCGGGAGGGCAAGGCATCTCATTTCCAGAAGAGCGGGAGGGCAAGGCATCTCATTTCCAGAAGAGCGGGAGGGCAAGGCATCTAATTTCCAGAAGAGCGGGAGGGCAAGGCATCTCATTTCCACAGTAGAGGTGTGTAGGTGGAGATGGGAGACAATGGGTACATCACAATAGTTACAAAAGGTTTCCTTTATGTTCACGCTGAAGGAAAGGAGATAAGAACACAAGGAGAGGAAGCCACTGTGGACTATTGAGAAGCACCCTAGACTACTGGTGCATTGGCCCTATATGATAACACACCAGAACACTGGGATCATCCAATAGACTAGACTACTGGTGTCTTGGCCCTATATGGTAACACACCAGAACACTGGGATCATCCAATAGACTAGACTACTGGTGTCTTGGCCCTATATGATAACACACCAGCACACTGGGATCAGAGAGAGAGACAGAGAGACAGAGAGACAGAGAGACAGAGAGACAGAGAGACAGAGAGACAGAGAGACAGAGAGACAGAGAATGAGAAAAGGAGAGAGAGAGAGAGAGAGAGGATGTCACACTGTTCTACACCCTCAATCTCTCAATTTTCTCTCCTATTACCATCTTTCTCTCTTTGTCTGTTTTCCTTCTCTCTTTCTGACTCACTTTCTCGCTCTAATCTTTTTGTCAAATTACTCTGAGAACACCGACTTTGCATCGTTGTGTGAGAATGATGACCCAAGGAGTCCAGATTTGCAGGAATATTTCATGTAAAGTAGGAATGTAAAGGGAACACAAGACCAATCCTGTCCTTGATTAAAACACACTGTTTAGCAATGAAGGTCTACAGTAGCCTCAACAGCACTCTGTAGGGTAGCACCATGGTGTAGCCAGAGGACAGCTAGCTTCTGTCTTCCTCTGGGTACATTGACTTCAATACAGAACCTAGGAGACTCATGGTTCTCACCCCCTTCCATAGACTTACACAGTAATTATGACAACTTCCGGAGGATATCCTCCAACCTATCAGAGCTCTTGCAGCATGAACTGACATGTTGTCCACCCAATCAAAGGATCAGAGAATTAATCTATTACTGAAAGCATAAGCTACAGCTAGCTAACACTGCAGTGCATAAAATGTGGTGAGTAGTTGACTCAAAGAGAGAGAAAGACAATAGTTGAACAGTGAAGAGGCGACTCCGGGATGCTGGCCTTCTAGGCAGAGTTGCAAAGAAAAAAACATCTCAGACTGGCCAATAAAAAGATTAAGATGGGCAAAAGAACACAGACACTGGACAGAGATATGGCTTTTTCTTTGCAACTCTGCCTAGAACGCCAGCATCCCGGAGTCACCTCTTCACTGTTGACGTTGAGACTGGTGTTTTGCGGGTAATATTTAATGAAGCTGCCAGTTGAGGACTTGTGAGGCGTCTGTTTCTCAAACTAGACACTCTAATGTACTTGTCCTCTTGCTCAGTTGTGCACCGGGACCTCCCAATCCTCTTTCTATTCTGGTTAGAGCCAGCTTGCGCTGTTCTGTGAAGGGAGTAGTACACAGCATTGTGCAAGATCTTCAGTTACCTGGCAATTTCTCACATGGAATAGCCTTCATTGCTCAAAACGAAAATAGACTGACACGTTTCAGAAGAAAGTTCTTTGATTCTGGCCATTTTGAGCCTGTAATCGAACCCACAAATGCTGATGCTCCAGATACACAACTAGTCTAAAGAAGGCCAGTTTTATTGCTTCTTTAATAAGGACAACAGTTTTCAGCTGTGCTAACATAATTGCAAAAGGGTTTTCTAATGATCAATTAGCCTTTGAAAATGATAAACTTGGATTAGCTAACACAACGTGCCATTGGAACACAGGAGTGATGGTTGCTGATAATGGGCCTCTGTACGCCTATGTAGATATTCCATTAAAAATCAGTTGTTTCCAGCTACAATAGTAATTTACAATATGAACAATGTCTACACAGTATTTCTGATCAATTTGATGTTATTTTAATGGACAAAAAAAAAGATTCTTTCAAAAACAAGGACATTTCTAAGTGACCAAACTTTTGAACGGTAGTGTACGTTGTAAACTTTCATTCATAGGCTAGGTTGTAGCAACCTCATGATGGGTATAGGGACAATTAGAGTATCATGTAGTAGCCTAACCCTAACGATGTTACACTGAACTGGGTGAATGGAATATGAATGACAGTCATCCAATATGCTGTAATAGAAATAAGGCCATGCTCATGAACAAAAATTGTCCTCCCTCGTCATAAACGTCACCGACCGCCACTGCGAGAGAGAGAGAGAGAGAGAGGATTTTCATTTAGTGAGGAAAGAAGGGGATTGTCAGGGATGACTGGGTAGGGATCAAACTCTGTGTGGCGCCGGGTTTGGAGCGAGGTGAGTGGTCTGGCCTAGCAGCAAACAGCCCAGGTTAATAACCCAATCATTTACATTTACATTTTAGTCATTTAGCAGACACTCTTATCCAGAGCGACTTACAGTAGTGAATGCATACATTTCATACATTTTTTTTTTCTTCCGTACTCAGAGCCAACTATGACTGTATGATAGAAGTAAATTCTAATCTATTCTGTTTTGGGACGTATCTGGGTTTAAGAATGCAATACTGCACAATGGTATGCAACAATTCCCACTTCACTGTTTCGATTTCCACTTCACTGTTCCACAAGTGTTTTGTATCCACAGAGGCAATCCCAATTCAAAATAATAATAATAAATAATTTACCGTTTTTCAGCGACGCTAAACAGAGCCCAGAAATCTGACTGTCAGCAGAACCTGCAGCAAATATACTGCAGCCAAAATACTGCAGCCAACATACTGCAAGAACAAAGATATATCAATGGAGATATTCATGGCTGCGTTTAGACAGGCAGCTCAATTCTGATATTTTTTTCAATAATTGGTCTTTTGACCAATCAGATCCACCCTGAAAAGAATCTGATGTGATTGGTCAAAAGACCAATTAGTGGCAAAAAGATCAGAATTATGCTGGCTGTGTAAATGCAGCCAATGAAGCCTGGAGACTGTTACAGAACAGCAAGCTGAACAAAAAAGGAATATGATGGTCAGTCAAAAGATAGATGAGATGACTATTAAATGAGAAACGTCTCAGAGGACAATAAGATAAGAAAATTATAGCCTACAGTTACTATCCTGCAGTGGATGAATTCAAGATATTCAATTGTCTAATTTGAATGTGCAAAGAGAAAAAAAGTGTATTGTCATTAAAAACCAATCTGTTTCAGTATTGCACACATCATCAGCACGTGATGGATCTTAACACTTGCTGAACTGAGCTGAGCGGCGTTGCGTTGAAGTGGTGCCACTGAGCCAGCAGGGAGCTATCCAAGCACATTACATGAAACGAGCAGCAACCAAACTCTAACGTTGCCACAACGATGTCATAACCATACAATAGTGAGATGGGGGAAACAGATGTACAATGCAACGTAACTATGTAAATGTTGGTAAAGTGTAACGCCCTGGCCATAGAGAGGGGTTTTTGTTCTTTATTTTGGTTAGGCCAGGGTGTTACATTGGGTGGGCGTTCTATGTTAATTTTTCTATGTTGGCTGGTTTCTTTGGTTTGGCCGTCTGTGGCTCCCAATCAGGCACAGCTGTAGTTCGTTGTTGCTGATTGGGAGTCACACATAAATAGCCTGTTTTTCCTTTGGGTTTTGTGGGTGATTGTATTCTGTTAGTGTGTTTTCCTGACAGAACTGTGTCTGGTCGTTTTTGTATTGTGTTCGTTCAGTCTATTAAAATTCTAATGATTAACACATCCTCCGCTGCACCTTGGTCTAATTCTGACGACGGCCGTTACATAAAGTGAAATTATCAGATTGGATTACCTAAGTATTCGTTATGTAGCTGTTCTCTGTCTCTCTCTCTGTCTTTCCCCCTCTCTCTTCATCTCTCTGTCAAACTGCTAAAAATGTCTCATAACAAAGTCATGTAATATTGATGATGTATGATCTTAAAATTTGATAAGTTGATTTACCCCCTCTGTCTCCTTTCCCATTTCTCTCTTTGCACACACACACGCACACACACACACAAAGAATTATCGCAAAACAATCCAATCAGAACCAGTACCAGAGCCCTGGCAGCCCAGCTTTTCCAGTCCAGACATCAGCCAGAGTTATTGTGGTATTCCTATTAGTGAGGAGTCTAAGGATGTTTTATTGTGCCTCCACATTGGACATCAAGAGGATTTACGACAGTGGTGCCGCCGACAGAGAGACAGACGAAGAAAGAGAATGTTTTAATGGATGCTTTCATCAGAGGGAGAAAGCAAAGCAACACACCGTAATACCAGTCTACATACAGATTGGTATTTCCTTGTTGCTGTATGTTAATTATGTTTTTCCTCTCTGTGTGTGCAGGCTGATGCACTGTGCTGTTTCTCTGGTTTTCACTATCTTTTTACTTTATGTTTCCCCATTAGCTTTAATTTTGTCTTTCCATTATCGGTCACCCACTTATTGTTCTCTAAATCCATATTTATCTTGTTCTCTCTCCCTCTCTCTCTGTCCCTCTCTCTCTGTCGCTCTCCCTCTCTCTGTTGTTGTCATGGGTGCCACCTAGCATTTTATTCAAATCCAACTTTATTTGTCACATGCGCCGAATACAACATGTTTCACCTTACCGTGAAATGCTTACTTACAAGCCCTTAACCAAAAGTGCAGTTCAAGAAAGAGTTAAGAAAATATATTTAAAAAAAACGAAGGTATAAAAAAATTAAAAGTAACAATAAAAGAACAATAACAAGGCTATATACAGGGGGTACTGAGTCAGTGTGCGGGGGCACAGGTTAGTTGAGGTAATTTGTACATGTAGGTAGGGGTGAAGTGACTATGCCTAGATAATAAACAGCGAGGAGCAGCAGTGTAAAAAACAAATGGAGGGAGGGGGGGTGTCAATGTAAATAATCCGGTGGCCATTTGATTAATTGTTCAGCAGTCTTATGGCTTGGGGGTAGAAGCTGTTAAGGAGCCTTTTGGTCCTAGACTTGGCGCTCCGGTACCGCTTGCCGTGTGGTAGCAGAGAAAACAGTCTATGACTTGTGTGACTGGAGTCTTTGACAATTTTTGGGGCTTTCCTCTGAAACCGCCTAGTATATAGGTCCTGGATAGCAGGAAGCTTGGCCCCAGTGATGTACTGGGCCGTTCGCCATACCATCTGTAGCGTCTTACGGTCAGATATCAAGCAGTTGCCATACCAGGCGGTGATGCAACCGGTCAGGATGCTCTCGATGGTGCAGCTGTATAACTTTTTGAGGATCTGGGGACCCATGCCAAATCTTTTCAGTCTCCTGGGGGGGAAAGGTGTTGTCGTGCCCTCTTCACGACTGTCTTGGTGTGTTTGGACCATGAAAGTCAGTTGTTGATGTGGACACCAAGGAACTTGAAACTCTCAACCCGCTACACTACAGCCCCGTCGATGTATTTGGGGGCCTGTTCGTCCCGCCTTTTCCTGTAGTCCACAATCAGGTCCTTTGTCTTGCTCACATTGAGGGAGAGGTTGTTGTCCTGGCACCACACTGCCAAGTCTCTGACCTCCTCCCTATAGGCCGTCTCATCGTTATCGGCCTACCACTATTGTGTCGTCAGCAAACTTAATGATGCTGTTGGAGTCATGTTTGGCCACGCAGTAGTGGGTGAACAGGGAGTACAGGAGGGGACTAAGCATGCACACCTGAGGGGCCCCAGTGTTGAGGATCAGCATAACAGACATGTTGTTGCCTACCATTACCACCTGGGGGCGGCCCGTCAGGAAGCCCAGGATCCAGTTGCAGAGGGAGGTGTTTAGTCCAAGGGTCCTTAGCTTAGTGATGAGCTTTAGTCAGACCCCTTCTTCCACCAATCATGTGTTATTCATGACTCTGGCACACATAGAAATGAATACACGTTTCTATGGAAGTAGAGCATGGAGTCTAGGGTGGATGAGACTGGGTATCAGAGCTGTTGTGGCTCTGTTGTACCCTGCTGCTATGTGGGCGGTGCTCAGATCCACAGGAGGTCCTTGTGTGTTCGTAGGATATCAATTTGGTAGAACTTTACTTAAAGCCAGTATGGATAATGCAGTATTACAGTGTATATGGCCCATTATGTTTTTAGTATCAATGCAAATGCTGCATTTCTCTGGTAAAGGTTCAAAATAGTAAAAATGGTCTCCAATGGATTATGATCGCATACTATATCATTAAACATGTTAAAACTTTAATAGCAAAATATGAAATTAATTCTCAATTCGTAAATGGCTGCCAGACTCAACAAAGTAACATAATATGAGAAATGGGAGGCACATTTTTGTTTATTTTCTCATTTCATTTTAAAAACAGATTCAGTCTGCCAGTTGGGTGTAGGCCACACAGTCCCAGCTCCTGCCGTGCTGGCATGCCGTTAACTAGCGACCCTGTCCAAAATTAGACCTCCCATCACCACACTGGGCACACAACAACACACACACATGGCCTGGTATAAACAAAGGTCTATATAGTAGCTTCTACAGTATGTGGAGGATGGATGTGATGATGCTATTGATAGGCCTTTCTTATGGTGCCTGAGGAGATTGATCTATGGTATTCTATTGTCTCACGAGTGTGTGAGCTGAGACGCCAATCCAGAATATCAGTTATTTTATGTGTCCTTGTATTTCCCTGTTATTCCTCATCTATACACCCAGCCAGACAAGGTGAGGCTCTGTGAGCTCCCTGGGCAGACCATACAGAGCTAAAAATAACTAGATGTCTTTCTCTCCCTACTCGCTCTCTCTCCTACACAACACCCAAGCACAGACGCACGCACACACACACACACACTCTCTGTGGAACATAAAACAGTTCCACTGCCACAATCTCTCAGCTTTGGCCCAGATACTCTATCTCATCATATGCTTGATGGTAACAGATGGTGGACGTGATAATTACCAAACACAGACCAAAAGGGAAAGTCTCTGTGGGACCCGATCTCTAAAATAGCACTGCATTCAACACCATGTCTGCTACTAGGCTCTAAGAAGCATAAAGCGAGGACACTTCTGTCTCTTAAACCAAGCTGATTTATGCCTGCAAGACCACTGGCTGGTGACGGGCACTACTGTTCGGGGAGGGTTATTAAGGCAATGGAAACATGCACACAAACACACATTTGCAGACACATGCGCGCAGAGAAACAGAGCGTAAAAACTGGCCCTCCTCCTCGAGATTCAGCTGCCCTCTTCACAAACACAGAAATGTATCCACATCCCTATACAACCGTTCTTCAGCTGGTGGAAGATCGTGATTTCAGAACTCTTAAGAACCACCTACTAGCACACAGGTCATAGGCTCCAGAGGTGCTTCTTTAAATCAAAAATATGTCCCTTGAGAAAACACTGGTTACTTAAAGCCTCTACAACACAGTTAAAACCCATTCACCTGGAATACGTAACATGTCTTGTTTTGAATCACCACAGTGCAACATTGTTAACCCGTGGCTGCTACATGTGGAGTTGCCTCACTGACAGCCTAATACAGCATGGTGAATTACACCAGTGGGCTATATATATATATATATATATATATATATATATATATATATATATATATATATATATGTGTATATCATTATAGCATAACTAATAGGAAAACTCCTGTATAATACAAATGAGGTGAGAATCTGTTTTTATTCTCCATTCTCTGTATGTGGTCAGCTGCTTCCATGACTTGCGTCCTGTCCAGCTGTTGATTACACTAGCTATCCATCTCTCTTTCCCTCCCTTCACAGGTTCGGTCCTTAGTAAACCCAGCTGCGAGCCTCGGAGGATTCCTGCCGAGGCGAGTGGGGGAGCTTGGACGATTCAGGTGACTCACAGCGAGTTGTAAATACAACGAAAACACCCTCACTACAACGGTATCACTGCTATTACTACCAAAATGGAATGGATGTGGAAGTGGCAGTTGGTTGCGAAAGTAGAGCGTTTTATTTTAGAGTAGCCTACTCGCGAGTGCGACGTGCTACCGACATTCTCCCATCAGCGGCTGTGAGTGAGACTATTAAGTGTAGCCTAGAACTGCCAAATCAGCGTACGCGCAATTTATATATATATATATATATATATATTTATATATATATATTTCTTTCTTTTAAATGTAACCTTTATTTAGCTAGGCAAGTCAGTTAAGAACAAATAATAACATAATTACGGCCTACTGGGGAACTGTCACAAGTCAGTTGTGTGGAGGTGAGGATGGAGTCGGGCGCAGTACACAGAAAAAACGTCATTTACTCTGAAGAATGAATATATCAAAAATCCACGCAGGTAATAACACAACGGACTAACACAATCACGCACAAGACATAATGAGAACCAGAGGGTTAAATAGGGAAATAATCATAACATAATGGGAACCAGGTGTGAACAATCAAGACAAAACAAATGGAAAAAGAAACGTGGATTGGTGGCAGCGAGAAAGCCGATGACGACGACCGCCGAACGCCGCCCGAACAAGGAGAGGCACCAACTTCGGCGGAAGTCGTGACAGGAACAGTGGGTTAACTGCCTTGTTCAGAACGACAGATTTTACCTTGTCGACTCGGGGATTCGATCCAGCAATCTGTCGGTTACTGGCCCAACGCTCTAACCACGAGGATACCTGCCGCCCCCAACGTACCATCAGTAACAACCCGGCACGTGAACCCACCAAAACTCATACATTTTCACCTCTGCTCTGTTAAATGTTAGTGTCTGACTTCGAAGGTGTCTGACTTTTTGAGCTTCTGACTTCATGATGGATGAGTCAAGAAAATAATGCCCCGGCATGACATGAATTATGTGAAGTGAGTCCGTTGTACATTAAACGTAACTATATTCATATTTTAACATAAGATAGAGGCCTATAAAGGAGATGTCGCCAGCTAGTTAGCTAGCAGTATGCTAGCAACAGTGGTAGCTAGCTGACTAAACTCTATCTACTAGCTAACATTAGCTAGCTAGATACTTTCCCAGAATAGCTAGGTGGCTAGACAGAGCTAATGTATTTAATTTGACACCCTCGTTTTATAAATGGTCAAAACAATAGTTAAACAACAATTTCTCAACTTTTCCTAATAATACTAGTAAGCCGGCCTGTCTAATTCCATTTGATAACTTATCCAAATTGTTCTGCTTATCAAAATGTTAGAAATGTGGGTTTTGTATTCATAGACTTTAGAAGTCTGCCAAAAAATAATGGCAGTATCTCACACAGAATACACCCCTATTCTTTGAAACCCATTTCTATCAAATCAGTTGCTACCTTTTAGATGGGTCCCTTGCCAATAGATCTGTTATCCCCTGGCAAAATCCAGAAATCTAATTTCATCTCCCCTCATACAATCTAATGAAGGTTACTACCAGGAAACCATAGTGATAGTTCCAAGAAACTCAGGAAGCAAAAGATGATAATGTGAACAGAAGACCCACCCCCAAAACCGTCTAATCCTTTGATAGGTTTGTGCTGCTAACAATCACAAGCCTTGTCAAATCAGTTATAATGGCTGTAATAACATATTGCATGTCTATTACCATATCAATTACATGAAATACGTCAGACATGTTTGTTAATAGCCACTCAGGGTGAATACATTGTCCATGATGATCCACAATGGTGCACAATCTGCTGAGCAACTACAGAAGATTGCCTTGTTGTTTGCTCAGCTCATTGCTAGTCACAGAGAGAAGCCCCACTCGCATGCAAGGCCTCTTGGTGGGAGAACGAGACCAGCACTGCAATAATGAACAGCTCCAGAAAGACAAACGCTTCCAGTCCGGGAGAAGTGAACCCTGTTCCCCCTACTGCCACTGGTCAGAACTCCACAAGAGCTCCATTGTTTTGGTGCAGCTCCCCTTTGCCATGGTTCCGCTGCCATTGCCAGCCGGCTGAAGCTACGTTTAGCCAGGAAACAACCAACAGAAGCTCGCCTTCCACCTTTGGAAGCAGAGCTGTGCTGTGGCTCAGTTTTTTTTGTTGATGAAAGGCCTGCTTGACCAAGAGCTTTGGCGAGCATATTGGAAAATGTTTGGGCCAGCAGGGATGACGTCTGTGTAGTTAAGATGAACAACTCGTACCGAGATCCTATTCATCGCTCCCACCAGTGTCTCTCCAGATAGACGCTACACGCTACTAGAGGATCTTTAAGATACAGCTAATGTTTTTTCTCCATGGAGGTAACCATGGAGAACAAAGTCTAAAAGCTTGTTTATTCTGCCTGTGTTACGATTTCCAATCCATTTCAAATGTGACGCTCATTATAAGAAATTAGAAATTCAAATGGACTGTGCAGGCCAGGTAATTAGCGGCAGCGGGGGGAAAACCAAGCTAGCGTTAATTGAATCATTTCTCCAAACCTCTCAGCTGCAGGAAATGTAAGACCCTCCAGCTTTTTGGGCTGGCATCCTCCTCTCCTTTCCATCTCCCCTTCTCTCTTCTGGGCCTATTTCTTTCCTTCCTGACGTTTTTCACATCCTATTGAATACGGTCTGGAGGACCGCGATCATCTACTTCTTAGTTCCTGTGTGCCATCATTGACTGGTTCTGTCCCTCTAGGGAGGAACGCCTGCTATGTTGCAATTGGATGGATGTGGATTAATTCTGTCTCTCTGTCTTACAGTCTAATCCAGGGAGATAGCTAAAATCCTGCTCTGATAGAGGATATGTCCGAGGCAGGACAGTCCAGAGCCTGACAGGGATTGTGTTGATTCAGTGAGGCATACCATAGCAAGAAATCTGGTCGCCCCAGTTTACATATTGTAAACATGTCCCATTGGAATAGGCCTACTTTAAAATGCATCCTTCCTTCCCCATTCTTTGAATTAATGATTGATCTTACATGACTGGAAGGATGAAAGCTATGTAGTGGAACCCTTGCTTTCACCTGTTCAGTTAGTCATTGCTTTCACCTATCCAATTAGCGATAACTTCAAGGAAGGAAGTTGGGAACGAAGGATGAGTTTTTAAAGTATTCAAACAGGGCCCTTGAACACTTTCTATGTTGGAGCTTATTTGGGGCACAATAACATTTACCATCCATTTCCCTTTGTACTGTGTACTTAAAACACCGTTAGAGAGATTGTCTATGGTGCTCGTTTGGCACAGAAACGGTCAGTTTCTCTTTAAGGTTTTAGCGCCATTTTTCCCCCGAGTGTAGAGATGAGAGCAGTAAGCCCTATCTCCTCCCTGAAGACGCACTACAGCCCATTAGCACCACTGTCTCCACAGTAAAGAGAGCTCTGAAGAGTGGAGGGAGAAAGAGAGAGAAACACATCCACAAACACACTGCCTGTAAGATTGAGATCTCTTTATTGGTCAATTGCACACATGGTCTAATCGAAATTTGGCTTCCGCTTTTATCGCAATCCCGCCGAAAGACACATGTACACATACAGGTTTTGGAGATAGCCCCCTGGGTAACCACAGAACAGGGACCAGTGCTCATCAGTGCTCCCTCATCATTTTCTGCCTCATTTGAGCCTTTTAGAAAAAACTATGGACAATCAGTCTGTAGGTCGACTGCAACAGGAGACAGTGTTATTAGCTACAGCCACTTCTTGTCTCACTACACTTTCATCTATAGTTACCTTATGGCTCAGAGCTGTTACACCTAAAAACCTGAGGGCTGGCTTCTTGCACTTGTCAAATAAAAAGCTTTGTACGTTACAGGAGGCTGCTGAGGGGAGAACGGCTCATAATAATGGACAGAACAGAGCAAATGGAATGGCGTCAAACACCTGGAAACCATGTGTTTGATGTATTTGATACCATTCCACTGATTCTGGTCCATTTATTACCACGAGCCGGTCCTCCCCAATGAATGTGCCACCAGACTCCTGTGTTGTACATTGTATGTAGCCACGTAGTATCTGTTTGAAGACCACTTACAGCTGTAACAATAACAAACAGTTAGCGCAGCACGGTAACCGCAAAACCATAAAGAAAAGCTACTAGCGTGCCTCAGGAAACAAATGGGTGTTGAACTTCAGATTGTTGACTCAAGACTGCATTAGCCCATTGAGTTAAAGCCTAGGCATTAGCTTTGGGAGCTATAACTAATCTTAATTTTCCAAGCAAGGCGACTCATCACACAAACTGAATCTGCGCCACTATACATGGAATAAGGGTGGCTGTCTGTGCAGCATGGCAGCAGGCTATATAAGGACAGTAGACCGTTTATCTTATCCACAGCGAGGCCCAGCACCAGACAGAGCTCTTTAACAGAGCCAGCTGAGGGGTCTGTATGAACATAATCAGATGGGCCAGGCTACAGAGGGACAGCCAGACCATGCAGTTATTGGATTGGGTTCTAACAGATTTCAGTAACACTTTTAGTCTGGATTGACTTCATATCAAATCAAATCAAATGTATTTATATAACCCTTCTTACATCAGCTGATATCTCAAAGTGCTGTACAGAAACCCAGCCTAAAACCCCAAACAGCAAGCAATGCAGGTGTAGAAGCATGGTGGCTAGGAAAAACTCCCTAGAAAGGCCAAAACCTAGGAAGAAACCTAGAGAGGAACCAGGCTATGAGGGGTGGCCAGTCCTCTTCTGGCTGTGCCGGGTGGAGATTATAACAGAACATGGCCAAGATGTTCAAATGTTCATAAATGACCAGCATGGTCAAATAATAATAATCACAGTGGTTGTCGAGGGTGCAACAAGTCAGCACCTCAGGAGTAAATGTCAGTTGGCTTTTCATAGCCAATCATCGAAAGTATCTCTACCGCTCCTGCTGTCTCAAGAGAGTTGAAAATAGCAGGTCTGGGACAGGTAGCACGTCCGGTGAACAGGTCAGGGTTCCATAGCCGCAATCATATCATAGTCCAAATCATCTCATAGTCATAATCATATCATAGTCATATCATATCATAGTCAATCATGTCATAATCATATCATAGTCATAATCATATCACAATCATGTCATAGTCATAATCATGTCATAGTCATAATCATATCATAGTCATATCATATAATAGTCAATCATGTCATAGTCATAATCATATCACAATCATAACATAGTCATAATCATATCAAAATCATGTCATAGTCATAATCATGTCATAGTCATAATCATATCATAGTCATATCATATAATAGTCAATCATGTCATAATCATATCATAGTCACAATCATGTCATAATCATATCATAGTCATAATCATAGTCATAATCATATCATAGTCATAATCATATCTTAATCATGCCATAATCATATCATAGTCATAATCATATCATAGTCATATCATATCATAGTCAATCATGTCATAATCATATCATAGTCATATAATAGTATAATCATATCATAGTCATAATAGTATCATAATCTTATCATAGTCATGGTGGTATTAGACAGGCAGACTAGAGATAGAGACATGTAAAGGATATTTATATCAGAAGAGGTTTATTTTAATCCTCTTTCTGCTGCCCAGAAATGAAACAGTGATTAGAGAGGCTAAAGCCGCCTTTCTCCTCCAGTAGCCAAGTATTGATTATCACCTGCTGCCTCGACACGCAAACTCCAGGATACGGCTGCATATTTCAACAGGGGCATCGACGGAATCTCTGACTGGGGGGTTCTGGAGAACCGGATCCCCTGTAGATGATGGAAGAGCAGGCAGGCAGGGCTGTGATTTAGAATGTGATGCAGAAGGGTCAGAAAGAGATTAGGCCCAGTACTCATGGGAAGCCAACTGTTCCAACTGTACCAATGTGCAATTCCATTGACTGACTGAGTTCCATTTGGCTGCTCAGTCTAAGGAGAAATGTAGGCCTAGCACAGAGGAGGAAGTAGCAGTCCCTCTCCAAACTGTCTATTGCTTTTTTTAAAAGCCTAAATGAGGCAGAAAATACTGAGGGAGCTCTGATGAGCACTGGTCCCTTTTCTTTGGTTGCTCAGGGAGCTACATCATGTTTGTGAATGTGTTTCACTCTTTCGCCCGCCACTCTCCAGAGGTCTTTACTGTGGAGCCAGCGTCGTTAATGGGCTGTAGGGAGGAGATATGGCCCACTGCTCCGATCTGCACTCATTAAAATGAAGCTGAAACGTTAAAGAGAACCAGACAGACACCATTTTTTAACAGCACACACCTTAGTGCAGTAAACTAAGCACACCGCATAGTGAGGTGTTGGTGCTTGGATCAAAGCGATACCAAAAGAGATACCATATGATTGCTTATGACCTTATGACCTGACCTGTCTAGCGATATGTAAGTTGTTGCTTGAATGTAAAAGGCGCTCCTATCTGGCCTTTCCTGACCTTAAAAGTTTTCAAACACAAGATGTCATCAAGCAGCATACGCTCTGTTCCCGATAGAGGTGAAGTTATAGAATCTGAATCCCTTGAGTGTTATGGAACGCTGAGTGCCTTAAAATGTACACATGAAGTTCCAATGAAAATCAGGAAGCGATAGGAACTACCAATGACATGCTATTGATGACAGAAAAGTTTCAGAAAATTCCAACTATGACCTTCAGTGACTATGTAACCACTAGACTACACTATTTAACAATGTATTTTTTTAACTATTGTACACATTCTAATATTTTTCATGATGACATTTGCAGATTAAGATATGAATGAAACTACATTCCTTCTCTCACAGTGTTGTTTAAACATTCTACCCTTCGATAGGCCTACACCATGAATGGCAATCATCTTGAATGGGGCTGTATTCAGCCAAATCACTATAGAAACCTCAAATTTCACACGGTGCAGGAAGTCGGTTTGTTTCCATGCCTACTGTACATACGATCCTTAACTACCATAGAACTGAAATGGGGCTGATCTAGAATGGTCATTCTCATTCATTGAATGCAGAGTTCCGTGTGGAAGTTTATAATTCAGTATGTTTTTCAGTACAAAAATGTAGTTGGCTGACATTTTGGTAGGTCTGTGTTAAATCAAGTGGAATTTCTAGCCATGTCTGTTTTACCTATTTCTAGCCTCACTCTTCTCACCCCTCTCCTTTTTGGCCTCTTTCCAGACCTGCTAAAGACCTGCCAGAAGCACCCCTGGGAGATAGAACTTCTTTCCATAAGTATAACGTGTTTTCACTTTACATTAAAGGATAGTTCACCTGAGTGGTGCCAATCATTCCTATTCATTTGAATCCTGAGACATTTACACAACAGATTCTGTGGGATATGGAGCTCGACTATAGGCCACATTTGAGGCATGACAAACTTTGGCTTTGGAGAATGAACTATCCCTTTAACTGGAAGCCACATAGGCCGTGCTATGAGAGTAAGGGAGGTGTGGAGATTACGCAGCGCTGTCAACCCACACGCTGTCACGCAGCCTGACCAGAGACGGAAGAGAGACATCCCACTCCCAAATTGTTTCTAGTTCATAAACAGTCAATAAACTAAGTAGACCCAGCTGCTACTATATTGTTGTCTATGGGAGAGTTACCCCTTAAGACTGGACTGTGACAAAAAAAAATATCCATCTTTTCCCAGACATGAAGTCCGGTAGGGACTGAGAAAACTGGACTGTGCACTGACACCCCAAGCTTGGGGATTGTGAGCTTGTGACAGTTTTCTTTCCTTGTGGACAGGATGCTGTGTGTGCACTGTCGCCTCAAGCATCTTCCACTCCACAGACAGACGGGATGTGAAATGCCTACTTTAGCAAGCTAGGTTCAATTGTAGTGTGTTCAGTCTGAGTGGGGAGTTATCAATTAAATGTTTTGTGAACAGTAGGTAGTTTATCTTCTTTCAATAAGTCTGGTTGCAGCTGCCGACAAACAGCCCTGTAGATAATGTAGCCTGCAGTAGATCTACATGTTCTTAGTTGACAATGCTGCAGAAGTGGTTGTTCCTTCCACCATTTCTGTGGTTAATTCTTATTTAACTAGGCAAGTCAGTTAAGAACAAATTCTTATTTACAATGACGGCCTAGGAACAGTGGGTTAACTGCCTTGTTCAGGGGCAGAAGGACAGATTTTTACCTTGTCAGCTTGGGGATTCGATCTTGCAACCTTTCGGTTACTAGTCCAACGCTCTAACCACAAGGCTACCTGCAGCCTGCAGTGTTTACGTAGGATGGATGTTCACAGAGAAATCAGGAGGTTTCTCCTTATATTGGCCATGCCGTTAAATGGGACTAGGGGTTCACCACTAGTGGGTGGATCAAAAAAATGTTTAGCTTCATTCCCAAACCTCAAGCGTAGGATATTGGATTAGGCATTCCATAGCAATTTTAAAAACCTTTTTTTATTACACCCACCCACAGGAGAGCATTGCTACTGTAAGCGTTATACAGTGGGTTTGAATGAAATATACATATTAAGCCAGAATGTTATCAGCAGGGTTTTTATACTCAAGTGCTGCCAGTTGATAAGTCTTGCCTTGTGCTTCTGATAGAAGGTTGCTCTGACACAGGCTTGCTAGTGTGTGTAGCTAGTGTTTAATGTCGGGCAGTAGATGGATAACAAAGTGTGATGTGAATGGGTCAAAAGGTGACATGAAATACAGTCTACATTCTGTACTACAATGACAGTGAACAACTAGCTGGTGTTAGTTGACTGCACACTGAAAGCAGTGCTCATGGTTAAAACGGAGTGAGAGTAGAGAGAATCTCCAGGAAGGATAGGAAAATAATGACCTGAAGATCTGTTGATGCTGTGTTTATTCTGGAAAGTCTCCAAGTTGCAATGAGGAAACGTACAAGCACAAACCATAGACACCAAAGTGGGAGCTGACTGAAAGTTTATTTATATTACTGTTAAAAACATGTATAAAATTGGTCCTGTTCCAGAAACAAGGCACACAATGTCAATGTCTTGGTTCATCATCTCGATCTCAGTGTTTTAGTATCAAGCATTCCCTATATAAAAACACATCCACATTTTACAGAACTTAAAATTCCGAGCAGCAAGACAACCATGCAAGAACTTGAGCGATGCAAACTGGATGCTTTCTAGTAGTAGGTCTCCCTCTCCACCCAACCTAAAACAGAGATGATAGAAAACAGGATTTAGAGATCAATTACCTCTGGTAAACAGGTGGACTAAGGAAGGCTGTAGCATACATAAACAATGATCATGTTAACTATCAGTGTGTAGTTCAGACGATCACTGAGGAAGACAGTCAAGTGACCGACATCTTTAACATCAACTTAGTCTCTGATAGCATACCGGTTTACTCACATCAAAATAATTTTATAAAGCCATTTTTACATAAGCAGTTGTCGATGGAGTGGACAAAATCAAAATTTCAAATCAAATTTATTTATATAGCCCTTCTTACATCAGCTGATATCTCAAAGTGCTGTACAGAAACCCAGCCTAAAACCCCAAACAGCAAGCAATGTAGGTGTAGAAGCACGGTGGCTAGGAAAAACTCCCTAGAAAGGCCAAAACCTAGGAAGAAACCTAGAGAGGAACCAGGCTATGAGGGGTGGCCAGTCCTCTTCTGGCTGTGCCGGGTGGAGATTATAACAGAACATGGCCAAGATGTTCAAATGTTCATAAATGACCAGCATGGTCAAATAATAATAATCACAGTTGTCGAGGGTGTAACAAGTCAGCACCTCAAGAGTAAATGTCAGTTGGCTTTTCATAGCCGATCATTGAGTGTATCTCTACCGCTCCTGCTGTCTCTAGAGAGTTGACTAGACTCCCAAACTTGTCTGTGTCCACTGTCTAGTGCATCTGAAAGATTTGCTGCTGCTTAAAGATTTACAGACTTCGCTTGTTTGCCAGATAGTAAGGCTACCTAAATATGCAGACTTACTATCTTCCTGAGAACGAGGGAAAATCTTGTGGTTTTGAGAGCCAAACTGAGGACTTGTATGAACAAGTACGGCAGATAGTCACAGTAATAACTAAAAGGGATTTAGCCTCACCTCCTGGGCTGCGTCGGATGATCAGTTTTCGGATTTCATCATAAATAAAGATGAGGAGAGAGTATGGGAAGGCGCAGAACCACCAGCTGGGTCTAAGGAGAAAAGAAAAACAAAACAAAAATAACAGATCTGAAATGACTCCAGACCAGAATACACCAAGAACAGATCTTAACATTTTAAGCAACACATAGCTAAGACTAATAGAAGTCCTCCTAGAGTTAAGTATTTTTGGTACTACATTTAAAAATACATTTAAGAGATGAAGTGTACCTAACTGAAGGGTCTTTACTTACTTGAGTGGGTACATTCTGAGGGCGATGCCCATTCCAGGACAGTAGGACAGGAAGGCGGCCAGGGCTGTCTCCTCAAACAGGCCGAAGATGAGAATCTTGTTCCTGAGGAGGACAGAAGCAGCATTTAAAATCATGTCATTTCTTTCACAACAAAAACGAACAACAGCCGATGCTCTTCATGGCCACTGAACTCACCTCATTCCTTGTTGGAAGACTGAGTTCCTCCTGGTCTTACAGATGATCAAATCAGCCCACTGTACAACCACGATACTGGCGAAGAATGCTGTGTGGCAGGTGAACTCCACAATCTTTCTCTGTTCATAAGTCTGAGGGAAACAGTCAGCAACAGAGGGAGAAACAGTCAAAACACAGTCAGCTAATCATCTAGAATCAGACCAATCAACAAGGCAGACACCAATGTGGTTTTCAGAAGCATACTCACCCACTGCTGGCCATAGCTATCCTCCAGGTCGTTGCAAAATTTGTTGTCCCAGTCCACACGAATACCTAGCAGTCTGGAGGGTAAGAACCCGTTCTCAGCAAGGATCACAAAGTATGTGAAGAACCCAGCCAAAGCCTGGATCATACCTGTGGAGAGATGGGGAGACAGGATCAGATGGGTGCATTTGTATCAGATTCTATCCATGTCATTATGTCTGTTGGTTTTTCTATGTTGCATCAATCTCCATTAAAAAAAAAATGAAGTTTGATTGTCACATCACCGGATAGGTGCAGGAGAAAGTGTTGTTTTACAGGGTCAGCCATAGTAGTAGGGTGCTACTGGAGCTTATTAAGGATAACTGCCTTGCTCAAGGGTACGGCGCAAGATTTTTCACCCTGTCGGCTCAGGTATTCGAACCAGCGACCTTTCAGTTACTGGGCCAACACTAACCGCTAGGCTACCTACCGCCCTACAGTGATTCCCAAGGAGTACCACGTTGGTGGGAGAGGTTCGCGACCCATGATATGATGCAATCGCAGTATGTGAATGCTGTCCATATCAGTGTTTCCTCTTAAGGAAACTCCCGCTCACGTGGAAACCTCTGGTTTAAACCTATTTTTGGCTCCATCACCAAAGGGTGAAACTCTTGAGCCAGAGACATCCCATAATCACTCAGAGACCCCTTCTCTTATCACCAGGGAGGCTATTTCTGGCACATACCCCACTTCCAGCTGATCCCAAAACCACCCAGTCAACTTAAGAGTCTAGAATCCAGTTTGAGGTGTATGAGATGTTAATCTTTCATCTAAGAATGAAAATAATTTGTTTTGCGCAAGTCAGGCTTTATGAAAAGGGGTCTTACCGATTTGACCGTAGGCTATGCTGATAAGTCTTTCGTTCACTAGTTTGTCTGTTTTGGAGTTTCTGGGCTGTCTCTTCATGATGTCACTCTCGGCAGCTTCGTAGGCCAGGGAGATGGCGGGGACCTGGAAAGTTGAGGACGATTTGAACAATTAGAATAAAACTGAACAGTAAACAAAGATTTAGAAAATAAAAATCTTAAATATACAAATACCATGTCAGTTCCCAAGTCGATACAGAGGATGGTGACGGTTCCTAGGGGCAGTGGAATGTTGGCGATGATGAAGAAGAGGAAGGGTGTGATTTCTGGAATGTTACTGGTCAGGGTGTAGGCGATGGACTTTTTCAAGTTGTCAAAGATCAGACGGCCTAGGAAAGGTACATACATAACGTTAGTGAAAATAATGCAAAATAGACGGAACTCCAAAAATTCAAAATCCACTGAAATGCTGCTTCTACCTTCTTCGACACCAGTCACGATGGAGGCAAAGTTGTCATCCAGGAGGATCATGTCTGCAGCCTGCTTGGAGACGTCAGATCCAGAGATACCCATAGCAACACCGATGTCAGCCTTCTTCAGAGCAGGAGAATCGTTCACACCATCACCTGTCACAGCTACAATAGCACCCTGTGGATAAGGAGGAGAGGTGTTTGAGTCTATGGAGAGACAGAAGTCTAGAGAGAGAAAACTGGTAAACACATTTTTAATTTGAAAGGAATTTATCTACGCTACATTCACTCTGTTTACCTCTCGTGAGATAGGCCTAGTGTCTTTAAGTTGAGATGAATATTACCTGGCGCTGGCAGCCCTCCACGATAATAAGCTTCTGCTGAGGAGAGGTTCTGGCAAACACAATCTCTGTGTGATATTTCAGGATGTCGTCCAACTGTTCAGCGCTCAGGTCCTTGAGGTCACCGCCATGGACCACACAGGCCTTGGCATCCCTGGGAAAAATGTACCCTTTATTTATGGGAAATCCCATTGATATGAAGACATTTCTATAAGCGCTCATGAGAAGGACCTGACATTCAAGCTTGAATAAAATCTTTGGAAAAAGGCCTTCAAAAATGAAAAAAATGTATGAGTTTAACTGTTGTTTCCAACAACAGAACTTAAATATTTTTTTGTATTACCTAGGGTCAACTTCATTGACTGGAATGTTCAGACGAGCAGCAATGTCCTCAACAGTCTCATTTCCTTCAGAAATGATGCCCACACCCTTGGCAATGGCTTTGGCAGTGATGGGATGATCACCAGTGACCATGATAACCTAAGGGAAGGAAGGGAAGAGGAGTGGTCTGGTCACAGTGGCTGCTATGTGGATTGACTGAAGAGTCGTGTCAAGTATTACATTACCATACCTTGATTCCAGCACTCCTGCACTTTCCCACAGCGTCAGGCACAGCAGCACGGGGAGGGTCAATCATGGACATTAGGCCAACGAAGCACAGATTCTCAGTTGGGAAGTTCACCTCTTCACAATCAAACTGGAAGCCCTCAGCGAACTGGTCATCAGGGAGCTGGAAATGACAGAACCCTAGACGGATACAAAATGGTGAAAATGTGAATTGAAAAAAGGAGCAAAAGCGCAATTTTACACCTCACATTGGATCATTTGACAACACAGATGGAATAACAAAAATACAGTAGTATTGGCTAGTGATGACTGAAATAAATTACTATTACCCAGCACTCGCTCTCCCAGACCACCCAGTTCCATGTAGGCATTCTGGAAAGAGTCCTTCATCTCGTCATCCAGAGGCTGTTCTTTGCCCTGGATCAAAATGGTGGAGCAGCGGTCCAGGATCCTCTCAGGGGCTCCCTTCATCACCAGTAGATGCTTGGACTCTCCCTCATTCTTGTTTAGGTGAACGGAGAGCTAAGGGACAAAATTATAGGAGCAGCCATTTTGAAAACAGATTACCAGAATAGGAATAACCATGTTGATCTCTGTGCCAAATGGAAGGGTTTTCAAAGACAGTGAAACATATGCCCTTATTTCGTGTGGCAGGGTGCTACCATGCCATTGACCTACCTGGTATTTGTTGGTGGAGTTGAATGGGATTTCAGCGACCTTGGTGTACTGGTCTCTCATGCCTTGCACAGACCCACAGCACAGCTCAATACACTTCAGCAGGGCAGACTCTGAGGCATCACCAGCCACATCTCTCTGTGAGACGGAAACGAGTAGGCAGATGAAGTGGACGTGGTATGCCGCACACTCTTTCACACACTAGCACTTCCAAGTGGCCCAAGACATTAAAATGCCCTCCATCAATTTAAACTGAAGGAAAAGGAAATCTTTGTAGATTGAGCCTGGTAGAAGACAAAGACCGTGACAAAGAGAAACTGAAAATAAGGGGTGAAATTAAGTGTGGTAATCACAGCTAGTCCAAGGTGAGATGATTAACGGAGTGAGAGGTTATATTCCAGGGGATTGCAAGGGCTGAGGCAATATGAGGCATTCAGGCGACAGGGGAGGAATTACATAAGGTGAAAGACAACCCTGTTGAGCCTTTTCACCAGCTTTACATGCTGAACTCCTGTCGATAGCTCCATGTGTATACTGTTGTCAATTCACTCTGGGGAAATGAGACACTTACTTTAAGGATAGGAATACCGCTCTGTTCTGCCAGGAAGACGGCACGGTTACACAGGCCAGCGACTCTAGCCAGGGCAGCCCAGGTGGCAGAGCTCCTGTCAAAGGAAGTACCGCTCTGGTTCTCTGTGGTGTCAGCCTCATGGATCTGGTTGTCGAACCACATGTGAGCCACGGTCATTCTGTTCTGAGTCAGGGTTCCGGTCTTATCAGAGCAAATGGTGGAAGTGGAGCCCAAGGTCTCAACAGCTTCGAGATTCTTCACCAGGCAGTTCTTCTTGGCCATACGCTTGGCAGTCAGAGTTAAACACACCTACGGAGAAAGCCGAAAGTCACTCAACATGTCTGTCGAATAAAATTGCCAATGTACTGGTTTTTGGAGCCATATGTGAAGTGTTTGAAAAAAAACACTCCCGAAAGACAGTACTCACAGTTACAGTGGCCAGGAGACCCTCAGGCACATTAGCGACAATGATTCCGATGAGGAAGATGACAGCCTCCAGCCAAGAGTATCCGAGGATGAGGGACAGGACAAAGAAAGACATGCCCAGGAAGACGGCCACACCGGTGATGATGTGAATGAAGTGCTCAATTTCAATGGAGATTGGGGTACGTCCGACTTCCAGGCCAGAGGCGAGGGTAGCAATACGACCCATAACAGTGCGGTCACCAGTGTTGATGACAATACCTCTGGCAGTTCCTGCAGGAAATAACGTGCAGATTTAATGTAACAGTTGACAGTGATTCAACCTCAGAAATGGTGGACATACTTTATACAGCAACAGGACTTCATCAAAGCTAGCCCAGTCATGGTTTGTTTTCTTTTATTTATTTGCCAGGGACCATGTACAACATGCCCTTGCACCAGATTTAGCTAGATTGCTAATTTGTATCTGTGGTCCCTGGGCATAATTTATTGGTTTGTTTCTCATCTGAGCAACTCTGCTCTGTTAAAGTACCTTCAACACAGTTGGTAGAGAAGAAGGCAATGTTCCTTGTCTCCAGGGGGTTGTCATTAGAGTAGTCCGGAGTACGTGTCTGGGGCTCAGATTCACCAGTGAGGGAGGAGTTGTCCACCTGAGTGGGGAGGGAATTAGATTAATGCAATAATGAATGGCACGGACATGGGCGGAACGTGACGTATTTGGAGCAAGGGGATTTTAAAGTACCCACTTTGCAACCGCTGGCAGAGATGATTCGCAAATCGGCGGGAATCCTGTCTCCACCTTTTACCTCCACCAGATCTCCAACCACCACTTGTTGAGCATTGATGTTCATCTTCTCACCGTCACGGACAACCAGGGCTTGCTACAAGGCAGAGGACAACAAGATTAAACTTTAAATGTAACAATATAGGGGGGAAAAAAACACCTTAAAAATAATTAATTTCTAAACAGCCAGTACCTGTGGGACCAGGTTCTTGAAGGAGTCCATGATCTTTGAGCTCTTGGCCTCTTGGTAGTAGGAGAAACAGCCAGTAACAATGACAACAGCAGAGAGTACAACACCCAGGTACAACTGTGAGGGACAAAGATGCAGAACGTGTTAGAATTAAGTTAACTCCCCCACACAAACACCAATACAAAAGAACTACAAAACCCAAGCATCATCTGTTTTCAATTCCATCACAATGTCAATAAAATCAACATTCTTCATCTTGGAATCTTACGTTATCATTGGCCGGCTCATCCTCCATGGCTGCCTGGATTCCGTAGGCCAGGAAGCAGAGAAGAGCGCCAGTCCACAGCAGCATGGAGAACCCGCCAAACATCTGCTTGCAGAACTTTACCCACTCAGGGGTAGTGGGAGGAGGGGTCAGGGAATTGGGGCCATCACGGGCAAGGTTCTCGGCAGCCTTAGCACTGGATAACCCCTAAGGAAATACAAAATTGGTTGTGTTACTTTACATGTCGAGACCTCAAATTAAGATGCAGTAGGATACTTAATTTTAAAAGAATGGGTGCTTCCCTCCCACACTATCTTTTAAGGGTATACCTTTATTGACCCTTGCTTTTTAAAATCAAGT
The DNA here is from genome assembly GCF_901001165.1 of Salmo trutta. Lineage (NCBI taxonomy): Eukaryota > Metazoa > Chordata > Actinopteri > Salmoniformes > Salmonidae > Salmo > Salmo trutta. The sequence continues at coordinate 6,463,882 of NC_042995.1, read as the reverse complement.
ATATTGCTATATTCGGGCATATCTAGGTACCCCACCCTTCCCCCCCGTTCTTGAGATTCTCTCTCACGGCACGTGATAAGGAGGAAGCAAATTGTCAACACAATAATATCTCTCTGCGAGGTCTGTCATTGGCAGACAGAGACACTGCAGGGCCAAGTCATAACTCTAATTTCACACGAGGCAGAGAACAGAGAAACAAGTCAATGGGGCTCTGGAGAGAGTCGAGGTGCTGACAGTTGCCAGGCAACTCGCTGCAAACAATGAAAACAGGGCCATCTCCTCTGCTGGGATTGAGCGCATCCTAAATCTGGGCTGAGGTGCTATGAGCCTGCTGCTTGTGAATTATTCAAAAGGACCACTCGGCTGCGCTGCTAGGTTTGGAGGCGGTAATCTATTATTCCTCTTGATCTCCCAATCATGATCAAGAATCCATTTGCATGGATGTAAAAGAGGGATAAAGCATCTCTCGTGTTGCCTTGGATATTTGTCACATCCAAGTCTATGATGACCCCCTTCTTCGACGGTTTAATAATTGGAAGAGATTTTTTATTTATTTATTTTATTTCACCTTTATTTAACCAGGTAGGCAAGTTGAGAACAAGTTCTCATTTACAATTGCGACCTGGCCAAGATAAAGCAAAGCAGTTCGACAACATACAAAAACACAGAGTTACACATGGAGTAAAACAACATACAATCAATGATGCAGTAGAAAAAAAAATAAGACTATATACAATGTGAGCAAATGATGTGAGATAATGGAGGTAAAGGCAAAAAAATGCCATGGTGGCAAAGTAAATAAAGTATGGCAAGAAAAACACTGGAATGGTAGATTTGTAGTTTGAAAAAGTTAAAAGTTAAAATATAAATAATATGAATAATATGGTGCAAAGGAGCAAAATAAATAAAATAAATAAATACAGTAGGGGAAAAGGTAGTAGTTTGGGCTCAATTAAAGATGGGCTATGTACAGGTGCAGAGATCTGTGAGCTGCTCTGACAGCTGGTGCTTAAAGCTAGTGAGGGAGATAAGTGTTTCCAGTTTTAGAGATTTTTGTAGTTCGTTCCAGTCATTGGCAGCTGAGAACTGGAAGGAGAGACGACCAAAGGAGGAGTTGGCTTTAGGGGTGACCAGAGAGATATACCTGCTGGAGCGCGTGCTACAGGTGGGTGCTGCTATGGTGACCAGTGAGCGGAGATAAGGGGGGACTTTACCTAGCAGGGTCTTGTAGATGACCTGGAGCCAATGTGTTTGGCGACGATTATGAAGTGAAGGCCAGCCAACGAGAGCATACAGGTCGCAGTGGTGGGTTGTATATGGGGCTTTGGTGACAAAACGGATGGCACTGTGATAGACTGCATCCAGCTTGTTGAGTAGGGTATTGGAGGCTATTTTGTAAATGACATCGCCGAAGTCGAGGATTGGTAGGATGGTCAGTTTTACGAGGGTATGTTTGGCAGCATGAGTGAAGGATGCTTTGTTGCGAAATAGGAAGCCAATTCTAGATTTCACTTTGGATTGGAGATGATTGATGTGAGTCTGGAAGGAGAGTTTACAGTCTAACCAGACACCTAGGTATTTGTAGTTGTCCACAAATTCTAAGTTAGAACCGTCCAGAGAAGTTATGCTGGATGGGCGGGCAGGTGCAGGCAGCGATCGGTTGAAGAGCATGCATTTAGTTTTACTTGTGTTTAGGAGCAGTTGGAGACCACGGAAGGAGAGTTGAATGGCATTGAAGCTCGTCTGGAGGGTTGTTAACACAGTGTCCAAAGAAGGGCCAGAAGTATACAGAATGGTGTCGTCTGCGTAGAGGTGGATCAGAGATTCACCAGCAGCAAGAGCGACATCATTTATGTATACAGAGAAAAGAGTTGGCCCAAGAATTGAACCCTGTGGTACCCCCATAGAGACTGCCAGTGGTCCAGACAGTAGGCCCTCCGATTTGACACACTGAACTCTGTCAGAGAAGTAGTTGGTGAACCAGGCGACGCAATCGTTTGAGAAACCAAGGCTACTAAGTCTGCCGATGAGGATGTGGTGATTAACAGAGTCAAAAGCTTTGGCCAGGTCAATGAGATCCCAAGAGTCCGAAACCCATAACTTGAGCCGAACTTTGAAGTCCATCACTTGACTTAATATTTCTAGTAAATAATTGAAACTATTCGAATTGAGGAGAACCGAGCTGAATTGCCCTCCAGCTGTGGTCAATAAGCAACTCATTTGTTAACAGAAAACAGTGCAGGGGAGATTAATGAATCGCCAACTGAAATGAAAATGAGCGAAGCTCCAAACTTACCCTACTAAGGTCGGTGCCGTATTTGCGGTTGAGCTCATCCAGGGTCAGTTTATGGTCATCCTATGGGACAGAGATTAGGAACATGTCACTGACAAGCATACTGCACTGCACTTCTGCACCAACAAGATAAACATACAGTACATTACATGCAGCGCCAAGCTTGACACCAAGTCAGTGACACCAACACACGAGTGACCAAGACTTGTGATTTAAAGATGAACGTGAGAATGAAAGTGAATGAAAGTGAGAGAAGCCGACTCACCAGATCAACTTCCTTTTTCAACTCATCCATGTCCCTCTCCTTCTTCATGGCCTTGGCATTCTTCTTCTTGCCTCCCTGCTCAGAGGTCGCCGCCAGCTCATACTGTTCCCGTCCTTCCTAGAGAGGGCAAGAAGAGATTGTTAGGAGAGATAAGAAGAAAAAAAAAATATATATATATATATACAAACACATAATAAAATAGGTAGAAAGAGGCCCTTTAGAGCTCTGGCTGAGAAAATAAAATCTTCACCCAACTCAAGCAAAAGCCCCTGATGCAGAATATGCTTATAGTATAGTTTCCCATAGTGTTTCCGGGGCATGAATAAAACCCAAGTCTGGGGGCCCAACTCTTGAAAGGTAATTCGTTGAGTCAATTAGAGACTCACTCATTTGAACAAAGGATTAAAAAAAATGCTACTTTTCAGTTACAAATGACTTACCAGAAGTCACCCAACAACTTGTGGGCTATTGATGTAGCATTGTTCTACTGAACATAAGCCCAGTTATCATTTACAAAACAAACGTGACCTATACAGGTATGGTGCAACAAGTACAAAGATAGTTGTGGCCGTCCCTTTTGGACCATCACCCGGTAGGCTATCACCTTTTAGCGTCTATGACCTGTGCTAGATAGCCCAATTACTTTCACTACTCAGCAGAAGAAACTCAGATGTTTGAAAATGGCATCTGTCTGAAGTTCATGAGGAATGCTTAATGAAGAATCATGTCACAGACCGTCACTTTGCACAACTGCGTCAATAAGGAGAGCTGTGGGGCTGAGGGTCATTGCAACATACTCCACTGCGATCCAGGAATGTCAGACTATTAGGCCCTATGTCACAATACTTTGTCCAGAATAGGGGCAAAATGAACTCTCCAGAGGGGAAAAGATGCACACCATTGGCTCGGTTGTCTTGAGTACACACAGAACTTTCTTCCTCTCATTGTGAAAGTCCAAAATAACCCTGGCACCTCACCTTCTGCAAACACATTGTTCATTCACTCTTCCCTTTCTCCATTATCAATCACTCACTTTTGGGAAGAGGACAAAGACCTGTTGAAGAATGCGCATCAGCTAGACGGCTGAAAAGGGGATGGTGTTGGGACACTGCGGCAACAGGATAATGGACAGTACCAGATAAACATCGGTAAGGCAGTTAGCGATCAGAAATTATTCAGGTTCTACTGGTGTTCAGAAGTGTTTTGGCTGTGGGGGAGAGAGCTCTACATGCTTCTCTGATTTGACCCTATGGGGTTACACAAAAGCTGCTTGACTCGAAGCAAGACAGTTCCTGGTTCAGAATGTGATCCCCAAGTCACAGGGGCGTGACTGATAATTAAGCTTTTTGTTTGGTTACAACTGAATCCAACATAAGGTGTCCTACCAGTTTTGTTTTTGCTGTTGGAACAGTAAAGGGTAGAGGTGGAACGACAAGTCCCGCTGGAGTCTTCAGGCCCCCTCAAGGAATCTGTTGTCGCAGTCCCCTGTGGTCTTTTTATTAGTTGACAGGCACACCCAACTTGCCCTTCTTGGAAATGCACCCCCCCCTCCCCACCCCACTAATACTATTTAGAAATATCCCTTTTACTTTCCCAATTGTGTACACATCCGTTATTACCACAATGAAGCAAGGAAGGGAGGATGCTGTTTTGGAAGTATTACTCAGCTGTCTCTCAAATGTAACAGAAAGCTACTGCACTGAAAACAGGAAAAAAAGTGTGGATGTCAGCAATTGTGTGGAATCTCTCACAAGACCAATCACGCAAAAACAACAGTTGTCCCACTACAAGCCTGAGAACAATGAGGCTTTGTACCTCTATAGAGAACCACGTAAAAACAAGAATGAAAAATGGGGCAGAGAAATATATCTTTAGAGTGACTTTATTTTGGACAAACTGTAGTCACGGAATTTATTCAGACCCTCTTAGCAAAACACTTAAGATACCAGGCTTACCGCATTCTTATACGGGATTACTGTAATGGTTTGATCTGGGAGTGGGAGCAACACCACTGTGGTAAACATGGCTTGGGTCTGCATACCATTTCTCCCATAGTTCAAAGTAGTATATTCAACTGCGTAATCGTTGTTCTCATGAGCGTTGCATATGGGAGTGAGTGTAATTAGTCAGGGACAGAAAGAGAAACAACTATGTGTGAAAGAGAGTGCAAGAACGCAGGGTGGGTGGAGAAGGGGGTGAAGCCGGCAAGACATCCTTTCCAAGAGGACAGGAAGTTTGAAAGAACAACTGTCAAAAACAACAGCGATAGACAGAACAGAGCCTCAGTGAGACGAGGGGCCTCTCACTTTTACACTAAAACAACACCACCGCCAGATCAACAAAAGTTCATAAGAGACGGTCGAGCGGGTGCATATTTTACAGCCAGGGTCGAATTCCTGTGAACACCATTCCTGGTTCTGTTCCTGTACGTGTGCCAAATACAAAAGCTGCTCACTCAAGCATATTGGCTCCTCCTCGCCCTGGGACTTTGCCCTGTTGCTACAGGCGACATAACCACACCTCTCAGATATCTGAATGGACCAAGTCACGTGTTACTCTCCTCCCCCTTTTCTCTCTCTCTCTTCAGTTTAGAAAAAAGTTCATTTATTCACAAGAAACGCATTTAAAACTCCCACCACGTCCGCTGGAAGAGTCGGTTTTCCCACAGAACAAAAGATGGTGAATGCCAGTGTTTCTCCTTAAGACCCCAGGAACCACAGTTAAATGCAGAAAACAAATCAATGGGATGCAACTTCCTTCATTGCACTAGTCTGAAACGTAGGTTAGAACAGAACGCACGTGGCTGTTGCGATATGCCGATTGTAAGTAGGCCTATGGGACAACGTTTGTTTTTTTACAATTCCCTCGGCAGTTGGAACAATAGAAATGACAGTGGAGGAAACAGAAGGTGTAATAATGTGTGGTACTCTCCATAATGTTTAGGCAGCTAAGCCAAACGAGATGGGGTGGCGTGACAAAAGGGATGCCTAATACATAGTGACTGTCGAGCGGAAAGAATGTAAAATCCTCAGGCAAGAGAGAGAGCATTTTTTTTTTTAAAGAGCGCTAGAGAGCAGGTCTCTTGGTTCCACAGTGGACCCCTGGGGGGAAAGAATGGTCAGCTGAGGCCACAACCTGATAGTAGCTCAGAGGTGGAACACTGGAGAGAAATAAAGAATTCCCCAATTACTTCACCATATAAAAAGTCCTTGTTTTGGACATATTCTAGGCCATTCAGTGGTGGAATCTTTAAAACAATGACCCCCCCTTGATGAAAGATTGTGAGAAAAGAAGTGGAAAAACAAAGAAAGAATGCGCCCTAATAACGTTACAGGAAATCGGCCTTGTTTTCAGATCAGTTTATTTTGAGAGATGGAAACAATAGCCATAGTATTCCATTTCGGGAAGGAACCTTTGGGCGTTTCAATTTGTTGACAGTGAGCAGTTGTATACTATCATACCTCTTGATTTTCCATTTCATTACAGAAAAACTGAATTTTTCCTCCATCTGCCATTCAATCAGTTCAGAAAAATTTTGCCAGCTCCCTCTGAACAATGATGACAATGCAGCAACTGGTGCCTCATCTTCACAGCGGCCTCCCTTCCCTATACCTCACCACTCTAACCAACCCTTTGCTCCCTCCAGCCCTATGCCACCCTCATTCTCTCCCTGTACCGCTCACTCCCCCCTCTCTGTGGTCTCCTGGAAATCATTAGTCCGGCTGTCCAAGCATCTGTGCCTATTGCGCGTGTACTGGACCGGAGCCTGAGAAGAGGACAGAAGGGGCGGGGGCAGAGCAGTGTTCACCACCATACAGGGAAAAAATCCAAAACACTTGGAGATTTGCTGCTCTGCATTCACATCATACAACCAATCTGTCTCTCTAATCAGCCCTCTTACGGTAGCTGTGAATGCATAATTTATCACTGTGCCAGTGTGATCCGTTGCCCAGCAGGGAGTGGCGAGCCTTTTATATGATGCTATTAACCTCCCTGATATCCCACCAGTCTGCCATACAGTAGTCAATACAGTACCCAAATACAGGAGTCACAGGTAGGTAGCTGTAAAATATAAAACATCAAATAAAAATCACCCCAATAATTGATACATTTTCCATCACCATAAAATTGCAGGTAATTTAGACAGGTGTATTGCCCATTAAAAAAAAAACACTTTTAATTCTACAAGTCTAGAACAATATGCCTTGAAGTGAGAGGAATATACAACAAATCTAGTGTATTGAACATCATTGGAGCAACTAGGAGATTTCATTTGTCTTGGACCGATTTGTATCACATTTAATAAAAACTATAGTTTTTTTTTGGAAAAGCGATGACTTTCATTAATACATGAGGGGGCTGTAGTTGATGTAGGTCTTCCCAAAGACACGTTGTAGGCCTATCTGAACATTCGCAGAATGTAGGCTACACACGAAATGTCATACACAACCACATGCCAAATCCGTGTACAACAATTAAGCCTTCAGTGGAATACATTTATTTTTTTAAAGAGATTTTGCAGGTGCTCAGACGTTATTAAGGAACAGTTCGGTATTTTCCCCAGAGTCAGATGACCTCGTGGATACCATTGTTGGGTCTCTGCGTCCAGTATTACGAAAGTTAGAGGTATTCTCGTGAGCCAATGCTAACTAGTGTTAGCGTGTTCCCATATACTTCAAGTCATTGCGCTAACGCTTGTTAGCAATTCCCTTCAAACTGAACGCAGACATAAAAATGGTATCCACGAGTTCGTCTAACTCTGAGGAAGTAGATAAGGGCATCCTGCTAAAATCCAGAACTATCCTTTTAAGCGGCCAAAGTGAATTATTCAAATATAGTCCATCTACATAACAACTACATTCTTTCAACGAGCATGACAAAAAAAATAAACACCGACGACTTTGGCGCATGGTTGATATTGTGAATGGGGTGGACTACGGTTATTATTCAATTTACGAAGAACAGACTTTCGCAATAGCCTACAGTCGCAACTACATTTAACCAATTGATTAAGAATCTGAATATGACCTGCATTTCCCATTGATTAACAAAATTCAGTCAAGAGGGTTACAAGTCACCATGAAAGACTCATTGAAACAAAGACCATCACTTCTATTCAGAAGTGGACTACAGGCTCTGTATGGCCGTGTCTCAAAGTAACACGAGTCACAAGATAGCATGTCTGCCCGCACTTCCCGCAACATTTGTAGCCACCTTGACAGCAGTTTACTTGGATGAAAATAAACATTGTATCAATCTTCAAACTTGTTTTACACCGCCAATTCTATCATCGTAGGGCTTACAAGCTTTTCTCCTTGGCGACTAGATCCAAGCTAACCAACCTGTGGATCTTCAGTATCAATGTAAAAACGACACATTTCTAACCCTAATTGACACTCGATCAAGACACGTTATGAAAGCAACTTTTGTTCAGCCTACAAAATGCGGAAGTCACTCTCCCATCGCAGGCATTTTGAAAAAAAATGCGGCCATCTACGTACATGTGATAATTTGAAAACAACTTCGACTGTATTATACATTTTTTTTGAATCCATACCACTTTTGACAAGTAGCCTACAATTAAGAATTGCCTAAATTAGGCTACAGTAGCATTTCATGGTGAAGATGGAAAGAAAAAGCGCACTTACTCCACGTCCCATGTTTGCAGTTTTGTGGAGGAAAAAAAAAAACTTATTGAACAATCAAATCCCAATTTACTTAAAAACGAATAGAAAAATGTATTGCCCCTGGATGTGCCCTTATCCACACGTGTCACTCCTACCGGACACGCATCCAAGCTCCCCGTCTCATTAAAAGGTCCAATACTTATATACAGTGTTCCTTTCGATCGTGACGTCTGCACTTTTTGCCATGGTAACTTAGAATGGAGGGGCGGAGTCCCCATTATTGAATGTTTTACGATTATCGGCCTTCATAAAGTAGATTGAATCCATTGCGTGACAATGGGCTTTAGTCTCTGTAACTTCAAATATTTATGAAGGAAACTCCCTTGGTCCCTACTGTGCAGGCTTATTCTTATTAGGATGAAATCTCTGTCAATATCTCTCACCACTCATATTCATAATGGATACTAACCTATCCTCAATCCTCTTTAAACCTATCCTCAAACCTCTTTACGAATACTCTACATGTTTTGTTTGTCCCTTTTCTCTTAATTTCCACATAGATTTAAGAATGAACATGATTTAAACAAACACACTCTTTCTCTCTCTCAATCACTCTCTCTCTCTCTTCATTCCTTCAAGTTTAAACTTGAACGAACCAGGCCGTTAAACCCTGTAGGATGTAAACTTTCCCTCCTGACCCTGGCATGAACACTGGACAATGTGACCTTGTCAGAAGAATAATGGAAGCCTGGAAGATGGCAGGTTGTTGCATCTACAAATTATTAACTCTTTAACTTTGGGATCCTAACCATTAACCCCATCTCAAGGTCCTGTTTTATGTCTTAACTTCACCCTTCAGTTTGGACTCCAGTAGGAGTGCTTATCTAGGATCAGTTTGTCTTTTAGATCATAGTGAATAATATTATATGGACAGATCCTAGATCAGCACTACTTCTCTGAGGTGCTTTGTGGATACGGGACCAGGTATTTCACTGCAGAACCAGACAGAGGCAGATTCAACCACGTCTAGGATTCAACCACATGTCTATAGGTCACTGTAATTAGTGTAGCATTCTACCTGTGTGAGGTAGAATAGAATAGTATAGAACAACACATCTTTATTGTCCACCCAAATATCAACTTTTCCCTTTGGCTTCACCCTACAATAAGACAATCTAAAATTGTGTTAATAATGAGCATTACATACAAACTCTAATGAAAACACATTCACTCAGACACTGACTTTTCCCCCACCACCGACAGGTCAACTAAAGTCAAAGAAAACTATTTGAAATGCTAATTATATTGAATTGAATATTTTTATACACAAGACTTTGCTTCATGATTCATGCCGATGTACAGTATCATCTAGGACTTGTTGTACCCAAGAAGCTGCTTGAAAGCGTTTGCATGAATTTTACTTGGAGAGACTTGATGGACAGATGGACAGACAACGGCACACTCAGGCACAGTGTGTGTGTGTGTGTGTGTGGGTGTGTGTGTGTGTGTGTGTGTGTGTGTGTGTGTGTGTGTGTGTGTGTGTGTGTGTGTGTGTGTGTGTGTGTGTGTGCATGTTCAAAGACGGAACTAAAAATATCTGAAATTGTATATACAAGCTGTGAGCCTGATCCAATAAATGAGTTACCATGGAAACTATCACGTTCCTATCCCCGCAGAGCGAGAGAGAGGAAGCGCTTCTCTCTTTATCTGCATAATGCCCCCTAGTGGGGAAGAAATACCAGTCAACAAGTTGGTCTCAGAGTTGGATGAAGCTGTCCCTAGTAGGCCTAAAGACTGATCTATGGTCAGCTTTGCATTTGACCCATACGCAAATCCAGACCAAAAAATACAGGCTCTCTTTCATATAACACCGCCATTGTTTTGGTTGAAGTTGCTCCCTTTTCACTGTATGCATCAAACAGCAGGTGATAATATGTTCCTTTTCAGTCGGTACCTTTGGTAAAACAACTATGGGGAGTCGCACTCTTGCTACTTTGATTGAAGAACTAAAATCATGGCTAACAAGGCCAATGAAATCAGATTCATTCCTTCAATTCTTCCGCACTTCACCTCGATGTGAGCAGGAACGATTCACGCTACTTAAAAACTAACATTTTTGGAACACAAGACTATCTGACTTTGCGCCAACTAAACTGTCCCTTTGTAGTACAGTGTGCTCATACCCGGGACATTGTGTGCTGGAGTTTGTATTTGTTCTCCTAGTTTCCTGTAGCAATGAGATGAAGATGGCTAACAAGCTGGGTTTGCGACAATGCCCGAATGAATAAAAAGATAGTAATTTTTGTTGTCTTGTATGTCTCGGCTCGGTGCATGCTCGGACGGTGTCAGTTACAGTTGCTTTCCCGCGGCTGGCACTGTTCCCCTAGTCCACGGTGCAGGTTCTCTTGACAGTTGTATAGCATTCTTGAAAGAGCTTGGTCTTTCCAATGGTGACTTCCTCTCCCAGGTGCCCGTACCTCGACTGAGTCTCAGTTGCGGGATGCGGAAATGGATTGGGTCTTTGGTCGAAGCAAACATCATGTCTGTATGTCAGTGGTGACATACATGAAGCGATGGGGAGAAACTCGATGTCTCTTCCTCTTAATTTTGTGTCTCGCTCCCTATTGCTGGGGAGCAGTTCGCGCACATGCTCTCGCTTTGGGCAACGCATGTCCCCAGTTACCTCAACTCAGGTGCAGATCTTCTATCCAGGTGGGACCCTCTCTCTCAGGATTGGAGGCTACACACCTGACTGGTCTCCCAGATATGGGAAATCGTTGTGTATCATGAGAAAATGTGCATTGTCATCTGTGTATGCATTTAAGTGGCAGGTGTTGGGGCTTCGGTACCAAAATAAAGGAATTGTTTGTTTTCAGAGTGCACATGGGGACATTTTAATGAGTAGGGTTGTTCATTCTCCACTTTGAAAGTGTTCATGGCGGCTATTTCAGCGTGTCAAGTGGGAATTGATGGCGCCACTAGCCCTTGCGGTGCGGTTCCTAAAAGGTGTGTGCCATCTCAGACGGGTTTCTAAACCTATTTCGCTCACTTGGGATTTAGCTTTGGTTGTGGATGCTATGTTTGAGGCCCCCTTTTGAACCACTGGAGTCTGTGGATCTGAAGATTCTCTCCTACAAATCCTCCTTGCTTGTGGCACCTGGCGACTCTAAAGTGACGTTGCATCCTAATGGCGCCTTCGCCCCAAAGGTCATGACTATGCCCTACAGGTCTCTAGCTTTGAGCTATTTCCCTTTTTGCTTCCTCCATTTGTTCTGAGAAGCAACTGCAGTTACATGCCCTGTGTCCAGTACGATCTTTATGCAAGTACATTGAGCGGATCTGGGATATCCGGTTATGTGACCAGCTTTTGTATGTTTTGCTAATCCAGCTCAAGGCAGGGCACTCTCTAAGCAGCGTCTCTCCCACTAGATTGTGGAGGCATATGGCAGAAAGGGGCAAGGGTTACATAGCGGTGTACACGTCCACTCCACTATGGGTCTGGCAGCATCTTAGGCATTATTTAAAGGGTTGGCTGTGGGGGATATTTGTGCTGCGGTGAGTTGGGCATCACCAGACACTTGGTGGTTACAGCTGGGACAGGAAAGGGTGATTAGGCAGCTCGCTGTGTGCGCAATAGATGTGGTAGAGAGGTCAATGGAACTCGACCCAAACAATGGAAAGTCATGGAAACGCGTGGGGGAAAGATGCCGTGAGGGAAAGATCCTGAATCTCCTCATTGCACCCTGGAAAATTTGGCCTACATTTGGGCTATTGTTTATATGTGTATTTCACACTATGTTGAGGTAAAAATCTGAGTATAATGCTGTATAGATGTCAACCCCAATACATGTTCATTTCATTGTCACCAATCCACTGCATTACAGTTAAAAACGACTTTGGTAACCTCCACTGCTTTCTCTATGTAGCTATGCTACCAGATTATATGAACGGCGTTAGGATTTAGCAGTCACTTCTTCTAAACCTGAAAATTTACTACTTCTAAATGTTATGCAGCGAAAACAGCCAAATATATCCAAACTCGACCAGTAACCACATTGTGGGCCTGTTTGGTTCGAATCCCCAAAATGTCTAGAAAAAAAGAGTGTCTGCTAAATGACTAAAATGTAATGTAAATGTAGATTTGTTGAATGTGTGCCAATCCCCCACGGTCTGCGTTCCATTGTCCTCTTTACCAGTGGCGGTAATAGACCATTTCAACTGGGGGGGCCAAGCTGGGGCCAGTTGTACTGTTAGAGGGGCCAGTTACATTAGACGTTATTGTTGTCATATCGTTTTCTTCACTGCATTGCAGGCATTAGCAGGCAAAAGACCATGTTCATAATCATCATTGTTGCCACTGTCTAATAACAGATGTAAAAAAAGAACGATAGCAAAAATTAGTTATGCAAAAATGATTTTATACTCCACATTTAGGGGGACCACAAGGGGGTCCAAAATTGTTGTCACAGGGGCACTGGCCCCCCCTGGCCCCCCCCACCCCCAGAACCGCTAGTGCTCTTTACCGGATCTATACCCAGACTACTGCATCTGGGTGGTCTGCCATGTGCCATTTCATTTGGTATCCGTTGGTATAAAAGTTCTACCCGAATACATCATGAATAGTTGGTTTTCAAACACTATGAGATTCACAGTCATGTGGGGAGCAAGAACATACCCTCCCTCTGTCTAGAAACTTGTTGCAGGTTAAACTTTTAATCATTGGTTGGAACCGGTTCAGGGCACAGAACAGAAAACCGTAAAACAAATAAATCATTTGAGGAACATATATACTGTTCTGGAACAGAACCATTATTTTAAAAGTATGGAAACCAGTTAATAGTGTTATTTTACGTTCCAGGCATTTTGAGTCCTACAAAAAAATGTAACAAAGCGCCTCTGCAAAGCCCTCACTCTGTCACTCAGAAACTTATTCCAGTGTCTGCCTGCCAGCTGAAAATCTTTGCCAGTGTGTGTGTGTGTGTGTGTGTGTAGGATACCTTCCCCTCCCCCTCCGAAGCATAGGCCATTGTAGCCCACTGACATTACAAGCGTGATTCAGAAATTAGGAAGAGAGATTTTTAATTAGAGAAGAATGGATTAACTTTTTCAATGCTAGTTAAGGATAGTATAGTTATTAGCTTTCACGTGTTTTTATTTGAATTCTGGTTCCACTCTGCACACACAAGCTTGTTGGCTAGCTAGCTAGCTCTGGTCCAACGTTAAGCTAACCCTCAGAAGTTCAAAGACATTCAACGTTCCTTCATAGAATCTGCTCCTCCGTAGGTATAAACGCTTCAAGCTAAGCCTCCTCCTCCACCGTCTCTCGCTCTCTCCCAACCTGCAAAATTTCAGTCACATCTCGTGCCCTACACTTGTCTGTACAATGCATGTAAATAACTTGTCACGCTCTGACCTAGGAGAGCTGTGTTTTCTCTGTTTAGTTAGGTCGGGGTGTGATAGGTGGGTGGGCATTCTATGTTTTGTTTTCTATGTTTTGGCCGGGTATGGTTTCCAATCAGAGGCAGCTGTCTATCGTTGTCTCTGATTGGAAGCCATACTTAGGCAGCCTGTTTTTCCCTGTCTTTTTGTGGGATCTTGTTTTTGTGCAGCTGTGTGTGAGCAGCCCCAGAATGTCACGTTTGTTTCAGTTTCAACTGTTTATTGTTTTGTTCAAGTTCACAAATAAAATATGTGGAACTACCGGCACGCTGCACCTTGGCTAATTTATGACAGGGAATTTGACGACAGCACTCGTGACATAACTATAGCTTGCCCCCACCATAGCAAGCTGCTCTATCCGCACTGATTGGTGAAGTAATTTAATGTTGAGCTAAATGTACAAAAAAAATCAATTGTAAACCGTTACTTTTTTGGGGTTTGAACCGGTTCAAAACTTTATTTTGTTGGTCGGAACAGTGGAACAGAACAGATTATTTATTTTTTTCAGAACCAAACGATTGGAAAATAATTTTGGTTCCAACCACTACTTTTAATCCTACACTGTGATGTCACAGAGCATTTTCTAGGACCTTTCTTCTTATCTTTTTAACCGCAGATCATATAAACGTGCCGTTTTCACATACAGTATGTAGACTCTGGTATGGTGCTGGAGATAATGAATATGATGTTGAAAAGGGGCGGAATTTCCCTTTAAGAAAGCACTAAACTTTCCATGAACTCATGTCTCATTCATAACTGGATAATAAAGCCTGTATCCAGTTTGGAGTTTTTAGTGAATACCATTCAGTCAGACAGGCCCTTAAGATAATTGAGGATAGGGGCTCAAGCAGAGGAGAGAGGGTAATCAAATACAGCCAGATGGAACCCTTGACTAATAGCTTTGGCATACCAATACCTTTTCACCATTGTGTGCATGTGTTCCGTATGACTCATTGTTTTGAAGCCATATTTGGCTTGATTTCAATGGATTTCACATGTTTGTTTCAAGTGTTTTCATATTTCCATTCTCTCATTGTTTGTCTGGCCTAGTAATCATATATAGTCATAAACCTAGATCTACCTCACATACCCTCACTCAACCTTGCTGTTGTCAGCATCAAAACAAAACAACTGATCCATCTGAATCTGTGTCACAAGCCTTGTGTTTTCTATCTATAACCATAGGGAGGGAGTTTTAGAATGCTATTCTAGGTGTTCTATTTTGGAATCCGACAGCTCAGTAACGATAACAGTGTTCAGAATTTCAACAGAGAATAACATGTGTAATCCTAAATTCTCAAGTGCCTAAACGTCCAGTGCAGTCAAAAACTAGATATTCCTTTGTTTTATATATTTTTACACACTATGAGGTTGGAATAATACTGTGAATTTATGAAAATTATGATAATGCCATTTAAGTCTAAGAGCTGTTTGAAAAGACTGCCTGAAATTTCAGCCTGTTTTGGTGGTATGGAGTTTTGGCCTGCCTGGTGACAAATTAGTTAATAGACCAATAACAAGAGGGTTGCAAACCTCTAGTTTTCAGTTTTCCCCTCACTACTCAGATCACTCCCAGACAGTCCTAGCAAAATTCTTGGTTGAGAAATTTCTCTTTGCCGAATACAACAGGTGTAGACCTTACAGTGAAATGCTTACTTACGGCCCCTAACCAACAATGCAGTTAAAAAAAAATACAGATAAGAATAAGAGATAAAAGTAACACGTAATTAAAGAGCAGCAGTAAAATAACAATAGCGAGACTATATACAGGGGGGGTACCGATACAGAGTCAATGTGCGGGGGCACCGGTTAGTTGAGGTAGTATGTACATGTAGGTAGAGTTATTAAAGTGACTATGCATAGATGACAACAGAGAGTAGCAGTGGTGTAAAGAGGGGGAGAGGGGGGAGCACTGCAAATAGTCTGGGTAGCCATTTGTCTAGATGTTCAGGAGTCTTATGGCTTGGGGGTAGAAGCTGTTTAGAAGCCTCTTGGACCTAGACTTGGTGCTCCGGTACCGCTTGCCGTGTGGTAGCAGAGAGAACAGTCTATTACTAGGGTGGCTGGAGTCTTTGACAATTTTAGGGCCTTCCTCTGACACCGCCTGGTATAGGAAGCTTGGCCCCAGTGATGTACTGGGCCGCTCGCAGTACCCTCTGTAGTGCCTTGCGGTTGCAGGCCGAGCAGTTGCCATACCAGGCAGTGATGCATCCAGTCAGGATGCTCTCGATGGTGCAGCTGTAGAACCTTTTGAGGATCTGAGGACCCATGCCAAATGTGTTCAGTCTCCTGAGGGGGAATAGGTTTTGTCGTGCCCTCTTTACGACTGTCTTGGTGTGCTTGGACCATGTTAGTTTGTTGGTGATGTGAACACCAAGGAACTGAAGCTCTTAACCTGCTCCACTGCAGCCCCGTCGATGAGAATGGGGGCGTGCTCGGTCCTCTTTTTCCTGTAGTTCACAATCATTTCATTTGTCTTGATCACGTTGAGGGAGAGGTTGTTGTCCTGGAACTACACGGCCAGGTCTCTGACCTCCTCCCTATAGGCTGTCTCGTCGTTGTCGGTGATCAGGCCTACCACTGTTGTGTCAACGGCAAATGTAATGATGGTGTTGGAGTTGTGCCTGGCCGTGCAGTCATGAGTGAACAGGGAGTACAGGAGGGGACTGAGCACGCACCCCTGAGGGGCCCCTGTGTTGAGGATCAGCGTGGCGGCTGTGTTGTTACCTACCCTTACCACCTGGGGGCGGCCCGTCAGGATGTCCAGGATCCAGTTGCAGAGGGAGGTGTTTAGTCCCAGGGTCCTTAGCTTATTGATGAGTTTTGAGGGCACTGCGGTGTTGAATGAGCTCTAGTCAATGAATAGCATTCTCACATAGGTGTTCCTTTTGTCCAGGTGGGAAAGGGCAGTGTGGAGTGCAATAGAGATTGCGTCATCTGTGGATCTGTTGGGGCGGTATGCAAATTGGAGTGGGTCTAGGGTTTCTGGGATGATGGTGTTGATGTGAGCCATGACCAGCCTTTCAAAGCACTTCATGCTACAGAGTGTTACGGGTCTACGGGTAGTTGTTTAGGCAGGTTACCTTAGTGTTCTTGGGCATAGGGACTATGGTGGTCTGCTTAAAACATGTTGGTATTAAAGACTCGGACAGGGAGAGGTTGAAAATGTCAATGAAGACACTTGCCAGTTGGTCAGCGCATGCTCGCAGTACACGTCTTGGTAATCCGTCTGGCCTTGCGGCCTTGTGAATGTTGACCCGTTTAAATGTCTTAATCACATCGGCTCACACAGTCTTCCGGAACAGCTGGTGCTCTCGTGCATGTTTCAGTGTTATTTGCCTCGAAGCGAGCACAGAAGTAGTTTAGCTCGTCTGGTAGGCTTGTGTCACTGGGTAGCTCTCGGCCGTGCAATTTTTATTTTTAAGAAGATATTTTTGTTTCTTTTTGACCATTTTAATTGAAAACAATCACAGTAAGGTACTTAATTGTTAACCAGAAATGATTTGATATTGAGATAAAAACATTTGACCTTAAAAGTAACTATAAAGTTACAATTCTATTAACTCACACCCAAATAATGTTGTTGACTCATTGTATACTCGCTCATATTTCTGGCCAAAGCATAAATTAGAGAAAAAAAGCCCCACCTCAAACAGACTGTTTAACAAATGTTAGCTATTTCCTCATATACCATGACATCACGTTGACATATTGGCAGAGCTGGCCAATCAGCTGTTGAATATTTTAAATGACCGGTATACGACCACACCATTCTGTTGTTGGAGTACGCCCACACCATTCAAACGCAGAAAAGCTGCTTTTTAACATACTTCAATACAATTTTTTGGAAGTAAAAACTATTTCACTCATATTGTAATTCATTATATGTCATATTTCATAGAACTATGCAAACACTGGATATTTACTTTAAACAAATAAGACGCAACTATACTAGGTTATTTCTCCCATAGATGCAACACAATTTAAGCCTACATAAATCTAAATAATTCAGACAAAAAAAATGAATACAGTCTTAAGCATTAGTGTTGAAGTGATGTTTATTTCAATTTGCATTATCACAATCAAGAACTCCTCAATGCAGCTGAGTGCACCATCACAGGGTTCATTGGATGTAATGGTAATGTAGCAGATTGAAATGTAGTGTAATGTTGTTGGTTGAGATGTAGCAGCATAGTGACATTGAGTGATCCTGGGGATTAGCCTCTTTTTGTCAGTAGTAGGTCTCCTGTTCCACCCAACCTTAAAGGAGAGAAAATTCAGAGAGAAGAACACAATTAGTTAGATTTCATCTCGTCACTGAAAATCTCCATGAGACAAATTAAATAATTCGTCCTCCCAATCCTGTATGGCATTGTCACGTTATAACACAATAATTAACTTTGATGTAAAATTGTCGACGCAATCTTAACAGCTTGTTTTCGTCCATAGTCCTTGAGCACTTACCTCCTGGGTTTCGTCGCAGTATGTATCTCCTACCCTCATCATAGAGGAAGATGAGCAGAGAGTAGGGTAAGGCACAAAACCACCAGCAAGGCCTGAGGAAAGAGAGAAGAAAAGAGAGAAGGAAAGAGAGAAGAAAAGAATAAGGAGATTAAGTTGAGCATAAAACAGCGAGGTAATGCTCTTACAGGGCCCCTAAATGTCAAATGGCGTTTTCTCTCTTGGTTGGGCAGTAAACCCCGTTACACTTCAGCTAACTAGTGAACCCCAACTGATCCTGAGGCCACAGTAGTCTACTCCACCCATTGTAATATCCATCCATTTTACCACTCATCTTTTAAAATGGGGGAGTTTTATTCCAAGCTGATATACAGAAGAGAATCAGAAGGGTCTACTCACTTGAGTGGGTACATTCTGAGGGCGACATCCATTCCAGGACAGTAGGACAGGAAGACAGCCAAGGCAGTTTCCTCAAACAGTCCGAAGATGAGAATACGGTTCCTGAGATGGGAGAAAAAAAATATATAAAAAATCATGGATTTGATTCCAACAGGGTGGATATTGATTTAGAAGTCAGTTGCAGGGCTGTATGCACATTAACTCCCCTCTGGCAAACAGTTCAGCTTCATCATGACCAAAACCACCCAGCACCTGAACAGTTTCTTTCCCTGTGCTGTGGCCCTCACCAACTGGCCAATAGTGACCAAGGCACTATGCAATCTGTGATGCACACTGCATCAAGTATCCAACACTTAGCGACCTTGTCTAGGGGTTCCGGCCTCTTGGTGTAATGGTATAGGTGTTGACTTGACAGTCACTGGACCTGGTTTCGAGTTCCGGTTGGGGCTACCCCCTGAATTTTCTACATTGGTGTCAGAAATGGGATGGTGGCCATGAGGTCACTGGAGAGGTTGGAACATGTCAGGGACATGGTATAGAGAAACGTGGGGACACAATCTCCCAAAGGAAGGGGGTAATGTAGCGATCTTATCCCAACACCTAGCAAACTCATCGAGAGGTTTGGTGTAATGATTAAGGTGTTGGCTTGACAGTTGCTGGACCTGGGTTCAAGTCCCGGTCGGGGCTACCCCTGAATTCTCTACAATATATTTATACTGTAAATGTATATATCCTCTCTTACTCTTCAGTTCTTTGCACATTTTATCAATTTTGTATATAATGTATTTAAACTTTGTGTCAATTACTCTGTCTGTATTCTGGCCTTTAATGTTGTCTGTTGCTAGCAGCACCATATTGCACCAAGTACAATTGTGAGTATGTGTAAATGTACTTGGTGAATAAAGGTGATTCTGATTCTGGTGATGTGTAAGTGAAGATCAAGCTTCAGAAAAAACCTCTTAAGACCCAAACCTAGACCAAGACCACAAAGATCGATGTGTGTACTCACTTCATTCCCTGCTGAAGGATGGAGTTCCTCCTGGTCTTACAGATGATCAAATCGGCCCACTGTACAACCACGATACTGGCGAAGAATGCTGTGTGGCAGGTGAACTCCACAATCTTTCTGCGCTCATATGTCTGAAGGATGGATCATAGACCATAGAAAGTGAGCGAGTGTGTAGAGAGACATATGGATAAAAAGAAGAGTGAGAGGACATATGTTTATTACATTGGTACATTACAGCAGTGAAGATTACTGACTACTCTGTTACCAAATGTGTGGTGAACCTGCGTGCCGGTGGCAGCAGTGGCATTCACAAATGGTAGTTCTGGAGGAATAGTAGCAAGCTATCTACGAAGCCCAAAATAACGGAGAGGACTGTTGGGGCCGGTGAGGTGCACTGCTGAGGCTACGGACCTGTCTGTCTGAATCCCTGTCTGTGACTGAGATGCTCTGTCTTCCTCAAGACCATCGATATTTCCGCTGCTGACTATCCGAAATGCAAGCTGTGCAACAACCCTGATCCATGATCCCATCCATGACTTCTCAACTTTCTTGATACTGTATCACATTTATTGATTTATTTTGTTATCTTGAATTTCCAGATATATACGCAATTCAGCGTTTAGCTGCCATGTATTCTGGAATAAACTAAACAAAACAATTGGGAGAGAGATTGAAAAAGCTCTTATCGAGAACTTATCAGATCAAAACAAGGCCAATGCTAATCCGTTAGTACAGCAAAAAGCAGAGCAGTGTTTGTGTACTTACCCACTGCTGGCCGTAGCTGTCCTCCATGTCGTTCATTATCTTGTTATCCCAGTCCACACGCATACCTAGCAAATCCATGGGCAAGAACCCGTTCTCAGCCAGGATCACAAAGTATGTGAAGAAACCGGCTGTGGCCTGCATCATACCTGTGAAGAGTAAAAATGAGGAGTGTATTTTTGTCAGTGAAGTGACATTGATCAGATTGTTAATGTGCTATGAAACTGACTGGCCAACATACAACGCAACAAGACCCGGTAAAGGCAGGCAAAACAGAAGAAGGGCCCAATGAACTCCTTACCAATTTGACCGTAGGCTATGCTAATGAGCCTCTCGTTCACCAGTTTGTCAGTTTTGGGGTTTCTGGGCTGTCGCTTCATGATGTCGTTCTCAGCTTCTTCATAGGCCAGGGAGATAGCTGGGACCTGGAAGGTAATGATGGGAAAGATCATCCAAATTAGAAATGTTTTATTGGTAACTTTGATGTTAGTTCAAAGACCTTCCAAACAACCTCTTCATAATGCACCAGAACACATTATCAGATTGTTCACAAAGGAGGAGTATCCACATCTGAAAGACCCACCATATCAGTTCCCAGGTCGATACAGAGGATGGTGACAGTTCCTAGGGGCAGTGGAATGTTGGCGATGATGAAGAGGAGGAAGGGTGAGATTTCTGGAATATTACTGGTCAGGGTGTAGGCGATGGACTTCTTCAAGTTGTCAAAGATCAGACGGCCTGAGAGGAAATAGAGGATAGGGGGAAGGAATAGTCAGGGTGATGAGAGAAGGATGGAAAAACCCAGCAGATTGATGGTCATTGCCAGAGCTTGTCTTACCCTCTTCAACACCAGTCACGATGGAGGCAAAGTTGTCATCCAGGAGGATCATGTCTGCAGCCTGCTTGGAGACATCAGATCCAGAGATACCCATAGCAACACCGATGTCAGCCTTCTTCAGAGCAGGAGAATCGTTCACACCATCACCTGTCACAGCTACAATAGCACCCTGTGGATAAGTAAGAGAGGTGTTTACAGATGTTAGAAACTCCAAAAGTAAGATGCAATCATTCTGACTGACTCATGAGCATGAATGAATTCAATAAAATAGTACCTGACGCTGGCAACCCTCCACAATGATCAGCTTCTGCTGAGGAGAAGTTCTGGCAAACACAATCTCAGTGTGATGGGACAAAATGTCATCCAACTGTTCGGCTGACAGGTCCTTCAGTTCTCCACCGTGGACAACACAGGCCTTGGCATCTCTGGAGGGTACAAATATAAGCTAAATATAGGGGCTGGTATTGGTCTGTTCTGATGATGCCACTAAAAGGCTAAATCAATGCTTCTGTCACTCCTCTTTAAGTGTAGACAGTATGGTGACATACACTGAAATGACCCCAAGCAAATTGCAACATACCTTGGATTGACCTCAGAAACTGGGATTTTCAGACGAGCAGCAATGTCCTCAACAGTCTCGTTTCCTTCAGAAATGATGCCCACACCCTTGGCAATGGCCTTAGCAGTGATGGGATGATCACCAGTGACCATGATAACCTAAGGGAAGGAAGGGAATAGGAGTGGTCTAGTCACAGTGTGGATGTGGATTGACTGAAGAGTCTTGTGTTTAGTATGATATTGCCATACCTTGATTCCAGCACTCCTGCACTTTCCCACAGCATCAGGCACAGCAGCACGGGGAGGGTCAATCATGGACATTAGGCCAACGAAGCACAGATTCTCAGTTGGGAAGTTTACCTCTTCGCAGTCAAAGTTAAAGCCTTCGGCAAACTGGTCATCAGGTAGCTGGAAATGGCAGAAACCTGAAAAAGACACAGAGTCAGAGACACGCCACAACAAATTCTTCATAGACCAGTCAGGGTCGAACTGGATTGCGGTTACAAAGAAATAAATTAAGAGTACAGATTATGATGGGACAATATACAAACGGTTTTGAGAAAGATAATGTTGTTATTGGTTTCTTTTAATTTTGAAAATGTAATGAATTGAAGGTTATTTGTTGATGTTAAAATTTAAAGCGGCAATCAGCAGTTGAAATTATAACAAAGCGGGCTCCCCACAACTGGTTCGGTAAAAAGCTGAGGGATGGGGCTGGAGAAATGATACTCCTCATAGACAGAGCTATGGATGCAAGGATTGACCATCCATGATATCAAAATGATAGTTTAACCATGTTTTGAGGCTATTTAGTGTTGTTTTACATTTACTTTGTTTACAAACATTGGAGTAAAAAAAAGCTTATATTTTGGGTTATGATGGTTTACGACAGTTCAACTAATTAGGCATTTATTCAGTTATATTCTTTGAGAATCAATAGGTACTTATCAATAAGTCAAAAAATGTAGGGAAAAAATGTAGCAACTCCAGATTGCCTCTTTAAGGTTATGCCATTAAATTTGGAGTGGGGTCGCAAAAAATTCTGGTTGAAAAAATGGGGTCCCCGCTGAAAAAGTTTGAATACCACTGTTCTAGACTATTCATTCAGTCCAAAACCTTTTAATGCATATTTTCCCATATTGGTGTGTGGCCTCTTACCCAGCACTCTCTCTCCCAGCCCTCCCAGCTCTTCGTAGGCGTTCTGGAAGGCTTCCTTCAACTCGTCATCCAGAGGCTGTTCTTTGCCATGGATCAAAATGGTGGAGCAGCGGTCCAGAATCCTCTCAGGGGCTCCCTTCATCACCAGCAGGTGCTTGGACTCTCCGGCCGCGATGTTCTTATGAATGGAGAGCTAGGGGCGAAATGAGTTGGTTTTTGATCAGATGACACCATGCAGAGAGTTTAAATTAGCAGGCAATGACCAGTAAGTAGCCTACAGTGCCTGGTAAACTAAAGTTCTGGCAACTTATTGGATGTCGATACAAAGTGGCATTTCCAAGCTGATTGAGAAAAGCCATCATCCATCCTAATTTTGAGTCTATCACACCACCTTTTACAACTCAGTTTAACCCGTTGTTAACCCACAGATACCACAAAGAGTGCATGTGGTTACCTGATATTTGTTGGTGGAGTTGAAGGGAATCTCAGCGATCTTGCTGTACTTTTCTCTCATGGCTTTGACAGACCCGCAGCACAGCTCGATACACTTCAGCAGGGCAGACTCTGAAGCATCACCAGCCACATCTCTCTTGAGGATAGGTACGTTGTTCTGTTCTGCCAGGAAGACGGCGCGGTTGCACAGGCCAGCGACTCTTGCCAGGGAAGCCCAGGTGGCAGAGCTTTTGTCGAAGCAGGTACCACTCTGGTTCTCTGTGGTGTCAGCCTCATGGATCTGGTTGTCGAACCACATGTGAGCCACGGTCATTCTGTTCTGAGTCAGGGTTCCGGTCTTGTCAGAGCAAATGGTGGAGGTGGAGCCAAGGGTCTCAACAGCTTCAAGATTCTTCACCAGGCAGTTCTTCTTGGCCATACGCTTGGCAGTCAGAGTTAAACACACCTACGATAGAAAGCCATATTAGACAGTTAAGTAATCAACAAGTTTTGTTGTTAGGACTGAAGTTTTTGTTAAACATGACTTTTCATCGGTACTCACAGTTACAGTAGCCAGGAGACCCTCTGGCACATTAGCAACGATGATTCCAATGAGGAAGATGACAGCTTCCAGCCAACCATATCCCAGAATGAGGGAGAGGACGAAGAAAGACACACCCAGGAAGACGGCCACACCAGTGATGATGTGGATAAAGTGCTCAATCTCTTTGGCTATAGGCGTCTTCCCACCCTCCAGACTCGTGGCCAAGGTGGCAATACGACCCATGACAGTGTGGTCACCAGTGTTGATGACGATACCTCTGGCAGTTCCTGACAAAACATGGAGAATATGGTTTAGAATCACAAAATGGCTAAGTGATACATTTCAAGTTATTTTAACTATTCAATCACTACGGCTAGTTACAGAAGTTATTTACCTTCAACACAGTTGGTAGAGAAGAAGGCAATGTTCCTTGTCTCCAGGGGGTTGTCATTGGAGTAGTCCGGAGTACGTGTCTGGGGCTCAGATTCACCAGTGAGGGAGGAGTTGTCCACCTGAGTGGGAAAAGAGAATTGCATTAATACAACATTGAATGACACTAAAGGTGTCCGCATGCTTCCCATCCGAAACAGTTCAGAATAGTTTGTCATATAATATGATGACATTTTGTGCTGTTTTTATTTCGTTTTGGTCTCCGGCAAGTTTTTTGGGGGCTGTTGGTGCACACACAAAAAAATTCTCGAGGCCAGCCGAAGTTCAGGAGCCAAAGTCTATGCCCCTTCGCCGGTCATTGGTCAACAGTAGTGATCAATGAAGTGTTTGTTGTCATTCAACGATAGACGATTTGTTTTCATTCACATTTTTTCACTTGAGAAATACTGCACCAAAAATCTTATTTAGATTGCGCAACTAAGATCTCCTTAGCAAAAACATCAACATTTATGACATATTTCTTGAATTATCTTAGATTCATTCTGACTATTTTGAGAAAGTGTATACTGGCTACTGCATCTCAAAATGGACAAACCGTACTATTGATGCTTTTTCAAGCAAAGGTCATTTAAGGTAGTATGGGAGCTAAACCGAAGTATGCGGAAACCTTAGGCTACATATGTGACCCATGATCTTGGATTGTAAAGTACCCACCTTGCAGCCGCTGGCAGAGACGATACGCAAATCAGCTGGGATCCTATCTCCTCCTTTCACCTCCACCAGATCTCCAACCACCACTTCTTCAGCGTTGATGTTCTTCTTCTCACCGTCACGGACAACCAGGGCTTGCTACAAGGCAAGTGACAGGATTACAATCCGTAGATATGACAATACAATCAAGTTCTTCTCAGAGGTGTTTGAAAAGGCAGAAGTCTAACCTGTGGGACTAGGTTCTTGAAGGAGTCCATGATCTTTGAGCTCTTGGCCTCTTGGTAGTAGGAGAAACAGCCAGTGACAATGACAACAACAGAGAGCACAACACCCAGGTACAACTGTGAGGGACAGAAACGAAGAGGGAGAAAGACTATGAGACTATTACGTTACTGTTAAGTGAGAAAACCCTTTCAGGCACTAGAGGCATTGTAGTTTTTGTTAAGTCTTATTAAATGATCTCAGAATTCTATAATTCTCACATTATCATTAGCCGGCTCATCCTCGGAGGCGGCCTGGATTCCGTAGGCCAGGAAGCAGAGCATAGCACCAATCCATAGGAGCATAGAGAACCCACCAAAGAGCTGCCTGCAGAACTTCACCCACTCAGGGGTAGTGGGAGGAGGGGTCAGGGTGTTGGGGCCATCACGAAGAAGGATCTCCTTAGCCCGAGCTGAGGATAGACCCTGGATGGGGGAGGGATGAGAAAGAAGGAGAGAGGGAAAAGGTAGAGTGAAGAGAAAGGAAGAGGGAGGAAAGCAGGAAGAGGGAAGAGCAAGAGGCAGAGTAAGAGGCAGTAGAGTGATTACCTATGGAACTCAAAACTTTCCCCTCCCCTTTTGTCAGCAAGAAAATCTGTCAAACGACCTCCCTCCCCATACCTCGCCTCGCCCCTCATCACTACATAGTGCTTTCAATGTTCCCGTGTGAATGTGGCCCCTGTAGTGGAAATTCTGCTTAATCCCTAGAGCAAATATCAACAGATCATTATCTGTGAGCCATCACCAAAATAGTGTTTAACTGTTATCCTTTCCACACAAAACAATGTTTAGGCCTGTCCTAATTGTTCTCCACACAAAGCTGAAGATATTGCAGATATTGTGTCCCCTGCATTAGACCTACACTGTGGCTTGTTAAAAATTGTTAATGTGTATCTGACTTGCTGTCACACAAATGGAAAAAGTCTCATCCATATGTTTTATGCACCGTTTTAACTTCCACTCACTGTCATGTCTAATGTTGCCGCTTTTCCGGCCAGGGCTCACTTGTAAAAGAGATGTACATCTCAATGTGACCTCTCTGGTTAAATAAAGGATTCAAAAAATAAAATGAAAATAATGTAATGGGAGTCACACATACAGAAAATATATATTTGACTCCAAACTCTGTGTAAACTTTAGGAAGATATAGATATGTTTCATGTTCAAAGATTCAGTGGTAGATAGTGATGTCATCATGACTTAGTAGGCAGATGAAGTTCTACCTACGATATGACCACGTGCCGTAACCTCCACGACCTCAATGCGCTTCAAATTACAGTCAGAAACAATCCATAGGAGCAGCTGATACAACTGGTTGTCAGTTTTAAAAAAGCGGAGGCACACATGCACACACATATTCACTCACTCACCCTGGCTAAGTCTGTGCCGTATTTCCTATGAAGTTCATCCAAGGTCAACTTGTGGTCATCCTAAATCAGAGAGAGTGAGAGAGAGAGAGAGAGAAAGAGAGAGAGAGGGAGAGAGAGAGAGGGAGAGAGAGAGAGAGAGAGAGAGGGGAGAGAGAGAGAGTGAGAGAGAGAGAGGGGAGAAAAAGAGAGAGAGGGAGAGAGGAGGGGGAGAGAGAGAGATTGAGAAAGAAAGAAACAGTTGCTTGTTGAACTAGGGAGTTCTCTCAACTTTTCCCCATGGCGAAAGTATATGCAGAACATGCATAGTTATGAAACACATTCCTCAAACAATTTGAAATGATCCTAGGTATAATGAGGTTATGCTGCATTGATTTCAATATAAACCAAAGATAAGTCATGCGTTTCTTTATGATGGATGGAATTGTCTGGTTCACATTTCTGCCCTAAAAAAGTACTGCACAGTGCACACACGTTTTTATTCTGCTCCATGTAAAAAAAAGCAGGTTCCAAAGATATGCTACTGTTCCTCTGAAGTTTAAACGCAGTCTATTGGGGTTTTGAAACTGCTCCCAAGCCTCACTGCAGAGTAATAGTAAGTCAATTCAAATGCTAATGAGTACACAAATTCAAGTGTAGAAACTACAGAGCTTGATGCACATTTGAAAGGTTGTGTGTTGTACCTTTTCTGATCCACAGAGACTAATATGCTTACTGTTTACCTTAGTCTTTTCTTGCTGAAAATACTGACCGTTTTGATGCCATATCACACTATTTAAATAATCTCTGGGACTACGGATTAAAATGTTTGCAGCCAACTCCAGTGCGTTGATGTGTAAATTGCGTATGGATAAATGTGCATTGTTCATGTCAATTAAATTAGATTAATAAATTAGTAAATGAATAAATAATCAGTTTTCCTCACCAGGTCAACTTCCTTTTTCAGATCGTCCATGTCCTTCTTCTCCTTTGCTTTCTTCACCTCCTTTTTACTCTTTTTATTCCCATCGTCCTCTGAGGTCGCCGCCAGCTTATAATCATCTTTCCCCTTCTGTATATCAAAAGGTACGTTAATGATGAGAAAGTGGGAACTATCGATGTGCCTCTTTCCTAATGAGGGCTTAGATAAGGAGGGCATTCAGAACTTTATCAAATATAGAACTTTATTTAAAAAATTAAGAAGCAGCCATGAACCGAGGGATAAACTTTTAATATGAACTGCAAAAAAAGTGACAGATTGTTTGAAGTTGAAAGGACACAATATAAGTAAATCCAAATCCTGATACTCAAAAGTGAAATCCAGACTTACTCCGAGCCCCATCCTTGCACTGCTGTCTTAGAACTCTCAATCCCAGGGGTTTGTAAAGAGAATATACTTCCTCCTTATCCTGAGAAACTCCACCTGTTACACGTTTACACTTCTCTCTCTCACTTTCTCGACGTCTCGAGTCACCCCAGAGCTCCCTGGATAGCTAACTCAGGTTTGAATATATTTATATACCCGACTGGTTTACCTGCCCAAGGGGAGGTACACAGGAGGAATGAGGCAGGTGAGTGGAGAGGGGGCTGAGGATGGGAGGGGTTGGGGAGAAGGAGGGGGATCTGTGAAATGTAATTTATTTATTTATTCAACCTTCACCTATACAGCTTGGTCATTTTGACGACAAGGCCCCTGAAAGAAAGAATCCGTCTGAAGTTGACGGTAATAACAGCGTGGAGTGGAATGGAAAAGAACGAGGACAATGAATGAATAAAGATCATTTTCTTTCTTTCTGCTGTACTTACTTTCTCACGTGTTGGTTGATTTGAAAGAAATCCTGCACCTTTGAAGCTAAATAATATCACGAAAGCTGTTGAAGCGAGCATAAATAACTGTTTGTACATTCATTCTCACACTTGAAACATAAGTTGCCAGTATAGAAACCAAAGCCATGAGCCTTTGTCCGGTGGCGTGTTGGGTTGTTGCAATTATAACAAGCAATACTGACTTTGACCCAGAGGCCATCTTATCTGCCTTCCAACTGGACAACGTCACAGCACATTCATTCCTTGACCTTTGCTGTCACATGTAAATCCACAGGTTAAGATGGAGGCTGTGGGGAAGAGTGCGTAACCTTGACACACTCAGGGAGAGGTTGTACTTCGGGAGGCAGGGTGGAGTACCGCGGGTGTCTGTTTAGTAAACGTCTGGCTGTTTGTGGTTGTCAGTCTGTGGGGAGAGGCGGGCGGTAAGAGAGATAGAGGGGGGGTGTAGATGTCTAACACCAGTTTATTTCAATAATAGCAACATCAAAACGTTTATACTTTATTAAAAACCCAACATAATCAAATAGACTTACAAAAAAGTGCACACCTTTAACGTTGGTAAGCCATACTCTCTCCTAGCTATACATTAAATCGGCGATATGTGAATTCTTCCATAGTAGCTGTTATACCTTGTGGAGTGTCGATGGAGATTTAGAGAGGGAAATAATGGCATGATAGATGGATAGATAGAAAAGAGAGATGGGTAGACAGAAAACGTGAGAGGGTTTCTGAAAGAGAGTGTGTTTTTAGAGAAATGTAAACTGTACTGCGCCACCTTTTTTATACACGAGGGGAGGTCCTCGGGACAAGTTAAGCACAGGTCTGTCAAATGATTGAGATGAACAATAGTTAACCAAAGTGCCAAGGTTTATTAACATAGAGGGCACAAACAATGGATTAGCAGCAGGGCAAGAAATACTACAAAGTCTCCAAGACTCAAACCTTGCAGGTAAAACACTTCAAGGAGAATATCATGCAAACTTAGATAAAGTATATTCACAATCATTGTAAGATAATACACTTGTGATTAAAAAATATTTGTAAGACAGCATACCTGATGAAACATTCTTTGTTAGATAGCATACTCAATATGAAACATTCTTTGTTAGATAGCATACTCAATATGAAACATTCTTTGTTAGATAGCATACTCAATATGAAACATTCTTTGTTAGATAGCATACTCAATATGAAACATTCTTTGTTAGCTAGCATACTCAATATGAAACATTCTTTGTTAGATAGCATACTCAATATGAAACATTCTTTGTTAGCTAGCATACTCAATATGAAACATTCTTTGTTAGATAGCATACTCAATATGAAACATTCTTTGTTAGCTAGCATACTCAATATGAAACATTCTTTGTTAGATAGCATACTCAATATGAAACATTCTTTGAAAGATAACACACTTGTGATAATTAGCATACTAAAGAACACACATTAATTCTTAAGACTTGCCACTGCTCTCTAACCAAAATAACCCCCCAAAAGACAACAAGCCCTGGAAGGCTCTGGGGAGGTGGTAACAAAATAAGACAAATATACAAACAAAACATATAACAAAGAAAATTCAACTAGTTCGGCTGCCAAAGCAACACCAAATCTTTTGCCTGAATACCAGCTCATTCGCTTAGTGCAGACTCAACCATCTAAAAAAAATCCTACCTACCTAATGTAAGGGACACAAACTAACATTCAGTAACGTTTTGCTAATACTTTCTTTATTCTTGATTCGGAAGTAAAGTCTATCTTATAAATGTCTGTGTTCAGTTGCACGTGGTTCTCCCAAAACCAGAGAATATTTTTTAAAGTTTGTCAAATCCACGTTTTGCACCAAGTGAGGAGTTCCCTCGCCATATTAGCTGCCAGACATCTAGCATTTCCCAACATCTTTGCAGGAACTAGTCATTTCTATGCGACGCGTCCATGGCCACGTTTAAAAATAGATGACAGCGCATCATACAGTGCGACCAAAACAAAGATCCAAACACATGCATGAGGCATTTCTCTCTCGATACAAAACTTAGATTTTTACTATATTTCTGAATATTCTCTGGTTTTTGGAGAACCACCTGCAACTGAACATGGACATTGATAAGATACACCTTTCTTCTGAACGAAGAAAGTATGGGCAAGAACAGGTCCTCGTTTCCCAGTTGCGATGTAACTTAAGCATTACGATGATCGTACCAGATGCATCGTTATTTACGTTACTTATGAGCCAACTTTTTAAGTGTTTCCCCAAACAAGCACATAGCGAACGGTCACTAAGTGCGACGTTAGACCATGTGTTGTTACTGATAGGATCAAAAGAAAGGCAGTGCTGCTCTTGGGTCAGCTTTGTCCATTCAAATCTTACCTTAACATTAGAATTATTCCACAATAGTGACGACGGATCAGCTCCTAGAGAGAGATTACCACTTATGTCTGCAAAAAGGCTATTGAGGTAGTTCATTATGCTTCCCTAATAATAATGTGCAAAATCACAGATTGGGCACGTCATTGCGCACATGTTGTCACACATCATGAAACACATTGAGGCAAAAAAAATTTTTTACGGACAGTAGCCTAGTCGCAAAATCGAACTCCATTGATTGAACATGAAATAGATTTTAGTATAACAGAAATAGTCTATATTGGCCCATGCAGCCTATATATCTTTTAATGTAGTCATCTCGGTTTTCATTTGAAGCATTCATTTATCCTTCACTTGTTTGTAACAATTGCAAATACTTTGGATATTTTGTATTTGTAGTCAACTTCGTTCTAAAGTTATCGGCAGTCACAGTCAGACAGATAGCCTAAACATGTTGATTCTATGTTTAGCGGAGATCCTCTATGAATATAGTGACGCGGAACGGCAAAAAAAGCATGTAACGGTGCACCTTGGCTGCTCTACGAGTGGTCTGGATCACTCAGAGATGTGAAAAGGTTTTTCAGAGCCGCTTTACTAACAAAGGCTATGGGAAACACCTGGGCTACTAAAGCTACATCGTAAGAAGGTTCTAACGATGATATTAACGCTACAAAGGCTCTGGGAAACACCTGGGCTACTAAAGCTACATCGTAAGAAGGTTCTAACGATGATATTAACGCTACAAAGGCTCTGGGAAACACCTGGGCTACTAAAGCTACATCGTAAGAAGGTTCTAACGATGATATTAACGCTACAAAGGCTCTGGGAAACACCTGGGCTACTAAAGCTACATCGTAAGAAGGTTCTAACGATGATATTAACGCTACAAAGGCTATGGGAAACACCTGGGCTACTAAAGCTACATCGTAAGAAGGTTCTAACGATGATATTAACGCTACAAAGGCTCTGGGAAACACCTGGGCTACTAAAGCTACATCGTAAGAAGGTTCTAACGATGATATTAACGCTACAAAGGCTCTGGGAAACACCTGGGCTACTAAAGCTACATCGTAAGAAGGTTCTAATGATGATATTAACGCTACAAAGGTTCTGGGAAACACCTGGGCTACTAAAGCTACATCGTAAGAAGGTTCTAACGATGATATTAACGCTACAAAGGCTATGGGAAACACCTGGGCTACTAAAGCTACATCGTAAGAAGGTTCTAACGATGATATTAACGCTACAAAGGTTCTGGGAAACACCTGGGCTACTAAAGCTACATCGTAAGAAGGTTCTAACGATGATATTAACGCTACAAAGGTTCTGGGAAACACCTGGGCTACTAAAGCTACATCGTAAGAAGGTTCTAACGATGATATTAACGCTACAAAGGCTCTGGGAAACGAGACCCTGGTTAATTGAAAAATTGCTTCCAAGCCTTTCTACTAGCCAAGATATATTGGCAACTATGGACGAATTCATATATCGCTAACTCTCTCCAGGCCTACACATCCAACAAAACGTTTTCAATGCTGCATCTCGCAGACAGCGTTGGTCCCCTTTCAAACCTGCGCCGAACACGTCACTGAAACACAAATCATTGTTTTACATGGCTGTCGTATACTTTAACAAGCGGTAAAACATTCACAGACCAACAAACAAAAGTTAGCTTACCCAAAGTTCGACTAACTTTGACAAACACAGCCAGCATGGGTGAACAGTGAAGTGCACCGTCCCTTGTCCTCCGGGGTGGAAACAAAGATCCCAAACAAAGGTATTTATGGCATCGCTCACCTCATCTCATACCAGCCCATAGGTGCAACTGGCTACAGAGACAAGGGAGGGGATAAATATGGAGATAAACTGTGTGTGTCTATGTGTGGGGTGTGTGTCTGTGTGTCAAATAGAAAACTGTTCCTTATTTAGAGCAAACATGACCAGTGTTTACACTTTTTAGAGGTGACCACTCCCTGCATTAAAAAAACGATTGTGGACAAACAAACACAAAATGGAACTGGCACCTGTATTTGAAATGCTTGAGCCCCATCCGCTCTCACCGTTTCATTTGTTGCTACCCAGATAACTGCAAAAGAGGTAAGTTCTGGGAAAACTGACAATCAAAGCGGAAGTGTATGATTCTGGGGCATTAGCACAGGGGCCTGTTGTCATATGTTTAATATTCCAATGGTGAATAGGTTTTGTTTTGAGAGGGAACTCACTGCTGTTGCCCTTAATTGGCCACTGTGCCAATTGAATCTCAACAAGGAAACTGTAATAATCCCTCAACACCTGTGGAATTCTAACACTCACTGACTAGAGAGAGAAAGGAAACACACATAACTGCACATAACTACACACACACACACACACATCACTGTGGATGAGAACAGTGGTCCCTGGATGGTCCTGCTCTTCTCCATCTTACTTTGACATGGCTTTGTCCTCTACTCAGACCAGGACACAGAGAGAGTTGGGGAGATGGGGGGGGGGGGGGGGGGGGGTACAGGACAGAGAGAGTTGGGGAGATGGGGGGGGGGGGGTACAGGACAGAGAGAGCCCGGGAGAGAGGAAAAGGAGAAATAGAATTGTAGAAGGAAGGAAAGAGGACGAGGGGTTAAGAGCTCATCACAGTGCAATAAAACCTTATTGCTCTGAGGCTTACACACGCAAATGCATGCACACGCACACGCCCTAAACAGCATCTTTGATTACGTGGAATTATTGTGGATTACACAAGGTTTAACCACCATGCATTTGTACCAGTGTGAAAGACCTAAACCAGGGGCATTCATATCCTGGACTAGAGGTCTGAGCAATCATCCCATCGGCCATTCACAATCTTTCCATTCCTAATCCTACAGGGATACACGTCTGATCAATCCAGATACAGTTTACTGTCTTGATTAGAAGCGAGTGAGGGAGAGGAGGGGGAATTAAAGGATGTGGGTAGAGTAGAGAGACGTTCGTTAGGGAAGAGAGGTGAGAGAGAGACTCAGGTGTGAGAGAAAGAGAGTGAGACTGAAGAAAGAGATGAAGACAGAGAAATAGCGGTGGAGAAAACGAGAGAACGAGGGAGAATGCAAAAAAATAGAGAATGCGAGGAAGAGAGAATGCAAGAAAGAAATAGAGAATGTGAGAAAGAGAGAAAGAAAGAGAGAATGTGAGAAAGAGAGAGACTACAGGTTTCATTGAATCATGTCTACTGGTCTCTGGTGGGTGTCCCTGTCTCCTGGTGAAGCTGTCATGTGACCAAGCTCAGCGCCTCTCGTGTTTCTCTACCGCAGAATCACATCCATCATCACAAAGGGGCAGGAAAGGGAGGGAAATAACTAAAGAAAGTTTAAAAGAAAGAACGGAAGAAGCGAAAAGTCGAAAAAAATAAAGAAGGGAAGTAAACAGGAAAGAGCAAGAGAGAAAGACCGAAAGTTTAGTACTGAAAGTAAAAAAAACACAATAATTAAATAAAGGAGAGAGTGCAACAGGGCTCTGCCAGTGCCAGCCTCCTCGCCTGAGCTGAGACTTGGCACCACAAACAAAGAGACTCTGTCCAAATCCAGAGAGGGCACACAGACAAACACACACACACACACAGTCACACACACTTTACACACTTGGTGGCCTGCTGAGTGTATGGAACAGCAGGGGAACACTCTGGGGATGTCATGGGGATTCAGACACCAGAAGTCTTTCTCTTCACTCATCACTGAGTCCTGAGTAACACTGAGACCTCACACACACACACACACACCTGCTTTTGAAAAACTAGATGATTACTTCTTGGATTACTTTTAAATTCAGAAACAACTGTAGCAAAAATGTCTGGTACATCTTTCAATTAGGTTCACACGCGATTTAGAACACATTTGTTATTGTGCATGGTTAGTAAAATAGAGATATTCAAAGTGTAATGTTTGACCGATTGTGAAGAAATATATCATTGTGTCCTTTTTTAAATTTTTTTATTAAAACAACAATACAATACAATACAAAAACAATATGAATGGCTGCTACCTTCAGAGAGTGTTCTGGTCAAAAGGTGCTCCCGTCCCCACTCTCCCCGAAACGCCGTCAGGCCGAAGCCCCCGCCCCGGGCCAAAAGGGATTTTCCAAGGGCGGGATGGACCGAGCCCCGCCCGATGACCGGGTGAGCGCACGCATAACCACCAGGACCAGCACACACACTGTTCACACACACACCGCTCACAGTGTGAAACCAAAACACCAAACATACATAACTAAACACAAAACATCCCCACCCTCACTTCTGATTGGAGGACCTAAACTTGATGCTGTGCATGTGTGTATGTATTTACAACCCTCATTAATTCCAACCTTCAGATCAACCCATCTTTCCCAGTAAATCATCATTCTACCATTTCCTCTTGCAATACATCCCTCCATACTACCATGGTGTCTCACTAGTGACTTGAACCTCCCCATCTCCAAAACATACATTTTTACTCAAGAGCATAATGATATTTCCTATTGACCCCCAACAACACAGTTTGCAGGTTGAACTGCGCCTTGATATTATGACATAACCATTCCTGGACCGGACTCCAAAAACAAGCCAGCGATGGACAGTACCAGAAGAGATATTCTATTGATTCTGTTTCCACGTGGCAGTCTGCACCGGTCTGACTGTTCAATGCCCCATAAACTGAGCATTGTTTTTGTAGCGTGAATTTTTGTATAATAGCTTAAATTGAAAAGAATGGATTGATGCATCAATTGATGTTTTGTATATCAGTTCATAAACCCGATGCCATGGTATTGAGACTCGGAAAATCTGTTCCCAACTATCTTTCATTTTATGCTGCGTAGTTGTCTAACCTCTTGACTATAAGTGAAACTGATACATTTTACGATTTATGTTGGTCATTTTAAGACATTGTTAATTGGTGGCAGACAAACTAATTCATTCCTTTCTCTTTTAAGTAATTGCATCTTCCATTTTTGTGGCAGAGCTCAGCTGAGTTGGTTGTCATGTTGTATTGAGCATACATCTCCGTACACCTTGATTAATTGCTTGTATGACATCATTTGACCATCGTTGTAAACAATGTCATTCATAAACATGATACTCATATACATTCTCTCTGGTTTATCCTCCATCAGTACATTAGCAGTTTAGCCATATTATTACATTAATATTAGGGGCGGCAGGTAGGCTAGTGGGCCAGTAAGTGAAAGGTTGCTACATCGAATCCTCGAGTTGACAAGGTAAAAATCTGTCGTTCTGCCCCTGAACAAGGCAGTTAACCCACTGTTCCTTGGCCGTCATTGGAAATAAGAATTTGTTCTTAACTGACTTGCCTATTTAAATAAAGGTTAAATAAAATAAACATTTGCTGTAATATATATTCTGCCTCTTCTGGAGGATAAAGTTGGAATTATAGCCAACATGGCTTCCTCCTTTAAGAAGGAGGATTATTTAAACAGGGTTCCATTGTCAATCCACCGGAAATTGATGGTTTTAATCTGTATAAGAGCAAAGAGCCTCTGTTTAAACATCGGATGTACCTCTCTTAGTAGCCTACTGGAAAACCAGTTTGCATTTAGATACAGTTTCAGTATAATAGAAGCTTTACGAGAGAGTTGTAATGCTTTGATATTTAATAGTTTTAGCCCTCCAAACTCATATTCATTATATAAATATACTCGTTTAACTTTTACAAAAGTGTCCTCTGCAGTGGTGTGCCTTTCTTTGTTTTCTGAAATCCCTACTTTTCCAATGAACATTAATCAAATACAACCACTCACTGTTTCCTTTTTGAGATGAAATTGGCACAGCTGCCTTCTTAGAGTAACAGCAATGCGCAAACAGTCTGTGGTTGTATTTGATTAATGTTCATTGAAAAAGTATGGCTTTCAGCAATCAAAGAAAGGCAAGCTCCTGACGAACAATTCTTGTGCTGACGTTGCTTCCAGAGGCAGTTTGGAACTCCAAAATGAGTGTTGCAACTGAGGACAGAAACATTTTACGGGCTACGCGCTTCAGCACTCGGCGGTCCCATTCTGTGAGCTTGTGTGGCCTATCACTTCGTGGTTGAGCTGTTGTTGCTTCTAGACGTTTCCACTTCACAATAACACCACTTACAGATGAACGGGGTAGCTCTAGCAGGGCAGAAATTTGACTAACTGACTTGTTAGAAAGGTGGCATCCTCTATGACGGTGCCACGTTGAAGGTCACTGAGCTCTTCATTAAGGCTATTTTACTGCCAATGTTTGTCTATGGAGATTGCAAGGCTGTGTGCTTGTCAGCAATGGGTGTTGCTGAAATAGCCGAATCCACTAACTTGAAGGGGTGTCCACATACTTTTGTATATATATAAATATAGTGAACATAGCTTGCTAATTAAACAGTAAGCTCCATTAATTTAATCATAGTCATTATTTGTTGTTTTGAACATTTCCCTTATCCATAGCTACTGTAGCAACCTAGCTACCCTACTCTGACCTCAGGTTAGCTGACATAGCTTGCGAGCAGAAAATTAATTTGTAGAATTTTTGCATTGTAATTTCAGAAAATGTCCATAATATTTCTGCAGTAATACTGGAATGATAGTGTTTCACAGTATCACTTCAGTGTTGTGATTGGCTGTGATATTGGCCTATTGATTTCTCCCATCGGCCGGCAAAATAAGCTGTTCTGGCTTTGTGGATGTTTTATCTAATGGAAACCGGGGCGTGGCCAATGTAGGGCAAACGGCCAATGTAGAAATAAATCACTTTCATTTCCTGGTTGGTAAAATTCGACACTGTTCGCTCAATTTCTGTTTATGTAAGAAAACAAGCACTGAGTAGTGAAGGGAATCATTGTACCATCTGTGAAATATATTTTCAATAACAATATGGTTTTTATACCTGTTTGAAGCTGGTGGACCAAAACCGAAAGTTTCTGCCATGTTACGGGGGAGGGGGAGATTTGTTTTGAATGCAACCTAGTGCTGTTGCAATTCAACTGGCTTCCACATACTGTAGGGGAGAAATTCGGAGTAATGATATGTATAAAACCTTTAACGTAATCAGTGATGCACATGCTGCCTACGTCATTTATCTCTGGATACATTGCTGCTCGTGTGTTTCCGTGGGTCCACTTTACTCACTCCTGTCTTTCGGACTGTCTTCCTGTTTGTCTTTCAGGAACAGGAATCAGAGGGAGGCAGAACCCCACTGATGAATGCAGCCAGAGTACTGTAGAGTACTGTACAGTTTCTAATCAGCAAAGGTGTGCCTCTGCTCCCTCCCTATATAACACAGAACCACACAGGAGACACTGCTACTCCTACTGCTCTCTCCTCGTCTGAGCACGTGTTCTCGCATACGAGAGCATCTGGTCAGCGGGGTGGTGGCACTGGAATCCTCATCTCTCCCAAGTGGACATTCTCTCTTTCTCCCCTGACCCATCTGTCTATCTCCTCCTTTGAATTCCATGCTGTCACAGTCACTAGCCCATTCAAGCTTAACATCCTTACCATTTATCGCCCTCCAGGTTCCCTTGGAGAGTTCATCAATGAGCTTGACGCCTTGATAAGTTCCTTTCCTGAGGATGGCTCACCCCTCACAGTTCTGGGTGACTTTAACCTCCCTACATCTACCTTTGACTCATTTTTCTCTGCCTCCTTCTTTCCACTCCTCTCCTCTTTTGACCTCACCCTCTCACCGTCCCCCCCTACTCACAAGGCAGGCAATACGCTTGACCTCATCTTTACTAGATGCTGTTCTTCTTCTAATCTCACTGCAACTCCTCTCCAAGTCTCCGACCACTACCTTGTATCCTTTCCCTCTCGCTCTCCTCCAACACTACTCACTCTGCCCCTACTCAGATGGTATTGCGCCGTCGCAACCTTCGCTCTCTCTCTCCTGCTACTCTCTCCTCTTCCATCCTATCATCTCTTCCCTCTGCTCAAACCTTCTCCAACCAATCTCCCGATTCTGCCTCCTCAACCCTCCTCTCCTCCCTTTCTGCATCCTTTGACTCTCTAAGTCCCCTATCCTCCCGGCCGGCTTGGTCCTCCCCTCCTGCTCCGTGGCTTGACGACTCATTGCGAGCTCACAGAACAGGGCTCCGGGCAGCCGAGCGGAAATGGAGGAAAACTAGCCTCCCTGCGGACCTGGCATCTTTTCACTCCCTCCTCTCTACATTTTCTTCCTCTGTTTCTGCTGCTAAAGCAACTTTCTACCACTCTAAATTCCAAGCATCTGCCTCTAACCCTAGGAAGCTCTTTGCCACCTTCTCCTCCCTCCTGAATCCTCCTCCCCCCCCCCCCCCTCCTCCCTCTCTGCGGATGATGACTTCGTCAACCATTTTGAAAAGAAGGTTGACGACATCCGATCCTGGAAGTCAAATGGAAGTCAAACGACACCGCTGGTCCTGCTCACATTGCCCTACCCTATGCTTTGACCTCTTTTTCCTCTCTCTCTCCAGATGAAATCTTGCGACTTGTGACGGCCGGCCGCCCGCCCAACAACCTGCCCGCTTGACCCTATCCCCTCCTCTCTTCTCCAGACCATTTCCGGAGACCTTCTCCCTTACCTCACCTCGCTCATCAACTCATCCTTGACCGCTGGCTACGTCCCTTCCGTCTTCAAGAGAGCGAGAGTTGCACCCCTTCTCAAAAAACCTACACTCGATCCCTCCAATGTCAACAACTACAGACCAGTATGCCTTCTTTCTTTTCTCTCCAAAACTCTTGAGCGTGCCGTCCTTGGCCAGCTCTCTTGCTATCTCTCTCAGAATGACCTTCTTGATCTAAATCAGTCAAGTTTCAAGACTGGTCATTCAACTGAGACTGCTCTTCTCTGTGTCACGGAGGCTCTCCGCACTGCTAAAGCTAACTCTCTCTCCTCTGCTCTCATCCTTCTAGACCTATCTGCTGCCTTTGATATTGTGAACCATCAGATCCTCCTCTCCACCCTCTCCGAGTTGGGCATCTCTGGCGTGGCTCACTCTTGGATTGCGTCCTACCTGACAGGTCGCTCCGCAACACGTGCTTTCACCACTGGTGTCGCCCAGGGCTCAGTTCTAGGCCCTCTCCTATTCTCGCTATACACCAAGTCACTTGGTTCTGTCATATCCTCACATGGTCTCTCCTATCATTGCTACACAGACGACACACAATTAATCTTCTCCTTTCCCCCCTCTGATAACCAGGTGGCAAATCGCATCTCTGCATGTCTGGCAGACATATCAGTGTGGATGACGGATCACCACCTCAAGCTGAACCTCGGCAAGACGGAGCTGCTCTTCCTCCCGGGGAAGGACTGCCCGTTCCATGATCTCGCCATCACGGTTGACAACTCCATTGTGTCCTCCTCCCAGAGTGCTAAGAGCCTTGGCGTGACCCTGGACAACACCCTGTCGTTCTCCGCTAACATCAAAGCGGTGACCCGGTCCTGTAGGTTCATGCTCTACAACATTTGCAGAGTACGACCCTGCCTTACACAGGATCTAATCCAGGCACTTGTCATCTCCCGTCTGGATTACTGCAACTCGCTGTTGGCGGGGCTCCCTGCCTGTGCCATTAAACCCCTACAACTCATCCAGAACGCCGCAGCCCGTCTGGTGTTCAACCTTCCCAAGTTCTCTCACGTCACCCTGCTCCTCCGCACACTCCACTGGCTTCCAGTTGAAGCTCGCATCTGCTACAAGACCATGGTGCTTGCCTACGGAGCTGTGAGGGGAACGGCACCTCCGTACCTTCAGGCTCTGATCAGTCCCTACACCCAAACAAGGGCACTGCGTCCATCCACCTCTGGCCTGCTCGCCTCCCTACCTCTGCGGAAGCACAGTTCCCGCTCAGCCCAGTCAAAGCTGTTCGCTGCTCTGGCACCCCAATGGTGGAACAAGCTCCCTCACGACGCCAGGACAGCGGAGTCAATCACCACCTTCCGGAGACACCTGAAACCCCACCTCTTTAAGGAATACCTGGGATAGGATAAAGTAATCCTATCCCAGGATAGAAGCTGGAGCTGTTTGTTAGAAGCTGGGGCTGATTAGATGCACACAGCACTCATGGAGGCGTGTATGGTGAGTACACACACAGACACACTGGCTGCTGTTGGACAGCGGGGCACAGGTCAACACACCTGCTGACTCTTCTGTGTCTCCGCTGACGCTGGCGGCCTGTAGGGGACATGCAGAGCTGGCTGCCCTGCTGATGGAGAGGGGATA
The DNA here is from genome assembly GCF_901001165.1 of Salmo trutta. Taxonomy (NCBI): domain Eukaryota; kingdom Metazoa; phylum Chordata; class Actinopteri; order Salmoniformes; family Salmonidae; genus Salmo; species Salmo trutta. The sequence continues at coordinate 6,423,020 of NC_042995.1, read as the reverse complement.
CGATGAGGGATACACTCCACACATGGAGGTTACACAAGAGGACCAAGAGGAGATGGTGGCGCTGCTTTTGGCAAGAGGTATGGGCTTCTCCTTCTCTCTGGGTTTGAATTAAACCAGTGTTTTTGTTTAGAGATTGTACCTACCATATTGACCATCTAAGCTCAGTGCTGAGGCAAAATATGAAACCCTGCATATGCGTTATAAAGATTTGGTATAATTTCAGCCAGTAGTTCTGAAGGTAGCGCTCACGAGCCAAAAGGGGTCCCCGAAAATGTTGCACAATTGTATACAACGTCATCCATTTTCTGTGATATGTTACTTCCTGTATAAAAGGTGTTTGTGCTTAATATCCCGTTCGATCTATCATTTGATGTCTCATTGTAGAGCCGTTAGAAGCATAACTCGAGGAGAAAGGGCTTTTTGAACTGTTCTTGTTTTTCACATCAATACATCTAGCTACAGCACTCTCACATTTTATCGAACTTGGTCTTATGTACAGAGTGGCGGTCACTCTCTCCTCAAGTCGTGTCATTACAGAGTGAAAACGTTCCAAGATTTTAACGTCTGCAATGGGGAGGAAAGGAAAAGTTGAACACAAGGGTAACTGAACTTTCAAACAGCCAATTTGGTCGGCAGCATGTCAAGCCCAAATTTGGGCATTTTACAGTCCATTTCCTGAACAACGTATAATTCTGAGGGTCTGGTTTGAGCATGCCAATCATTTCCAGATTGGCTCATGACATTAAAAGCTTGTAGAACAGAAGGTGCCATAACATTTAAGGCCTCAGGTTGCTCATGTGCAATGGAATACAGTTGAGTAGTACAAGTAGTTTACAACGAATGTGTGTGTTTCTATGCGTGTGTCTGTGTCAGTGTTCATTTCGTCAACAATAACTATGACAAAAAATATGTGTCAATTACCTATTTTTCCTGACGAAAACGAATGATGATAATAAAAAAATGACATGGAAAAAAACCGATAACTTCGACAAATGAGTTTTCATTTTAGTCAACGAAAATGTGATGACAAGAATTCCACATGAGAGACGAACGGACATTCAATTTGACATGAAGCTCCTTTTCATCTCTTTTGTCCAATCATAAGCAAGCATGCAGAATATGTCATGCAATCCTCCCCATGGCAGAATGAACTTCTTTCAGTTGGTTGTCTGATTAGGCTGACACAGCTCCGGAGCGGTCACTTTAGTCGCTCGTCAATCTTTTGAACTGATGCGCAGCCAGCCAGGACACTTCACTTGTAACTAACTAAACTAGAAACAATCATGTTTACTCTTGTACATTCATGTAGGCTATTTTTGCTCTGATCATATCAGAATCTCTATTTTCCCATGTGCGCTGCAATTCATCTATGTTGCTACTCTTTCGCGGTCCGCAAATGAAGTGCAGTTGTTTATTTCTGATTGGAAATATTATTAATTATTAATATTGCTGAATATTAGAGTATAGTAATATTTTTGGCATGGTTGGAAAGCTCAGATTCTCCCCCTTTTAAGTGAATCACTGTTATTTACTCCCATCCCAAGATTATGATGGGGAGAAAAGAGCTGTATGCCTAAATGGTTTAACTTGCCTAAAATGTTGAATCAACATTGTTTCCACATAATTTGAACAACAAATGACATTTAATCAACGTGGGAAAATTATAGGATTTGCAAAAAGTCATCAACGTAAGGGAATTTCGTATTTTTCTCACACAATTACCTAAATCCATAGACATGGTGAACTTTTTGATTAATTTTACATTTAATTCACATTAGTTGACAGTCAACCAAATTGAAATCAAAACTTGACATTGAACTGACGTCTGTGCCCAGGGGGAAGTAGCCTACATGGTAAATCATGCATGGCAGTGCTTACAATCTGCCACAATAGCAATGTGCCAGATATATGAAGGGATAATAGGCCTAGTTGGACCAGGCTATCTGAATGTGCACATAAATATTATTTATCTAACGGAGGAAGAAAATGCACTGGCTAATACTGTATGTGACTAAAATGACTGTGACTTCAACTAGACTAACATATCCCAGAGTTTTAGTCGACTGATAATAACTCAAACTAAGAAGGATGAAATGACCAAAATGTGACTAAGTTTAAAATGTATTTTATTCATAAAGACTAAAACTAAATTGAAAAAAGAGCTGGTGTGTTTGTTTGTGTGAGTCTGTCTGTGTGTGTGTGTGTGTAGTCATACTGTACCATCAGTTTGTATTGTGTATGTGGGTGAATGTGGGCTTCCTGTGTGTTTGGAATAGGTTTGCATGAATACGTCACAGCTCCCTATACACACAAGTCTCTCTGAAAGAGCACACACACACACACACACACACACACACACACACACACACACACACACACACACACACACACACACACACACACACACACACAAACACACAAACACACACACACACACACACACTGAATTAACTGAATGGACAAACAGTGTGAATAGACTAGGCTGTCTGACACATACAGCCATCAATAAGGAAGTCCAGTGAGTAATGTCTGAGTGTTGGGAGGCATGTTAGTATTGCTGATGCAGCAGGATGTTAATGAGACCTGCGGTTTCATCATTTACAAATGAACCTCAAAGGCTCAGAGTTTACTGCAATTACAATATAGCAAACAAAATGTTCAGAATCAAAGATTTAACTCTGAAGAGAGAACCTAATTGATATATACCCCTGTGGAAAACAAAGCTAAGCATGAGAGATGTGAAGTTTGTCTGCTGTCCTGGATGTCAGGATAGTTGAGAAATTGTTGGGCATGGTTTTGTTTGAGGTAAAATAAGCGCCAAATCAGTGAAAATTATGTCATTAAATGTGTTTATAGACCCATTATACAGTAGACTATCTATAGACCAGTGAATTATAGACCAGTGACAAGGCTGGTCACATGAAGGAAGGAGAGAGAGAGATGAAAAGAGAGGGAGAGGTGAAAAGAGAGAGAGAGGAGAGAGAAAGAGAGTGAAAGAGAGAGTGAGAGGAGAGAGAATTGAAAGGAGAGGCTGAAAAGAGAGAGGAGACTAGCAGAATAAAGGAGAGGAAAATGAATGGGGAGAAGGAGAGAGAAAAAAGAGTGGGGAGACTAGCAGAATAAAGGAGAGGAAAATGAATGGGGAGAAGGAGAGAGAAAAAAGAGAGAGGAGACTAGCAGAATAAAGGAGAGGAAAATGAATGGGGAGAAGGAGAGAGAAAGAGAGTAGTGGAAAAGTTTGAGCTCATGAGCAGAAGGGGAGGAGGGAGGGGGCTGGCCTTCTCTGGTCACATGACCTGTCTGTCCTTGAGGAGGTCATTGCTGTCCCTTACAATCACTCTTTTTGTCTTTCTTCCCCCCCTTCCCCCCACCCCTGTCTATCTCTGTTCCTCACCAGAACAAACTGAAAGGGACCTCTGTTCTCCTTCCTCTCTCACTCTCTCTCTCTCTCTCTCTCTCTTTCTCTTTCTTTCTCTCTCTCCTCTCTCTTCTCTCTCGCTCTCCCTTTCTCTGGTTGTTGGCAGAACTGAATGGAGGGACTCCGGTGTTACGCAATACTGCTTCCTGTAGTGCCCCCACTCTCCTCTGTCAGTGACACTAACTCAATTTCCCAATAGGCAGGTGTATTATAAGCCCTCCCCCCTCCTCTTCCCAAATTCCATTCTTTGCCTCTTCTCTCCTCCCTCCTCTCTGTGACTGGAGGGATTGTCCTTCCCTTGGGGCCCTGGTGTTCCCTCATGGAAAAATACTAGAAAAACAGAACACTCTGAACTAAGACACCCACACACACACACACACACACACACACACACACACACACACACACACACACACACACACACACACACACACACACACACACATACACACTGTGACCTCTGTCTCATTACTGGACAGGGACAGGACATCACAGAAAGGGTTGTGGTGAATAGTGAGAAGTGAGAAAGAGAGAGAGAGAGAGATACAGAGAGTTTTTTAACCTTTAACCTGATGTCCCCCTGAGTCAAACATCTGTAATCACACTGTGACACTCAGGACAACAGAAAATAGCAACAGTATGCTACAGCATCCTGCTATACAGAATCCTTAAGAGGTGTTGTTGATAGAAATACACAGGGCTAAATCCTGCTGCACAGTAGAGTCATTAAGAGGTGTTGTTGATAGAAATACACAGATCTAAATCCTGCTGCACAGTAGAGTCATTAAGAGGTGTTGTTGATAGAAATACACAGGGCTAAATCCTGCTGTACAGTAGAGACACACAGGGCTAAATCCTGCTGCACAGTAGAGTCATTAAGAGGTGTTGTTGATAGAAATACACAGATCTAAATCCTGCTGCACAGTAGAGTCATTAAGAGGTGTTGTTGATAGAAATACACAGGGCTAAATCCTGCTGCACAGTAGAGTCATTAAGAGGTGCTGTTGATAGAAATACACAGGGCTAAAACCTGCTGTACAGTAGAGACACACAGGGCTAAATCCTGCTGTACAGTAGAGTCATTAAGAGGTGTTGTTGATAGAAATACACAGGGCTAAATCCTGCTGTACAGTAGAGACACACAGGGCTCAATCCTGCTGCACAGTAGAGTCATTAAGAGGTGTTGTTGATAGAAATACACAGATCTAAATCCTGCTGCACAGTAGAGTCATTAAGAGGTGTTGTTGATAGAAATACACAGGGCTAAATCCTGCTGCACAGTAGAGTCATTAAGAGGTGTTGTTGATAGAAATACACAGGGCTAAATCATGCTTTACAGTAGAGTCATTAAGAGGTGTTGTTGATAGAAATACACAGGGCTACATCCTGCTGTACAGTAGAGTCATTAAGAGGTGTTGTTGATAGAAATACACAGGGCTAAATCCTGCTGCACAGTAGAGTCATTAAGAGGTGTTGTTGATAGAAATACACAGGGCTAAATCCTGCTGTACAGTAGAGTCATTAAGAGGTGTTGTTGATAGAAATACACAGGGCTAAATTCTGCTGTACAGTAGAGACACACAGGGCTAAATCCTGCTGTACAGTAGAGTCATTAAGAGGTGTTGTTGATAGAAATACACAGGGCTAAATCTTGCTGCACAGTAGAGTCATTAAGAGGTGTTGTTGATAGAAATACACAGGGCTAAATCCTGCTGTACAGTAGAGTCATTAAGAGGTGTTGTTGATAGAAATACACAGGGCTAAATCCTGCTGCACAGTAGAGTCATTAAGAGGTGTTGTTGATAGAAATACACAGGGCTAAATCCTGCTGTACAGTAGTCATTAAGAGGTGTTGTTGATAGAAATACACAGGGCTAAATCCTGCTGCACAGTAGAGTCATTAAGAGGTGTTGTTGATAGAAATACACAGGGCTAAATCCTGCTGTACAGTAGAGTCATTAAGAGGTGTTGTTGATAGAAATACACAGGGCTAAATCCTGCTGCACAGTAGAGTCATTAAGAGGTGTTGTTGATAGAAATACACAGGGCTAAATCCTGCTTTACAGTAGAGTCATTAAGAGGTGCTGTTGATAGAAATACACAGGGCTAAATCCTGCTGCACAGTAGAGTCATTAAGAGGTGTTGTTGATAGAAATACACAGGACATTGCAAACGGCAATGACACACTTGAAAGTCTTTCTCATTCATGTCAAGCTGAAACAACACAAGGACACATCTCTCTCTTTCTCTCTCTCTGTCTCTCTGTCGCTCTTTGTATATATATATATATATATCCCTCTTCATCCGTCTCTCCGTCCCTCTGCATGTTTAAGTGTGGAACCGAATGGACACATACTGTATCAGAGCTTTGTGTCATTATGGGATCATGTGAGTTTTTATTCAGGGCCACAGAATCTATGGTCCCTTTCTGCCTCCTTCATCTCTCTGTACTGTTACCCCTGGAGAATATAAGCTTGGCCAGAAGCAAAGACCAGGCAAGGCCTTTTCCTGCGGTCAAATGAACTAGTGGCCTCATGGGTGGAATGATAATAATATTTTTCACAATTTCATAGTTAATAAACATTATTGTTTTACACCGAAAATCCAGGGTTTCCATTACAAACAGTGTTGTTATATTTCAGTCTTCTGTGATGTACATGAAGTGTAATAATGGGATGCAAACTCTAAATTGACCCTGATTTAGCCGACTGCAGTCAATGAACAAGAAGTCACTGGTGTGTGTGTGAGTGTGTTAGGTTATGTTGCCACGGTGCTCTCTCCCCAAGAGATAGAGCCCCTGATGATCAATGTGTGATCTAAAGAGGCACGTCTCAAATGTCAACAACAAACACACACACACACACACACACACACACACACATGCACAGAGCCAGTACATCCATCACCTCCTCTCCATTCTATACACAAACACACACATATACAAGCAAGAATGCACATACATACGCTCCACTTACACATGATAAGATATTTGCTACCGCTGTGCATTCCAGACCATAATCTCTAAAGCAGGGGCTTTGGGCATGGGCAGAGGTTGCCTAGCAACAGTTAACGGTTGGTCAGGGTTGGATGGGCTAGCTTAGGTTGGTTTTTGGTGGGATATAGAAATATACACACGTGCACACACACACACACACACACACACACACACACACACACACACACACACACACACACGAATGAAGGAAAGGAGACAAGGCGAGGAGGAATCCATTATTTCACCACTGAGATGCTCCCTCAGTGAAGTCATCAGGGAAAGGACACATGAGATTGTAAGGTGTTGGAACATGGCCGTACTGTCTAGTCAGGAAGCCCTATAGGGACCAATTTGAGGCAGACATATAGGCAATCCTATTTAATGGGAGTTTTCCTGGCGCCTGTTTTAACACTAGTGTGCAGAGATGAGTTGAGAGGATCAGCCTGTCTTCTATATCCCTGGGGGCTGAAGGTCACTGTGTGGGACGCTACACTAGCACTGACACATTTCACTGGAAAGCAAGACGTTCATCTGTCTGCCTACTGCAGACACTTCTCCTCTCTCCCCCATCTTTTTCTCTCCCCCTCTCTCTCATCTCCATGCTCCTGCTGCCTGTCCCTAGGGTTCTCCTTCTCAAATCAAAGTTCATTTGTCACGAGCGCTTACAGTGTAGACCTTACAGTGAAATGCTTACATGCTCATCAGTCTAGCATTGCCATTTAGTCTCTCTCGCCACCATGGTCCTCCAATGCCCTCATATACAGTACTGTACCCCCTGGCCCACTGTTTATCATGTGTAGACACACACACACACACACACACACACACACACACACACACACACACACACCCTGGTCATTTCACTATACACCCTCAGGCCCACTGTTTCTGTTGTGGGGAGAATAAGGTTATGAGTCTCGTACTTTACTGACTTTGTTTTAAAGCTCAAACATGCACATGTTGTTCTGCTGTTCCTCTCTTCCCCCCATCTTAACCCTCCATGTCTATGTGGTACCCATAGTAACCAACTACACCACATCCCTTAGGTCCCATTCCATCACTGAAACACCCCACCCACCCTACACACACACATACAGACCACACTCAACAGGCACTGCACAGGTCCACTCATCTCTGCATCATATGGATGTGCTAATCCAGCGACTCACTGAGCTGAGAGGAGATCGAGGTGATTTAAAGATCAGAGGTTTGACAGAGACACAGGTGAACAAGCTGATATGTGCTCTCTTACAGCACAACACAGCAGTCGGGGTTAGGTTAGGAGGACGCCAGAGCAATCAATGTCTTCTTATTCACTGCTGCGGCTCACTTGTTCACACACACACACACATCTTTGCAGGCACCATGTGAATTGAACATCCTTGCAGGCACCATGTGAATTGAACATCCTTGCAGGCACCATGTGAATTGAACAAACTTGCAGGCACCATGTGAATTGAACATCCAAGCAGGCACCATGTGAATTGAACATCCTTGCAGGCACCATGTGAATTGAACATCCTTGCAGGCACCATGGGAATTGAACATCCTTGCAGGCATCATGTGAATTGAACATCCTTGCAGGCACCATGTGAATTGAACAAACTTGCAGGCACCATGTGAATTGAACATCCTTGCAGGCACCATGTGAATTGAACATCCTTGCAGGCACCATGGGAATTGAACATCCTTGCAGGCACCATGTGAATTGAACATCCTTGCAGGCACCATGTGTATTGAACATCCAAGCAGGCACCATGTGAATTGAACATCCTTGCAGGCACCATGGGAATTGAACATCCTTGCAGGCACCATGTGAATTGAACATCCTTGCAGGCACCATGTGAATTGAACATCCTTGCAGGCACCATGTGAATTGAACATCCTCGCAGGCACCATGTGAATTGAACATCCTTGCAGGCATCATGTGAATTGAACATCCTTGCAGGCACCATGTGAATTGAACATCCTTGCAGGCACCATGTGAATTGAACATCCTTGCAGGCACCACGTGAATTGAACATCCTTGGAGGCATCATGTGAATTGAATGTGTGAGGTGTTGGTTACAAGCATGGAGGCAACTAACCTTTTCCTAACCGACTGAAAACCAGCAGTCTGACAGGGGTTGTATGACAGGAACAAGGAGTGGTTGGGTGAACTATGGGTAGCCTAACCTGAGATATAAACACTTGTGTTGGCTCCCTGAGTCATTGGCTCAATGGGATGACAGTCTGGGGTTGAAATCCTCTGGGTCCCATATACACCTACACTGTTCCTTCTCATCTGTAAGAATAGAAGAAGAAGAAGATGAGTGTGTATATTAAGAAGAAGAGTGTGTGGGAGAGACACCTGGTGATAGAGATGAAAGGATCCTCACAGGGAGGAGACAGGTTTTGGCGTTTCCACGGAGATGAGAGAGGAGGGACGACAGATGTTGGGGACGAGTAGAGAGCTCAATCAACTCTCCTCCTCTCTCTTCTCTTCCACTCTCTCTCTCTCTCTCTCTCTCTCTCTCTCACTCTTTCTCTCCCCGTCTCCTCTCCTCTCTTCTTTCTTCGTACCTCTTCACTCGTCTCCTCTCTTTTTCCATCCCTATCCTCCCTGCCCTCTGTCAGAAGCTTCTGCCTACTGTAACTAACATCGCTAGTTAGCGAGCAGTCTTCTACCTCAGCTAACGCCAACCAACGACTCATCCATGTCATTATAGCACAGCTAATACACTGTGGCTAATGAAAGCTAGCATGTTGTCTCACACAGCTAACAACGCTACTAACTACTAAGATAACACACAGCGTCAACAGCCTTATCTCTCCCACTGGTACTCCTTGAGCTACGAGAGATCTAAGGCAGGCATATTAATAATGGAACACAAACAAGCAAGTACGAGGCAGTGTGTTTGTGTGAGCGTGAGCATGTGTGTGAGCATGTGTGTGAGCATGTGTTTGTGAGTGTGTGTGAGAGCATCTTTCCTGTGAACAGAAATCCAGAAAGGTTATGAACATCAGTGTCAGAAACATCTGGATTACTGTTCACCAGGAGAGGTTAGAGGTTGTTTTGTCACCTTTGACCTGCTCTTTTAATATCAGAGGCTTCAGTGCCTCAGGGATGGATGTAAATAGCCCAGTGTGTGTGTGTGTGTGTGTGTGTGTGTGTGTGTGTGTGTGTGTCTGAGTCTGTGTATGGTTACTATTGACCCAACCAACATACTTGGCTCAAATCCATCAATATCACTGCTTTAGGAGAAAGAGTAAGATATATATTATATGTACATCCACCCACATGCAGCCACTTACACAAATGCACTCAAGTACATATGTTCATATACAAGGATTCAGACCCCTTCACTTTTTCCACATTTTGTTACATTACAGCCTTATTCTAGAATGGATGAAATCGCTTTTTCCCCCTTATCAATCTACACACAATACCCCATAATGACAAAGCAAAAACAGTTTTTAGAAATGTTTGCACATTTAGAAAAATAAATAAATAAATGAAATATGACATTTACCTAACTATTCAGACCCTTTACGCAGTACTTTGTTGAAACACATTTGGCAGCGATTACAGCCTTGAGTCTTCTTGGGTATGACGCTACAAGCTTGGCACACCTGTATTTAGGGAGTTTCTCCCATTCTTCTCTGCAGATCCTGTCATGCTCTGTCAGGTTGGATGGGGAGTGTCGCTGCACAGCTATTTTCAGGTCTCTCCAGAGATGTTCGATCTGGTTAAAGTCCAGGCTCTGGCTGGGCCACTCAAGGACATTCAGAGACTTGTCCCGAAGCCACTTCTGCGTTGTCTTGGTTGTGTGCTTAGGGTCGTTGTCCTGTTGGAAGGTGAACCTTCGCCCCAGTCTGAGGTCCTGAACGCTCTAGAGCAGGTTTTCATCAAGGATCTCTATGCACTTTGCTCCGTTCATTTTTCTCTCAAGCCTGACTAGTCTCCCAGTCCCTGCCGCTGAAAAACATCCCCACAGCATGATGCTGCCACCACCATGCTTTACCGTAGGGATGGTGCCAGGTTTCCTCTTCAGGGAAAAGAGTTCAATCTTGGTTTCATCAGACCGGAGAATCTTGTTTCTCAGGATCTGAGAGTCCTTTAGGTGCCTTTTGGAAAACTCCAAGCGGGCTGTCATGTGCTTTTTACTGAGGAGCGGCTTTTGTCTGACCACTCTACCATAATGGCCTGATTGGTGGAGTGTTGCAGAGATGATTGTCCTTCTGGAAAGTTCTCCGATCTCCACAGAGAAACTCTGGAGCTCTGTCAGAGTGACCATCGGGTTCTTGGTCACCTCCTTGACCAAGGCCCTTCTCCCCCGATTGCTCACTTTGGCTGGGCGGTCGGCTCTAGGAAGAGTCTTGGTGATTCCAAACTTTTTCCATTTAAGAATGATGGGGGCCACTGTGTTCTTGGGGACCTGCAATGCTGCAGAAATGTTTCGGTACCCTTCCCCAGATCTGTGACTCGGCACAATCCTGTCTCGGAGCTCTACGGTCAATTCCTTCGACCTCATGGCTTGGTTTTAGTTCTGTCATGCACTGTCAACAGTGGGACCTTATATAGACAGGTGTGTGCCTTTCCAAATTATGTCCAATCAATTGAATTTACCAGAGGTGGACTCCAAACAAGTTGTAGAAACATCTCAAGGATGATCAATAGAAACAGGTTGCACCTGAGCACAATTTTGAGTTTCATAGCAAAGGGTCTGAATACTTATGTAAATAAGGTATTTCTGTTTTTATTTTATTTCTAAAAACCTGTTTTCATATTGTCATTATGGGGTATTGTGTGTAGATTGATGAGGAATTATTTTTATTTAATCCATTTTAGAGTAAGGCTGTAAAGTAACAAAATGTGGAAAAAGTGAAGGGGTCTGAATACTTTCCGAATGCACTGTATAAAAAAAGACCTCTGAAATGTCTATGGGAAAAGGTCTCATTGTATCCCCTTGTTCCTGTCCTTCTATGGTAAAATAGGCACGTCTCCATGCTTCCCTGTATGAACAACATCCTAACACCCTTAACCAAACACCCTGCAATAGCTGTTACCATGGAAACTAGAGCCTCAGAGTCCGACCGTGGATCAAAATGAACGTCCCCCCTATAATTCTCTCTCACTCTCCCAATCTCTCTCACTTTTTCTTTTATTTCTGTCTTTCTTTCTTTTTCTCCCTATTTCTTCTCTCTCTCACTCGCTCTCTCTTGCTCTCTCTCTCATACAGAATGATTCTCCAGAGACTCAATTTGTCAAAGTACCATTGTCACACATCCATATCCTGCCCTCCTTTTATTCAAGTCTTTATTCACATATTCTCAGATGTAGCTTACAGCATTGTCTGAGGCAGATACAGTGGTCCATATTCTCAGATGTAGCTTACAGCATTGTCTGAGGCAGATACAGTGGTCCATATTCTCAGATGTAGCTTACAGCATTGTCTGAGGCAGATACTGTGGTCCATATTCTCAGATGTAGCTTACAGCATTGTCTGAGGCAGATACAGTGGTCCATATTCTCAGATGTAGCTTACAGCATTGTCTGAGGCAGATACAGTGGTCCATATTCTCAGATGTAGCTTACAGCATTGTCTGAGGCAGATACAGTGGTCCATATTCTCAGATGTAGCTTACAGCATTGTCTGAGGCAGATACAGTGGTCCATATTCTCAGATGTAGCTTACAGCATTGTCTGAGGCAGATACAGTGGTCCATATTCTCAGATGTAGCTTACAGCATTGTCTGAGGCAGATACTGTGGTCCATATTCTCAGATGTAGCTTACAGCATTGTGTGAGGCAGATACTGTGGTCCATATTCTCAGATATAGCTTACAGCATTGTCTGAGGCAGATACTGTGGTCCATATTCTCAGATGTAGCTTACAGCATTGTCTGAGGCAGATACTGTGGTCCATATTCTCAGATGTAGCTTACAGCATTGTCTGAGGCAGATACAGTGGTCCATATTCTCAGATGTAGCTTACAGCATTGTCTGAGGCAGATACAGTGGTCCATATTCTCAGATGTAGCTTACAGCATTGTCTGAGGCAGATACAGTGGTCCATATTCTCAGATGTAGCTTACAGCATTGTCTGAGGCAGATACAGTGGTCCATATTCTCAGATGTAGCTTACAGCATTGTCTGAGGCAGATACAGTGGTCCATATTCTCAGATGTAGCTTACAGCATTGTCTGAGGCAGATACAGTGGTCCATATTCTCAGATGTAGCTTACAGCATTGTCTGAGGCAGATACTGTGGTCCATATTCTCAGATGTAGCTTACAGCATTGTGTGAGGCAGATACAGTGGTCCATATTCTCAGATGTAGCTTACAGCATTGTCTGAGGCAGATACTGTGGTCCATATTCTCAGATGTAGCTTACAGCATTGTGTGAGGCAGATACTGTGGTCCATATTCTCAGATGTAGCTTACAGCATTGTGTGAGGCAGATACTGTGGTCCATATTCTCAGATGTAGCTTACAGCATTGTGTGAGGCAGATACAGTATTCTCCTCTGCATATAGACTCCATCCATACAGATGACAAAAACATTGAAAAGTTTAGGTGTCAAAGCTCATGTGAAGGACAGGTCAACTTTACATGAAATGAATGCTCAATCATGCGGTGCAGACATAATCAATGGTTTGTCACCTCTCTCCAAATATGATCACTCACCACCATATGCAACCAATGTAGCATACAGTGAAAATAAGTTTGTGCTTGTTTTACACTTCATTTCCATGTGACTTCAAGCAAGAAATGTAATTATCTCCGGTCCTATGATGCATTGCATTACTGCCTATTGACACACACACACACACACACACACACACACACACACACACACACACACACACACACACACACACACACACAGCTGTTAAACAAGGTCAGTTTGTTATTTAGGTGAGTGAGAAAGTTACAGATGCACAAATATCACACCTCCCCTAAAAATGCTAACTTCCCCTGTTATGATGTAATGGTGAGAGGTTAGCATGTCTTGGTGGTATGAAATTTGTGCGTCTGTAACTTTTTCACTCATCATTATTGACGATTCATTCAGGATTATCCGTAATCATGGTAGTCTTTAGAAACATTTTATATTCTTATTTACAATAAAAAATTACTCCAAAATGACAGAATATAGGGCCAAATACTTAACTTTTTACTACTGTGTTGTTTCTCCCAGCAGGCTCTGCACCCTGTCAGCCCATTGGGTGGTGAGGCCCGGGGAGAGATGGAAGGAGGCGGAGGAAGGGGTTAGAGGTCACAAGACTATTTCCTTTTCTTCCCACCTGTCTAGTTATTTTCAGATCAGTGCAGATGTGGAAAGGGGGCGATACATTGGCCGTGTTCAAGAGCATCAAAACGACTGCAGGCGACTGCTAACTGACTGATCTACAAAACACCTTGCATCAGAAATAACACTCCTGTGGTTTAGCTAAAGGTAGGTCAGAGTAAGTAACACTCCTGTGGTTTAGCTGAAGGTAGGACAGAGTAAATAACACTCCTGTGGTTTAGCTGAAGGTAGGTCAGAGTAAGTAACACTCCTGTGGTTTAGCTGAAGGTAGATCAGAGTAAATAACCCTCCTGTGGTTTAGCTGAAGGTAGGTCAGAGTAAGTAACACTCCTGTGGTTTAGCTGAAGGTAGGTCAGAGTAAGTAACACTCCTGTGGTTTAGCTGAAGGTAGGTCAGAGTAAATAACACTCCTGTGGTTTAGCTGAAGGTAGGTCAGAGTAAGTAAAACTCCTGTGGTTTAGCTGAAGGTAGGTCAGAGTAAATAACACTCCTGTGGTTTAGCTGAAGGTAGGTCAGAGTAAGTAACACTCCTGTGGTTTAGCTGAAAGTAGGTCAGAGTAAATAACACTCCTGTGGTTTAGCTGAAGGTAGGTCAGAGTAAGTAACACTCCTGTGGTTTAGCTGAAAGTAGGTCAGAGTAAGTAACACTCCTGTGGTTTAGCTGAAAGTAGGTCAGAGTAAGTAACACTCCTGTGGTTTAGCTGAAGGTAGGTCAGAGTAAATAACACTCCTGTGGTTTAGCTGAAGGTAGGTCAGAGTAAGTAACACTCCTGTGGTTTAGCTGAAGGTAGGTCAGAGTAAAGAACACTCCTGTGGTTTAGCTGAAGGTAGGTCAGAGTAAATAACACTCCTGTGGTTTAGCTGAAGGTAGATCAGAGTAAATAACACTCCTGTGGTTTAGCTGAAAGTAGGTCAGAGTAAGTAACACTCCTGTGGTTTAGCTGAAAGTAGGTCAGAGTAAGTAACACTCCTGTGGTTTAGCTGAAGGTAGGTCAGAGTAAATAACACTTCTGTGGTTTAGCTGAAGGTAGGTCAGAGTAAATAACACTCCTGTGGTTTAGCTGAAGGTAGATCAGAGTAAATAACACTCCTGTGGTTTAGCTGAAAGTAGGTCAGAGTAAGTAACACTCCTGTGGTTTAGCTGAAAGTAGGTCAGAGTAAATAACACTCCTGTGGTTTAGCTGAAGGTAGATCAGAGTAAATAACACTCCTGTGGTTTAGCTGAAGGTAGGTCAGAGTAAGTAACACTCCTGTGATTTAGCTGAAAGTAGGTCAGAGTAAGTAACTGGCTGCCAAATGGGCGTCATATCACTGTTCTGTCTCTGGCATATCATGTTGCCAAGTACATTGCTAGTGAATTTAGTCCTTTAGAGTACTGGTAGGGAGCGGCATGGAATCCTGGGTAGGGAGCCATGCTTGGCTGAATCTCTTTAGCATCATCCTGGCTCTTGTAAATGTTATCTCGTGACTGGTGGACCTATTTACCTTTGACCTTACAGCTGAGCACAGGTCATGGGGGATTGCCTGTCAGCATGGAACATACTTGACACCAGGTGTGTGTACACCTGGTTTACTCCTGTGTGTGTGTGTGTGTGTGTGTGTGTGTGTGTGTGTGTGTGTGTGTGTGTGTGTGTGTGTGTGTGTGTGTGTGTGTGTGTGTGTGTGTGTGTGTGTGTGTGTGTGTGTGTGTGTGTGTGTGTGTGTGTGTGGATATCCATCCTCCTCCATCAGCTGTGTGTCCTCAGCAGGGAAGTGTTTTTCTCCAGCACTCTTCAGACGACTAGAAAGCAAACAAACACTTTCAGATCTAACCGCTCAACAAAGAAAAAACATCTTTAAACAAATAAGGCCTCTTTGATACCCAGATATTCTACTGGGGGAGAGATGGAAGGAGGCGGAGGAAGGGGTTAGAGGTCACAAGACTATTTCCTTTTCTTCCCACCTGTCTAGTTATTTTCAGATCAGTGCAGATGTGGAAAGGGGGTGAGACATTGGCCGTGTTCAAGAGCATCAAAACGACTGCAGGCGACTGCTAACTGACTGATCTACAAGTCACCTTACATCATAAATAACACGTATTATTATTTGTATATCAGTCAGTCACAAATTGTTTTGATTCTCTCGAACACAGCCATTCCAAATGCACATACACACGTGTGTGTCCTCCTGCTGGTGTGTTCGAGCATTAAGCCTAACGAAGCCGACCGTAGATGAAAGTCGGAGAGTGAAGTTGGGGGTAGGTGCACCTGCGACAGCCAAAGGTAAGGGTTTTCCAACAGCAAGGCTCATATCAATATGGCAGTGTCAACATAGCTGCTATTGTCTATTATTATTCTTTTTTATAAATATCCAAATAAACTTTTCTAACCCTAACCCATATCACATTCTCATAAACGGAAAACATAACATGTCTACAATTCATTGGTTAGAGAGACTTTCATTTGTATCCCCTGTAGCTTTAGAATCCTGGAAAAGTTGGTTCCTGTTTCAGTCAGGTCTTTGGCCATGTTCGCGTGGGTCAAACAAAACCATTGATTGACCAATAGCGCTTCCCAAAATGCAGGCGATGGCTGCATGGTGCAGTTGGTGAGAAGCAACTGCAGCGACGTGAAGGCGACTTCATAAAAAACTGATTTTGGTAAAGTTAATTCAGTCGACATGTAGTCTCAAGACTTTATAACCATAATGCAACACACTTTGAAAGGCCAACTTTGTTGATCAAACAAGCGGTCATTTTCTTTCCATCTAGTTTGCCACAGAATGGCTGATTTATATTTTATGGATTTGTTCTATAGTGAATGAACCTGTACATGGTTAGCAATGTAACTTTTTCTTGTAGACCTAAACACACACACAGCCTCATTCTCTCTCTCATCACCCTGCTCCTTTCTTTCTCTCCCTCCCTCCAGGCGTTGGACAATGTCCCTCTGCTCTTCTACATCCTGGCATGTAGAAGAAGAAGACATATGGGCGCATTGGAGCGGATCACTTTTGTCAGGGTGGTGACCAACAATGATCACTGCCCTGACAAAAGTGATCCACTCCAATGCGCCCCGTGTCTTCTCCAGTATCTCTAACAGCCTACAGACTCTGATCTAAGGTCAGTTTGGTGTTTTGGTCTTAATTGTTGTTTTGATTTTGGATTCATGAGCTGATTCTAGATCTGTGCCTAGGAGTATAAACGCCCTAGGCAACAGACTGATGGAGAGGTAATTTATCGCCCTCTAGAGGATACTGAACAATACTGAATTGTCATAGTAGCTTGACCTTAAATAGCCAACATTGTTTTCCATAGAACACAGCACACATTTAAGCATTAAGGCTCAAGGGGGTGTGCTATTGGCCAATATACCCCCCTTAAGCGCTGTTCTTCTGCACGACGTGAAGTGGAGTGCCTGGACACAGCCCTTAGCAGTGGTAGTGTATATTGGCCATAGGCCTATACCATAAACCCCTGAGGTGCCTTATTCATATTATAAACTGGTTACCAACATAATTAACAAGCATTTTGTGTCATACCCATGGTATATTGTCTGATATACACACAGTTGAAATGCTGTTTCCGCCAATCAGCATCCTGGTCCCAAACTACCTGGTTTACAATAGGCTATAAATATAATTTGAATTGTATGGCGGTGTCTATAGCTAGATGTTGGCTAGAAGTACAAGAAAGTGTGTTAAACTCGAATGGTTAAATCCATAATTGGTGATGGAGTAGGTCTACATTTAATCTGATTCAGCAATAATAACATGGCTAATCAGATTAGCAAACCCCGTTACAAGGTTGTAACCTTATAGTAAGAAGTAAGAATATCTCTGGAGTCACTTCGAGACGGTTCTTTTCCATTCGTCATAACATGTTTCCCGTGAAACTCTCAGTGCCCATTCATTGGCTAACCTACCGGTTTGTTCTACGACTCTTAGATGACGATTGGTCCAAATAATGTACATCAAACAAATTGTCCGTTCTTATTGGTAGAATGTCTTAAGCCCCGCCTCTAGAAGTAATACATTATACTTTACCTCCTCCCGGAGCAGTGCCACATATATCTGTGCTAGGGGAAACTTCACCCAAAGCCACTTTCTTAACACAGTTCCGTCCAACGTCACATTACAGCAGAAATGGACCACATGATCAACTGGAAGGTAAGTCCGATATATTAAGAAAAGTCTATTCATTAGTAACAATTAACATATGCTGAGCATCCCATGTTGTATTGTGTTCTATAAATCGTCCCTTATTTCGCTACGAGGTCGTTGTCGTCTGGCAAGCTGCCCATCCTCTCCAATGTTGTTGTCACTTGATAGTGACACTTGCTATTTGCATGGACAGTGCAGTGTTACGTTTTAAGATATTTTTTATTATCTTGTTGTTGGTTAGCTACATTGTTATGAGTGCTTTGTACAGTGACGCATATGCAACGTTTTTAGGATAGTCTTGCTATAAATACTGCAGCCTACGCAGCACCGTTTATGTGGTCTAGTTCACGAGGGTCGTCTTGAGCAGGCGCTGCGCAGAGAGGCAGATCTAAAAGTCAGCTCATTTTACAAGTAACTGAACTGACAGGTTCTAATTATAGAAAGATCAGCTAATTTGTTTTGAGATCTGTGATTGCATCGTGTGTGTGTGAGAGAGAGAGACACACTGACAGAAGACACCCTAGTATACAGATGGTTGCAGCTGTCCTGACAACTGTGGTGACTGGGTGTCAGCTCACTCCTAGTCTTCAGACTTTTTGGTGTTGGGGGGGGGGTCGTCGGTGTAGTATTTTGGTCCCTTGCGGATTTATAGAGCTGTGGTTCCCAACCAGGGAATCCACAGGGGGTACTTGAGAAGGCTCATGAGACCATCTTACTGGTAAAATGCACGAGGGGGTACTTTAGGGGTACTCCGGGCAGCGCAACATTCAGTTGGTGGTACAGGAACCGAAAAAGGTTGGGAACCGTTGTTCTAGAGTGTTCCTTCCTTGAGGGATGGTAAGAGGGGCTGGTGGAGAGTGACTTGCTCCTCTACTTGGTCCGCTGTGCAATTGAGCATGACAGGATTATATTAAGTAGGGCAACTTTGTTGGTCAAACAAGCACTAATTTTATTTCCATCTAGTTTGCTACAGAATGGCTGATTTTATATTTTATAGATTTGTTCTATAGTGAATAAACCTGTACATTACCAACCTTCATGACCTAAACACACAGCACATAGCCTCATTCTCTCATCACCCTGCTCATTTCTCTCCCTCCAGGCGTTGGACAATGTCCCTCTGCTCTTCTACATCCTGGCATTGAAGACCCTGGTCTTGTGCCTGGGCTTCGCTGGAGTGAAGATCTATCAGGCTAAGAAGGAGGAGGCCAAGCTGAAGATACAGAGGGCAGAGCAGAGGAGGATAGCGGAGCAGGTGCAGGAGCTCCTGGATAACGAGCTCCTGGACAACAAGAAGGATGACTGACCCGGAGGAACAAGGGAGAGTGTGAGGAGATGAAAGGTGAAAGTGAATAAAATACAAAATTAGTCCATTTGGAAATCAGTCAGCAATATGGACTGGGAGATAACAATGGGTGTTTCAAAGCTGCTTCAAAGGGTATGATGCCTTAAAGTACAGTAGTTATTGGTCAGTTTGAGCTAAACATTTCCCCTCTTTCTTCGCAGGAACTACAGTATGTCACCTGACCAGACTGGGGACCTACATGCTCCAAGGATGGGGCGGAGCTCTGATTGGCTGGTCTGGGGAGAAAGTGTTGAGAATGTATAGTTCCTGTTGGACAGAACTTACCCAGAACAGGCCTGGGGTCCTGGACATTGCTGCGGGTGTCATTCTTTTTTTACACAAACTTTTAACTTCAGAGCCACCAGATGTTTTGTAAATAAAGACTGTTTTTGTACCTCTGTTGGAGTGGCCTTTCTTTGTCACATTTGATGTACAGAGCTGAATGTTGGAGACAGTGGTGTGATGGAGAGGTGGTCAGTCTGACCTTTTTTTTTTACTTGCTGATTATCTCCGTTAAGTGAAAAGCACTTAATCAAATGTATTATTAGACAATTGAGAAGTCTTAGTGGCTTAGTTAGTGTACATGGCTCGGTTCCCTGCACATTGTACATTTGGTATTGGCACTGACCCTGTTAATATAGCTTCCTCTTATTTCTGATGTTTTTCTTGATATTGAGCACTGCACTGTTGGGTAGAGCTTACAAGTTATGCATTTCACTGTACTTTTGTGCCAGTGACAAAACGAACTTGTAAAGGTGATAGTTTGAAAGGGTGCACATCCAACTGTCACCATAGGGAGGCAGCAAAGTGCCACTAAATGGCCAGAATGTGAAGTGGCTCCAGACAGTACTTGCCTATGTTGAACATTAAATGTTTCATCAAATTTTGATGAAAATAAAGCACCACATAATTAAAACAAACCACACATTCACATGACTTTAGCGGTGAAGTCTTTATTACATGATAACTCAGATTATTATTGAAAGTATAATAATGAATCTCAATAGTTCAGAGTACAAAAGTAGCTAAATGACTAATGCAACTCCAAACCGCTGGGGTGGATAACTTCATTCCAGATGTGCTGTGATGGCGCATGCATGAAACATTTCACAGTGCATCTACACAAGCCTTCCACTACAACCTATGAAACCCCCCCCCCCCCTCTCTCTCTGACAGCAGCGCACACAACCAACCCTCCTACAGTAACTGCAGTTCAGAGCCCTAATGGCCCCCAGTCGGCCCCAAAATAGCAGTGTAAGTCAAGTGAGACAAGCCATACTGGCCAGGAAGATGTGCAGCAAAAATGTACAGTAAGCTATGAAGACCCATGCAGGCAGTCATCCCTGCCCCGTGTGATCAGCGTGATATGGCAGACATTTCTGTCAAAGGAGGATGAACTAGGAGGGGAGCTTGTATTAACATACAGTAACATCTCAATGCTATGGAAGCAGATGAGTCATTATTGGAGACATATTGAACAATAAGTCCCTTTCATAGAATTCACTCCTTGACAGGTTCATTTGCTAAGAAAGTAACTTTGAAGTGTTCTGTTTACAAATGTTAGGCATGGACCATTAGGAATTAGAATATTCATGAATAATAATTAGGTCTATTGTGATGTCATCAAATAGAATGTCATTTGTACTCCTCGATGAGTGAAACTTTGTAAATCGCTGAGCTAGTGATGGCAGCATTCCACAGGAGATTGGTGGCACCTTAATTGGGAGGACGGGCTCGTGGTAATGACTGGAGCGCAATAGGTGGAATGGTATCAAATACATCAAAATAGTTTGACGCCATTCCATTCACGCCGTTTCAGCCATTACTATGAGCCAGCCTCCACTGCAGCATGCGCACACATCTTACAGACAGGAAAATGATGGATCCAGTAATGAGTCTATAGACAGGGTTTGTTACGGGGTCCTGAATTACAAGTCACAATGAATCCAAAGAAAGTTGAGCCCCTGTGTCTCTCTAGAGGACTACAACCTCTCTCTCTCTCACACTACCATGCCTGACCATGAACATATACAACGATTCCAAAGCAAATGAGGAAGTAAAACATTTTTTTTTTACAGCAAAAATATTCAAACCATCCCTTGCTCTTTATTCTCTATCTACTTCTCTTTTCTCAAGTGTCTAATATTGTTCCAAATGGAGGACGAAAGAGAAATTAAATGTGAAATGATAAGAGATGAATGTCTCTCGCTCTCTTTTCCTTTCTTTCTCTCTCTCTCTCGCTCTCTTTCTCCATGAAAAGGCAGGGCTTTGAGAGGCGACTCCCCCTAGTGTTAGAGAGGATGTATTACATGTCCCAACAGCATCCTCCCAGGGCCAGGTTGTCATTGACTTCTGAGAGGCAGATGTGGGAGACATGCTTTGTGGATGTTAGAGCGCCCCCTCTCTCTGCCGCTCACTGCATGACGCCGGGGGTGATGTCCGGACGCCGTGTCTGGATGATTTTGGGGCGAGGGGGGCGGTTGCTGCTGCTGGTGCTTCCTTCTGTGTCGTCTTCGCCCCCCGAGCTGTCCTGCTCGTTCTCACACACGTGGACCACTACGCTGGGGGTGGTGGGGGTGCCGGTGTGCAGCTCGTACTTCTCACCTAATGTAGAGTTGGAGAGAGGACTGTTAACACTGTAGGACTGGACACAATCAAACTGATGGCAATACAAAGGACAGCTACTGTAATTCCATCACATTGAATTAAAATCAATTCTAATTTCAACAAATTCTAATTTTAGGTTCCCATTGTCATTGTAGCAAGTGTGTGTGTGTGTGTGTGTGTGTGTGTGTGTGTGTGTGTGTGTGTGTTGTACCTGGCCCTAGTTTGGAGATGGCACAGAGAAGGTCGTAATTGATGACGGGCACGGCGTCCGGGGCCTGCTGCCACCCCACCGGTGGCGAGGCTGGGGGGGAGATCAGGAACTGTTTGTCTGGTTTAGGGGGCTCCAGGCGGGGACTGCCTATGAGGACGGACTGCAGGGCAGAGGGGGAGGGGGTGAGACACGAAAGGCTCAATGTAGATCAATGGAATCAATCAGTACCAACACTGCTGCTAGCTAAACCAAATAGTGATGAACATGTTTTTTTTATAAAAAAAATATAACCTTTATTTAACTAGGCAAGTCAGTTAAGAACAAATTCTTATTTACAATGATGGCCTACTTGTAAAGCCCCCCCGGCCAAACCCTCCTCTAACCCGGACGACGCTGGGCCAATTGTGTGCCGCCCTATGGGACTCCCGATCACGGTGATACAGCCTGGGATCGAACCCGGGTCTGTAGTGACACCTCTAGGGATGTGATGCAGTGCCTTAGACCGCTGCGCCACTCGGGAGCTATTATTTGTAATGTATAGCATATTTCCACTACCAAAAGATCCAAGTTACTGAAAGTATGGGGGCATTGGGTGATGTACAGAAGTCGTGTCTCTACCTGTGCGAAGTAGAGGCGCATCTCTTTGCCGTTGAAGTCGCTCTTGTGCAGTCGGAGCCGCGCCTCAGCGGCGGCCAGTGCATCGCTGAAGTTGATTCTCACACGCCGGAAACTCTTAAAGAACTGGAAGTTTACGTCCGGGTCAAAGGAGCGGAACAGAGACTCAAAACTGGCCTATAGGAGGAGAGAAGAGAAGAGAGAGGGCGAGAGAGAGGGTGAGAGGGCGAGAGAGAGAGAAAGAGGGTGAGAGAAAGAGAGGGTGAGAGAGAGGGCGAGAGAGAGAGGGTGAGAGAGAGGGCGAGAGAAAGAGAGAGAGGGTGAGAGAGAGGGCGAGAGAAAGAGAGAGAGGGTGAGAGAGAAGGTACAGTACAAGTGAGTTGGATAGTGGTGTTGCCACACAGCATTAGTAATGGGATGATGTAATACATGAAATACATAATCGTCTGTTTACCCAGAAATAGGCTATGCTTCTCAAAACTGCTCAGTCACCATGATCCCACTGATAATAATAGTCTAACTAACATTAACTACAGTTATGGGACTGTGGCCTGGGAGAGAACCAGCAGTGGGAGAAAAGCCCAACAAAAAGCCAAAGACCAAGGGGCCCCCCCGAGTGGCTCAGCGGTCTAGGGCACTGCATCGCAATGCTAGAGGCGTCACCACAGACCCGGGTTTGATCCCAGGCTGTGCCACAGCCGGCGGCGACTGGGAGACCATGAGGCGGCGCACAATTGGCCCAGCGTCATCTAGGTTAGGGGAGGGTTTGGCTGGCAGGGATGTCTTTGTCCCAAAGCGCTTTTGTGACTCCTGTGGCGGGCCGGGCGCATGCACGCTGACACGGTCGCCAGGTGTACGGTGTTTCCTCCGACACATCGGTGCTTCTGGGTTAAGTGGGCATTGTGTCAAGAAGCAGTGCGGCTTGGTCGGGTCGTGTTTCGGAGGACGCATGGCTCTCGACCTTCGCCTCTCCTGAGTCCGTACAGGAGTTGCAGCGATGGGACAATTGGATACCACGAAATTGGGGAGAAAAAGGGGTAATTTGTTTTTTGAAAAACCCAATACCAGTCCAGGCACAATGACAATAAAACCAAACCCTATAAAGGCCAAATGCATTGTGATTTGAAAGGCAAATTTGTCAAGTGTATGAAGACTTGTTACCTTTCCTGAAAACACTGTTACCAACCTCGTTTCATATCTTCAGTCTTTCAGGGCTAACGTTACCCGCCCCCGCCCTTCTAAAAATAGCTGCTGCAAAATGCTTGACTAAACTGTCCCCTTAAAATGAGGAACACTGCCCGGTTGTCATGGCAACCCTGCTCAACTTGTGCGTGCCTGGCCTTGGTGAGCGTCGAGGTCCGTCGCTAAAGAAAGACCCAGTGTGACAGCGGTCTGATAGGAGCTCAGCTCAGACCATGAGGACTGCTGCATCTCATTGGTCTAAAGCAGTTTGGAACGATTAGTTCAGTGAGAATGGATCACAAGCTGCAGCCAAGCACAGATCTAGGAACAGATTACCTAACCATTACAACCACTGGGAAATAGACCTCAAAGGCTACAGAATCTGACCTTAGATCAGTTTAGGAGACAGATCAGAGTCGACATATAAAGCCTTCTTACCCGGGACTCAGGCCTGTCAAACACTTCCTGGCTGGTCACCGAGGCAACCAGGCAGAAGGCGTTACACTTGGTGGTCTTGAGGTGCATGATGGGAAGGGCAGGGAGGCAGAGGCCTTTCCACCTGATAATGCGGGAGGTCAGAGTTTGTGAGGAGGGATGAAGATGACAGGTGTGGGGGGGTTGCGCCGCCTTCCCCAGCGTGAGGGTTGAGGAAGATCTCGTTCCCACAACAACAACAAAAAAACGTATTCTTCCCGTTTCCCTTACTTCCTCCTCTTCTATTCCCCTTTTCTCTTCTCTCTCTCTCTGTTTGTACAGTCCACACCCCACTAAGAGAGCTGCAAAAGCCTGCAGTCCTGGCCAAATGAAGAACCAAAAGAAAAATGTCCAGTGACATCCAAGCCGGAACCAGTTAGCTACTGAGCAGCTCGCCCAGATCCAGAGTTAGCAACGTTAGCGATAGCTCTCAGGTTCCACCCTTGGCAGTGAGGTCTGTAGGACAGAGACAGGCAGCTACACGACAGCTGAAAGCAGTCCTCCGTCTAGGCTATAGAACATTCCAGCGAGACTAGGGGCTGCATTTGTAAAAGTCTCATATAATACAGCCTTCTTTCTGTCTGTCTGGTCTCTAGCTCTCTCTGCCTCTGCAGCCACTTATATGAGAGTCACAACTACTGACGTACACCACAGCCCCTCCCTCTCTCTCTTCTCTTCCTTCGTTCGTTCCATGGTTCATTCACTCCCAGCCAACCCGCTGACACAGGGGGTGTGTCCTTTCTTCCCTCCCTCCCTCCATCCCCCCCTCAGACATGGTCCCTCCCGCTCTCCTTCGCTGACTAATTAGAGAGGCAGTGAGACAGAGAGAGAGACAGAGTACTGGAAAATAACGAAATCAATCCTTAGCAGACTGAAGTCTTAATCTCTTCACTCTTCTCTCTCTCACTCACACACAAAACACAAAATATATGACAAATCTGTTGCTTAGTTGTGAATGGAAAATATGTGCAAATCAGAAACTGGGTCCATGACTCTGACACAAAACCACACACACTGAATCAGCTTATCGGGGCACTTGACTCTGGCCTGCTGAGCGTCAGTCGTGGAAAACACACGTCATTCTGGGTATAAATACGCCCGAGAGCTTCACTACAGAGAGACACAGACGAGAGAGAGAGAGAGAGAGACGAGAGAGACGAGAGAGAGAGACGAGAGAGAGAGACGAGAGATGACAGAGAGAGAGAGAGAGCGACAGAGACAGAGAGACAGAGAGAGAGACGAGAGAGAGAGACACAGGCACGAGAGAGAGAGAGAGAGAGACACAGACACGAGAGAGAGAGAGAGAGAGAGAGACAGACACGAGAGAGAGAGACACAGACACGAGAGAGAGAGAGATGGACTAAAAGAGAGAGGTGACAGAAGCACAGAGTACATGAGAGAAAGGGAGAGACAGCCTGAAAAACAGAGGTCTGTGTGGAGAGTAAGGGAAGAAGAGAGAGAGATGAAGGAGAACTGGTTCTTATGGAAAGTATGCGGCTGGAGGCTTGATAACACAGAAGCTTTTATGAGAGTGGTATTAATAGCACTGAGGTGCTGTGAGAGGAAAAATGTATGAGAGAGAGAGAGACTAAAGTAAAGGCTAAGCATGTGTGTCTATAATGTATGTGTTAAACGTAGAATACACTTGTTTGTGTGTTAGTAGTGAAGTGACAATCTGTGTGTGTTTGTGTGTGTTAGAAAGCAAATGTTCCAGTGAGGGAATGGAAAATAGGAATATGAAACCAAAACAGAGAGGACGGAAAAAATGCAGGGCTGAGAGCCCCCCCCCACACACACACACACCCCCACCCACAATGAGTGTTATACAAAGTGGCTCTGAAAGAGATAGTGTGGGTGTGTGTGAGACTAACTAACAGGGTAGGACAAAGGTCTGGAGATGGTTAACACACACGTACACCGTCTCACACACACACACACTCGGTGGGACAAAGGTCTGGAGATGGTTAACACACACGCACACCGTCACACACACACACACACACACACACACACACGGTGGGACAGAGGTCTGGAGATGGTTAACAACAACAAACACAAACACTCACATTAAACCTCAGCTGCTCTGCAGGGAGGAAGAGGAGGGAGGCACGTTTCCATACAACACCCAAACTTTAAAACTAGCCTACACATCCATTTTCTCAAGACTACACCCACAGGCCTACATGCAAGTTAACAGTATAGCGTTATTGTGTCTGGACCCTCGACTGACACTTTTTGACAACACTACTTGTATTCTGCATGTTGTCTCCAGCTGCTGCTACATAAAAGGTAGTGAGTAACAAATCATACTAGCTGTTTGCTGTGACTGACAAGCCAGTCGGCTAGAAGACAGAACCTAGAACAACAGAGTGTGACCTCAGACAGCGACAGGTGGAACCTCAGAACTGGTTGTATATTCTAGAACACTCCACCATTGTCTGATCTGAGTGGCAGAAACAGCAGGAAAGAGCAAAGTGTCACTGATAGTTATGAAGAGCACCGGAAAGCAGACAGCACAGACGCATGAACGTACGCACACCTTCACATCAAAGACTAGACAACAAAGAGATTCTGTCCCCCCCGCACATCGTAGAGAGAGAGACAAGTGCACAGAGGTTGTACTCAGGCAGAGTACTTAAAGGTGCAATATGCAGAAATCTCTCCACCATTTCCTGGTTGCTAAAATTCTAAATTGTTCGCCTAATTTCAGTTTGTGACAAAACAAGTGTAGAGAATCATTGTACCATCTAAACCGCTGTGAAATATATTTTATATAACCAAAAACATTGTATTTTCAGCTGTTTGAAGCTGGTGTACAAAACTGAAAGTAAAAGAAGCAAAAACAAAACTTAAGAACGGGAAGAATAGAAATAGCACACATAGAACAGATATACCGCTTCTTAGACTTGCATTCAATGAGAATGGCAGATCTATAACTCACATTTATATGTGAATTTGGTCGAATTGCCCCCAAAAAGTTACATCATGTAGCTTTAAGCCTACCAGCTGCAGTCTGGTACTAGCGTGCAAGAACACACACACTACACACACTACCTGCTCTGTTCTCTCTCCAGGCCTGAGGCTTTGTGAATCAAATATCTCTACCACGCAAATCCCTCAGTGAGTACAGTAAGACAGTACAGGTCAGTTTCCATTAGGTAACCTCTGGGGTGTCACGTGTGTGGCCAGTCCCTGGTGGTGACCTGTATTAAAATGTCCTGTTGTAATAATGTGTGACCCTTACTGCAGGAGGGAAGCCATTTTGATTTGGACAGGACAGTTTACCTGATTAAGGGCAGGGATGGGTCTTAAAACTAGATGAATATCTGAATAGGATGGAAACGTTGTGTGTCTTTGTCAAACATTCCTAAAGGAGAACACAGTGTTGATGCACACAGCAGAATATTCCGTCACATGATCTCTCAGCTGACTCAAAGCTTCTTAAAGGACGTGACCCACTGAAAAGAAAAACACTTTTATTCCAAACAGTCAAGTTTTTGACCTTTACCCTGTTTCACTTCCTTCTAAGCCCAATGTATTATTCAATCATTGATCTGTGTGTGTGAGAGCGAGAGAGAGCGAGATGACCAGCTGTTCTAGTTTGAGCACCTGTCTCACTGTTTCTGCCCCCTCCCTTCCATGGAAGAGGCCATCAGTAGGAAAATACATTTCAGCTGATTCCGACACTATTCACCACTGTCACCACACCAGCTAGGCCTCTATGTTAAACAAACAATGTGTAAATTCCATCCAGCATTGACTTCTGTTTGCCGTTTCTCACAACAGTACTGTTTGTATGGCCCATAGTAGTCTGTAGTAGACCCATGGTGAGTTGACACTTAGTTCTCATTAACAAAGCAACAGTGTGTGGTAGGGCTGACGGTCGACCGAGGCCAACTTTTTCCTTTTCTCCTTTGTTTGGAGCGCTCCTGTTAATGTTGAGTAAGGACACGCACCTGATTATGCATTGAAGTAGGCCTATGCTACCTGGCCTATGTGCAAATGTAGGCATATAAATGTGCCCATTTGGGGATCTGATTGTATTTCTGATTGGCTTAATGCACCACCACTAATGAGCTGTGCATCTTCTCAAAGTAATGTTTTCTTCACCTAAAACAATAAGCAAACAAAGTCTGTTTTTACATTCACTGAGAATGGCAATAGTTCCTCAATGTACACTACCGGTCAAAAGTTTTAGAACACCTACTCATTCAAGGGTTTTTCTTTATTTTTACTATTTTCTACATTGTAGAATAATTGTGAAGACATCAAAACTATGAAATAACACATATAGAATCAAGTAGTAACAAAAAAAGTGTTAAACAAATCTATTTTATATTTGAGATTTTTCAAATAGCCACCCTATGCCTTGATGACAGCTTTGCACACTCTTGGCATTCTCTCAACCAACTTCATGAGGTAGTCACCTGGAATGCATTTCAATTAACAGGTGTGTCTTCTTAAAAGTTAATTTGTGGAATGTCTTTCTTTCTTAATGCATTTGAGCCAATCAGTTGTGTTGTGACAAGGTAGGGGTGGTATACAGAAGATAGCCCTATTTGGTAAAAGATCAAGTCCATATTATGGCAAAAACAGCTCAAATAAGCAAAGAGAAATGACAGTCCATCATTACTTTAAGACATAAAGTACAGTCAATACAGAAAATTAAGAACTTTTAAAGTTTCTTCAAGTGCAGTCGCAAAAACCATCAGGCGCTATGATGAAACTGGCTCTCATGAGGACCGCCACAAGAAAGGAAGACCCAGAGTTACCTCTGGTGCAGAGGATAAGTTCATTAGAGTTACCAGCCTCAGAAATTGCAGCCCAAATAAATGCTTCATTTTTATTTTATTTTACCTTTATTTAACTAGGCAAGTCAGTTAAGAACAAATTCTTATTTTCAATGACGGCCTAGGAACAGTGGGTTAACTTCCTTATTCAGGGGCAGAATGACAGATTTTTACCTTGTCAGCTCAGGGATTTGATCTTGATAACTTTCGGTTACTAGTCCAATGCTGGTCAACTAACAGACACATCTCAACATCAACTGTTCAGAGGAGACTGTGTGAATCAGGTCTTCGTGGTTGAATTGCTGCAAAGAAACCATTACTAAAGGACACCAATAAGAAGATGAGCCTTGTTTGGGCCAAGAAACATGAGCAATAGACATTAGACCAGTGGAAGTCTGGAGTCCAAATTGGAGATTTTGGGTCCCAACCGCCGTGTCTTTGTGAGACGCAGTGTGGGGGTGCTTTGCTGGTGACACTGTCTGTGATTTATTTAGGAATTCAAGGCACACTTAACCAGCGTGGCTACCACAGCATTCTGCAGCGATATGCCATCTCATCTGGTTTGGGCTTAGTGGGACTATAATTAGTTTTCAACAGAACAATGACCCAACACACATCCAGGCTGTGTACGGGCTATTTTAAGAAGGAGAGTGATGGAGTGCTGCATCAGATGACCTGGCCTCCATAATCGCCGACCTCAACCAAATTGAGATGGTTTGGGATGAGTCGGACCGCAGAGTGAAGGAAAAGCAGCCAACAAGTGCTCAGCATATGTGAGAACTTAAAGACTGTTGAAAAAGCATTCCAGCTGAAGCTGGTTGAGAGAATGCCAAAAGTGTGCAAAGCTATCATCAAGGCAATGGGTGGCTATTTTGATTTGGTTCCTACATTTTTCCATATGTGTTATTTCATAGTTTTGATGTCTTCACTATTATTCTACAATGTAGAAAATAGTAAAAATAAAGAAAAACCCTTGAATGAGTAGGTGTTCTAAAACTTTTGACCTGTTGTGTATTTGAAAAATCTTTACAGCTCTCTCCCTTTCGATAACAACTCAGCGTGAAAGGGAAAAATGCCATGCTCTTATCCAGTGGAAACGTCATAAAATAGACCTACCTGATTACTTCTTATCCATTGCGCAAATAGCCTACAGCTGTGTCTGTCCTGAGCTCACTGGCACAGGAAACTGAGGGCCCAGAATATGTTATACAATGTTGCAAGTTTGCTAGTGTGAGCTGGGCCAGACCCAAGTTAATAGTTGATACAATGTTTCAAGTTCGTTGCAGACAGGCCATGCATAGCCAATGTGATTTATAGGATATTTATTTTATCAGGATCTTTTCTACCTGCAGGCTGCAATGTTTTTATTTGTTGGCTTTATGTAGACTATTATTATATAGTTGCAATGGCAATAGAAGTTGCATTTTAAGTTTGTATAATTTTTATTTAGATTTGGATAGAATTTTGATTAACCACATGACAATGATTTTGAGATACGAAGATGTTATTCTAAATTAAATGAAACTGTTCCATGAAAAAGTGCATTTGAAAACCATAACTAGCATGCAAAATCGGTAGAAATTGTAAGATAAATTGGCATTGCTCATGAGAAAGGTTGCGGACTCCTCATGTTGCCTATTACCAGCAACTTCAGGAGGATGGTTGGGTCAGGTTAAGGTTTTTTCTTCTGGTTATCTTGATCTCTGGCTCCCTCTTGAGTCATCTGCGTCTTATTCTCATCAAACAGGGAGCTTAAAGCATCAGACAAGCTCAACGCATATAGTTGATTTTATTTAAACAAATAGAGTATGTCTATATGGAAAAATACGTTTAAAAATTCAGATTTTTTTACGTGCTTTTTTCCCCTCGATATATAGATACCCTATTTGTTTTAATAAAATCAACTATATGCAGAACGGACGACTTTCAGTCAACCAATATAAATGTTTTATCAGGACAGCCCTAGTATGTGGATTTATTCTATTTGCTTTAAACAAATTGCAAGGCATAGGGCCTAGTCTTTGGATGTGGGAATACTACATAGAACAAAGTCTCTAATTTCTCCCCTTTTTAACCTCCTCTCTTCCTGCTTATGACTGCTGTCTTTCCTGTTCCTTCCTTCCTGCCAGCTCCAATGGAAACTCTCTCTGAATCAAAGATTAGCCTACACAGAGCGGAAGAATGTTGTGTACACTGAAAAATACATTAGTCAGATTTCCAAAGCAAAAACTCATTCACCTGACCTCAGGAAGGCTAGATGTTATCAGAGACTGAGATAATGGGAGTGTGTACCAGATATTCATTTTACTAAAGATACCAATCTTTGTTTATGATTTAGGCTATATCCTCAAAGTCCAGAAACGGTTTTGACTGAATAGGGCCCCTGCTTGCCAATTCTCTCCCTGCTGTTGTTCAGGAGGATCTCCTGAATGACATCAGGCCTAGTTAGAGCACACACACTTTTCCATTGTTCCGATTACAGCGTGTTATCACATAGCCTACTTCCAGTGGCCTTCATTTGACTGACAAAGAGGTCACAGCCTCCTCAGCCAAAACCCCTGACAACAGATCAGTGAGAGGAGCAGAGATGACTAGACATGTCTGTGCCATATCACTTTCACTTATTGGCTAGCTAAGTGGTCATGAAGGAAAGAAGACAAGGAAAGGAAGCAGTAAAATAAACACTCTTAGGACCTCTGCCTGTGTCCATCTGTCCTTGGCTAAGCTCTGAGATTCTGGCCCAGTTAGGACAGAATCTCAGTTTTTTCAAGCTTCCTTTATTCTGGTCTTGTTATGGGGGAACATCTAGTAATGTTCTTGCTGATGGAACTGTTCCAACCCCTATGGAATCAGGCTGGGGATGGAAGGGAACCATTTCCATGTGTGTGATGAGGGTGTGAGTGGTGGATTGGAACTACACAACTAGGAGCCTAAGACATCTTTAGAAAGACACCAATTCATTGGAGGAGTGGAATGTAATACTATCTTTGGATTGAACATGAGTACACACACACACACACACGCGCGCGCGCGCGCACACACAAATAGGTTTAAGTTGTATAGTAGGGAACCATTGTAATGTAATGCAAGCTTGCTTTGGTTGAATACTTTGATCCACCATAACACACATCCTTACCTTCAGAGTTTGGTCATTGAAAACATCTTCAGTTACTTTGCATGCGATAAGGGCGTTGGGTAAGTCGGTAAACCGCACATCGACCGTTGCCTCAGCACCATCGTTCTTCTCTGATGTCTGCATCTTGCGGACCGTACTTGTTCTAGTCGCGCAAGGTTAGTTGTTTCAACTTGCAGTTCGGACCTAGCAGTCACTGTAGCTAAATATACTATGGTCTTCGGTTAGCTTTCAGCTAGCTAGCAGAAGCGCTTCGCTACTATCTCATCGCAATCTCCTTAGATTCGTCATTAATTAATGAGCAAAAGTTAAATAACTAATGTAGCTATGTTGTTTTATGGCCAAATATTTCTCAGTAAATTACATTCAAAATGCATACTATACTAAAAATGAAAGTACTGTTATAGAGCTGGTGGCCCATCGAATAAAGGAGATGACGTCAAGGGGACGGAAAACAGCTGATGCGATTTTCCGGTTTAGAACTGTCGCAACGCAGCTTCACTGATCACTGCAATTTGGGATTGTCCAAGAGATTACATGATAACGAGTTTGACTCATACAATCTGTTTTAGATCAGTGATGTCTACGCAGCGCTTTGCCCCCATTGCAAAATACTGGAACGCTCTGAAGGTGATGGCACATTAGCTGTCACTGTCGGTGTCGAGTTTTAGGACACCGTCATTTTGCCTTGCAAATGCCATACTTATGTCTACTGAAGTGAAGTCCATTTATTTATATGTAAATGACCTGCTATTTTATCATATTTAATACCATTATAGACAAAGCAATACTGCCCTCTAATGTTGAAAAACGTAATAAGACAGATATTATGCAAGGCCTACAATCAGCAGTAGATGATTTGACTCTTCTTTATTTGAAGAGTATGATGGAAGCATCTTCAATATGTTCAGATCGAAGAATGAAATGAAAAAGATAAATAATTACTAAGGTTATTCATCCTTTTGTACCAAAATTATCTTGTGTGAATAATTACATGTGGTCAACAATGCAATCCTTTACCTTCCAATGCCTCTGCCTGTAGGTCTACCTCTGACTGTCAGACAGTGGTT
Organism: Salmo trutta; assembly: GCF_901001165.1. Lineage (NCBI taxonomy): Eukaryota > Metazoa > Chordata > Actinopteri > Salmoniformes > Salmonidae > Salmo > Salmo trutta. The sequence continues at coordinate 6,389,744 of NC_042995.1, read as the reverse complement.
GTATAGGTCTACTCTGCCTAAAGCCTGAAAGAGGATAAGGGATTGTACTAGGACAACTGTGGTTTACTGAAAAGCTAACTCAGGGCATCCTCCCTGACCTCAGCAGAGGCTCAGCCTATGAGTTATGTTAAAGGAGAACTGAAAACTGCAAAGGGGTCAGAAAGGGGGTTAAAGATGGTTTGGGGTTGGGGAAAGTGTGGCAGGTTGGATGTGTTTTAGGATAGGAGGGGGGGGGGTTCAGGCATGTATGGAGGCAGCCATTGGGAGGAGGAGATTGTTAGGGAAGTGGTTGAATGGATGGGGGTTGGAGTGGAGTAGAGGGACCTGGGGTATGGGGAGGGATGTGGGATACTGGGGTTATGCTGGGCTAGGCATGGTTGTGGGGGTATAGGCTCTGGAGCTGGGCTGGGAGGATATAGGCTCTGGAGCTGGGCTGGGCTGGGCTGGGGGGATATAGGCTCTGGAGCTGGGCTGGGCTGGGGGGATATAGGCTCTGGAGCTGGGCTGGGCTGGGGGGATATAGGCTCTGGAGCTGGGCTGGGCTGGGGGGATATAGGCTCTGGAGCTGAGCTGGGCTGGGCTGGGGGGATATAGGCTCTGGAGCTGGGCTGGGCTGGGGGGATATAGGCTCTGGAGCTGGGCTGGGCTGGGCTTGGGGATATAGGCTCTGGAGCTAGGCTGGGCTGGGCTTGGGGATATAGGCTCTGGAGCTAGGCTGGGCTGGGCTGGGGGGTTATAGGCTCTGGAGCTAGGTTTGGCTGGGCTGGGGGGGATATAGGCTCTGGAGCTAGGCTGGGCTGGGCTGGGGGGATATAGGCTCTGGAGCTAGGCTGGGCTGGGCTGGGGGGGATATAGGCTCTGGAGCTAGGCTGGGCTGGGCTGGGGGGGATATAGGCTCTGGAGCTAGGCTGGGCTGGGCTGGGGGGATATAGGCTCTGGAGCCAGGCTGGGCTGGGCTGGGGGGATATAGGCTCTGGGCAGATTTAAATGAGGCAGGCTGGTCATGTGGGGATCAACTTCTGAAACTCAGCCTAATCCTTTGGAGAAGGAGAGAGAGAGAGAGAGGAGAGAGAGAGAGGGAGAGAAAGAGAGAGAGAGAGAGAGAGAGAGAGGAAGAGATTGTACTTTGACCAACTGTACACAGGCACTAATTACAGATTGGAGCCCCAGGCAGCGACAACTAGAAGCTGTGTGTGCGTCCGTGGAACCTACAAACACACACTTATCCAACTTTCTCAAACTTGGCTTGAACTCCTGGACACATACTTGTTGGAACCTTGAACACACTCCTTCCCAGTGTGTGTTGATCTTCCAGTAACCATGGCTCAGTCTGAACCTAATGGCCTCAGCCCGGACCTCTCCAATGGAGCCATCATCCACAGCCCTATAGGAACCTGTACCGACCCGGACAAACAGAGGCAACGAGATGAAGAGGAGGAGGAGGATGTAGAACTAGCAGAGGAGGTGTTAGAACTGGGGGAGGAGGTGGGCGAGGACATGGAGGACATTGGGATGGCAGGTGAGGGGGAAGGTGCAGCTGATCATTTCGAAGTGACGATGCAAGCTAGCGGGAGCGGAGGAAAGGAGGGAGAGGAGGGGGAGAGGGGGATTGAAGAGGAGGTTGGTTTACAGGAAAAGAGAGAGGGAGATAAAGCGGAGGGGCAGCTGACCGTGCCAGTTGTTGTAATTGAAGAGGAGCAGGAGAAATCTGTAGAGGCTGTTGAAGAAGAGAAGTCCACTGAGAGAGAGGAGTCAGCAGGGGCGGACAAAGAGAGAGAAATAGAGGACAGAGAACCTCCTCTCTCCCCACCGCCCCCTAGTTTACCTGAAACTGAGTCCATTAATGATGAGGTAGAGAGGAAAGACGAGGAGACATCTCCAGAGGCAGAAAAGGCACAAATCGTTTTGCCTGTTGATGAGACAGAGAAGACAGAGGACGATGTCGGTTTGATGACAACAGAACCGCCAGTCCTGTCTACTAATGATGAGGTGGAGAGTAAAGAAGAGCTGTGTACAGAGAGTCGAAAGCCAGAAACCACATCCACTACAGATGAGTTAGCGAAGGGAGAGCAGAGTGGCGGTCAGGACGCAGAGATGCCCATCAGCCAGGTGACTAATGATGATGGCATGGCGAGAGTGAGTGATGAAAGCAGGAGTCAAGTGACTGACGACTGTCAAACTGTGTCCACTGGTGATGAGGTCAGAGAGACACGGCAGGAGGAAGGACAGGAAGAGGAGCCTAAACATCAGCCAGCCAATGACAATGAAGGAGAGAGCGAGGAAAGTAACAATAAATTGGCAAAAAATCGACAGGTTTCACAAGAGGAGAGGGATGAGAACCAGCAGGGAAGTGAGAAGAGTACAGAGAAAAAAGAGGAGGTTAAAAGCCCTGTTACACAGGAACATGGAGAGACAACTAAAGAAGTTTTAGAGAAAAAAGAGGAGGGGCATCAAGCGACAGAGCACCAGCCCCCGTTGTTCGTTACCAAGAAGTTCATAGAGCTTGGAGTCGTCAAGAGTCAGGCAACCACGGCTCAACAGCCACAGGAGGTTGTCACTCCACCTGTTGAGGTAGAGGGAGGGAGCAAGAGCAAGGCACAGCCACTGATACAGCCCAATGAGAGTCAGGAGGGTGAGAACGGCGCTAAAGAGGAGGGAGGTTTACAACAGACAGAACAGCAGCTACAGGTGGAAGAGGGTGACAGTGATAGGGCAGTGGAGGGAGGTGGTGGGGAGAGGGAAGAGCCACAACAGGTTGCGGATAATGCGGTGGTGGGGATGGACACAGGAGGCAGCAAAGTAGAGGAGGAGCAAAAGAAGGAGGATAATGTAGACATAGCAGAGGAAGAGAGAAGAGGTGCCGGTATGGAGGAACAGACGGAAAAGGCTTTGGAGCCTGATAATGCTGCCAGAGAAGAAGGGGAAAAGAAAGAAGGCAAAGTTGTAGCTCAGCCACAGGTAGAGATACTCAAGGGTTCAGCAGGAGCTACACAGGAGGACGACGACAAGGATTTAGAGCATGTCGAGGAGGCTTTCGAGCTTGAGGAGGGAGGAGATATGGAGAAAGAACAGCCAGGAGAGGTCATTCTGGATGAGCCCGGAGCTGCAGAGGTGGGAGGGGCTGAAGAGATGGATAATCCGGTCCCGGTCTCAGAGATAGGGACGGGAGGAGCAGAGGGAGGGGGTGAGTTGGAGGAACTGCCAGTGACAAACATTAACGATAATCTAGACTCACAATCAGAGGGAGCGATTGAGATGGCGGAAGAGCCAGAAGATCTCATTGAGGATGAGTCTAAATCTGCATTAGAGGGAGGCAGCAAGAGAGTAGAACAGCCAGTGCCTGCCACTAAGGATGAGCCAGTAAAGTTTGGGAAGGAATACACAGCGAAGGAAAGAAGGAAAGAGAAGAAAGAAGAGGTGGAGCTAGGGGTCAAAGGTCGTAAAGCCAGGATAGAGAATGGGTTCCCTGGAACAGAGGAGGTGAAACGCCAATTGCTGAATGAGATGCTGCTATCTCCCACAAGGCTGAGACAAGGAGAAATGAAAGAGGAGGCAACAGTAAAAAGAGATAGGGTGACACCCCGCAGAGGGAGCAACGACTGGATCAAGAAGGGGGCCCCAGAGGAGGTGCAGACCCGCAGAGGGAGCAACGACTGGATCAAAAAGGGGGCCCCAGAGGAGGTGCAGACCCGCAGAGGGAGCAACGACTGGATCAAGAAGGGGGCCCCAGAGGAGGTGCAGATCCGCAGAGGGAGCAACGACTGGATCAAGAAGGGGGCCCCAGAGGAGGTGCAGACCCGCAGAGGGAGCAATGACTGGAACAAGAAGGGGGCCCCAGAGGAGGTGCAGACCCGCAGAGGGAGCAACGACTGGATCAAAAAGGGGGCCCCAGAGGAGGTGCAGACCCGCAGAGGGAGCAACGACTGGAACAAGAAGGCGGCCCCAGAGGAGGTGCAGACCCGCAGAGGGAGCAACGACTGGATCAAGAAGGGGGCCCCAGAGGAGGTGCAGACCCGCAGAGGGAGCAACGACTGGAACAAGAAGGGGGCCCCAGAGGAGGTGCAGACCCGCAGAGGGAGCAACGACTGGAACAAGAAAGCGGCCCCAAAGGAGGCGCAGACCCGCAGAGGGAGCAACGACTGGAACAAGAAGGTGGCCCCAGAGGAGACGCAGACCCGCAGAGGGAGCAACGACTGGAACAAGAAGGCGGCCCCAGAGGAGGCGCAGACCCGCAGAGGGAGCAACGACTTGAACAAGAAGGTGGCCTCAGAGGAGGCACAGACCCCCTGGAGGAGGGAGGACTGGGCCAAGAAGGAGGCCCCAGAGGAGGTGCAGACCCGCAGAAGGAGCGATGACTGGATCAAGAAGGCCCCAGAGGAGGCGCAGACCCCTGGGTGGAGGGAGGACTGGATTAAGAAGTTGTCCCCAGAGGAGGTGCAGACCCCTGAGCGGAAGGAGGACGGGATTAAGAAGTTGTCCCCAGAGGAAGCGCAGACCCCCGGGAGGAGGGAGGACTGGATAAAGGAGCTGAAGTCGGTGCTCAAAGAGGAGGTACTTTCCCCGAAGAGGAGAGAGGACCCGGTGAAGAAAAAGAAGAAGAAGGTGGTGGTCATGGACGAGGTGCCCACGTTCATGCACCAGAGGACAGAGGTGAAGATAGAGGTGAAGAAAGAGAAGGAGGCGCAGGGGGAGGAGAAGACACCAAAGAAGTCTGTGAGGCTGCAGAGCCCAACTCCTCACGGGGAAGACAGCGACAGTCCAGACCCCCAGGAGTACGAGATCTCCCTCTATGTCAAGGTACAGTAGCACCAAGGGTTAACTATGTGTTAGCTATGACGTTAAGAACGTTGCAGATAGACATGTGACGAATAAAGCTGACACGATTCCCTTTTTTAGACGACAGGCAATCACATGTGTTCTATCTACAATACACCCTGTGTAGTACACAGTGAATTTATATCTGAAAGTTCTGTTATGTTGCATCTTCCTGAACAGACCCCAGTGCTCCCTGGTCCTGTAGAGCTCCAGGCTGTATCGATCAGCTGATTACCTGAATCAGGTGTGTTACCCTGCACATCCTGTGGGTGCTCAGGACCAGGGCTGAAGAACACTGAGGGGTGTGGTCTAAGATGTATAGATCTCTCTGCCATTGTCTCCGTGTATTGGCAACTCCACTTGTGGCAGGATATAGTTTAGCATGTGTTTAAAGTCAAGTGTAGCTTCTATTCAGGTAACGGCTACAAGATGTATCTGTCCACATGTCACAACAATACAGACCCACCCCTTCTCTTAGAAGAGCTTCAATAAGGGACAATCTCTCTTCCTTCTTTCTCTCTCTCTATCAGTCTCCCTCTCATCTGGTAATCAAATCAGTGTTTCGGAATCCTCGAGAATTATCTACTTAGCTCGCAATGGAACTTTCCTGTCATCCTGTTCTATAGATTACAAATGGGGCTACATGTAGCGTGCTAGCTAGCATCATAGGAAAACCCATGCCAGCCACTAGCCCTAGCCCACCTTCTAGCTTATCTTAGCTACTTAGTGGCTAATTATATTAGTGTCTGGTCTCTGGTCATGTTCAGTTGGTCATAAAGGCTAACTTAGACACTGTCCGGTCAAAGCCCCAGACATTGTTCTGTTGTTGTGGTTGATTCTCCTCTGACTGGTTTAAAGTAATGCGATTTGACAACTTGAAATGGCCGCCTGTTGGGAGTCGTTGAGAGGGAGAGGCCGTTGTTATCATTAGCCTACTTTCTGTGGCCTGTTCTTCTTTACCACCGAGTGTAGCGACATGGCAACATACAATGATACTGGCTTCGCTTCAGATCTGGGCCTGGAAAATATACTGTAAGGGAGAAGTTAGCAGGTAAGTTAATTTACGTCGTAATAAAGACACTGTTTGGCCCTGCAGGTCAGAGGTGGTGTAGTAAGGAAAGAAGAGGGTCTGTGTGTCTGGCCAGCAAAGTATTAGACTGCTGGACTTTATTCAAAAACACACCGCCATTTTGAAAATCTGTTTGGGTGTGAGGCATGTTGTGTAATATTCCCTGTGTTATGATTGCATGTGAGGCGTTTTGTTGGGGTTGTGTGTGATTGTGTTGGCATGTGGGAGTCATGTCGCTGGGTTGCCTGTGATCCCACTGTGATCTTCTTATCTCATCCCATTAAGAGAGTGATATCCTACTGTAATTCTACCCTCTTTACCTGATTGCACGCACAGACGCACACGCACACACACAGTTACACGGAGACACACACACACACACAGTCTTGACGGCCCCACTGTCCCATGCATGCCTGTGTGTGAGGGGCATTCTAGTAGTGTTGTTGGTGAGTGTTCTGGTGCAAAATGGCTGCCCTAGCATCACCTGTGGCCCACTATCAATGTAAAGTGCTTTGAGAACTACATTGAGGCACTACATCATTACGCTCCATTCCAGCCGCGACTGTATTGCTTTGAGCCATGCATTTCTGGTCAGGTGTCTGTAAAAACCCTGCATTAAAAAGTTACCTGACATGGTACCTCCTTTGGCTCAATTGGTTGGAGTGTGGCTCTCTATAACAACCCCAGGGTTGTGGATTTGACTCCCACATGTGCTACATAATATGTGTGCTAACCATCAGTCGCCTAGATAAAACCTCCTGCTAAAAATGGTCATGTTGTTATGGCGTTGTAGGTCTGGAGGGCTGCATGCCATGGGCCCAGGACGTGACCAACACAACAAAGGCACATTCCAGTGTTTGATGAAGGTGCCCTGGCGCCCAGCTGAAGGATTAAGCCTGGGGGAAAATGTCCTAATATCCTGGCCTGTTCTCCCGGGGCGCCTGCTCACATAATACAATAGACGCCTTTGTCTTGCTCTTGGTGCGAGAGCAACTGTAGGTATGCTCCATGGCCAAGGTCAGGGGAGGCAGGAGCAAGCTCCAACTGTGGCTTTCACCGGAGTTAGAGACTCAAGGAAAACATGGAGGAAATGATTTTTGCATTCTCTCTCTCCCTCCTCTCTCTCCCTCTCTCTCCCCTCCCCTCCACTCTCTCTTTCTCTCTCTCCCCTTCTCACCCCTCTCTCTCTCTCTCTCTCTCTTACTCTCTCTCTCTCTCTCTCCCTCTCTGTCTCTCTCTCTCTCTCTCTCTCTCTCTCTCTCTCGCTCTCTCGCTCTCTCTTTCTCTCTGACAATAAGCTGATTATCAGGCCTGCTGGTTTGGAGCTGACCGGGGTGTCTGGGGACAAGCTGGGGACAAGCTGGGGACAAGAGGGGGTGACAGGGCCCACTCCGCCAACACACATGCAGATATTTGACTTATTGGTCCGCTGTTGTTGTCACTATGGTAACAAAGTCACACAGCACACCTGAATGGTCACCTATTGCCATGAGTTTTGGGGTCGGAGTTGAAGTGTGTTGAGTTGGTTGGGTTTGTAATGATCTCAGTAGAAATATACATGATCAAACGATCTTCTTTATGTTGCTGACAACTTTCTACCCAATGAGGTACTTCTATGATATGCATGCACAGTATGGTTGGTTGCCTACGAGGAGTACGTTTTCAGTGTGTGTGTGTGTGTGTGTGTGTGTGTGTGTGTGTGTGTGTGTGTGTGTGTGTGTGTGTGTGTGTGTGAAAAACACATTGCCCTTTTCCATCAGGGTCAGAACAGGCCTGAGGATTCCATCAACTCCCACACACTGACCCCAGAACAGACCTCACACTGTTCCGCCAGCCTACACTGACACCATACCCACAGACTCTGGGTCAGTCAGTTGGGGCCCATTATTGCTGTTGTTTGAGGATTGATAAAAACGTATCCTGGTGCACCAAATGAGGCTGAGTTTCTGCATTGTAGGTTATTAGGGCAGTGAATGAGATCATTTTACTGGAATCATAAACTGAAAATTTAGCATCAGGAAGAAATGATTGTAGAGGGGCACATGGACCTGATTACGTATCTAAACAAGTTTACACGCTGTTCTCTGTTTGTCATGGGCTATTATTAATTCATTGCGTCAGTACCTGTAGCTGAAATCAACACATCAGAACTACAATCTATCAAAGTAAATGAAAGACGCCCCACCAGACAGGGAAAACGCCCAAACAGTGTGTCTATTATGCTAGCCTTGTGTGGCTAACAAAGAGGGAGTGTGCTGTGCAAAACGTCTCACTGTCCTGCTCTGCATATCTAAACCCACCTCTCCTCGATCTTACCACCCCAATCATGGACACCCACAGCTACAGAACCCTCAGACCCGGTCCGGTCTCAGCCAGCCCAGACAGAGACAGTAACTTTCCCGAGTTTCGCTGACAGAACCTGACTGATTGGAGGCAGATTGATTTACGAATCGGGCTGTGTCTTTGGACCTCTAGGTTATGAGTCAATAAACTGATACCTTGACTTGTGTTGTCACCATGGCCTGGTTTGACATAGCAGCCAAAAAGCTGGGGTTCCCAACTATCGAGCTGTTTGTCAAGGTAAGAGTTGAGCTTGAAGTATGGAGGAATTTGATGCTGCTGGTACTGTTGTTGTTGTTGTTGTTGCTGGTGGTGGTGGTGGTGCTGGTGGTACTGTTGTTGCTGTTGCTGGTGCTGCTGGTGGTGGTGCTGTTGTTGGTGGTGGTGGTTGTGCTGGTGGTACTGTTGTTGCTGGTGGTGGTGCTGTTGTTGTTGCTGGTGGTGGTGGTGCTGGTGGTACTGTTGTTGCTGGTGGTGGTGGTGCTGGTGGTACTGTTGTTGCTGGTGCTGCTGGTGGTGGTGCTGTTGTTGTTGCTGGTGGTGGTACTGTTGTTGCTGGTGCTGCTGGTGGTGGTGCTGTTGTTGTTGCTGGTGGTGGTACTGTTGTTGTTGCTGCTGGTGGTGGTACTGTTGTTGCTGGTACTGGTGGTGGTACTGTTGTTGCTGGTGGTGGTGGTGGTACTGTTGTTGCTGGTGGTGGTGGTGGTACTGTTGTTGCTGGTGCTGCTGGTGGTACTGTTGTTGCTGGTGCTGCTGGGAGTACTGTTGTTGCTGGTGCTGCTGGTGGTACTGTTGTTACTGGTGCTGGTGGGGGTACTGTTGTTGCTGCTGCTGGTGGTGCTGTTGCTGGTGCTGCTGGTGGTACTGTTGTTGCTGGTGCTGCTGGGAGTACTGTTGTTGCTGGTGCTGCTGCTGGTGGTACTGTTGTTGCTGGTGGGGGTACTGTTGTTGCTGGTGCTGCTGGGAGTACTGTTGTTGCTGGTGCTGCTGCTGGTGGTACTGTTGTTGCTGGTATTGGTGGGGGTACTGTTGTTGCTGCTGCTGGTGGTACTGTTGTTGCTGCTGGTGGTACTGTTGTTGTTGCTGCTGGTGGAACTGTTGTTGTTGCTGCTGGTGGAACTGTTGTTGCTGCTGGTGGTACTGTTGTTGTTGCTGCTGGTGGTACTGTTGTTGTTGCTGCTGGTGGTACTGTTGTGGTTGCTGCTGGTGGTACTGTTGTTGTTGCTGCTGGTGGTGGTACTGTTGTTGCTGGTGCTGGTAGTGGTACTGTTGTTGCTGGTGCTGGTAGTGGTACTGTTGTTGTTGCTGCTGGTGGAACTGTTGTTGTTGCTGCTGGTGGTGATACTGTTGTTGTTGCTGTTGGTGTTACTGTTGTTGCTGGTGGGGGTACTGTTGTTGTTGCTGCTGGTGGTGGTACTGTTGTTGTTGCTGCTGATGGTGCTGTTGTTTCTGTTGGTGGTACTGTTGTTGCTGGTGGTGGTACTGTTGTTGTTGCTGCTGCTGGTGGTGGTACTGTTGTTGTTGCTGCTGGTGGAACTGTTGTTGTTGCTGCTGCTGGTGGTGGTACTGTTGTTGTTGCTGCTGCTGGTGGTGGTACTGTTGTTGTTTCTGCTGGTGGTGCTGTTGTTGCTGCTGCTGGTGGTACTGTTGTTGTTGTTGCTGCTGGTGGTGCTGGTTGTTGCTGTTGCTGCTTGTGGTGCTGTTGTTGCAGCTGCTGCTGGTGGTGGTACTGTTGTTGTTGCTGCTGGTGGTGGTACTGTTGTTGTTGCTGCTGGTGGTGATACTGTTGTTGTTGCTGTTGGTGTTACTGTTGTTGCTGGTGGGGGTACTGTTGTTGTTGCTGCTGGTGGTGGTACTGTTGTTGTTGCTGCTGATGGTGCTGTTGTTTCTGTTGGTGGTACTGTTGTTGCTGGTGGTGGTTCTGTTGTTGCTGGTGGTGGTACTGTTGTTGTTGCTGCTGCTGGTGGTGGTACTGTTGTTGTTGTTTCTGCTGGTGGAACTGTTGTTGTTGCTGCTGCTGGTGGTGGTGGTACTGTTGTTGCTGCTGGTGGTGGTACTGTTGTTGTTTCTGCTGGTGGTACTGTTGTTGTTGCTGCTGCTGGTGGTACTGTTGTTGTTGTTGCTGCTGGTGGTGCTGTTGTTGCAGCTGCTGCTGGTGGTGGTACTGTTGTTGCTGGTGATGGTACTGTTGTTGCTGGTGCTGGTAGTGGTACTGTTGTTGTTGCTGCAGATGCTGGTGGTGGTACTGTTGTTGCTGCTGCTGCTGGTGGTGGTACTGTTGTTGCTGCTGCTGCTGGTGGTGCTGTTGTTGTTGCTGCTGGTGCTGATGGTGGTGGTGCTATTGTTGTTGCTGCTGCTGCTGTTGGTGGTGGTGCTGATGGTGGTGGTGCTGTTGTTGTTGCTGCTGATGGTGCTGGTGGTCCTGTTGTTGCTGGTGCTGGTGCTGCTGGTAGTGCTAGTTTTGTTGATGATCTCTCAGGTTTGTTGAGGACCTCTAGTGGCAAGAGATCGTCAGGGCCGATTCAACGTGGTGTGGTAGTGTGTTTTACCAGACAGGGAATAATGACCAGGGCATTTGTGATTGGGGCCTGTTGTATGTACTGTATGTATTTCAACTGTGTGTGTATGAGTTGGACTGAACCTTTTGTGTGTCTCCTACTTAGGCTGGCAGTGACGGTGAGAGCATCGGGAACTGTCCGTTCTCCCAGCGCCTCTTCATGATCCTGTGGCTGAAGGGAGTTATTTTCAATGTCACCACAGTCGACCTCAAAAGGTATGGATCATCCCATCGGCCAATACATCTATCAATCAATCAATTGTGTTCTATATCAAGATCAACTGGATTTGACATACTTTCTAAAGACATTCAGCCATTAATGCTGGATGATGTTTATGTGGGGACACTGACACAGGCACCCTGTAAGAACCCTGTAATCATGTGTTACCCAGGAAACCGGCGGACCTGCAGGACCTGGCCCCGGGGACCAACCCTCCGTTCGTCACGTTTAACGGGGAGGTGAAGGTCGACGTCAACAAGATAGAAGAGTTCCTTGAGGAAAAACTCACGCCACCACGGTAATCACCCACCACTTCCTGCCTATTGCCTCTCAATCAAACTACCACTTCCTGGATTCAACTGACCAATCCTGATGTCTGATATATCTTTCTCAGGTACCCCAAGTTGGCGACTAAACACCCAGAGTCAAACACCGCAGGCATAGATGTGTTCTCCAAGTTCTCTGCCTACATCAAGAACCCCCGCAAAGATACTAACGACGGTAAGGCTTGTGTTTGTGTGTGTGTTTGTGTGTGCGTGCGTGCATGTTTGTGTGTACTGCGTGTGTGTACTGTGTGTTTCATGTTTGCGTGTTTTTACACTGCAGCCTGTGTGTCTCTGACTGTGATTACAATGTCTGCGCGTGTGCATCTCTGTCTGTCTGTGTTCACTCACTGTATACCGTGTGTGTGTGTGTGTGTGTGTGTGTGTGTGTGTGTGTGTGTAGGCCTGGAGAAGGCCCTGTTGAAGTCTCTGAGGCGGCTGGATGAATTCCTGAGGACCCCCCTGCCGGAAGAGATCGATGCCAACAGCACAGAAGACCCTCAGGAGTCCACACGCTGCTTCCTGGATGGACCTGACCTCACACTGGCAGACTGCAACCTGCTGCCCAAACTACACATTATAAAGGTACTGCTGCCCAGACTACACATTATAAAGGTACTGCTGCCCAGACTACACATTATAAAGGTACTGCTGCCCAGACTACACATTATAAAGGTACTGCTGCTCAGACTACACATTATAAAGGTACTGCTGCTCAGACTACACATTATAAAGGTACTGCTGCTCAGACTACACATTATAAAGGCACTGCTGCCCAGACTACACATTATAAAGGTACTGCTGCCCAGACTACACATTATAAAGGTACTGCTGCCCAGACTACACATTATAAAGGTACTGCTGCCCAGACTACACATTATAAAGGTACTGCTGCCCAGACTACACATTATAAAGGTACTGCTGCTCAGACTACACATTATAAAGGTACTGCTGCCCAGACTACACATTATAAGGTACTGCTGCTCAGACTACACATTATAAGGCACTGCTGCTCAGACTACACATTATAAAGGTACTGCTGCTCAGACTACACATTATAAAGGTACTGCTGCCCAGACTACACATTATAAAGGTACTGCTGCCCAGACTACACATTATAAAGGTACTGCTGCTCAGACTACACATTATAAAGGTACTGCTGCTCAGACTACACATTATAAAGGTACTGCTGCTCAGACTACACATTATAAAGGTACTGCTGCTCAGACTACACATTATAAAGGTACTGCTGCTCAGACTACACATTATAAGGCACTGCTGCTCAGACTACACATTATAAGGCACTGCTGCTCAGACTACACATTATAAGGTACTGCTGCTCAGACTACATATTATAAAGGTACTGCTGCTCAGACTACACATTATAAAGGTACTGCTGCCCAGACTACACATTATAAAGGTACTGCTGCTCAGACTACACATTATAAGGCACTGCTGCTCAGACTACACATTATAAAGGTACTGCTGCCTAGACTACACATTATAAAGGAACTACTTTAATGACTTATATCCTCTAAATTCCCACATCAACACTGACCTCTATCACTGATCCATATGAGTTGTGATTTGTTTCTCTCAAAGTAATTCCCATGTTTAGGCTACTTCCTGGTCTGTTTCATGACATCACCTGTGTCTCGGTCCTGTCCCAGGTGGTGGCCAGGAAGTACCGTGCCTTTGAGATCCCGGCGGAGATGGCGGGGGTGTGGCGCTATCTGAACCACGCCTACAAGAGGGAAGAGTTTACTAACACCTGTCCTGTTGAGCGCGAAATCGAATTTGCCTACATAGATGTGGCCAAACGAATCAAATAGAGAGAGGGGGAGGAGGGAGAGACTGAGCAGGCCCAATCCCAAATTGTGTGTGCGTGTGTGTGTCTTTGTGCACTCACCGGTTGGGTTGCACGGCACTCATATGTAGTGTCATGGCTGCTATGAATGTTAGACCACTAGACAGAGAGGTCTGCATCCATTTCACATCCAGTCCTTTTGGCCAAAGCCCTCTGCGGTGCACTATAATACAGGTATATGGTGTCATTGAAGACACAGACACGGTTATAAACCTAGAGTACCAACTCTAACAACGAATAGTACTATCTACTAATACTGCAACATTGTAAAACTGTCCTAAAGCAGCCATAAGCATTCATTAGAGTGTTATAACCTCTGTGTCTTAGAGGAATAGCAGAGCACAGGTAGACACGCCATACTTATATGAATATGCAACACTTTGGCCTTGACCACAGTATTAACCTATATCTAAAAATTAACATACATATACTTTATAAATTCACTTTTCTTTAGTTTCTCCCCCGTCTTATTTTGGCTATCTATGGGTGAATAATAATCAATAGTAAAAAGCATTTTGATGTCAAGGTCTGACTTTTCTATTTGTACGTTTTGTAAAAGCAAATCTGCTGTAATACCATTTATATTGAATTCTATTGATCATAACATCACCTGTTCGGGCCTTCCTGAACATGCAGGTTGAATCGGAAGCCATTTTGATTGTGGCGGAAGTGTGTACTGTATCTCTCCATGCACCAAACAAATACTGACACAACCCTGTGTACTCGCCTTATAATCCTCACCAGAGGAGACTTTATTAAACTGATTTCAGAACAGTGATTTGTCTTTGACATTTTTGTTACCTTGCTTTGTGTATCTTTTGATGTATGACAACTTCTGACAGACTTTTGAATATGGGTATGACAACTTCTGACAGACTTTTGAATATGGGTATGACAACTTCTGACAGACTTTTGAATATGGGTATGACAACTTCTGACAGACTTTTGAATATGGGTATGACAACTTCTGACAGACTTTTGAATATGGGGTGAACTTTCCCTTTAAACCTCAACCCAGTAACCCACAGTCACCAAGGCAACGGTACAACTGACTCTTCTGTGGAACCTGAAACTTAAAAGCCCTAATATCAACAAGCGTAGTTTACAGTGCCACCATGGGTTACCATGGGGACATCCTCTCAAGGAATTCTAGAGTTTTGCAAGAAGTGTGTAAATCTCTTATGTAAATCTCTACCACCAATGTAAGCAGTCGAGTAACATTACATTATACAACCAATGTGTACATAACCTTTAAGACAATGAGCTTTGCGATGATACCACGAACGCTTTCAAATGATCTTGTGAGCCCCTCAAAAACAGCAATACATCTGCCCTCAACCTCATCTTTAGCAGCTGACTGCACACAGTTTCAGTCATTTTGGTAATTTTGGACACATTGGTCATTCCATAATGAACAACTGAGAGAGCGAGAGAGAGAGAGAGGGATCTGTAGAAAAATAAACGTGTCTTTATTGTCGTATAGTTTTATCATGCTTGGGTCATCTTTATTAGAGATCACACACAGCGTTTTCTCTTCTATAAACGGTTAACAGACTTTCGTGCACATAGGCACAAGTACACACGTCGATGATGGGGCAACCTGATTGGTCAGTACTGTTATTCATGAGCCAATGAATAGGTCAGTGGTGGTGCCAGGCCTCTGATGCCTCGCCGGATTGGTTGCCTAGTGCCCGGGTGTAGGGTGGGGGTAGGATGGGGTGAATGTTGGTTTGGAGGGTACCATGGATGTTTCTAGGGGTGTTTGTCAGGGTCTGTGGAGGATCAGTTTTGAGAGCAGTACTTCCAGAAACACACTGTTGGAGAGAAAGAGAACGAGATTAGGAAGTTGAGCATTATCTTCCAATATTAGCAAACATGACAAAACAGGAAACCAGTGACAAAGACTTCCTAATTGACTTTTGACCCCTTGCTGTCACCTCTCTTGTTGCTGGGCTTCTTGGGTTGCTGTGGGAGGGACTTCTTGAAGTTTTGGCCACTCAGGCTGTCTATGCCGTCAGTGCTGGGCCGGGATACAGTGACGCTACCCCCAACATCCACAGGAGGCACTGTGGTGGTTTTCACTCTATCTGCCTCAGCTACCTTCAGTACAGGAATAGAAGAAGTCACACTTTAGTTCCAAGCAGGCAGGAGAATCTTTTCAAATGCTGTATCACATGTACAGTATTTAACACTTTATAAAGGAGAAGTTCAGGTTCACAACTTAATGTAAGATGGTTCCGCACCCTGAAAGTAGTCTACGGGCGAAGACAAACTGTATTCCATGGTTAAGTTTTCTTTAAACAGCCACTACAAACATCAGGTAGCTTTAGCCAATCACTAGCTAGCAATCAATGGAGGTGACAGGGGCAAAAGTGCAATGTAAAAAAAAAAAAATATGGCCAAATCACATTTAAAGTAACATTAAACAAAATATTGAGTTGATTTGGCCGCAGAATTTTTAAAAATTGCATGGTTGCCCCTATCACTCCCATTTATTTATTACTTTCTAAAACACATCCTGGTGTGAAAGTAACTATTCTATCCTAAGGCAGGTAGGAATATAATAAACACAAACAGCATTGATTTACCACTTTCTTCTTCTTTCCTGAATTTCTGCCATTTGCTGACCCTCTGGGCATCATGGTCATCCGTGTGCTCAGAGTGCTGTTGATCGTCCTGCTGAGTTCCTTCAGCCCTGACAGCATCTTCAGGATCTGGGCTCGTCTATCTGGACTGCTCATCACCGGATCCATCTTCAATCGTCTATCCAGACTGCTGGTGGGTGTGGACGTCTTTTCTGGACCAACAGGGATGCTGGTCATCAGTAGGGTCTTCAGTAGTTTAGAAGCGTTGACCGTTGACGGTTCCGTTCTCTCTTGCACAATTGAGTCGCCTGTAGCTGGACCTGTCAGCTTTATGTCTCCTGAAAGACAACATTACAGACACACATTAACATTCTGTAGTCTCAGAGTCATATTCAACACCTGGCAGAATGCCATCCTCATTCTATAATGCCTCTCATAATGATTCAGGATGATGACACATTTCCCTTTCTCCTCTGTGTGCTCCATGGTGGTTCAGGCCAGGGTTGCTATTGGTAGAAAGAATCCTATAAATAAAATGTGATTGATTGATTCCACCAAACCCCAGCAGCTCAGAGACAGACCAAGTCTCAGCTCAGAGACAGACCAAGTCTCAGCTCAGAGACAGACCAAGTCTCAGCTCAGAGACAGTCTGTTGTGTAATGTAAACAAAGTTCCTCAGCTTTCTGTCTGTCCACTGTCTTCAGAGGGTCACTGTGTCAACTGAGCTGTATTGTTATGTGGCCACCAAAAGACCCTCTGAACGTCACAGAGGTCCCATAGCAACGCTATGGAATCCCCCAGTCCCAATGTCAGCTAGTGTCAAAGTGGAGAGTGGACACGAGCGGCTTTGAGTGTGTGTGTGTGTGTGTGTGTGTGTGTGTGTGTGTGTGTGTGTGTGTGTGTGTGTGTGTGTGTGTGTGTGTGTGTGTGTGTGTGTGTGTGTGTGTGTATGCTTGCTTGCATTTGTTTGTGTGTGTGTGTACATAGGACAAACCCAAAGGATAATTCAGCATTGTGTGGGCGAGGAAAGTATTCTAGGAAGAGAAGAGTGTGAGCAACAAATTCTTCATCTATACTCCATGAATACTTTCATTCAGCCATCTTCATCCTTATTAACCGTGATCTTTCCATCCTTCTCTTCCTTCACCTTCTCCATCCCTTCACTCTCCCTTCAGCCACTCAGTCTCAGCATTCCTTCCTACTCTCTCCGTTCCCTTCCATTCTTTCTCTCCATTATATTTTCCCTCCATGTTCCCTTTATACCTCGACTCACACCCATCTTCTATCCTCCCTCCATCCCTCTCTCCTTACCTCTGTCAGTCAGCAGGGTGGGGGCTGTGTCCACTCCAGCCCCCAGAGTCACCAGCACCGTCAGGACTCCCACCAACAGGACCACAGATACTTTCTGCATGACTGCACCTTCTTACCAGAACTTCTGACCGTTTCTGAACCAATTCTGACCACAGCTTCTGGGCTTCAACCACAAGTATCGGTCTGGTTCTAAAGCTCAGGTCTCAGGTACCAACAAGGTCTCGTTTTAGTCTCAAAGAGCTGAGTTAGCTCTGTCGTCTCCTCGTCTTCTTTAGCTGCACGTTGAGAGAACCTGTATGTCTCCTGGGGGTCAGTGTTCAGCCAATCGTTTGGGTGTCTGTTAGTCTTCTTGTCCAAAGTCTGTTTCTTTATTTCCGTCTCTGAAGTCACTAACTCGTTTGTCGTACACACACTTGTCGTTCAGCACCGATGCGCCTCTGTGAAGAAGGCTTGTCGAGAGTGTGTGTGTGCAGAGGTGCGTGTGCGAATTTCACTCTTGTCGCTTCTAACGTAGACCTGTCCCATCCTCTCTTTATAAATCCAACGGTTCCTTCATGACGGGCCAAACCAACACCTCGCCGTTGCCCAATGAGGGGGCTGCTAATTTCTTGTGATCCCGCCCGCTCCTTCTTGGCGGCGTGATGACATTTGGCGTGTTTGGCGTCAGGCTCGCCATTGTGTGTGTTTGCGAGTGTGTGTGTGTGTGTGTGTGTGTGTCAGCGCGTCGCTGTATAAGCAGTGATAAGATTCTTCTTAATGTGTTTGCTCAGGGGCCCACAGAGAAAGACCCTCTGACGCAGGAGGGCCAAAAGCCTGTCTCCAACACAAAGTTGGCCCAGACCACGCACACACACACACACACACACACACACACACACACACACACACACACACACACACACACACACACACACAATGAAAACGTTGCAGACACAGAAACACACACTCTGATAATAATAGACATGAATTGATAACGTCACACACTCACTCAAAAATACTACACACTATTTGTTTGCAAAAGGCAGAGGTTAGCTTGAATCCGGCCAGCAGACTGACCCCCACGCACAAATAAACACATATACCAACAGTCACTCACACACAGCATCACCAAACACACCCACACACAATCATCAGATGCAAACAGACAGTGTTGTGTGACACACGTCAAAGGGAGATGCAGTCAAAGAGAGTCATGTTCAGTCTATAAAAGAGGGGTTTTTCTGCCTGTCACTAAGCTTAATCACACAGGAATATGACGGTGTACTAGACGCACTGATTGTCCTTCGCTGTGATGTCAGAAAGACGTTTTGAAATGACGGGTGAGGAGAGGAGGAGTTGAAAGAGGAGAGGAGGAGGGAGAGGAGGAGTTGAGAGAGGAGAGGAGAAAGGGAGAGAGGAGAGGAGAAAGGGAGAGAGGAGAGGAGAAAGGAAGAGAGGAGAGGAGAAAGGGAGAGAGGAGAGGAGAAAGGGAGAGAGGAGAGGAGAAAGGGAGAGAGGAGAGGAGCAGCTGAAAGACATGGGCAATAGAATACTGAATGTTGTCGAGATGACACTGGTGACAGGGCTGAGGAGTTTACAGTGCATTCAGAAAGTATTCAGACCCCTTGACTTTTTCCACATTTTGTTATGTTACAGCCTTATTCTAAAATGTATTAAATTGTTTTATTTCCCTTAATCTACACACAGTACCCCATAATGAGAGAGCAAAAAAAAATATTTCATGTTTTTTTATTGCAGTATTCAGACCCTTTACTCATCTTTAGCAGCGATTACAGCCTCAAGTCTTCTTGGGTATGACGCTACAAGCTTGGCACACCTGTATTTGGGGAGATTCTCCCATTCTTCTCTGCTGATCCTCTCAAGCTCTGTCAGGTTGGATGGGGAGTGTCGCTGCACAGCTATTTTCAGGTCTTTCCAGAGATGTTAGATCGGGTTCAAGTCCGGGCTCTGGCTGGGCCACTCAAGGACAATCAGAGACTTGTCCCGAAGCCACTCTTGCGTTGTCTTGGCTGTGTGCTTAGGGTCGTTGTCCTGTTGGAAGGTGAGCCTTCGCCCCAGTCTGAGGTCCTGAGCACTTTGGAGCAGATTTTCACCAAGGATCTACTCTGTATTTGCTCCCTCGTTTATCTCTCCCTCGATCCTGACTAGTCTCCTAGTCCCTGCCACTGAAACACATCCCCACAGCATGATGCTGCCATGACCATGCTTCACTGTAGGGATGGTGCCAGGTTTCCTCCAGACGTGACACTTGGCATTCAGGCCAAACAGTTCAATCCTTGTTTCATCAGACCAGAGAATCTTGTTTCTCATGGTCTGAGAGTCTTTAAGTGCCTTTTGGTAAACTCCAAGCGGGCTGTTATGTGCCTTTTACTGAGGAGTGGCTTCCGTCTGGCCATTCTATCATAAAGGCCTGATTTGTGGAGTGCTGCAGAGATGGTTGTTCTTCTGGAAGGTTCTCCCATCTCCACAGAGGAAATCTGGAGCTTTTTAAGCATGACCATCGTGTTCTTGGTTGCTCTTCTCCCCCTATTGCTCACTTTGGCCGGACAGCCAGCTCTAGGAAGAGTCTCGGTGGTTACAAACTTCTTCCATTTAAGAATGATGGAGGCCACTGTGTTCTTGGGGACCTTCAATGCTGCAGACATTTTTTTGTACCCTTCCCCAGATCTGTGCTTCGACCTCATGGCTTGTTTTTTTCTCTGACATGCACTTTCAACTGTGGGACCGTATATCAGGTCCAATCAATTGAATTTACCACAGGTGGACTCCAATCAAGTTGTAGAATCATCTCAAGGATGATCAATGAGCTTTTATCTAAAATGTCATTATGGGGTATTGACAGTCGTGAAGAGGGCACAACAAAATCTATTCCCCCTCAGGAGACTGAAAAGATTTGGCCTCAGATCCTCAAAAGGTTTTACAGCTGCACCATCGAGAGCATCCTGACTGGTTACATCACTGCCTGGACCGGCAACTGCTTGGCCTCCGACCACAAGGCACTACAGAGGGTAATGCGTACGGCCCAGTACATCACCAGGGCCAAGCTTCCTGCCATCCAGGACCTCTATACCAGGTGTCAGAGGAAGGCCCTAAAAATTGTCAAAGACTCCAGTCACCCAAGTCATAGACTGTTCTCTCTGCTATCGCATGGCAAGCGGTACCAGAGCGCCAAGTCTAGGTCCAAGAGGCTTCGAAACAGCTTCTACCCCCAAGCCATAAGACTCCTGAACAGCTAATCAAATGGCTACCTAGACTATTTGCATTGCCCCCCCCCCCCCTCTACGCTGCTGCTACTCTCTGTTATTATCTATGCATAGTCACTTTAATAACTCTACCTACATGTGTACATATTACCTCAATTACCTCGACACCCCACACATTGACTCTGTACCAGTACCCCCCTGTATAAAGCCCCACTATTGTTATTTACTGCTGCATTTTAATGACTTGTTATTCTTATCTCTTACTTTTTTTTAAGGTATGTTCTTAAAAATGCATTGTTCGTTTAAGGGCTCGTAAGTAAGCATTTCACTGTAAGTTCTACACCTGTTGTATTCAGCGCATGTGACAAATATGATTTGATTTTGATATTGTGTGTCGATTGATGAAGAACATTTATTTAATCCATTTTAGAATAAGACTGTAACATAACAATATGTGGAAAAAGTCAAGGGGTCTGAATACTTTCCGAATGCACTGTGTGTGTGTGTGTGTGTGTGTGTGTGTGTGTGTGTGTGTGTGTGTGTGTGTGTGTGTCTGTGTGTCTGTGTGTCTGTGTGTGTGTGATTTGTGGTTTAGACTTGTTGCTGGGAGGAGAACATCCAAACTGAGAGCATCCAGCTATTCACTACCCTCTGTCTCTCTGTCTGAACGGAGTCTCTCGACCGAGACAGGGTGTGTGTGTGTGGAGTGTGCGTGCGTGCGTGCGTGCGTGTGTGTGTGTGTGTGTGTGTGTGTGTGTGTGTGTGCATGGGACGGTGTGTTCCTTTCCTATCCATTCATCATTCCTGATGGTCCTAAAAATCCAGACTGTCTGTCTCTCTTTGTCTGTGTCTCTCTTTCTATCTCTGTCCGTCTCTACGTCTGTCTGTGTGTCTTTCTTTCTCTCTCTTTCTCCCTATTTCTGTCTGTCTTCATCGCTTTCTGTCTCTCTCTGGCTCAGCCTCTGTATTTGTCAGTCTGGGTCAGAGCCTCTGCTAAAGGAATCAAATGTCAAATCTAATCTGTCTCTGGTTGGTCGTCAGAGGCCGTTCTAATTACTAATGACTAATCTACCATGAATAATAGCTCAACATTTCCCCACCTCTCTCTCTCTCTCTCTCTCTCTGACGCCTATTTCACCAGAAGACCAACGATTCTTTAAATGCTGATGATATTCAATGGCAAATTGTTCTGTAGCCATTATGCACTCACCATTTCATTATATTTCAATTGCCATATGAATCAGAGATGCAACTTTCACTGGGGATAGGGTGACATGTCCCCCCTACATTCAGAAATGTCATTTTTGTCCCCCCAGTTTTATCATTGGAATGAGATACAAACGAGGCAACGGTGTGCTTTAGGACCATGTGGGCGCGTCTGAGCAGTCGGGTAGGCTGTTTGGAGTGTTTATCCGACTGGATACAAAATATATATATATATATTATGCTCCCCGACTTAGAAAACTAAAGTTGCGCCCCTGATATGAATATCGTGCTGTAAGGTAAAGCATAACAAGGGACTTTATAGTGGGATCTCTCTCTCTGCTGTTACACCTTGTGGCCACTGAGAGGCAGTGTTGCTCCTCCACAGGACAACAGCAGGTGCCTCCACTTTTGGGGGCTCCATCTCCAGTCCTGGAGAGCAACTGGCTGTAGGGTTGTGTCAGCTTCCGAAGGTAATGCCTAGGGCTTTAGCTCAGCAGGCTTATAAAAAAAGAAAGATACAGATTCATACTCTGTTTTAAGCCACCCAAATAGGGACATTTGGTTTCAAGGTGAGCATAGCTCACAACATTTCTGCCATTGCTTTTGCTCACTTTCTTTGTCAAGCTTCACTTTTAAGCGGTACAGAGATCTGTGTACAGCCGTTCTTTCTGCATTAGTGTTGAATCTAGCATGTTCTAAAGGGATCTGAGAGGAATGATTCCAACAGGAAAATAGAGAAAACGAGGGGATGAAGTGAATGACGAGAGGAAGAAGAGAGGGCCCGAGGGAACGAGGTGAGAGAGGAACTAGGGAGTGATAAAGGAGTGTAAGGGAAGAGACAGGATGGACAGATGAGGAGGGGGAGGTAAGGAAGGTCAGGGCTGAGAAGGAGAGGAGAGAGAAAGAAAAGCGCGATTTGTTTTCAGTGAAACGCGAGCGTTCTCCCCCACTTAGCAGCGCCGCAGCCCTACAGCGGAATCTATTACCATGTGTCAGGATGAAACCAGAGACTGAGAAACACAATAAGGGCAAGACCTGAATGTTTGTGTGTGTGTGTGTGTGTGTGTGTGTGTGTGTGTGTGTGTGTGTGTGTGTGTGTGTGTGTGTGTGTGTGTGTGTGTGTGTGTGTGTGTGTGTGTGTGTACTGTATGTTAATAGTGTGTGGGATAGAATCAGCTGTTCATACTGCAGGGATAAAAGCTTTTAGACTGATGGAAAGTGATGGAATGGAAAGCAAAGCAGTTTGGGCCGATTTAGTCTGAGAGTGATGTGTGTATCATTATCTGTGTGTGTGTGTGTGTGTGTGTGTGTGTGTGTGTGTGTGTGTGTGTGTGTGTGTCCGTGCTCTGAGGGCAGTTCAGTTGTCACTCTACACCCCGCGGACGCTGTGGCTCACCAGAGGCCAGTGTGGTTCAGAGGTGTTTGGAAACCTCTAACCACAGTGTGTGTGTGTGTGTGTGTGTGTGTGTGTGTGTGTGTGTGTGTGTGTGTGTATGTGTGTGTCTGTGTCTGTGTGTCCAGTGTGGTTTGAATCACAGCCGCAGGCCACCAGCCTTCTCTGACACGGTGTAGGATGGAGCCAACCGACCAGGAACACCGTCCTTCTCTGACACGGTGTAGGATGGAGCCAACCGACCAGGAACACCGGCCTTCTCTGACACGGTGCAGGATGGAGCCAGCCGACCAGGAACACCGGCCTTCTCTGACACGGTGCAGGATGGAGCCAACCGACCAGGAACACCGGCCTTCTCTGACACGGTGCAGGATGGAGCCAACCGACCAGGAACACCAGCCTTCTCTGACACGGTGTAGGATGGAGCCAACCGACCAGGAACACCGGCCTTCTCTGACACGGTGCAGGATGGAGCCAACCGACCAGGAACACTGGCCTCCTCTGACACGGTGCAGGATGGAGCCAACCGACCAGGAACACCGGCCTTCTCTGACACGGTGCAGGATGGAGCCAACCGACCAGGAACACTGGCCTCCTCTGACACGGTGTAGGATGGAGCCAACCGACCAGGAACACCGGCCTTCTCTGACACGGTGCAGGATGGAGCCAACCGACCAGGAACAACGGCCTGGTTAGGAGAAGAGATCGAGATGAGTGGAGAGAGAAAAGTTGAGACGCGGAGAAGAGAGGACAAATGAGAGGAGAGGAGAGATAGAGAGGAGAGAGAGAGAGGAGAGATAGAGGAGATATAGAGAGGAGAGGAGAGATAGAGAGGAGAGAGAGAGGACAAATGAGAGGAGAGGAGAGATAGAGAGGAGAGAGAGAGGAGAGATAGAGAGGAGAGGAGAGATAGAAAGAGGAGAACAGAGGTGGAGGAGAGATGAGAGGATAGACAGACAGACAGACAGACAGACAGACAGACAGACAGACAGACAGACAGACAGACAGACAGACAGACAGACAGACAGACAGACAGACAGACAGACAGACAGACAGACAGACAGACAGACAGACAGATAGATAGACAGACAGACAGATAGATAGATAGATAGATAGATAGATAGATAGATAGATAGATAGATAGATAGATAGATAGATAGATAGATAGATAGAGAGAGAGAGGTGTGGAGAGGGCTCCCTGACATGTAGTTAGCGTGGAGATGTGTCGTGTCCTGAAGGATATGGAAAGGGACAATCCTGTGATCGCTGTCTATTAGCAGACACTAATGGTGGGTCCATCGATGGGTTGGGTAACACAGTCACCTGTTTTTTAGTGCTAACTGCTGCATTCCCGCTAGCACATCAATCATTCTCGCACTCTCCCCATCGCCCCCCGACGCACAACTCTAAATATTTAATCACCCACCCCCGAAAAACAGAGAAAAGAAAGGAAAAAGGAGATGGAGAGAGAGAAAAGAGATTGTCTCAGTTCATCCTCTCACACTGAACCACTTCCTCCTCTCTCTCTCTCTCCTCTCTCTCTCTCTCTCTCTCTCTCTCTCTCTCTCTCTCTCTCTCTCTCTCTCTCTCTCTCTCTCTCTCTCTCTCTCTCTCTCTTTCTCTCTCCTCTCTCTCTCTCTTTCTCTCTCTCTCTCTCTCTCTCTCTCTCCCTCTCTCTCTCTCTCTATCTCTCTCTCTCTCCCTCTCTCTCTCTCCTCTCTCTCTCTCTCTCTCTCTCTCTCTTTGTATCTCTAGTTGTCCGTTTCTGTTCTCTCACCATCTCATCGATACTGAAAGGGGGAAAAGTGTATGACCTTAAATTGGGGAAAGCAAACATTTATTTATTTGTATGTGTTCTGCTGAAAGTTAGAGTGCACAGCAAAATGTTTCACTATATCTGGTTCCATTATGAAACATGAAAGGATATCACACACAGGCTTCAAATCTCCTCAAAAAGAGTTGACTTTGACAAGCTCCCACCTACTTCACCCCTCCTCCTCTCCCCCTCTCCCCTTCTCCTCTCCCCTCCTCCCTTCTTCTCCCCTCCCCTCCTCTCCTCTCGAGGTCAGTGGCTACCTGAGCTCTGGGCTCCAGTTGCAGCTGTAATTAAAGGGTATGTAACATCACACGGAGGGGTGTCGAATGTCAGGAGGGTGAAACCCAACTCCCCTCCTCCCTCCTCCTGCTCCCCAGCAGAACCCTGCTCCCCCATTAATGCGGATGAATTATACATACACACCCTCACTGGAGGGAGGGAGGGAGGGACAGGTGGTCTGGGAAAGAGAAGGAGGGAAAGGGTGAGAACACTCTAGGACCTAAAAGGGTTCTTCCGCTGTCCCCATAGGAGAACCCGTTGAAGAACCCTTTTGGTTCCAGGTAGAACCCTTTTGGTTCCAGGTAAAACGCTTTGAGTTCCATGTAGGACCCCTTTCTACAGAGGGTTCTACATGGAACCCAAAAGAGTTCTACGTGGAACCAAAAAGGGTTCTCCCTGGAGCCAAAAAGGCTTATCCTATGGGGACAGCCAAAGAACCCTTTTGGAACCCTTTTATCTAAGAGAGTAGAGGGAGAAAAGAAAAGTTGTGTGAGTGAAACAGTCTATGGTGATAAATAATGTACTCTAGCAGGCTGACAGGAGGGATAGGGAAATAGAGATTGAGGGAGACAGAGGGGGAAGAGAACCCCTCTTTTCCTTTGCTCCATCCCATAATTATCTACAGGGTCAGAGGTCACAGCAAGACGGGTTACTATGACAATGACAGGCGATGTCTCGGGTGAGGATGTCACAGTGGGACAGATCTGGTGTATCGATCGCCTCAGAGTCCTACTGCAAAAATGACATTGTACCACTGCTGCTGACATCTCTCTCTCTCATCTCTCTCTTTCTCTCTCTCTCATCTCTCTCTCTCTCTATTTCTCTATTTCTCTCACTCGGCCTCTCTCTCTCATTCTCTCTCTCTATTTCTCAATTTCTCTCACTCTGTCTCTTTCATTTTCTCTATCTCTCTCCCACACACATTACCTCTCTCTCCTTTCTCTTTACCGCTCTCTCTTTAACTCTCCCCTTCTTTCCATCCCTTCCCCCCATCTCTTCCCCCTCTAGCAGAACTCTTTCTCTCCCTCCTTTCTCTCTCTCTCCCTCTCTCTCTCTCTTTCTTTCTCCATCTATTCTCCTCTTTCCTTCTTTCTTTCTTCCCACAGTTTGAGTAATGCTGTGGGTGGGACAGTAATACCACTGATTGACTCTATGGTTGATTGATGGGTGCTTTAGTGGACTGAGGTCTGGCTCATACAGAGAAATAGAGGACAACAGTCACAGGGAAGAGACAAAGGCAGGACGGCCTTCTACAGTCTCTGTAAATGCTATTGGTTATGCTTCAATTTACAGACCGCTATACCTGGTATTTTCCTAAAGACATACTAAAATGACAATTCATTGATGAACATGTACAATCTGGCAACAGATACATTAGTTACCAATTGATATGAATAACCCAGGAATTTACAATAATACCTAATTGGTTTTAATAACTGCACTCACTATCATAAATATCTGCTATGTCGAACTTAAATGACCTTAGTGGATCAGGTCTTAGACTTGCTGCCTCCCAGCTATCTATTAATAGTGTATCTCCATGGCGATATGAGAGGAGCAGTAATACCCAGGAAGTATGAGGTTACCTCCAGGCTCAGAACAGAGATGATCCACCTGACAATACCTGTAGACATCACACTGGCCAATGATCTATTCCCCTACAATACCTGTAGACATCACACTGGCCAATGATCTATTCCCCTACAATACCTGTACACATCACACTGGCCAATGATCTATTCCCCTACAATACCTGTAGACATCACACTGGCCAATGATCTATTCCCCTACAATACCTGTACACATCACACTGGCCAATGATCTATTCCCCTACAATACCTGTAGACATCACACTGGCCAATGATCTATTCCCCTACAATACCTGTACACATCACACTGGCCAATGATCTATTCCCCTACAATACCTGTACACATCACACTGGCCAATGATCTATTCCCCTACAATACCTGTACACATCACACTGGCCAATGATCTATTCCCCTACAATACCTGTACACATCACACTGGCCAATGATCTATTCCCCTACAATACCTGTACACATCACACTGGCCAATGATCTATTCCCCTACAATACCTGTACACATCACACTGGCCAATGATCTATTCTCCTACAATACCTGTAGACATCACACTGGCCAATGATCTATTCCCCTACAATACCTGTACACATCACACTGGCCAATGATCTATTCCCCTACAATACCTGTAGACATCACACTGGCCAATGATCTATTCCCCTACAATACCTGTAGACATCACACTGGCCAATGATCTATTCCCCTACAATACCTGTACACATCACACTGGCCAATGATCTATTCCCCTACAATACCTGTACACATCACACTGGCCAATGATCTATTCCCCTACAATACCTGTACACATCACACTGGCCAATGATCTATTCCCCTACAATACAGAGCCCTGCTAGGCACTAGACGGCCATGCTAGAGGAAAATGGTGGCAATATTGTTAGAGCTGTTGACAAGGTAAAGGTGTGTTCTGATTAGGGTTAAGGGTCATGTGTAAGGTTAGGGTTGGTGATTGAAATAGGATTAGTGGTTAGACAGCGCTATACTTCTGTCCTTGACGACCATAAAGTCACCTACCATGAACTTCATCCCTCTCTCTATCTCTCCATCCCCTGTCTGTCTGATGGGATATCAGGAAGAAATCTGTTTAGGGATGTCCATGTTTCCATGGTGATGGATGGCTGTATGGGACGGTGTGTGTGTTGTGTGTGTGCGATCAATCAAGTGTGTGCGTGCGCTCACGAGGGTTAACTTTAGCGACCCTGAGTCTGAACAGAAAACATTTCCAGAAAATAATACACTTTAGCCGGCCAGGTCTGAGAGAGAGACTGAGTGAGGAGACACAGCGCTGGCTTAATTCAACCACAAAGGAATCAAAATCAGGCTGTTAGAGATAACTTTCTCTCTCATGTTTGGATTTACAGTAAGTTAAGTCCTTGTGTCTCCAAATCTTCTTCTTTACACAATTAGAACTTACTGTAAGCTTCATTGAAGACCAATCCTGGGGCAATTATATGATTATTTTCTTCTATTATTAAAACGTTCTTTCTCTCTATGGCTCTTCATCCCCCCCCCCCTATCTGTCTTTCTCTCCTCCTATAAGTGATTTCAGATTCCCAGTGACTTTCCAGATACCTGACCAGGCAGATCTGTAATAGGCATCAGTAATATTGAGCGTGCAGGTGTAGTTTTGGGAAGCAGAGCTGTGTTCAGCTCATGCCGTGCTTGAAGTTTACTGCTTTCCAGGTCATTTAAGGGAAAGGGCTCCGGAGGGACTTAAACAACACACCAGATGACTACATAATAGAAGATCATATTTTCCCATCCAGTAATAAGAGCTAGAATCATTAACAGACCTACAGGGCCACATACATCTCTCTGGAGCATTTCTCAACTCCTCTCATATTCATATCAGCACTTTGTTTTGTTTACTTAACCTTTAAGTGTGTGTGTGTGTGTGTGTGTGTGTGTGTGTGTGTATTCCTCTGCTCCGTTTGATTACCCCTCACCATCCCATCGTTTTGGCATGTTTGTTTTTCCGGTCGTTCCGCCGCATCACACCCTTGCCGGTGTGTCATGGCCAAACGTCGACCGGCGAGTTAACGTGAGGTCTCACAGGACTGCTCCCGGGATCTGAGTGTGTTTGTGTGAGTGTGTGTGTTGGGTGGGTGGGTGAGGGGGTAGTTTAGGACCGTTACCACGGGAACTGAACCGTGTGCCATGTGTGTGCATTTGTGTAGAGGTTCCCGGGGGTTCATAGTGTGCTGGATGAAAGTGTCAAATAAGTAAATACCCGCCCACATGAGGATTATTCCTTCCACCCTCCCCAAGCTCTGGCCCTGTCCTGGAACCAACAGGGTGAGACCAACAAAGGGCTGTGGGGGTGGGGGTCAGTGGTTGGATAAATACAATTTATTTATTTCAGAGGAGGGAAATGTAAATACACACACAGGAAAATTGCAATACTGTCTCCCTGCAAAACATCTTAACTGAGTCAATACTGTCTAACTGAAAAACCTCTACACTGAGTCAATACTGTCTCCCTGCAAAACCTCTACACTGAGTCAATACTGTCTCCCTGCAAAACCTCTACACTGAGTCAATACTGTCTCCCCGCAAAACCTCTACACTGAGTCAATACTGTCTCCCCGCAAAACCTCTACAATGAGTCAATACTGTCTCCCCGCAAAACCTCTACAATGAGTCAATACTGTCTCCCCGCAAAACCTCTACACTGAGTCAATACTGTCTCCCTGCAAAACCTCTACACTGAGTCAATACTGTCTCCCCGCAAAACCTCTACACTGAGTCAATACTGTCTCCCCGCAAAACCTCTACAATGAGTCAATACTGTCTAACTGAAAAACCTCTACACTGAGTCAATACTGTCTCCCTGCAAAACCTCTACACTGAGTCAATACTGTCTCCCTGCAAAACCTCTACACTGAGTCAATACTGTCTCCCCGCAAAACCTATACACTGAGTCAATACTGTCTCCCCGCAAAACCTCTACACTGAGTCAATACTGTCTCCCTTCAAAACCTCTACACTGAGTCAATACTGTCTCCCCGCAAAACCTCTACAATGAGTCAATACTGTCTCCCCGCAAAACCTCTACAATGAGTCAATACTGTCTAACTGAAAAACCTCTACACTGAGTCAATACTGTCTCCCTGCAAAACCTCTACACTGAGTCAATACTGTCTCCCTGCAAAACCTCTACACTGAGTCAATACTGTCTCCCCGCAAAACCTATACACTGAGTCAATACTGTCTCCCCGCAAAACCTCTACACTGAGTCAATACTGTCTCCCTTCAAAACCTCTACACTGAGTCAATACTGTCTCCCCGCAAAACCTCTACACTGAGTCAATACTGTCTCCCCGCAAAACCTCTACACTGAGTCAATACTGTCTCCCTGCAAAACCTCTACACTGAGTCAATACTGTCTCCCTGCAAAACCTCTACACTGAGTCAATACTGTCTCCCCGCAAAACCTCTACACTGAGTCAATACTGTCTCCCCGCAAAACCTCTACAATGAGTCAATACTGTCTCCCCGCAAAACCTCTACAATGAGTCAATACTGTCTCCCCGCAAAACCTCTACACTGAGTCAATACTGTCTCCCTGCAAAACCTCTACACTGAGTCAATACTGTCTCCCCGCAAACCTCTACACTGAGTCAATACTGTCTCCCCGCAAAACCTCTACAATGAGTCAATACTGTCTCCCCGCAAATTCTCTACAATGAGTCAATACTGTCTAACTGAAAAACCTCTACACTGAGTCAATACTGTCTCCCTGCAAAACCTCTACACTGAGTCAATACTGTCTCCCTGCAAAACCTCTACACTGAGTCAATACTGTCTCCCCGCAAAACCTATACACTGAGTCAATACTGTCTCCCCGCAAAACCTCTACACTGAGTCAATACTGTCTCCCTTCAAAACCTCTACACTGAGTCAATACTGTCTCCCCGCAAAACCTCTACACTGAGTCAATACTGTCTCCCCGCAAAACCTCTACACTGAGTCAATACTGTCTCCCCGCAAAACCTCTACACTGAGTCAATACTGTCTCCCCGCAAAACCTCTACACTGAGTCAATACTGTCTCCCTTCAAAACCTCTACAATGAGTCAATACTGTCTCCCTTCAAAACCTTAACACTTAGTCAAGCAATTCCTCACACAATCATAGTCTAGTTAGTAATACAGACCCCAGAAGTCCAGAACATCTTCTCACATCTTTAATCAAATTAGATACAGTACATACATAGCACAGTACAGGAGAAGTGTAAGCAGTAAAATAACAAAGGTGTGTGTCTGTGTGTGAGTCTTCGTGTGTGTGACGGAACCCTCACCCCCAGTAACAGAGATTCCCTGCTAGTTCAGAATACAACAACAGGATGAATCCTTGTTACTGAAGGCGGGAGGTCAGAATCTCTTTCTCCAATCAGAAGCTCTCTTTCTCTAATCCCTCCAATCACCTTTATGTCTCCGTCTTGTCCATCCAAGCAACTCCTCTGTGGAGAACGGTCCCTTCCCTCATCCATTAAAGAAAAATCTCCTCCAGGCATTCTAGAAAGACAGACGGACAGGCAGACAGGCAAATAGACACGTCAGTGGGTGAGTCTTGACTCAACAGAACTTCAAGTACAACTCAAAGATAAAAGATAAAGCTTCAAGTGCAAAGTCCAAACTTAGTGAAGTGACATCATGATTTGGGCTAGGGAACAGCTATCCATATGAAAAGGTTTCAGTTTTCATTGGTTTTTACAATAAGCATTTCCTAATGTCCCTGAATCGTGTCACTGTACCACACAGAGATATCTGTTAGTGCCAGCTCACGCCCATCCATTACACTGTTCATTTCGACACTATCAAGTTTATTGATCAACGTTAAGTACATGAGCTAATCTGTCATGGATTCTTGGCTAGAGGCTTTTAACTCATCATATCCCCAACAGCCTTAACCTTACCACTGTCACCTTCATCTAACCCTAACCCTGAACCCTACCACCTTCATCTAACCCTAACCCTGAACCCTACCATCTTCATCTAACCCTAACCCTGAACCCTAGCACCTTCATCTAACCCTAACCCTGAACCCTAGCACCTTCATCTAACCCTAACCCTGAACCCTAGCACCTTCATCTAACCCTAACCCTAACCCTAGCACCTTCATCTAACCCTAACCCTAACCCTAGCACCTTCATCTAACCCTAACCCTAACCCTAGCACCTTCATCTAGCCCTAAACCCTGAACCCTAGCACCTTCATCTAACCCTAACCCTGAACCCTACCACCTTCATCTAACCCTAACCCTAACCCTAGCACCTTCATCTAACCCTAACCCTAACCCTAGCACCTTCATCTAGCCCTAAACCCTGAACCCTACCACCTTCATCTAACCCTAACCCTGAACCCTAGCACCTTCATCTAACCCTAACCCTGAACCCTACCACCTTCATCTAACCCTAACCCTGAACCCTATCACCTTCATCTTACCCTAACCCTGAACCCTAGCACCTTCATCTAGCCCTAAACCCTGAACCCTACCACCTTCATCTAACCCTAACCCTAACCCTACCCCCTTCATCTAACCCTAACCCTGAACCCTACCACCTTCATCTAACCCTAACCCTGAACCCTACCACCTTCATCTAACCCTAACCCTGAACCCTACCACTTTCATCTAACCCTAACCCTGAACCCTACCACCTTCATCTAACCCTAACCCTAACCCTAGCACCTTCATCTAACCCTAACCCTAACCCTAGCACCTTCATCTAGCCCTAAACCCTGAACCCTACCACCTTCATCTAACCCTAACCCTGAACCCTAGCACCTTCATCTAACCCTAACCCTGAACCCTACCACCTTCATCTAACCCTAACCCTGAACCCTAGCACCTTCATCTAACCCTAACCCTGAACCCTACCACTTTCATCTAACCCTAACCCTGAACCCTATCACCTTCATCTAACCCTTACCCTGAACCCTACCACTGTCACCTACATCTAACCCTAACCCTGAACCCTAGCACTGTCACCTTCATCTAACCCTAACCCTGAACCCTACCACCTTCATCTAACCCTAACCCTGAACCCTACCACCTTCATCTAACCCTAACCCTGAACCCTACCACTTTCATCTAACCCTAACCCTGAACCCTACCACTTTCATCTAACCCTAACCCTAACCCTAGCACCTTCATCTAACCCTAACCCTGAACCCTACCATCTTCATCTAACCCTAACCCTGAACCCTACCATCTTCATCTAACCCTAACCCTGAACCCTACCACTTTCATCTAACCCTAACCCTCAACCCTACCACCTTCATCTTACCCTACCCTGAACCCTACCACCTTCATCTAACCCTAACCCTGAACCCTACCATCTTCATCTAACCCTAACCCTGAACCCTAGCACCTTCATCTAACCCTAACCCTGAACCCTGAACCCTGCCACCTTCATCTAACCCTTACCCTGAACCCTACCACTGTCACCTACATCTAACCCTAACCCTAACCCTACCACCTTCATCTAACCCTAACCCTGAACCCTACCACCTTCATCTAACCCTAACCCTGAACCCTACCATCTTCATCTAACCCTAACCCTGAACCCTACCATCTTCATCTAACCCTAACCCTGAACCCTAGCACCTTCATCTAACCCTAACCCTAACCCTACCCCCTTCATCTAACCCTAACCCTGAACCCTACCATCTTCATCTAACCCTAACCCTGAACCCTAGCACCTTCATCTAACCCTAACCCTAACCCTACCCCCTTCATCTAACCCTAACCCTGAACCCTACCACCTTCATCTAACCCTAACCCTGAACCCTACCACCTTCATCTTACCCTAACCCTAACCCTAGCACCTTCATCTAACCCTGTGTGGTGTGTGTGTGTGTGTGTGTGTGTGTGTGTGTGTGTGTGTGTGTGTGTGTGTGTGTGTGTGTGTGTGTGTGTGTGTGTATGTGTGTGTGTGTGTGTGTGTGTGTGTGTGTGTGTGTGTGTGTGCGTGTGTGTGAGAGACTCTTTGACCTTAGAGTTGTTGGCATTCTCCCCTCCCTTGTGTCTTTTTGTGTTGAAGGAAACCTAAATCAGCAATTAACATTAATAATTAACGAGCCTATCAGATTAATTATTTATGAGGTCGACGGGTAATTGCCTCCGCTTAAGAGAGAGATAACACCTGCAAGAGTTAAGGAGAGGGAGGAGAGGAGGGGGAGAGAGGAGGTGAAAGATGAGATGAATAGAAAGGAGAGAGTGGAGGAGAGTGGGAAATAGAGGGGAAAGAGGAGAGAGGACAGGAGGGGAGAAAGGAAGATGAGAGGACAAGTAAAAAGAAGGGGAAGGAGAAAGTGTGAGAGAAGAAGATAGAAGAACCAGGTTACCCAGGTTACCAACCCTTCTTCCCCCTTTCTCTCCCTTTACCACTCACTCTCTACCCTACCTCTCTTGTCCCCTCTTCTCTTCCTCTCTTTCTTTCGCTTCCTCCCCCCTCTGTACTTAGTCAGTGTGTATCGGGTTGCCCAGACACAGCTTGTTAATTGCAGGGTAACTACAGTGTGTGTGTGTGTGTGTGTGTGTGTGTGTGTGTGTGTGTGTGTGTGTGTGTGTGTGTGTGTGTGTGTGTGTGTGTGTGTGTGTGTGTGTGTGTGTGTGTGTGTGTGTGTGTGTGTGTGTTGTGTGTGATGTTGATTTCACAACCCTTTTAGTCTGTCAGCTCGCAGCATCAGACACTATTGGATTCAGATCAAGTACCTCAATTAACACCCAGCAACTCTCTAAACTTACTCAGTCACTCTCTGTCTGTGTGTCTGGACTGTATGTCTGACACATGCCGTGCAATAATGCACTACTACAACAATATACTGTACTCTAATCATAGTGTCTGAAGTCGGTCTGTGAGGAGTTTACGCCTGTTCTTTTCAGAAAGGCATAAAAGGAAGCCCCCAAAAAGCCCTACTGTCTCTAAGACCTAGAACCCTTCTCTGAATTATCCTTGTACCTTTCTTTCTTCCCAGCGTATCTTGTGTGTATCGCCTAATGTGATCCCTGTTGAAAACACAGTAACAGTCGCAATAGTAATTGAGTAATGGAGCCTGTCTATCGGTTGAAGGATGGCCGTTACTCCACAATGAGCTAAAAGGAAGAGGTCAAGTGAACTCTGTTGAATCGGGTCATATGACAGCTTACCTGGCCTCCTGTTGGTCGGCTGTGTTGGCTGGGTAGCAGCAGACCGTTGGGTCCCGGACCGGACCGATGCTGTCTTCAGCTCCTCCAGAACCACAATGGTTGATCCCGCTCCCTATGCCAGCTAGGTCTTACCCTGCTATCACTAACCTCTGGACCGCAGAGGAACCTCTGGACCGCTGCTTATCTTTAGGACCGCTTTACGACCCATAACACAGCCCTGGCCTGCGCAGAACACACTGTTAGGAGAGGAGAGGAGGAAGAGCTAAGAGTTATTCATCCCTCCACTCCAAGTTTGAACCCTCCTCACTTCTAAGGCCTGATCAGTAGAGAATGCTCTTAATAAAACATTTGTGAGAAATGACTTAAATAATAACTTTCTCTATCTAGGTGATTTACACATTTTTGCATCTTGCGAGTAGATACTCTGAGCATTGAGCGTAACCTCTTCTATGGCCGGGGTTTTTATGCTAGCTAATGATGCTTTGACCTGTTGCTACAGATTAGGTACATACAATGATACATTAGCCCCTTTTAAAGGAACCCGTTGGCTGTCTTTTAGCGAGGTCTTTTTCATGTATCTAACTGTCCACTAAGAACCGTAACGGTATGGTAAACAGCGTTGTGTTGTGCTGAGTGTTGGTAGTCACATTCACGGACCTCTCAGATCAGTCGTAACCAGCGCATTAGCCATGGAACAGAAGCCCAACCATACTGTGGTCTGTGGGTTGCTCTGGATGCGCTATCTCGCCGTCTCTCTTTGTCCCTCTCTCCCTGTGACTCTCTCTCTCTCTCTCTCTCTCTCTCTCTCTCTCTCTCTCTCTCTCTCTCTCTCTCGGTGATATCCTCTTGGCAGTGCGGAGGGATTTGTGGTTAGTTTGTTTCACACAGACACACACAGAAAGGAATATAACTGGGAATAAATGCTGTATTACAATGACGCCACTGTCCTCTCTCTGTAGACTCATGTCATCATCTTTCAAATCTTTTTTAAAAATTGAAAACATATTTTATTTCTCACATAACTCTTTTTAACCATGTCCATGACACTGAATGTGTTGCTGGGTAAATGATGTACCTACTGTAATTGTGACTATATGAAGCATGATGAGATTTGGCTGTAAATGAAAAGTCCCTCTACAACTTAAATACGTTCAACTTCCTTAGTGATCAGTGCTCAGGACAGTTTAGTCACTGTCCCAGTGAGCCCTGTACAGTACAGTTCCAGCCGGCTCCACTAACAAGGCAATTAAACAAGGCTTGGTAGGCTTGCAGACAACCACAGCCCCACACCACCACCTCTCTGTCCCACCCCCTCAGCCACATCTCTACACCCCCAACCCACCCGTCCAACCCCCCCCCAATGCCAATGTCTAACAGGGCCTGGGGAGCTGCCCCCCTGACGATACCCAATTGGATTGGAAGCCAATCAATCATGCGGAGTATTGACCGTGATTGGATTTGGCCGGTGTGTCAGGGCCCCGGTTGATTTAGCTCCAGCCCAATGAAGGTGGATGTGAGTCTTTATTGTACTGGACGTATGGGGTGCCTGTCAAACACCACGCACACACCACCACACACACACAACACACACACACCCACACACACACACACCACACCACACACACACACACACACACACACACACACACACACACATACACACACACACACACACACACACACACACACACACTGGGGAGTTTGAATGGGATGGGTTATTGTTGTGGACTTACAGGATTGGTTCAAGGGTTTGAAGTGCTGCCAGCAGAGATTGATGTGTACAGTGCAGCTCCTGTATCCATCTATCTGAGTTACTGTCACTCATAACCATCTCTCTCTCTCTCTTTCTTTTTTTCTCTCTCTCTATCTTTCTGTGTCTCTCTCTCTCTCTCTCTCAGACAAATTGGATTCCACGTAGATACATACTGTAGTAGGCCATACTGATGCGTACAGGTCTGTGTGTGCGTGGGTGTGTGTGTTTGTGCTTGTGTGTCTCTGTGTCCATGTTTGTGTGTGTGAGAGAGAGAGAGAGAGAGAGAGAGAGAGAGAGAGAGCACCAGAGTCCTTGAGCGTCTGTCCCCGTCGTTTACATCAGTAAAGTGAGATTAATTCTCCCTTTAGAGACCTCTGAAAAATGACAACGTGTCCCACACACACTCCATTGAAGAATGATGACAATACACACACACACACCACCA